>NC_062561.1:192791855-193396278 GCF_022837055.1 Prionailurus viverrinus | reverse complement strand
GAGTACATGAAGCCCACAGGTAGTAGTTCTCCACAGCATCCTGTATTCTCCCAACTCCAATGCATGTCCTGTTTGCTATCGGTCCTTACTCCCTTCTGTTTCCTCATTGAACTATAAACTCTGTGAGGCCAGGGCTTTATGTTTGTGTAGTATATATGTTTCTGGGTAGCTCTACAGAAGTCTTGAGTTATTAGTGCATTCATAAGGTCAATCTGTGGTACACACTGGCATTGGAATTCATGGTCTGGGTACTAACTTTCTTTAGTCTAGCTCTGGATTCAAAAACCTATCCAAAATCTATAAAGAACTGACCAGAATCAACACCTAAAAAATAAATAATCCAGTGAACAAATGGGCAAAAGACATGAATAGACACTTTTCCAAAGAAGACATCCAGATGGCTAACAGACACATGAAAAGATGCTCAACATCACTCATCACCAAGGAAATACAAATCAAGCCACAATGAGATACCACCTCACACCTGTCAGAAGGCTAAAATGAATAACTCAGGCAACAACAGATGTTGGCGAGGATGTGGAGAAAGGGGAAAGGTTTTGCAGTCTTGGTGGGAATGCAAACTGTTGCAGCCACTTTGAAAACAGTATGGAGGTTCCTCAAAAAATTAAAAAATAGAACTACCCATGACCTAGCAATTGCACTACTAGGTACTTATCCAAAGGATACAAAAAATGCTGATTTGAAGGGGCACATGCACCCTAATGTTTAAAGCAGCACTATTGACAATAACCAAATTATAGAAAGAGCTCAAACGTCCATTGACTGATGAATGGATAAAGATGTGGGGTGTGTGTGTGTGTGTGTGTGTGTGTGTGTGTGTGTGTTTGTCCACACACATATGCATGCACAATGGACTACTATTTGACAGCAAAAAATAATGAAATCTTGCCATTTTCAACAACATGGATGGAACAAGAATATATTATGCTAAGCAAAATAAGTTGGAGAAAGACAAATATCATATGATTTCATTCATATGTGGAATTTAAGAAACAAAACATGAACATAGAAGGGAGGAAAAAAAACAGGAAGGCAAACCACAAAAGAGTCTTAAATACAGAGAACAAACTGAGGGTTATTGGAGGGGAGGTGGGTGGGAGGATGGGCTAGATTGGTGATGTGCATTAAGGAGGGCACTTGTTGGGAGGAGCGCTGGGTGTCGTATAAGATCTAAATGACTGGGTTCCACTCCTGAAACCAAGTCTAAACTGTATGTTAATTAACTTGAATTTAAATTAAAAAAAAAGCAAAACCAACAAACACTATTAACTGTCCATCTGTTGAGCACTGAGCTCAGTGCTAGGGATTCAACAATGATGAGATAGCATCCCTGCTGTCACAGCTGAGTGTCGTGTTACTCTATCTCAGTGAGGCAAAATGGCACATTACTTAAGGATGATGGTTCTGTTGGCAGCCTAAGTTCAAATCCCTGCTACACCCCTTACTAGCTCTTTGACTTTGGGCAAGACTCCCGACCCACTTGTGGCTCACTTTTCTAATCTATAAAAATGCAATAATGAGGGCAACTATGTCATGGGGCGGTGGTTAGGATCTCATGAATGAATATACATCAAGTGTTAACACCTTTCCAAAAATAAGTGAATTTGACATGTTTAAAAGGTTATTCACACTTACAGAAAGACGAGTGCTTGTTCCTTCAATGTTCTATTGGAGCACAGTTGAACTAGCTCACTAAAGGATTATGTAATGTTAGGGTGTGTACCTTTATTTATTAGGGGCCAGATCCTGTGAAATGATGCTGTAGTATGTGGATCAAGGTTCAAACAATTTCTGTCCATTGATGGAGAGGAACTCAAAGGCTTATTGCCCCTTAGGACTCCAGTCTAACAAACATAGCAAACCTACTTGGACATAGATTTGAATATAAGAACCTCTTTTCCTCAAACAGTCTTTGAACCATCCAGCTGCTTTCTTCATTAATGACTTAAATTGTGGGCATATGCTCATGCTGTATTTGTATGGGTAGTTTTATTTTTAACTTTTTGAAATGATACTTTAGGAAATGTCATCTATTACGTGGATGGGTTATGATCACTATTAAAAAAATTTTTTTTTACATTTATTTATTTTTGAGAGATAGATCGTGAGCAGGGGAGGGGCAGAGAGAGAAGGAGACACAGGATCCAAAACAGGCTCCAGGCTCTGAGGTGTCAGCACAGAGCCTGACACCGGGCTCGAACCCGTGGACCGTGAGATCGTGACCTGAGCTGAAGTTGGACGCTTATCCAAATGGGCCACCCAGGCGCCCCCTATTTTTTTTTTTTTTTTTTTAAGCCCAATGATGTAGTGGAAAGAGCATTGAACTATTTGTCCGGAAGTTGGGTCTGAAGTTGACCTTAACCACTTGTTACTTTTCCTGGTCACATAATTCAACTTCAGTTTTTATATACATAAAATGGGAAATATAGTTAGTTACCAGGGTTACTGGGCAGTTGTAACCTTCCAGTGTAGCCTGCTAGAGGCTATCCTTCTGGACCACTGTTTGGCAAAATGATGTAATTAGACAAATCATTCTTCTCTCCTGGGGCTGATCACAACCCCTCAAAGCTTGGCTGCTTTCAGGCTCCCTTTCACACAACTAGTTTTTAGCAGAATGCATCTCTAGATTCTCTATGCCTCTTCTTTCTCCTTCTAAGGGCAATCGTAAAACCAGCCCGAGCCGTGTTCATGCCTCAAAGCTCCAGTGTGCAAAGGGTTCTCTGTTTTATTATAGATCATAAAAGTGTTATCATGTAATGACATTTGGCACTCAGGCTTTACGTACTTAAAATGTATCATCTCAAGTTGAATCATTGCCAGAGGACATGAGACTAGTTAACGTATCCATTTTACAGAAATAGAAACTGAGACTCAGAGCGGAGGCGACTAGTCTGTCGACACTCAGCTAAAGGAGCAGCTACAGCCTGGATTCCAACTCCTGTCTGACCACATCCAGAGTATTTCCTTTGATTTGTGGAACACTCGGGATGCACGGGGTCCCACTGGGAGCCTGTGGAGGGTGCAAGGTGAGTAAGGGAGGACCTTCTCCGGAAGGGCTGGCCTTTTCCATGTGGAAGATAACGATAGAAACCATTACCATTTGGTGGCTGCCATGCTTCACACACAGTCTCATTTACTCCTCGCCTTACTCTGGTGAGGTAGGTGCTAACGTTGCTGTTTTGTGCATAGCAAAACCGTTCCAGGAGATGAGGCCACGTGCCTCAGGTAACACAGTTGCAATGATTCAAACTGCTGCCAGTGCCTTCCATCGTTTCTAGCCCCCCCCCCCCCCCATAAGATACAAAAAAGATACCTTAAACAGTAAAGGGTAGCAACATTCAACATTGTACAAAGCACCCAGAGCGATCTTGATGAGAGCTGCCTGTGTTGCTGGGAAACTGCCCCAGGCAATTGAGTAAATGTTTATTGAGCATTTTCTGTTTGCCATAAAGTGGGGCTGGGGAAGGAGTGATGATGTGGCCCCTGAACTTGAGCAGCTCCTGGCCTAGTATGAGGGACGGATGTGTTAATAGGCCATTAGGACACAGCATGGTAAGTGGTGTGCTGGAGGCTGAATCAGGGGGGGCTGAGGGCAGGTTTCCTCCCCGGTGCTGTACCGCAGACAAGTCTCTTAGCCCTGCCAACTAGAAAGTACGTTTTCATGGTTTGCCCTTCCTCTGATTTTCAAGGCACTCTGTCTGCTTCAGTAAACCCTTTGTATTTGACTTGAATATGTTGTCCCTAAGTGAGTAGATTTCCTTCTAAATCCTACTTAAAAAAAAAAATTAAGTTTATTTATTTTGAGAGAGAGAGAGAAAGGCAGGGAGAGAGGGAGAGAGAGAATTCCAAGCAGGCCCTGCGCTGTCAGCACAGAGCCGATGCAGGGCTTGAACTCACAAACTGTGAGATCATGACCTGAGCTTAATTCGAGAGTCGGATGCTTAACTGACTGAGCCACACAGGCACCCCTCTAAATCCTACTTTCTCAGGTGAGTTGGAAAATTAGTTTTCACTGCACACCGATAGTGTGCTGAACTGGTTCAAGAGGGTGTTGACGTGGCAAAGGTTAATATGCCTTCGAGTGGAGAAAACGACAGTGGATCATGTGCCAATTTGTATCCTGCGTATACAGATGACTGCAAGTTGAAAATACTTGCGGGACTTTTCCTTGATCCCTGGTATGCCCTCTAGCTGGGCTGGAGATTGTTCAGATGTATAGATGTGCAGGGTCTCTGCAGGCTACCATGCTTAGGAAACCTACAAAAAAAATCTATGTTAAAATGTCTCCTCTATCACACGTACAAAGAGGAATCACAACATAAAGGAAATTTCTCCTTCCCTTCTTGGAAGACAGCTGTTGTTACTGTGTGTATCCTTGTATGCTTTTATGCGTCCTTCTGGAGATACTACAGGACTATAAATATGTGTGTGAAGGAGTTCAAACATGTATGTGTATAGAAGTACAAACACACATATGACCAATTTAGTTTTTAACATGAACAGTAACATGCTGCAATAAATCTTGTACCTTGCTCTTTTTTTTCCCCTCCGTTGAAGAGTACATTTTGGAGATCATCTATCCTGTCATAGTACCTGTAGACTTACCTCATCCTTTTTTCAAATGTTTATTTCATTTTGAGACATAGTGAGTGGGGAAGAGGCGGAGAGGGAGACACAGAATCGGAAGCAGGCTCCAGGCTCTGAGCTGTCAGCACAGAGCCCGATGCGGGGCTCAGACTCATGTACTGGGAGATCATGACCCGAGTCAAAGTTGGAGACTTAACAACTGAGACAGCCAGGTGCCCCTTACCTCATCCTTTTAATGGCTGGTTAATATTCACTGGGCATGTTTCAACCAAAGTCCTTTCTGATGCGCATTTTAAATGTTCTTGGCTTTTGGCTTTTATAAACGACACTGCGGTGAATAAACCTGTACACACATTTATCCATGAATGGATGTATCTTTTTTTTAAAAAATTTTTTAAAGTTTATTTATTTTTGAGAGAGATAGAGACAGAATGTGAGTGGGTTAGGGGCAGAGAGAGAAGGAGACACAGAGGCAGAAGCAGGCTCCAGGCTCTGAGCTGTCAGCACAGAACCCGACGCGGGGCTCGAACTCACAAGCCGAGAGATCATAACCTGAGCCAAAGTCGGACGCTCAACCGACTGAGCCACCCGGGCGCCCCCATGAATGTGTGGATCTTGTGGATAGATTGCTAAAAGTGGAATTTCCAAATGAAATGTTCATGTTACATTGGGCAAGGCATTGCCCAATTACTCTTGAAAATGTGGCACTGAGTTAAGTTCCTATCAACAACTTGGAAAGACATCTGTTCCCTCTTACATTCTTTGAGATGTTAGGACATCTCAAAGCCTTAGGACATACTGTGACAATGGAAACATGGATGTTTTATCTGAAACTTGAGATACAGGTTAGATTGAGGAGGTTGTGAGTTGATGGACATGAAAAATCAGCTGATCAGCTCGAAGTAGTGGGAGTTCAAGGTTTTAGGACTGGAAACCTGCCTCTTTGGCATTTCAGGCCTAAGAATGCTCCTTTTTTTTTTTTTTTTTTTTAATCCCTGGAATACCAGGATGTAGTTTGACCTGTTTTTAACTTTTTGCATTTGTTAATGGCAGCTGGATACCTCAAGCCTGTGTTTTCTGGAAGGATCTGGCTCGATTCTCCCCACTTATTCTTTGTTTCCTCAAAGATTATGTTCACCCTCTGTACTAGGCCTGACTACCTCATGTTGTGGCTCTCCGAATGTCCACACCCCTTGCCTTGTGGGTCTTGAATGGGTGACCTTATCACTCCAGGAGGCAAACATACCCTGCACTGATCTGCCAAGCTCAATATCCTTTTGCTTAAATGTTAGGTGGATTTATGTTATTGCTCTGGGAAGCAGTGATCCAGGGAGGAATTAGTGTCTTGAGAGGGCTCTGGTCTTGTTAAAATGGCAACAGGAGATTGTGTGCCCTTACTTGCTCAAAGCCAACCACCGTGGTCTAGTCCAGTCTTTCTCCTTTCTTCCCCTTCCTCAACCCATTGGGTCATTTGAATCTTGTCTGCATCTGAGCTTTATCCAGGGTCTGGTAAGGGAAGCCTGGATATAGGGCATGAGCAGCTCTTAGTGACTCTCACTGGAGCAAGGAAAAGCCACAACAAGATGCCCTTTGATCTGGGCTCTCATGCTTTTGGCGGTGTTGGAGGTCATCCAAATGGGACCTCTCTGATCAGAGATTTTCCTTCTGGAGTTTCCTGAAAGGCACATTTAAAGTATCTCGGTATCACATGTAAGTTAAATCAATTTTTTTTTAAATTAAAAAAAATGTTTTTAATGTTTATTTTTTGAGAGAGAGACACACGCAGTGCAAGTGGAGGAGGGGCAGAGAGAGAGGGAGACACAGAATCTGAAGCAGGCTCCAGGCTCTGAGCTGTCAGCACAGAGCCTGACGCGGGACTCGGACTCATGAACCGTGAGATCATGACCTGAGCTGAAGTTGGACGCTTAACCGACTGAGCCACCCAGGCACCCCTTAAATCGATTTTCAGTAACAACAGTCTTTTTAAAAATAATTTAAAAAAAAAATTTTTTTTTCAACGTTTATTTATTTTTGGGACAGAGAGAGACAGAGCATGAACGGGGGAGGGGCAGAGAGAGAGGGAGACACAGAATCGGAAACAGGCTCCAGGCTCTGAGCCATCAGCCCAGCGCCTGACGCGGGGCTCGAACTCCCGGACCGAGAGATCGTGACCTGGCTGAAGTCGGACGCTTAACCGACTGCGCCACCCAGGCGCCCCTTAAAAATAATTTTAATGTATATTTATTTTTGAGAGAGAAAGAGGGAGACAGAAAGAGAGAGACAGAGAAAATGCAAGTGGCGGAGGGACAGAGAGAGAGAGAGAGGGAGACACAGAACTTGAAGCAGGCTCTAGGATCTGAGCTGTCAGCACAGAGCCTGACATGAGGCTCAAACTCACAAGCTTCGAGATAATGACCTGAACTTAAGGTGGATGCTTAATGGACTGAGCCACCCAGGTGCCCCTCAAGTAACAACAGTCTGAACCCCAAAGGTTGCCTTTACTACTAAGCTTTCTGGCTCTGCTTAGCAGGCATGTCCTTAGGTGGTTGCCATGAAGTTAAAATTAGGTGGAGGTGGTGGGTCAGTGACAAGGCTGAGGGAATTGGAACTGAGGGGATTGGTCGAGTTGTCTCAGCTCTACTACCTGTTAATTATGCGTTTGGACACCTTCGTCAATTAGAGTCCAACTTCTTCTTCTATGAAATAGAACAGTGATGCCCGTTTAGCTTAATCAGAAGATGCTAAGAGGGAAACACGGGGTTGCTAGTTGATAATTCTGAGCTGGAAGGGTTTATTCTTCATTGCAGCATACACTCGCTGATTTGCCTATATCTCGCCAGCGAGTTCTTAGGCCTGAACTCTGAGAAAAGCACTGCTATCCCTATTTTGCCTCAGAGAGGTTAAGAGAGGAAATCCAGGCCTAACAGCTGGTAAGATGGTAGTCAGGTTGTAAAGTGTGGGAAGCGACTGGCCGTGAGGGTCCGCGGTTACATCTGAGTACGTGCTTAAAAGCCAGACCCCTTATGTGTCTCTAACCCAGAGGTTCTCAACTAGAGATGACCGTGCCCTTCAGGGGACATTGGGCAAAGTCCAGAGGCAATTTTGGTTGTTGAAACTGGGGAAGTGGGTACCAACTAGGAAAATGACCTCTAGTGGGTAGAGGTCAGAGGTGCCACTAAACATTGGACATTCCCAGAACATCTCCCACAACAAAGAATCCTCTGCTCCAAAAGGTCAATAGCACAGAGGTGAAGAAACCCGTGTCTAACTCGGGAAGTTCTAGCATTTCCTGTAGACAAGGTAGCCTATTCTTCTTTCCCTGACCTTCTTGGTTTTCCTTCTAGTACTTGTCATCCTCAAGTCTATGTAATTCATTGATTATGTGTGTCTTTTATTACTGGTCTCCACTCATCAGAATAGCAACTTACCAAGGGCAGAAGTCTTGGTGTTTTCCCTGTTTGCCAAGTGCTTAGAACCTATGCATTGTCGGTGCACCACGAGTAGTCGTTGAATAAACAATTGTGCACAAAGTTTTGTTCATGGGAGCCACTTGGGGATCACCTGATACAGAGGGAGGTGGCTGTAGACTTGGTTTCTAGGACGAGGTGGTGTTGGTCAGGCTACGCTCCTGCCGGGGCCTCTTACCAAGGGCTGAACCAGAAACGTGGTCGTGCAGCTCGAAGGGTGTTGACGCAGCTTTTTGAATTGAGAGTTGCTGCAGTCTGTTGTCTTGCTACCACGGATGGCCATGGTGTCCCTGTCGCTCATTTCCTGGGCCTGTCCAGGCATGTGGTGATGATGTATTTTGTGGCAATTTGAACAAAGCCTCCTGAACTATGCTGAGGTACAGGAGCAAACTGGTGTTGCACGGTGTTTGCCCTCGCAGGTAGATTGTATCATCGATCACAGTCTTGGCTGCCTCTTGGCGGAATGATCATATATCCCCGTCACGCTGACATGGGATTTACTTTTGGTCAACACAATGTGAGCAGGAACAAACTGTCATCGGCAAGCATGTGTGACGTGGGTTACTTCGGCCTGGAAGGGTTAAGAGTCTTTGCATGATTCACACTTTGCCCCCCCTGTGTCACAAAGCCAGCAGTGTCTCAGGCCATCATTGCTTTGTTCCCCTCAGTCTCCAAATAAAATGACCTGGAACAAAAGTAGCACTAACTATTGGAAGACAAGTAGCATGAGTGAGAAATAAATGTGCCTTGTGAGGGGGGTGTCACTTGAGTGTGACCTGTTACAACTGATGTAACCTGTTGATATGTGTGGAAGGTGAGAAACTTGAGAAACCTTTCCTGGTTTGGGTAAGTGCTCATAAAAGCCATGGAGTTCTTTCCTTCCTTCCATTGAGAGGATAGCGATTTGAGGAGAAGGAGAGTTCAAAGTTGGGAATGCTGTTTTACAACATTGGTGTGATTGTTTGCATGTGAGACCCCATTAAAGGAGAAAGTTACAGGTGTTCTGGGGACAGACTGGAAGCAGAATGCAACTTGCTGTCCCGATGTGGTTGCGTCTAATATGCTAATGAGTGCTGCTAAAGGAGGATTCCATCTCGGAATATGAGTGTTGGTATAATTCATGAAATGTTTCACCACAGTGGGTGCTTGTCTGTCACTCTTTCTCCATCCAAACGTAATTACTCCTGTTCTGTGGAGATCCAAATTAGCCCGATGAAATTTTGAGAGGAAAAATACATGAAATGAGACATTTGCTTAGCACAAAGAATCTAAGTAGGTAGAGAGATGAGCCATCTCAAAAGGGCCTGCTCCCTCCAGAACATACTCGTTTATTGTATAACTACCTATTGTCTTCGAGACAGCAGTGCCTAAATCTTTACCACTAGCTTTGACTTTGCTTTTTGGATCTTTTAAATATATTTCTGGTCCCTTGTATATTTTTGGGGGAGGCCCTGATACCACCTCAAACTTGACGTTATGTGAATCTGAACTTGTTGTTTTCCTTTCCAAACGTCCTTATGCCTTCACTTTCCTGGGGCTTGAAATTGAGAATCCTGTGGGTAAGAAAAGACCCTCCTGGGGGAACAGATAGCAAGAGCAAAGGCAGCGAAAGAGGGACCTCATGGAAGGCTTAGGGCATCATGAGCTACTGAGCATAGATTGATAGTATGAGCCTAATGGAAGATTTAAAGATGAATTGGTGGCTTGGGGTCAGATTGTGACAAGTGGGGCTGAGAGGTTATGACTGAAAGGAATCCATAGATGTTGTGGGACACTGGCCACATAGGATTGCTTTCATTTTAGATGTTTATGGCACCGGTGTGGAAGACTGAGGGGAGGAGAGAGAGATGAGAGGTGGAGAGACCACGTAGGTGGTCACCTGGGAGATTCTGCTGAGAGATGGTCTGAACCCGAACTAGGGCAGAAGGAATATGCACAGAAGGGTAATGTGAGCTCTTGACCTCCCCAGAGAGGGGGGCGGGGAGGTTGGCTATATCTTTTCTTTGCCCTCTGCACACAATAAAAAAAAAATGCCTTTGCCACAGCAGGCTCCAGGCTGTAGGGAATTGAGGCGGAGAGAGCGCTCTGAAATCCCCAAAGTCTCCGATATGAGGGTGGCCAAGTGGGAATAGATGGCCTGAGCTGGAAATTTCCTTCAGAGCTGAAGAGCAAGGGTCAACCGAGCCGAGCTCCGGGCCCCCATGTAGCCAGAGACCCCCTACCTGCTCTCCCTGCCTCTTGTTTATTTCTTAATTTCCCTGGTCTTGTTCCACGAGGTTAGCCCACAGAAACAGCTGCTCTCCCCCCTTACACCCCCTTCTTTTTCTCTTAAAGGAAGAAAATTGTTTTAATACTGTTTGCAACTCAGGCAGAAAAAATACTTCCCAGCAGGTGTTTGTGAGTGCTAAGCAGGTTTTGCTGCTGTCCTCGCCACACGTCACTTTAACGGCCACACTGGCAACTTGCTTAGTCCACGAATTCCCCTCTCCCTTGCCGCCCACATTAAACTGAGGGGAAAATAAAGATCATTAAGGGCCCCTTCCTTTGATTATAATGTTTTGTAAAGGGCACGATGCAATCTGGAGAAAAAACAATAGGTTGAATCTCTGGTATAACTAATACGCAAATCTGTACCTCCCTTCTCGGAAGTTCATGTCCAGGAGTCTCAGGTCAACCTGAAGCCTGGGAGGATGCCGAAGGGTGGGGATCACTAAGACCCTCTCTGACTGGAAGTTGTGAAGACTGCTAGCAAAATGGCTGGGATTTGAAGGAGTCCCTTCAGTTATTACTGAGGTAAACCCCTCTTAAAATTTTTTTTTCAATGTTTATTTATTTTTGAGACACAGAGAAACAGAGCATGAATGGGGGAGGGTCAGAGAGAGGGAGACACAGAATTTGAAGCAGGCTCCAGGCTCGGAGCTGTCGGCACAGAGCCTGATGCGGGGCGCGAACTCACAAGTCACGAGATCATGACCTGAGCCGAAGTCGGACGCTTAACCGACCAAGCCACCCAGACGCCCCGATAAACCCCTCTTAGTATCTGTCCCATTAACACCTGCACAGACTTTAGCAAATTCAGGTGTGTTTGTGACATTGTTTACGAACTGAACAGGAGTGAAGTTCTTTGGGTTTGCAGAGGTGGAGACTTCTAGAAGCCTAGCTCAGGAATGGAGACACGTGGCCATAGAGGAAAGGGCTTTCATAGGAAGGCAGTCAAAAAAACCATGGTTACAGTCTGGCTTCTTGGAGACAGGAACTATGTTAAAGAGAGTCGTGAAGCCATAGGCAGCAGGTGTGAATGGGTGTGCGTTCTGGTGGTGTCCCACAAACTCTGATCTTTTCTGTATCTCTGCTGCTTTGAGTGTATCTCCTGCCTTCACTATTTATGTTCCAAACCTGCTACAGTTTTTCTCTCCCTCTGTTCTCTTCATGATTTTGGCTGCTGTATTATTTTTTCTCCTAATGGTTTTTATCATTCTCCCTGTGTTGCCTCTTGTGAATTCCTGACACTGGCCAGAAGGTTTCATTCTCCTGAGAATTCAGGGCCATCAACCAGCTCATAGATTGGCTCTCTTGGGACACTGGTGTCACCATGGTCCAGCCAGAGTCCTTGGAAGACAGTGATGGTGGTAGTAACACAGTGTGTGGCTGCTTCATCATTAAGGGCTATGCACAGGATGGTTTCCTTTAGATGGGCTGGTGGGCACGAATAACACTATGACAAACAAGGAAAGCCTCATCTTGTGATGGTTAATTTTGTGTGTCAACTTGACTGAGCCCAGGTAGCTGGCAAGACAACAGTTGTGGGTGCGTCTGTGAGGGGGTCTCTCCTCTAGTTAACTGTTTGGATGAGACTGAGTAAAGCGGATGCTTTCACCCTTGTGGGTGGGCGGCACCCCATCCATTGAGGCCCTGAACAGAACACAAAGGAGTAGAAAGGAACAGAACACAAAGGAGTAGACACTCAAGTGTGTCTCTCACTTGAGTTGAGATCTCCATCTTCAGCCCTCAGACATCAGTGCCCGTGGTTCTCAGGCTTTAGTACTTAGGTTAGTACTCACACCATTGGCCTGTTGTTCTCAGGCCTTCCGAATTGTATTGGATTACATCACTGGTCTTCTTGGGTTTCCAACTTGAAGACAGCAAATCAAGATACTTCTCAGCCTCTGTAACTGAATGAGCCAATTCCTATAATTCCTCAGAGCCAGTTCTTCAGTTCCCTCAGAGAGACGTATCTGTCTCCATCTGTGTATCCCACTGGGTCTGTTTCTCTAGAGAACTTGACTATACTCCCTTAGGGGTTAATTAGAAAACACATAATGGCAAAGTCTAAGTGGTATGCACTGTTGATACTCAAGTAGTTTATGGGATATTTTGCTGTGGTTGTGAGGAGCTTTGAGATTCATGGCACAGGGGCTATCATTCCTTCTGTAGAGACCTAGACTCTGGATGAGGGAAGTTAATGGCTTGCCCAAAGTCCTACAAGTAGGTCTTGAAAGTGAAGTCATCTCTGCAGTATGCCAACAGTATCTTCAACATGATATGGGAAGATCCTACCCTTAGCTAAGCTAAGACGATGTATGGACCTTCCCAGGAAAAGTTAGAAACTGACCACAGCCTCCCTTGGGGTCCTAGCTCTGCTGCTCTGTTCCCATTTGAAATCTGCTGTGAGTTCAGAGACATCTTTGCATTTAATAGATGTTTTCTCTCCCATATGAAATACACTAATAATTGCTCCTTGGAAGAAAGAGTTGGATGTTCTCAAACATTCTGAATGCTTTGTGTATAAAATGTCTCTGATCCATTGTTCCTAGGGCTTCTCAGATAAAAGGAATTCTTGAAAGGTCCGAGAGCTCTGCTTGTAGCCAACAAGATGTCAGCCTGTCCAGTGGATGTGATTGTTAGACTTGGAGCTGATTTCATCTGAGTCTGGGCCCCTGGGCTGGGTGACTCTTAGCTGGCCAGTGCAGTAGAATGTCTAACCTTCCCTAGTGGTGGGAGACCTTCTGTACATATAAACCTCAGTGATCACCTTGACACCCAGGCCACCTAGAAATTGCAGGGGCCCTTGTTGGCAGAATTGTACCTGGAGATGTTAGCAGAATTTTCAGTGTTCAGAATGAAAGCTGTTAGGATGCTGTATCTTTGTTTAAAAATCACTGAAAGGAGAGGTTCCTGGGTGGCTCAGTCGGTTGAGAATCCGACCTCAGCTCAGGTCATGATCTTGGAGTGGTCCGTGAGTTCGAGCCTGCATCGGGCTCTGTGCTGACAGCTTGAAGCCTGGAACCTCTTTCAGATTCGGTGTCTTCCTTCTCTCTCTTTCTCTCTGCCTCTACCCCACTCATGCTCTCTCAAAAATGAATAAACATTTAAAAATAATAATAAGAATCACTGAAAGGATTCATTCTGCAAATAATGGTTCATTGGATGCTGTACTTGAGAGCAAGTTTCTAGGATCATAGGTCCCAGGATGTGGCCTAGAGAATCAGAAGGGCTCTTGATATTTAAGAAGATGCAGACATCTGGTACCCACCCCAGACTATAGTATGGGATGCTCTGGGGATGGGATCCCAAATGTATGCCTTTCATCAGATTCCTGTATGATGTGGTGTACATCGAGGTTTGTGTGCCATGGTCCTAATAGGGCCAAGATATTAAGAAACTGACAGATCAGTCAAATAGCACCATTATACTGAAAGTGATTAACTCCAGCTTGATAACAGAGTTTAATCCCTTCAAAGGGGAGAAAAGTGAAGTCAGAAAAAGGAAAAGACCTTAATAAGGATTAAAAACAGAAAGGTTATAGGAAGCAAGATTTTGTCTCAGCATGTAAGAAATTCTTAATAACTAGAGTTATCCCCAGGTAGGATACTTTGGAATATAGTGATTTCCCCATCAGTAGAGGGGTTTGAGGAAATCTGTCAGATTCTGCCTGATTTCCTACCTACACCATTTGTCTTCTCTGCAGAGAGAGATACTTTGCTACCAAGGGCAAGCTCCACCCCTCATCAGACCCTGAACCTGGCATTCCTAGACCAACAGCTTCAGCCTCACCCAGAAACTTGTTAGGAAGGCAGATTCTCAGGTCATATCCAGTCCTACTGAGTCAGATTGATTTAATTGTTCTCTAGATGGGGCCTAGGCATCAGGATTTCTAAAATCTCTTAGATGATCTCCTAATACTCAGTGAGAGTAGAGAACCACTTTCTTAGGGCAGTCATTCTTAAAATTGGATGTATATCAGAATATTCCCTGGAGAGCCTGTAAAACACAGGTCTCTGGGCCTTCCTCCAGAGTTTTGGGTTCACTCTGCCTGGGACAGGGCTGATTCCCAGGTGAACATCACAGGGAACTGTGACCTAATTCTCTTGGATGGCTTTTTCCCTGGCCACAGGCAGCATTCTCCTACATATTTGATGATGTTCAGTACCCTGCTGAGTGATTAAAGGAGGCTTGGTACAGAAATTTGGGCTCTCTGCCCATGTGGCTCTTGCCTGTCTGTCTCTGTTGCCTTGGTCTCCCCAGACTCTGCTCTGTCTCCACTCGGAGTCCACCGGGCTCTGCCTGGGTCCCCCTCTGTGAGCCCTTGCCTGGAAACAGTCTTAAGAGAGTTAGCTGGGGGAAACCACAGGGTTGGCTTTACTTCTTTTTCTATCTTTCAGGATCACCCTCTGAGGATTGCCTGATGTTCAGGGCCTTCAAAACTGTTGTTTCATGTATCTTTGTTTCAAGCAGGAGGGTAAATCCATTCTGTCTCTCCATCTGGGACAGAAGCAGAACTCTCATTTACTTGAAAAGACTGCTCTTGGCTGTTGGCGGGGAGTGAACTGGAAGCAGGGAAGAAGTGAAAGCTTGGAGCTGAGTTAGGACCAGCCTGTGGTAGTCCAGGCGGAGGGGGTTGGCCGTGACCCTCACCCCACCTCAGTAATGGCAGACTAGGGGGACAGCAGAGGCATTCTGCTTTGGAGGTGTTGTTGATGGGGGGGGGGTGGCGCTTGAGTTCTTGTCTCTGCAAGCCTGCCTGTCTCCCCTGTTGTCTACCAATGGATTGAAGTTATGGTCTAGTATCAGATTACAGACTTGATGGGGGCAGAAGCGATTCTCCCTGGTTCATATTTAGGGCCTCACACAAAGTAGGAATCCGCGAGCACTTGCTGCGGGTACAAATACTTCCTTACAATCCTCTTCCTTGAATCTGACTGCCTTTCAGCCTCTCAGTCTCTTTTTCTGTTGCTTGATCACAGATTCTCCATCTTAGTAGCCACTTGTGTCTACCTTGCTTAGAACCCAGCAGCACTGACATTGCCTAGGAGTTTGTTAAAAATTCAGAATCTCAGCTCCCACCCTGGACCTACTGAATGAGACTGTGCATCTTAAAGAGGCACTGGCCTAGTTACTATTCTTCCAGAGCCCATAATATTTGGCCTCTGTACCATGCAGCAAGCAATAAAGAGCCTAAAGAGAAAGATGACCCAGGTAATTTTTTTTTTTACATGTATAAATTTGACCTCGACCATTTCTAAAGTCTCCTAATATCAAATTATATGTAGGCTAGAACTCCATCCTAGTTCCTGCTTCTTAGCTGAATATTCTCTGTACCCTCCCTGCCCAGTGAGTGGCTCCAATTTCAAGTCAATATCTTTACAGATGGGTTCATTAGTCTTTCTTCCCGTGTGTCTGTCTCTTTCTCTCAGCTGACATTTTAAGGTTTCTCTTAGGATCTGAGGTCCACAGGGATTCCCCAGGCCCCAGAAATACTAAAAATGGGAATAAATACGGCAACCTGGGAAGAGGAGAGCAAGGGACAATATTCTGTGGCATGAAGAGAAGGTGGACGTCACAACTAATTAGAAGCAACAAGGTTCAAAAAGGAGAGGGCGCCAATCTGAAAGGGCTCTGTGCTCAGGGATTTGAGGATAAATGACTTTTTCACAATGGGTAATTAACTCACAGAGTGGGTTTCCAGAGGCAGCGGGGAAAGCTGATCGACAGTGACATAGCCTGGGAATTGCTTTCACAGCTCTTTGCCTGTTTGGCTCAGGAATAGAGAGGGAAGTTGCAATAGAAGTCATCCGGGGGCTACTGCCTGGCAAGTGGCTGAAGGAACTTGAGAATGGGTGACTCTGGGCCAGGAAGTGCCTGCCCTCCAGACCCCTTCAGCAATCTGAAGGGCTCACGTAGGGGACCCTCCTTTAACTCTTCCATCTGTATTCACATACTGTGGCTAGTAAAAAAAAAAAATGCTTTCACTCTCACAGTTTTATTTGACACAGTGACTGTGACATACGCAGCCACGGTAATATTCTCCTTGAAGCATTATCCCTCCACTTTTAGTTTTTTAGTTTAACAGATGAGGCAACTGTGGCTTAGAGAATTAAATGAATTGCCTCGGGGGTCTCAGTAGTGAGTCAGAAGTAGAACCTAGGAATTGTGACATTTAGTCATCTTCTCTCTCTACTGTGTTGTGTATTTATCTGTTGCTGTATGCAGCAAGGAGTAAAAGTCTTTTTTTTAATGTTAATGTATGTATGTATGTATGTATTTTTAATATGAAATTTATTGTCAGATTGGTTTCCATGCAACACCCAGTGCTCATCCCAACAGGTGCCCTCCTCAATGCCCATTAAAAATCTTGAGAAATAATTCATTTTTTACCGAGTGGGGTACTCTGACCAATGCGTTTCTTTCTAACTGGAGCATCCCATATAAAGAGCAGGAACGTTCAGGACCCAAATTATAAGGTTGAGTAACATTCTGCTACTGTTGATCAATCATATGCCAGGCTCTGTGTTAAATGTTTTTTTTTTAAATGTTTGTCATTTGATCCTAACAATGACCTAATGAAGAAGGTAGTATGTTACCTGCATTTTACAAATAAGTAGACTGAAGCAGGGAAAATTATTTGCCCAAAGGTATAGATTTAAACCCCTGACTCCCAAGTGTGAGCCCTTATTCCTTAAACCAGCTCCCCAATAAGACCCAAGGTGTGGACTTAGGATCTGCTGAGGTCTCTAAACCGTTAGCCATTCTTGGTGACCTAAAAATCTTGTTTTAGCATGCAAATCATTAGGCCAGCTGTTTAGGTCAGATAGCATTTTTGGTTTTGGCTTGGGTGCTTTGTCAAAGATTAATTAGTTGGCCATATGTTTCTGGGTCCATTTCCGGGTTCTCCATTCCTGTTCCATTGATCTGAGTGTCTGTTCTTGTGCCAGTACCATACTGTCTTGAGGATTACAGTTTTGTAGTATAGTTTGAAGTCTGGGATTGTGATGCCTCCTGCTTTAGTTTTCTTTTACAAGATTGCTTTGGCTGTTTGGGGTCTTGTCTGGTTCCATACAAATTTTAGGATTGTTTGCTCTAGCTCTGTTATTTTGATAGGGATTGCATTGAATGTGTAGTTTGCTTTGGGTAGTACAGACATTTTAACAATATATTTTCCTCCAATCCATGAGCATGGATTATTTTTCCATTTCTTTGTGTCTTCTTCAATTTCTTTCATAAGTTTTCTATAGTTTTAAGTATACAGATCTTTTACCTCTTTGATTAGGTTTATTCCTAGGTATTTTTGACTTTTGGTGCACTTGTGAATGGGATTGATTTCTGTATTTCTCTTTCTGATGCTTTGTTAATGGTGTATAGAAATGCAACAGATTTCTGCATATTGATTTTATATTCTGCGACTTTGCTGAATTCACATACCAGTTCTAGCCCACTCAGTAAATCTCTTCTCGAGTGCCTTTTATGTGCTAACACTGCAACCCCACCTGAATCCGCTGAACTTATCTGCACCATTTTCATTTCTATGTGTTAAGATACAATTAATGGAATTATATCTGAGGTTCTGGAGGTCATGATTGAATGAAGGAGCCACATGTCTATTCAGTCTGAATATTTCCACAGTGAATCTGGTGGGTGCCCAGGACATTTCATGGATTTACTAATTGGAAGATATAGGAATACAGTTGGGTTATATCAGGTTAAGTACCTGGTGGGCTGGTATTACCTCTCTATTGGATTGGCTACTTAACAGGATGTTTTGTGAATGATGGTGATTAGTCCACATCCATGGCCGTGTCTGCAAAGTGTCTTTATAGATTCCTCAGTAGTTAGATGGGATCTCTAAAGTAAAAAGAAACATTTCTACAGAAGATTGTTGTTTTTATTGTAGAGTCAATAACTTTCAACCTAGATACAAATGAAGTTAATAAACCAAAGTTACTGCTTGGAAAACCAAGGCAGAGTGTGAACCAGATCACAAGGAGACATTATAATCTATATTAAATCTGTAGTTTATTCTCTCAAAAAAATTTCTTTTTTGAATCGAACAGTATTGTCCTTCAGATTAAGTATGTGACTCTTGGAATCAGGACTACCGTCTCTTTCTTGTGGTTTTTGCCCTTTCTGATTTTAGTTTTAAGTCCCATATGTTAAGCACTTCCTAGAATCGTACCTATATCCTGGAGAAAACGCAGGGCTCTATTTAAAGGAAAGGCTAGTCCCCTTACCTTGCAAGTTGTATAAGATCATAACAGTCTGTAAAGTTGCTCAATTGGAAAACAAAGGAACTGAGCCAGTGGAAATCACCGGCTAATTAAATTCACGGAGACATCAATAACACCCCAACTTGATACAGGGTATAAATCAGCAGCGTGACTTGGGTGTTGGGGACAGTTTTCAGCAATTTTCTTTCTGGCTAAGGAGAGGAAGGTTGTATTGAACGCATCCTAACATCCTTTTTCTTGTCTGTCCTCTCAGCACATGTTACCAGATCCGTGCCATTAAAATAGTTATCTTTAAAATTGTTTGTTCCCGTTTTCAGTCAGGCTTCATGAAGGCAAAGGCCACATATGTCCAGTCGCTGCAAATTCTCTAGCACTGGGCTTTCTGGCTGCTATTCCAGACTGGAACAGCTTTACTCACTGATATTCCTCTTCAGCACACATGAGTGAAGGGACAAGCTAGCTTGGGTCAGGATGAGAATAGGGTAGGGCCGGGGGCAGGTTTTGAAGTGTGTGAAAACCTACCTTCCTTCTTGCTGGTTTTAAGGGAAAAGCTGAACAAAGCAGACTCCTGCCTCATCCCTTTCACGCCTGACATGGAATTCTCCTCTGTGGCCTTTTTCAATATTACTTTCCTAGTTCAGTGGCCAGCATTTGGCTCTGAAGGTGGATATGCACTTTTATTCAGAGGATTACCCACACCCTCATTTTGTCCTGCACGTTGCCTTCAAGATTTTTGTCAGTACTTGCTTTCTCATTATCAACTACCTCCACTGTGATGGATGTGTCACCTAGTCTCTTGCAACATGAATTTTCCTGTGCTTTCAGTGGAACCTGACAAAGAAGCAACAGGAAGGTCTCCATTTGCTCTGATGAGGTATTTCCAGCCAGTAGATCACTATCTCTTTTGGGGTGGACGAAGAATAACAGTTTTGTGATGGAAGGAAGGTTTTCCTACTCCATTGACACTGGAAGCTCAGACGTTTGGTGACCATGAGGCTAGAGTTGCTATTGTCAAATGTCATGTTTATGGGTGGGGGGCCTTCTCTCTCTTGTCTCACTCTTATGATGCCTTCTTTTTCTTCTTACTTGCTGCTAGCACACTTTGTTCTTGGTGGGCTCTAGGACCCTGGCTTGGGCTTTTTCACGACCCTATTAATTCTTCTTTTCCAATTAGACTGAGACCCTGAACTCTGGTCCCTTCCACAACGGGGCTTAGAGAACACGGTTTTCCATATAGGATGAACTGAGGGCAAGAGCGACCATGGAATCAGAGGTCTAAGCCGTGAGTAGTTGGCAACAGGGGATGCTCCTCTGTGGGTAAGAGGCAGAGATTGTGGGAGATGGACATTTGGCTTCTGAAGGGTACTGATGACCCTCAGTTCCAGGGAATGAGATAAAATAATGGAGATGCAGACGTGGGAAGAACTGGATTTGGGATAAGAAACCAACAGAGACTGAGGTAAAAGAAGGGTGAGGAGAATCTTCAGGAGCTGAGATTCTGAAGTGGGGACATAAGGAATGGTTTTGTCATGAGGGAACTGAGAAAGAGCTGCAATAATTGGGCCAAGGAAGCTCAGAGTGGGACCAACAGCTGACTGGATGCTTAACTAGGGAATATAGGTCTCATAATGTCCACCATCTCACTGTATGTGAGTGGGCATTCCTTCTCGAGGCTAGCATTGCTCTCAACTGAGGCGGGGGGCAGGGGAGGGGGGGATAAGGAAGAGCAAGCCCAGCAATTTTGATACTGGAATTCTCTTTCTTTTCTGAGGCTTGCTCAGTGACTCGGATGTATACTCAAACCCTTCTCTGCTCTGACTCACCAGTTTAGGCACCTTGTTGGTATTCCTAACCTCTGGATTCCCAAAATTTTAGCATGCTTCCTGGTAAAAAGTACATTAATAAATTTCTGCTGAGTTGAACTGAAATTTTCTGTGTCACCCATTTCTTTGGGACCTCTAAACTTTGCACTGTACCTTCTCCGCTTGTTTACTGTTGTTAATTACCTTCCCCCTGTCAAAGAGGATGACCTTCTGGGAGGAGACGTGCAGCATTTGCTGGCGTGGTAGCAAGCATATCAGGAGTTCTCTTGATTTGGCCATATTGTTTTTATTACACCACAAATCCTTCTTAACATTATAAATAGGATGACTGAGGTGTAATGCAGCTGTGAGGAACCTTCTTGAAGCATAAATCTGCACATGGCCGTGCCAATCCAGAGCTAGAGTGAGGAGTGGATGGGGTTTGTGTAACAGTATTTCTGGCTGCATGATGTGTGCAAAGGCCATAACATCTTGAGTTGGGACTTTGACAAGTTCTGGGTTTCAACTTTGGCTTATCCACTGTTTTACATGATTTTCCCCAGATGTAGCCAACTTTTTTCATTAATAAAAACAATGTTTAAAAGCAATAGTACTTAACATTTACTGCACACGTTCTAGAATCCAGGCCATATTGTAGGCATTTCACATGCTGTCTCCTTTGATCTTACCAAAAATTCCTATTAAAATCCACTAACTCCATTTGGCAAATGAGGAAATGGGATTTAAGAGCTTAAAGTTGATGCTCTCAACCATTATGCTTGGACTATGAAATTGAGCAATGTGCCAGCTACCATTATATCTTGTGGATAAACATAAGTAGGTTAAAGCATGGATTTTGTGGCACTCATGGGATCACTGGGAAGTCAGACCTCCTATTTATGAACTGATTATAAACATGATGTAAGATATGATGTAATGAAGTTCTAAACTGAATGCAACTAAGTGGCAAAATGAATAGTATAGACCCAGGAGTCCTCAAAATGTGGTCCCCTGACCAGCAACATCAGCAGCACCTGGGAACTTGTTAAACATGCACATTCTCAGACCTATGGAAACTCAGAATACCTCAGACTCAGACTGGGGCTCACTGTTGTGTTTCTCAAGCTTTTTGGGTGATTCTGACACCCACTAAGGTGTGGGAACAACTGGTAGATGATAGGAGACTGTGAGTTTCCTAGAGCTGTCATTAAAAAACTGCAATAAACTGGATACCTGAAAACCACAAATTTGTTACCTACGGTTTGGCAGACCAGAAGTCTGAAATCAAAGTATTGGTCGAATTAGCTCCTTCTGGAGGTTCTAGGGACAAACTGATCTTCAGCTTCTCTTGTAGCTTCTGGTAGCTCATGGCAATCCTTGGAGTCCACTGACTTGTAGCTGCATCCCTTCCTCCAATCTCTGTATCTGTTGTCACATGGTTGCTTCTCTCTGAGTCTTGGTCCCTTCCTCCTAGGACGCCAGTCATTGGGTTTCAGGCCAACTCCGCTCCAATATAACCTCATTTTAACTAATTAAATCTGCATAGATCCTATTTTCAAATGTTGCATTCTGAGCTTATAGGTAGACAGGAACTTTGGGGGGGAACAATTGGAGTTATTACAGACAGCTAAGATGAAGACAGGTAAAGTGGAACTCTAGGGGAAAGCTTAAGAAATGTTCTGTGTAGATGAAGCAAGTGAAATAATGGGACTTGTGGCAGTCATTGTAGGAGTGAAGGATAGTGAGCAAGCATAGACTAGTTTGATGAAAGGGGCACCCAATACTGGGCCTGGACTAGGTCGAAAATAAAACACATATGTATGTGGTAACACATTATCATAAAAAACCTAGTAACCTATACCTCTTTTATTCTTTAAGTTAACCAAATGGTTTAAAACTGTTTGCCAGATGAGTTTATAGTAAAAATCACTCATGATGTTCTAATAATTTCCATACTGTTTTTAATAATACAGTTGTTGAGATCTTTAATTTGATCTATCACTAACGAAATAATGCCCCAGTCTTGAGTCATGATTTGACACGGGGAACTGCATAAATCCTTGCAGTGACTTTCCCATTAATGTGCATGGCGTTAAATCAGCTCAGGTTCTGCTGAACTCAGAGCAATTATATTCAAGATTTCCCAGCTGTTATAATACTGTCTGAAATTTTAAATGCTCAATATCTCTATTATCAAACATGTCACAAAAAAAAGTTTATTGGAACGCTATATTTGATTAGGTCAAACTTTACCCTTCAGAGCAAGAGAGGCAACATAGCCCTGTTGCTTGAGGGCCTGGTTCACATCGTGGCTCTGTCTCTTAAATTTAAATAATCTTTCTGTGCCTCAGTTTATTTCCCTGTAAAATGGGGATAATCATTGTGGTGTTTATGGCATTCGAGTAAGTTAATATGCAGTTAGCATGATTCACGCTATGGATGTGGTAGCTATCATTTGTATGAAGAAAATTAATGTTAATGATCATGATAGGTGAGGATTCAGGTTTTTAACAAGTCACCCCATTAAATTGAGGTGAAATTGAATGGGGACAGTGTAAAGGGGGTCTACACCTAGCATGCCACCTGACCTAAGCCACTCCTTTGAATCCTGTAGCCTCCCTTCTGTTGCTGAAGCACTTAGTAGAACTGCCTACACTGATAGAACCCATGGTGCCTGGCCAATATCTGGGCTGAATCTTATTATTACCAGCCTGTATGCTCTCCCATTTTTCCTTGTTGGACCCAGAATATCTTATAAGTGAAGTCTCTCAGAGGATGCAGTCACCACTGGTAGCTACATGGTGTCAACCTCGGGGAGAGCAAGCCGGTGGTGGATGGTCACAGCTTCAGAGCCTAGGTGGATATCTAGCAGGATGTCAGCACCAATGTCAAGGATGCCCTTTCTTCTGCTGAGGTCCTCAACTTCTCTGGCAAAGGCCACACAAGAAGCAGGAGTTTTGGGGGGAGGGTGATTGGCAGGAGTACTGATGATCCAGAATTTATGCTGGTAGAGGACTGAAACAGGTCCTACAGGTCTCTTGGTTATGCCAAGCATTCAACTCCTAGGTTGGTGGATTATAGAAGGGCAGGGGGTGTGAAATCTTGAGGAAGGGCTATTTTCCTAGCACAGACGTGTTACAATATTTTAACAACTGGAGGAGATTTTCCTGAGTCCTGGCTGAATCTCAGCCGTGGGCGTGGAGAAGATGCCACTGTGCCAATAAAGCAAAGCCAGTCTCTAAAGACCTTGAGTTCTAGACTATGGGGTTGGATTTCATCCAGAAGACATCAGAGAGTCATTGTTGGCAGCCCATCTCTGTCTTTGATTCAAGCAAAACAGAGTGCTAACCCAGGACTTGATGGAGCTAACAGAGATGTAGCTATTTTTTTAAGGAAGGCTTTTGCTTCAAAACGTTCTTGTTTGGTGTTTGCTCTATTTATCTTTTGGCATTACTCTTCTGGAGGTTAATAGGACTTCTAGAAAAATGAGAATGGATCATAATATTTAATCCTTCACAGATGTAAGCGTTTTCTTGGTAATGAGTGGGGATTGAACAAGTCATTATAAAAATTCCTCAACAAATGCTTTGCTTTGCAGGTGGCTTTCTTTCTTTCTTTCTTTCTTTCTTTCTTTCTTTCTTTCTTTCTTTCTTTTTTTAAGGAGGCTAGGAAAAAAGTAAGAATGATCCCTCATGTAAATACCTAATGTAAATACCTTTGGAGAGACATAGTCAGTCTTGATGCTACTCATTGCTTGTGTTAAAAATACTGGCTCATCATTTGGACGTTGGATGTCGACCCAAACAGAGAAGCTGCTTAATCGACATCAGCTCCCCTTAGTCACTGGTCTTTACCTGTGTCCCTTTTACGGTGGCAGACTGCCAAGTTGGACATGGGAAGAATTTTATGAAGACCATAATTCCCAGAAGTCTAAGGCAAGCTTGAAGTCTCTATTGGAAGCTACTTGTACCCTGACCTGTTCTACCAAATAGCTATGCTATGTCGAAAAGTGGAGGTCGTGCGTGTATTCCAGCAATGCAGAGCATAGGTCTCTGAATCAGTTATCCTTAGTTTGAACCTTGCCTTTTATGAGGGGAAACTAAGAGAAAAGGTTAGAATAATCCCTTATCTTAAATAACTTCTCCAGTTTGGGGGGAGACACAGCTAGTCAGTCTTGATGGTAATAACTGTAGCATCTCCTATGGCTTTGGGACCTTCGGTGAGTAATTTTATCACTTTACCTGTCAGTTTCCCATCTGTAAAACGAGGGTAAACATATTTGTCTTACAGAGATACTATGAGGATAAAAAAAAAAAATGGTGGTTAGCAAAAGTGTTTTTTGTTACGGTGGTGGTGGCTGTTTCGTCAGGGAGTCTCCGAACAGTTAATACCCATTTTACAACTTAGGAATGCGAGCGTACCTGCGTGCTGTCACAGAGGCAAGTCAGGCGACAGCACCAGTAGCTTGAACAAGATAGTTTAATAAAAAGAATTCACTGATATAGGAGGTTGGAGTAGTAAGGGAGGGGCTGGTAGGAGTAAAGAGGACAGGGATATTAGAAAAAAGAAACAGCCACTGTTCCAGGGCTGAGATGAAGTCTGTGAGAAAGAGACCCTCTCTACTTCAAGGGAGAAACTCGGACGTTGTTGGAGAGGACCTGGCTGTGACTCACTGAGTGGCAGAGAAGTTGTTACAGTCCTGTGCTGGCAGAATGTGTCGGCAATGTATTCTCTCTGGCTCCGGGGAAAGCTGTCACAGAGAGGTGTCTCCCTGGAGAGGTTCTGATCTAAAATTTCCCAAGTACAACTGACCACTCCGTCCCGAAGGTGGCTAACGGTCAGGAAGCTGCTTGCGCTGCAGGAGCGGAATGCTGGAGCATCTGTGCGGGCCATAAAAACCAGATGCTGGAGAAGCAGCTTGCACAGCAGGAGCCGGGCAAGGAGAAGCCAGCTGAGCAGCGGAAGCCTGCTCAAGTGAGCACCCTGGAACCAGGGTGAAAAAGCCCTTCCTGCTCAAGTGTCTCGTCAGCTCCCTCCACTGACGAAGTATAACACAATGCCAGTTGGCAAAGGAAAATTATTTAGAACCAACTTAATTTCCACAGCGCAGGTAACAAAGGGTGATTTTTAGAGTTGAGAGGCAACAAATTGGTACATGGTATAAATGGTGAAGAAACAAATTCTTAGTTTTGAGTATCTGTTGTGCTCAGTTTTATGCTCCCTTGGCATGAGGGCTCTTTGCGTAATCTACAGTAGTAACTAATACTCCCCATCCCTTACTAAATACTTTCTTTTCCCTTTTGTGTTTCATTACGCTTATGGTTGTAAGTAATCTCTTTGTAAGGTAATATGTATTGGAGACTGTTCGTGTAATCCATCATGAGAATGAACTCCAACAGTAACAAAATTATGTTGAGTGCCACAACTAATAAACTAAGCCAGGAAAAGAGGGTGTGGTTTGTTTGTTTTGCTATTTTATTTAATAGCAAGGACGTTTTTTTAGGACCAGCTTTGTTAGAGATACAGACAATAGGGCACTTAGAGTCCACATGTATTTTTGTAATCTGATAATAACCTTTTAACTGAATGCATCCTTTTGTATTTTAGTTTTGCTTTGTTTTGAATAAATTAAAGGCATTAAGTACAAAGCAAATTAAATTTATTCTTTGGACAATGTGGAGCCAGAGAGGATTTTGAATGGAACTGTGATGTGATTGAAGACATTCTGCTGGAAGGTCAGCATACCTGCCTTGTAGGTCTTAATAAGTAAGTGATGGGTACTTGGACTGTTGTTGATGTGGTTCTCCTGTATGTCTGAGTGATGAGTGGCCACTCTCTGAGTGAAGTCCCAGGGAGCCCCGGCAGAAATAATTGGGAGCAAAATCAGCCTAGTTTATTTTTATTTTGCTCAAGTGTTTATATTTAGCAGCATCAACTAAATGCAAATAGGCGGAGGGGAAGCTCTGGTGGATTCCTTGGTCCAGACCCTGCCTTAAGCTTCCACAGCTCATCAAACTTGTCTACTGGCTCAGGAGTAAAGGTAGCAAGAAAGGGCATGATAAATACCTGGAAATGACGGGGGAGTTAGACAAATGCCACATATGGTCAATGAGCAGCTGTAAACATCTTTTATCCTCTCCTCTCTCAAGTAACTTTTACAATGCTTCCAAATGAGGTGTTTGAAAAGAGAAACATCAGGGTGTGTTTATTTTCTAGAAGTCTTTATTGAATGCCTCGTGTGTATGAGATACTGTGTAAGGTGCACAAGTGTGGATCCCTTAGCTCCTGGGTTAGTTGGGGGTCTTTCATGAGTTCCAGGAGACACAGAGTCTGACTCCCTGTATGTGAAAGGTGTCCTTATAGGTGCAATTGGTATCTGATCCCACCACTTCATACAAACACCTTCTCCATGGTCATCTGTGATTTCTTTGTGCTTAAATCCAAAGGATGATTGCTTGCCCTTGTTTTACTTGACTTCTCAGAAGTCTCTCCTTGAAATTCTTTCTTTCCTTGGCTTGCACGGCATCACCCTCCCTCAGCATCTACATCTGGGCCTTCCACTTTCCTGTTGTTCTGAAACTTTCTCCCGGGTACCTTCTATTTTTATTCATCATTGCCCTCATCTGTCTTCATGACCTAAACTT
The DNA here is from genome assembly GCF_022837055.1 of Prionailurus viverrinus. NCBI lineage: Eukaryota > Metazoa > Chordata > Mammalia > Carnivora > Felidae > Prionailurus > Prionailurus viverrinus. The sequence goes on along the minus strand of NC_062561.1, from coordinate 193,369,255 downwards.
TATCTAGGTTGATTTAATCATCTCTAGTGCCTTGCTGACCATTTACCGGTACATGATGATTCCCAAATTGAAAACTTAAGCTCAGGTTATTCTCTTGAATGCCAGACCAGTTGGTTTACTTGTTGGAGAGTAAGACCTCATGCTCTGAAAATCTCATAGGCGTTTTATATTTTATTCGTTCCAAACTACTTCTATTCCAGCTTTCCTCATCCTTGTAAATGGTCCTCCTATCCAAATAGTTGTTTAAGCCAGAAACCTGAGTGTCACCCTTGGCTCTCATCCCCCACCTTGACCTGGTCAGTGGCTAATCATGTTGATTGTACCTCCTTAATAGCTTTCAAATCAGTCTACTTTCTATCCTCATGGAACTCTATTAGTGGGTACTACCTGCATCTTTTGTCTACTTATCTGCAACAACTTGATTTCTTAATTCACAATCTTTGCATGAAGGCCTCACCATATGCAAATAGGATTGTGAACACCTCTGCAATTTTCCCGACTGTTCTCAGATTCAAGTTCTAGCTCATACAGATGGCCCACACACCTCTTGATGAGCTAGTGTGTTTCCTTTTCTCGCCTTTTGTCACTACTCCAGCACCTCTTTGAATTCTTTTCTCCAGCTATATTGAACCATATGCATTTCTTGGATACATCATTTTCTGTGCTGAAAACTGGCCCTTTGCTTCTCCACGTCGTCATTTGGATAATTCTCACTTCCCCTAAAGGATTTAACTTAGATGTATATATATCATTTCCTCCAGGAAATCTTGGACCCATCAAGCATTGGGTCACAAGCATTGATGGGTTCACATATGTGGATTCCATAACAACATGTACTTAACCCTGTCCTATTCCTTACTACTTATTTACTGTCCACCCCACTCTCTTTGTTATTTCTATGATCGTATCCTAGTGCTTAGCATAGTGTGTAGCATATAGATGCCTCTCAGTAATTATCTGCTTGTATATGAATTAGCATTGCTACAAAGACCTTGGAGTGTGTGGATGCAATAGTTATAATGAGGCAGGACTTCATGTAGTCAGCACTGTATCATCTGGCACTGAGGTTGTGGGGAGTTAATGGAATAGCCAGCAATGAGGAGAGAGCATTTGAGGTGGTAGAAATGACTTGAACAATGGTGCAGAGGCAAAGAAGCCTGAGGCAAGATTGGAGCATGCCTGTCTAGAAGGGAAGAATAATATGAGATTCTAGAAAGGCAGGTTTTGGTTGAGGCCTTGAGACCAAGGCCAGGAACCTGTTTAGGTAATAGGGATCTGATGTAAATGGAGTATATTTGTGAAATGGTCAGAGAGGTGCTATAATACAATATTAAGCTGGTAGGCAGTGTTCAGGATGGATTGGAGGGGAGAGAATTTGGAGAGAGAACATAGGTGAGAGGCTGCTATCTTGACTCTCTAGTTGAGATGAGTAGGAGGTAGGTAGGGTTGAGGCAAAGGGAAGAGATAAGTGGGGACAGATGTGAGATAAAGAAGCTCATAGTAGAAACCCTATGTTTGAAGAGTGTAAGAAGGGCCTTGTGCTCAGAATAAAGTGGTAAAGTTGTGCTAAAGGCTTGAAATAAATGTTAAGGCTTTAGAGCAGTTGAATTTGGAACTATAACTTGGAGTCAAGATAAAGATGTCCATGTGGTCTGGTGACTAGGGAGATCCATGCATTGCTAAGAACAGTGAGGACCCAGCTGAGAAGCCCAGCATGTACCAGTAGTAGATCCAGCCAGGAAGATTTTCTCTCTCCTGCAGTGTTCTTCTCCAAGAGTATGAGAATCAGTAGGATTAAAAGGAAAGGGAGCAGGTCCTTTATTCATGAGACCTGGATGTTTATATAATCTGTAAGGAATGAGACTTTTCAGATCGACTCAAGTAAAATATTTTTATACTTGGATAACTATGAAAACTGTGACATTTCATCATTTTCTCTTGGGACTAGCAGGGTACCCATGGAGTAATAGACATAATGGGTTTGTGACGATAAATAGTAGAGCTGCTGTTGGAATTGAGGGCAGTGTGGGGTTTGTGTCTCAAACCTGGACCAAATCTCTTAGCATACTGTCAAATATGGCAGTAATGGGAACTATCTAACCCACATTTTCCAGATGAGATCTACATTCTATATTTGGAATTCATTTTGTAGCAGATGGCTTCATCCAATGTAACCAACCAGCAGTGACCTTTACTTATCCAGAGGATTCTGACAGCTTCAGGCAGGTGAGCAATGGTATGAAAAGTGGGTATGACCACCTTGCTCGAGAGGCCTATGGTTGGTGTCTTTCTCAGCTTTATCTATGCCCAGAACTACCAGATTATCTATCCCTGAGGGCTCAGTGTGGTGCAATTCTGCCCTTTTTGCACTTGCTTTCCTAGACATTGTTTTGGTCTTGAGTACTATTTCCTGCTTGGGGGTGAGAAGAAAGACTACCAACTGAAAGGGTCTATTTCCCTCTTAACCTAAAGAGCTGAAAACCTTCTAAATCCTTCTACATTTGCCTTACATGCCATCTCATCCAATGGGACAAGTGGCTGCCAATTGGTATCTTTAAATGGAAGAAGACTTGAACATTCTGCCATTGAACCCCCTATTTCAGCATCCTATTGTGGCTTAGGTTGAATCTTGGTTCTAATAATTGTGTAACTAATAGCTTCTTGGGATCACAAATGTTGACTGCGATCCCTCAATAACTATAACACCTTCCTTAGGACTGGACTAGTTTATAAAATCTTTGTGAAAGTTAATTGTTCTGATTTGCCTGCTGATACCAAAGGTCTAAGATGTTAGATCTCTAGCTCATCTCAAAGGAATAAGTACTGACTTTTAGATGATTTATGTCATCCTCCACAAGGCAATGACTTTCAGTCCCAGGTGATTCAGTCTCTTCCCTTCATATCAACACACATCCTACTGTGAGCTAAGGGGCAATTATTAGGATATACAAGAAAAAAATTCTATAAGTGTAACCTTTTCCCCTAATTCAGAGGCTTTTGTCCTCAGGGTGCCTATCTAGTAGGTAGTCTTTTTCTTGTGGGTTCATGACATCTTAAATGATGTAGCCCAACTATTATTGTTAGAAAAGTGATTAGAGCTGGCTCCAGAATGGACTGGACAAAGAGTTTGAAGTGTCATCAGGACTGACAGATTTTTTAATTTCTATTTTCTTCTCCAGCATTGTTTCTGTGTTCATTCTGTTTTTTACAATATAAGGTTTTCCTTCATGTGGTAAAAGGAAGTTCAGACTTTAATAAAACAAGGTTAGTTACCTTTGAGGAAGGAGAGAAGACCTGGTTCCCATTCTTGGTCCCATCCTCTCCCCTTCGGTATATAAACATATGAGGGAAGGACGCTCATTGGCCTACCTAAGTCACATGACTGTTGCTTGGACCAATCAAGGGTCACGTGCCTTGCCCCTCTGGTCACAGAGATAGGTATTTTGTAAGACAAGAGTAAGGGGAATCATAATGGGAAGACACATAGCAACCTTTACTTGGTGGAAAGCATAGCAATAGAAAGGAACCTCCTTGCTTTGTTGTTAAAGATTTTACTGCTTCCTTACAGATTCATTTTTCTCCTAAAGAATATGTAAAATATACTGCATTCTGTCTAATTAAATGACTAGGGAAAGATAACAGTTTCAAAAGTGGAAATGCTGTCTATCTACCTTTCTCTCCCAGTCATCTACTCTGATTTTTAAACAAAACTGACTAACTTCTTATGGGAAGACAGAGAAATGATTTTCTTCACATTATATTTGAGTGTCATATACTTTTTTTCTTAAGGGAATACTGCAGTGAAACATGTCTTGTCTTCAGGGCACAGGAATCACCCTAGGTGTCTCAATGGGAAGTTGCAGGATTGTAATCTTGAAGCCATGAATAGGAAGATGGCATTATCTGCTTTGAAACTGCTTTCTGGTTGACTTTTGAGGAGGGAAAGTCCACACTGACTTCTCTCTGTTGGTTATGTGGACCAGAGATGGTGAAGTGGTTTAGGCAGATGATGCATGAGTCGTGTGACAATGTGACAGTACCCAAGCCAATGGAGGCACGTGCTAGACTTGAAAACTGCAGGATTTGAAGGCATTGTTCCATTAACATCTCGACCGTTGTTTATTTTTTTATTTTATTTATTTTTTTAAATTTTTTTTTTCAACGTTTATTTATTTTTGGGACAGAGAGAGACAGAGCATGAACGGGGGAGGGGCAGAGAGAGAGGGAGACACAGAATCGGAAACAGGCTCCAGGCTCTGAGCCATCAGCCCAGAGCCCGACGCGGGGCTCGAACTCCCGGACCGCGAGATCGTGACCTGGCTGAAGTCGGACGCTCAACCGACTGCGCCACCCAGGCGCCCCTTGACCGTTGTTTATTATCGAGTGCCACCTTGTCATCCTGCACTTCGAAGAAACAGAGGTTTAAAAATTACAGTGTTTGTAATGCAATTTAAGATACCTGGATGAATATTGCAGTAAGACCTACTACAACTAGCACAAAATCTTTGAAATGACTTGATTACCATTGTTTGTGTGTTACAGCAAACATCACTGAGTTAATGATAAAGATGACAATAGTTAATAATGATGATTTTGGTAGTTGCTATAGAAATTATCATTACTTTTACTCTCCTCCACCTTTCGAAGATACAGGCACCTTAAGGGGTATGATCCCTCTGAAGCCATGAGAATAAGCCTTTTGGACCTCTAGCTTCAGAGAACCCAATTGCTCAATTGTCCCAGCTGCTATGCTTTGAAATCTATCAATGTCTTCTTGCCTATAACCTGCTCCACATGGGCTGCTCCCAGCCTGTGACTGAGAGCAGCAGGGGCACTAAAGAGGCCCATTCCTGGGAGACCCTAAGTCCCCTGATGGCCTTGGTGAACTTTACTTACAACTGCATTATGGTTTAAGACTCTTTTTGTTCTTTTTTGTTCTTCATTTGGGATCATACCTGTGTTTATAGTCCGATGGCTTTCCTAGGTCCGTCTCCATTTTGTCTCAGAGATGTTTCCCTTAAATTCATGTTTTACAAATTGTGGTGAAATAAAACAAAAAAGTTGCCATTTAAACATTTTTAAGTGTCTAATTCTGTGGCACCAGTTAAATTTATAATTTGTTTAACCATCACTACTATTTATAATTTTTTCATCACTCCAAACAAACTCTATACACTTGTTATATTCTCCATCTGAATACATTTTTTACACATTTCTGTCTTAGCATCTACCTCTCAGAGGACCTTGATTAAAAATCCCATTTAATCTTCATAACAGTTGCTCATCGAAGAGACTTTCCTTCATTCCAGATGAGAGAACTGTGGCTCAGAGGTGTTAACTAACTTGAGCCAAATCCTATAACCAGTAAATGTTTGAGTCAGAATTCAACTCAGAAGTGTGTAACTCCAAAGTTTATGCATTTAAACACTACCTTTTGATGATAATTGGTGCTGACATGAGCCATAGAAAACCAACGGTGATCACTCAAACCAAAGGGCCATAGTAGGGAGGAGGCAAATGGGGACAGCCAGGAATATGTCCCCATGACCTGAGAGGTTCTGTCCAGACTTAAGCCTCCAGAAACAATGATTCTCCTAACTCCACTTTGTACCAGCTTATGCTGTGCCTTACTTATAGCTGTGGCTTACATTCTAGTGGCAGGACTCTTTCATTTACGTTACTTCTTCTGGTCTATACGAGAACCATAAGATATATACCATGACTTTCTCCATTTTATAGATCAAGAAACGGGTAAAGTGAACAATATCTGTTGATAGGGAAAAGTGATTTATTGGTGTTTCTTGGAGTGGGAAGGCAAGGAGAACTAGGGATATTTAATGAATTTTTCTCCTGTTTTTACCACTATAAATCACTATAAACCATCACTGTTGTGATGGTTTAAGCAATCTATGGCTTAAAAAAACCCCAAAGTGCATAATGGCTCATATTGAAAAGCGATCTCCCATTCCACCCTTAGTCTTGGTCTTCAGAGGTGACTTTGTCCCACTTCTTGAAGGCATTCAAAGTGTTATCAATACTGCCCTTTTTTTCTTTTACATTGTTTTAAGTGATTAAACCTATAAAATCATAGCTTACTCCTTGCTTTGACTCAGCGACCTCTGTAAAGAACTCTTTTCTTGCAGGGTCACAAATACTGTTGGTTCTCATTGTGACAACTTTGTTCTATAAAGTTGCCATGAACAATGGATTAGTGAAAACTGAGTTATTGTTTCTAGGGGAAATACGGGGTCAGGTTCCTGAGAGCTTATAGTCACAACATTTCATCAACACATCAATACATAACCTTGTTCTATGCGTGGTCTTGTTTAGCGATGCCTAACTTAACAATATAGTTGATTCCTTAACATTAAACTCATGCACAACAGCACTGTAACTCATGCCTCAGTGAAACTTAACACACATTTTCTCCGTAAGGCACATTGTCTTCATGTGCTTAGGAATGCTAAATAGTACTTCGGGGCCAGACTTGGAAGCTATTTCAAAGAGTGAAATCACTAACAAAAAGCACAAAAATGCAAAAAATGTGGTACTAAATAGAATGTGAAAATGACACTTGTCTCCAGTATGAAAGCTGAATCAAGGAAGCAGAGCATCTCCTTGTATGACCGCATGTCAGACCTGTATCCTGGGCAACTCAATTTTTTTTTTTCCCACCCTGAGCACGCCTGTGAATAACTGAAAAAGCACCGTGGGCTTGGTTTTTGGGTTCCTCAACATTTAATCAATAGGCAAAATCACAAATAAGGAATCCACAAACAATGAGAATAGACTGTATATTGTGAAAGGGCAGTGGCTGAGGAGAGCTCCCTTCTCTCCGAGTTGTTCAAAATCTTAGAACATCAACCAAAGTCAATCATTCATTGCCTAATCCATTAACCCAGTGCTTATTGGTGTTAAAATAGAAATGATTGAATAGGGGATTTGGACGATAGGCTAACTTGTGAATTCACCGGTGTGGCCCAGCCTCTCAATTTTATACATGAGCTGATAGAATATTGCGTCCTGGATGTCACATAGCAAATTATTGGCGGTCTGGGAAGCCGCAGGCTTCTTACGTATCAATACTGTGCTGTCCCTACGGCTTAGTGCTTCTTAAAGTAGCCGCTGAACTCAGAGGTACCCGCTTGAGGCTTCCGGTAATTGGCTTATGTTTGTGGTAATTCAATTCCAAAAGTCAGTGAGGCCTTCCTTGGTGACTATGAGCGGCTTGTGGGCAGGGGCTGTGTCTTTTTCATCTTATCCCCAGCATCTAGGATAGTGAAACATTCTCCATACATATTAGGTGAGTGAATAGCCTTGAGAAGTCAGGAGTCAAATTTAGATCACTTTACAATTTCTCTCACTGAAAATGAAACCCCAAAGCAGTACGTGGTTCCGTGAAAGATGCAGGGCGTTTTTAGGCTACGGTCAGTCCAGTGGTTAAAGTCACAGGATCTGGACTCAAGCCTGGTGGTGTGACATTGAGCAAGACCCTTAACATTTCGGTGCCTCAGTTTTCCTCATCTGTAATATGGGGATAACAGTAGGTGCTACCGCATGAATTGATTTTAAGGCTTAAATACGATAGAGTTTATACTAATGCCTCAATGTATTAAGTGCTCAGTAGATACCACTTACTGATTTTCTTATTTCATTGGATTGACATATACAGGAACCATTAAATCACAGGAGAGCCCACCATGAAACTCAGGGCCTAAAGAATAACTCAGAGAAGAAAGAGAGTATATAGATTGAGACCTGGGAAAAGCTTCTTTGGGGAGGAAGCTCTTGACATGATTTTGAGGGATAGTGGAGATATTCCTGGGGTAGAAGAGGAGTCTGAGGGATGCTGATGGCATGAGAAGACTGCACCTGTCATGTTTGGGAGACGCAGAGGAGGATGGCTGGCTCATTATGCAGGACCATGAGGGAAGCATGTGGCAAGAATGGGAAGAGATGTGTTGAGACGTAAAACCCATTCATTGCCTGGAGACTTGAGACCTGCTCCTGGAGCAAATGAGAAGCGATTGAGCTGCTTTATTATTATTATTTTTTTATTTTTTTTTTATGAAATTTATTGACAAATTGGTTTCCATACAACACCCAGTGCTCATCCTAAAAGGTGCCCTCCTCAATACCCATCACCCACCCTCTCCTCCCTCCCACCCCCCATCAACCCTCAGTCTGTTCTCAGTTTTTAACAGTCTCTTATGCTTTGGCTCTCTCCCATTCTAACCTCTTTTTTTTTTTTTTTTCCTTCCCCTCCCCCATGGGTTCCTGTTAAGTTTCTCAGGATCCACATAAGAGTGAAACCATATGGTATCTGTCTTTCTCTGTATGGCTTATTTCACTTAGCATCACACTCTCCAGTTCCATCCACGTTGCTACAAAAGGCCATATTTCATTTTTTCTCATTGCCACGTAATATTCCATTGTGTATATAAACCACAATTTCTTTATCCATTCATCAGTTGATGGACATTTAGGCTCTTTCCATAATTTGGCTATTGTTGAGAGTGCTGCTATGAACATTGGGGTACAAGTGGCCCTATGCATCAGTGCTCCTGTATCCCTTGGATAAATTCCTAGCAGTGCTATTGCTGGGTCATAGGGTAGGTCTATTTTTAATTTTCTGAGGAACCTCCACACTGCTTTCCAGAGCGGCTGCACCAATTTGCATTCCCACCAACAGTGCAAGAGGGTTCCCGTTTCTCCACATCCTCTCCAGCATCTATAGTCTCCTGATTTGTTCATTTTGGCCACTCTGACTGGCGTGAGGTGATACCTGAGTGTGGTTTTGATTTGTATTTCCCTGATAAGGAGCGATGCTGAACATCTTTTCATGTGCCTGTTGGCCATCTGGATGTCTTCTTTAGAGAAGTGTCTATTCATGTTTTCTGCCCATTTCTTCACTGGGTTATTTGTTTTTCGGGTGTGGAGTTTGGTGAGCTCTTTATAGATTTTGGATACTAGCCCTTTGTCTGATATGTCATTTGCGAATATCTTTTCCCATTCCGTTGGTTGCCTTTTAGTTTTGTTGGTTGTTTCCTTTGCTGTGCAGAAGCTTTTTATCTTCATAAGATCCCAGTAATTCACTTTTGCTTTTAATTCCCTTGCCTTTGGGGATGTGTCGAGTAAGAGATTGCTAAGGCTGAGGTCAGAGAGGTCTTTTCCTGCTTTCTCCTCTAAGGTTTTGATGGTTTCCTGTCTCACATTTAGGTCCTTTATCCATTTTGAGTTTATTTTTGTGAATGGTGTGAGAAAGTGGTCTAGTTTCAACCTTCTGCATGTTGCTGTCCAGTTCTCCCAGCACCATTTGTTAAAGAGGCTGTCTTTTTTCCATTGGATGTTCTTTCCTGCTTTGTCAAAGATGAGTTGGCCATACGTTTGTGGGTCTAGTTCTGGGGTTTCTATTCTATTCCATTGGTCTATGTGTCTGTTTTGGTGCCAATACCATGCTGTCTTGATGATGACAGCTTTGTAGTAGAGGCTAAAGTCTGGGATTGTGATGCCTCCTGCTTTGGTCTTCTTCTTCAAAATTCCTTTGGCTATTCGGGGCCTTTTGTGGTTCCATATGAATTTTAGGATTGCTTGTTCTAGTTTTGAGAAGAATGCTGGTGCAATTTTGATTGGGATTGCATTGAATGTGTAGATAGCTTTGGGTAGTATTGACATTTTGACAATATTTATTTTTCCAATCCATGAGCAGGGAATGTCTTTCCATTTCTTTAAGTCTTCTTCAATTTCCTTCATCAGCTTTCTGTAGTTTTCAGCATACAGATCCTTTACATCTTTGGTTAGATTTATTCCTAGGTATTTTATGCTTCTTGGTGCAATTGTGAATGGGATCAGTTTCTTTATTTGTCTTTCTGTTGCTTCATTGTTAGTGTATAAGAATGCAACTGATTTCTGTACATTGATTTTGTATCCTGCAACTTTGCTGAATTCATGTATCAGTTCTAGCAGACTTTTGGTGGAGTCTATCGGATTTTCCATGTATAATATCATGTCATCTGCAAAAAGCGAAAGCTTGACTTCATCTTTGCCAATTTTGATGCCTTTGATTTCCTTTTGTTGTCTGATTGCTGATGCTAGAACTTCCAGCACTATGTTAAACAGCAGTGGTGAGAGTGGGCATCCTTGTCGTGTTCCTGATCTCAGGGAAAAAGCTCTCAGTTTTTCCCCATTGAGGATGATGTTAGCTGTGGGCTTTTCATAAATGGCTTTTATGATCTTTAAGTATGTTCCTTCTATCCCGACTTTCTCAAGGGTTTTTATTAAGAAAGGGTGCTGGATTTTGTCAAAGGCCTTTTCTGCATTGATTGACAGGATCATATGGTTCTTCTCTTTTTTTTTGTTAATGTGATGTATCACGTTGATTGATTTGCGAATGTTGAACCAGCCCTGCATCCCAGGAATGAATCCCACTTGATCATGGTGAATAATTCTTTTTATATGCCGTTGAATTCGATTTGCTAGTATCTTATTGAGAATTTTTGCATCCATATTCATCAGGGATATTGGCCTGTAGTTCTCTTTTTTTACTGGGTCTCTGTCTGGTTTAGGAATCAAAGTAATACTGGCTTCATAGAATGAGTCTGGAAGTTTTCCTTCCCTTTCTATTTCTTGGAATAGCTTGAGAAGGATAGGTATTATCTCTGCTTTAAACGTCTGGTAGAACTCCCCTGGGAAGCCATCTGGTCCTGGACTCTTATTTGTTGGGAGATTTTTGATAACCGATTCAATTTCTTCGCTGGTTATGGGTCTGTTCAAGCTTTCTATTTCCTCCTGATTGAGTTTTGGAAGAGTGTGGGTGTTCAGGAATTTGTCCATTTCTTCCAGGTTGTCCAATTTGTTGGCATATAATTTTTCATAGTATTCCCTGATAATTGTTTGTATCTCTGAGGGATTGGTTGTAATAATTCCATTTTCATTCATGATTTTATCTATTTGGGTCATCTCCCTTTTCTTTTTGAGAAGCCTGGCTAGAGGTTTGTCAATTTTGTTTATTTTTTCAAAAAACCAACTCTTGGTTTCGTTGATCTGCTCTACAGTTTTTTTAGTTTCTATATTGTTTATTTCTGCTCTGATCTTTATTATTTCTCTTCTTCTGCAGGGTTTAGGCTGCCTTTGCTGTTCTGCTTCTAGTTCCTTTAGGTGTGCTGTTAGATTTTGTATTTGGGATTTTTCTTGTTTCTTGAGATAGGCCTGGATTGCAATGTATTTTCCTCTCAGGACTGCCTTTGCTGCGTCCCGAAGCATTTGGATTGTTGTATTTTCATTTTCATTTGTTTCCATATATTTTTTAATTTCTTCTCTAATTGCCTGGTTGACCCACTCATTCGTTAGTAGGGTGTTCTTTAACCTCCATGCTTTTGGAGGTTTTCCAGACTTTTTTCTGTGGTTGATTTCAAGCTTCATAGCATTGTGGTCTGAAAGTAAGCATGGTATAATTTCAATTCTTGTAAACTTATGAAGGGCTGTTTTGTGACCCAGTATATGATCTATCTTGGAGAATGTTCCAGTATATTCTGTTGCTTTGGGATGCAGAGTTCTAAATATATCTGTCAAGTCCATCTGATCCAATGTCTCATTCAGGGCCCTTGTTTCTTTATTGACCGTGTGTCTAGATGATCTATCCATTTCTGTAAGTGGTGTATTAAAGTCCCCTGCAATTACCACATTCTTATCTATAAGGTTGCTTATGTTTATGAGTAATTGTTTTATATATTTGGGGGCTCCGGTATTTGGCGCATAGACATTTATAATTGTTAGCTCTTCCTGATGGATAGACCCTGTAACTATTATATAATGTCCTTCTTCATCTCTTGTTACAGCCTTTAATTTACAGTCTAGTTTGTCTGATATAAGTATGGCTACTCCAGCTTTCTTTTGGCTTCCAGTCGCATGATAAATAGTTCTCCATCCCCTCACTCTCAATCTAAAGGTGTCCTCAGGTCTAAAATGAGTCTCTTGTAGACAGCAAATAGATGGGTCTTGTTTTTTTATCCATTCTGATACCCTATGTCTTTTGGTTGGCGCATTTAATCCATTTACATTCAGTGTTATTATAGAAAGATACGGGTTTAGAGTCGTTGTGATGTCTGTATGTTTTATGCTTATAGTGATGTCTCTGGGACTTTGTCTCACAGGGTCCCCCTTAGGATCTCTTGTAGGGCTGGTTTAGTGGTGACAAATTCCTTCAGTTTTTGTTTGTTTGGGAAGACCTTTATCTCTCCTTCTATTCTAAATGACAGACTTGCTGGATAAAGGATTCTTGGCTGCATATTTTTTCTGTCTAGCACCCTGAAAATCTCGTGCCAATTCTTTCTGGCCTGCCAAGTTTCAAAAGAGAGATCAGTCACGAGTCTTATAGGTCTCCCTTTATATGTGAGGGCACGTTTACCCCTTGCTGCTTTCAGAATTTTCTCCTTATCCTTGTATTTTGCCAGTTTCACTATGATATGTCGTGCAGAAGATCGATTCAAGTTACATCTGAAGGGAGTTCTCTGTGCCTCTTGGATTTCAATGCCTTTTTCCTTCCCCAGTTCAGGGAAGTTCTCAGCTATGATTTCTTCAAGTACCCCTTCAGCACCTTTCCCTCTCTCTTCCTCCTCTGGGATACCAATTATGCGTATATTATTTCTTTTTAGTGTATCACTTAGTTCTCTAATTTTCCCCTCATACTCCTGGATTTTTTTATCTCTCTTTTTCTCAGCTTCCTCTTTTTCCATAACTTTATCTTCTAGTTCACCTATTCTCTCCTCTGCCTCTTCAAGCCGAGCTGTGGTGGTTTCCATTTTGTTATGCATTTCGTTTAAAGCGTTTTTCAGCTCCTCGTGACTGTTCCTTAGTCCCTTGATCTCTGTAGCAAGAGATTCTCTGCTGTCCTGTATACTGTTTTCAAGCCCAGCTATTAATTTTATGACTATTATTCTAAATTCACTTTCTGTTATGTTATATAAGTCCTTTTTGATCAGCTCATTAGCTGTTGTTATTTCCTGGAGATTCTTCTGAGGGGAATTCTTCCGCTTGGTCATTTTGGATAGTCCCTGCCATGGTGAGGACCTTCAGGGCACTTCCCCTGTGCTGTGGTGTATAACTGGAGTTGGTGGGCGGGGGCCGCAGTCAGACCTGATGTCTGCCCCCAGCCCACCGCTGGGGCCACAGTCAGACTGGTGTGTGCCTTCTCTTCCCCTCTCCTAGGGGCGGGATTCACTGTGGGGTGGTGTGGCTCTTCTGGGCTACTTGCACCCTGCCAGGCTTGTGATGCTGGGGATCTGGCGTATTAGCTGGGGTGGGTAGGCAAGGTGCTCGGGGGCAGGAGGGGCAGGCTTAGATCACTTCTCCTTAGGTGATCCACTTCAGGAGGGGCCCTGTGGCAGCGGGAGGGAGTCAGATCCGCTGCCGGAGGTTTTGCTCCGCAGAAGCGCAGAGTTGGGTGTTTGCGCGGAGCGAGCAAGTTCCCTGGCAGGAACCAGTTCCCTTTGGGATTTCGGCTGGGGGATGGGCGGGGGAGATGGCGCTGGCGAGCGCCTTTGTTCCCCACCAAACTGAGCTCTGTTGTCAGGGGGCTCAGCAGCTCTCCTTCCCTTTGTCCTCCAGCCTTCCTGCTTTCCGAGCAGAGCTGTTAACTTATGACCTCCCAGATGCTAAGTCGCGCTTGCTGTCGGAACACAGTCCGCCCGGCCCCTCCGCTTTTGCAAGCCAGACTCGGGGGCTCTGCTTGGCCGGCGAGCCGCCCCTCCGCCCCGGCTCCCTCCCGCCAGTCCGTGGAGCGCGCACCGCCTCGCCGCCCTTCCTACCCTCTTCCGTGGGCCTCTCGTCTGCGTTTGGCTCCGGCGACTCCGTTCTGCTAATCCTCTGGCAGTTTTCTGGGTTATTTAGGCAGGTGTAGATGGAATCTAAGTGATCAGCAGGACGTGCGGTGATCCCAGCGTCCTCCTAAGCCGCCATCTTGCCGCAACTCCCTCGCGATTGAGCTGCTTTAAACACCACTAGGAAAATTCACAAGTAATTCCTTTGACCTAAAAGTGTGATTTTTATCTCTTCATAACTGGAAGACCATTCTCTCTTCTTAAAATGCCCTTGTTTTTGAAGTTACTCTCTGAGTGAGGAGTGACTGGCATATTTCAAAGGGATGATTCCGCTGTCTTCAGGATTTCTTTTTTCTTTTCTTTTCTTTTCTTTTCTTTTCTTTTCTTTTCTCTTTTCTTTTCTCCTTTCTTTCTTTTTTTTTCCTCTCCCTCCTCTTCCCCTCTGAAACGCTGGTTTTGGTCTGCAGGCTTCGGAGGTACCGAAATAGTTAGGCTTATCATGTGAATCATGTATTCAAGGCCAACCAGATGCTATTTGCTACAAAGACGCTCTGACACTCAAGGCTGCTTTTGAACTGTGGGCATATTCCTGCTTCCGCTGAGTTCGTCAATAGATTCAACTTCTAGTTCCTGGGATTCACAGACCTATCACTCAAAGCATTGGATATGCCGTCATCAGCCCCCTTTATAGGAATTCTCCTTCAGTCTGGGCTCTGTGCAGTACACAGGGGGGTGGTATCATTGAAATGGGGGAATCTATCAGTGTTGCTGGAATGTACTTCTCCTATTCCTTTGTGTGTTTTATGTATGGATCATTTTCATTGTGGCTCATGCTACCCATCAAGTCTCCGAGAGCGTTCTCTGTCACTGCAAAAGGCCAGTATGCACATAGATTTTTTTTTTTAATTTTTAAAGAGGTTGGTTTGTTTCAGGTCAGTGAGAGAGTACAGATCTAAGGAGTGAATGCCTCCGATACGTCACTTATATCCATTTCTCCTGGGACTGTGGCATTGTAAGCCTTAAAGGGAAGTGAAGAGACCCTTCAGGTTTTCTCTCTGCCTCTGCTAGGATTAGCTAGAGGGAACCCATAAAAGGAAACCACGAAACAATGCTGGGTGCGATGTCTGCTCAGCACTGCACCAGGCTCTGCGCAGTGCTGAAGACGTGGAGGGGAGCCCAAGACGTGACTCACTAGCTGAGCCCTTGCTCGTAGACCAGTGGCGGAAAACCGTAAACCATCTAAATAAAGAGGTGGATGTAACTGCTGTAATAAAGGGAGTATAGTGGAGGTGGCCACCAATCCCCATTCTGTCCACGTATTAAATTTTGTGGGGCTTTTTTTTTTTTTTGCTCTCACCGTGTCACAAAAACATTTTTCACTTACCTCAACCCCCTTTCTGTGACACATTTTTCTTTACAATGATTATAGCATATTTTCATATTAACAAGAAATTTATTAATTTGTTAACGAACTTACCTGAGGTTTTCTTTTTTCCACTTTCCCCACCCAACTTCATTGAGTATTTGGCAAGTAAAAATTGTACATGTTTACAGTGCCTAATGTGATGTTTTGATATACCGAGACATTGTAAGAACATTTTGAAATGTAAGTGAGCACACCTCCATTTGTCATAGTCTAACAGTCATGAGCTGGAACACAGATGTTTTCTTCATTTGGTTAGTTTAGCATTGAAGTATGAGGTTTAGGTCATTCTAGAATTTTCCTCACTAATAATTCTGCGAAGTTGGACAGAATTTTATCTTCTGCCACCCCAGGTCACTTTTCTTCATGATGGCTCAATACAGGTGACTTGACAAATGTGATGCCTGTGTGTATAAGGGAAAGCAAAGCATAGACTGATGAGTTTCTAGCCCTGTGCTCTGCGTGCAGGGTCAGGGCGAGGGTTGATGAGGGTTTGTGGAGACTCTCCTCCTTCTCACAGGAGAGACTGATCATAAGGAGCCAAGCTTGGCGATCAGAACAACCTTGTCTGGAATTTCTCCTCTGATTCCTACCAGCTCTTAAAGCATGTGGGCCATTGCTTGATTTGTCTAAGACTCCATTTTCTCATCTGTAAAGTAGAAAATTCCTCCTTTGTACATTTACTTCAAGGAGTCAGTATCAAAAGTAACCAAAGCATTTAATAAGATGACAGGGCACAGTCAATACTCAAAAGTAGTTCTTAGTCTTGGTAGCAAACAGAAGTTTCCTGATTCCCAGTTCACTGTCTTGTCCTCCAGACCCAGGTACCTGTCCTTCTTTTTGCTTGATCATTGCTTTCACATGAAGGCTGCTTTTATGACTGCAGGAAAGGGGGACAGAAGAACTTTGGGTTGGCATTTTGCAACAGGTCTTTATAAGAAAGCTCTGGAGTTCAGCAGATGTACCTTTACTGTGGTGTGACACCGGCCAAGTCACAACATCTATGGTATATTTGGTAGCGATATAGTGCTTATCTCACAGGGTTTCGTAAAGATTAAATGAGATCGTAAAGTGAGGGGCACCTGGCAAGATGAATTCCATGTGCTTGCGGAAAGGTACTTGTGGTTAGTATTTCTACCAATATTCTAATTTCTTATACTCTGTTTACCTTTCCATGATTGCTAAGAGAAGGCAATCCTAATTTCCTTCCAGGCTTATGTAAAACAGGGAGCAGGCTTTGGGCCAATTCTTATGGCTGGTGATAAGAGGATGCAAACCAGAGTTTTAAATACAGACTCCTAGGGCTGTTCCATCTTGCGTCCTGTCCGTTCCAACCCCGATGCCCTGTTGGTGTCTCCTCTGCCTCTTCTCATCCCCTGGACCTGGTAAGGCCTTTCCTCCTGGGGAGGAACGTTTTGTACAAAAAAACCCCACAACGTCAGATTTTCCTGTCCTGTGGCATTTTTACCCACTGCCAGGTGCTACCTGGCATGTGGCTTTGATTGACAAGATTACTAATCCATTGTAATCATAGTTTCATAATTAGTCCCTGTGAGGCCCGGCTGGCTGCTCTTGCCCAGGTAAACTCCTGCCTGCTGCTGAGTGTTTTCACCAACTGTCACCTCCCCAGGAGGGAGCTGTCGGTCTAGCACCCACAGCTGTTATGAAGAATTGCTTTTGTATTCTTCCCCGTCTTCCCTTTTGGGTGCTTGGCTGCTAGAAATCCTGGCTTGATTAAAAGTTACACTTACTGATTCCAGACTGGAACAGATAGCAGAAATGGCTTTCGTTTTTCCATCTTGCTGATCATATACTGCCCATCCCTCTTTCATGGTTCCTTCCCTTACAGCCTCTCTGCCCACCTCCCCCCACAACCCCTGCAGCAAGGGCGAGGGGAAACTTCAAAGGCATTTTTGAATAAAAGAACACACGGCAAGACATCAATTATTTACCAGGCAAAGCTTTGGCAGGCACAGGGGCCTTTCCCTGTTTGTCTTGTTGAAGACAGCAAGAAGAGTGTTTTTGAAGGTGGTGTTCACAGGGACTACTTTGGCCACTAAGGGTTGGTGAACCCTGGACCCTTCCCCTGCACTCTGTCTCTGCATTGATTCAACAGAGAGTAACAAGGCCGTTTTGGTCATTGAGCCCTTGCCACAGGTCAGACACCATGCTAAGGGCTTTTATTCATCTTGCTTAATTTTTGCAGCACCTTAGGAAGTAAATTCTAGCCATTCTCTCTTTGTTAGAGATAGATGAGGAGCCAAAGTACAGAAAGTTAGGGAAATTGCCCAGGGTCCCTCAGCTAGAAGGCAGCAGATCTAGGAGGACTCAAGCCGGGTGTGCTGTCTCCAGCGCTGGTGGATGTAATCGCTGTGCTCCACTCCGTTGTGTGTGAACTAGAGATACCAGAAACCAGCACCACTAGGGGAGGCAGTGTCTTTGAGGAGAGAAGAATCAGAAATCCACATGGAGGAGACCTTGGTGACAGGGAAGGCTCTGAGTCCTTTTCTGGTGACTGGAGAAGTGGAGACGTGTTTGTTTCCTCTGAGCCTTGGGCAGGGTCAGAGGAAAAAACTGCCTCAGGACCCTCCCAAGGACTCCGGGTTTCTGTCGCCGGGATAAGGTACCATCAAATCTGCCATGTGGGCTTATGTCCCCAGGCTCCTCAGCCTCTGGCTCTCATGAGGTCACCTCTGCAGTGAAAACCAGAGTATCTCTGGCCCCTGCTCTTGTTCACAAAACCTGCTCGACTATTTCTTGGAATCTCCAGGGGTTGATACTGGCACACCACCAGCCGCCCTGGTCCTCATTACTCAGGGGCTGGGAATGAATTTGTAGGTTTCTCTTAGGTTCCTCTGTATTTGCTAACATTTGTGGAGTCCGCGTTGAATGCCAGACACACTCTTAGGAGAGCTTTACGCACGTTATCTCATTTCATTATCCTTCCGCCATTCCGGTAGACAGACGCTGTTAGTCCTGTTTGGCTGGTGAGGAAACTGAGGCTTGGCAAAGGTAAGCAGCTTGGCCAAACAGATAGTGTGTGCTGGATCCAGAATGTGAACCTGTCTAGATTCCACTCTGAGCACCATTTTCTTAAGTGTTCCCTGGCTTCATCAAGTGAATAGGCATCTCCCCACTGCTGGAACTATTGACTGTTTAAATCTTACTTTCTCAGTGAAGCCTTCTACTTCCTCTATGCCTGAAGTTTGCATTATTAATATAACAGTGGCTTCCTAAAGCTTACTAACTTTGCATTCTTGGGCGAACACTCCCAAATGAGGTTTATATGTGTTTGGGCCTCCAGCAAATGTTCACACGCTCACCTTAGCAGGGCTTATCTCTGTCGGGTTAAGCACTCAGAAGGCTGAAAGTAAATTAAGAAAATCACACTGTGGAGAGAAGGAAAACTGTTGGTTCCTCACAGTGACCAAGGTCAAAATTTCCCTGGGAAGATCTCTTGACCACATCTTACTGGCTGCCTATGCAAAGCCATGAACAATAGTGAGTTTGCTTTGTCCAAAAAATAAAAGGGCATTGTTGTCTCAGCAGAGACCACTGAGCTATAGCTCAAGGGATCAGAGCTTTTGAGAAAACGTGGTAGTTAATATCACCTAAATTTCCTAGCAGGGTAATGAGCTCAGCAGCAACTGTTTAGGAAATCAAGGTGGACAGGTGGCACCCAGTTCTTAGCCTGGGTTTGGTTTTGAATACATCAACTACTTGAGACTGCATTCAGAGCACACATGCAAATAGAATGACTTCCTTAGTTTTAAATACCTCATAATTTGACCACGGAAGTAGAGCTGGCCTTCCCAAGCACCTAAAATGCCACATTAACCTGGATTAGGTTGGCATCTATACGTTTCTTCATCTGTAGTACAAGGGGAGCCGGTTAATGGTAATTATTTGTCTTTTGTTTCTTGTCCCCTTTAGAACCTGCACAATCTGCCCCCATGTATTTATGAGTATAAAGATGTGTTTATGGGGATACTTGATGTACAGCAGTCCCATAGACATCATGGATTTAAATTGGGTCATCATGGGTCCAGGGGTGCCTGGGTGGCTCAGTCAGTTGAGCATCTGACTTCGGCTTAAGTCATGATCTCACAGTTTGTGAGTTTGAGCCCTGCATCGGGCTCTGGTGCTAACAGCTCAGAGCCTGGATCCTGCCTCAGATTCTGTGTCCTCCTTTCTCTCCACCCACCCCTGCTTGTGCTCTTTCAAAAATGAATAAACATTAAAAAAAATTGCTGTGGGTCCACTTAAAAGTGGATTTTTTTATATAGTCTTGTGCTATAAAGATAATTTTCTTTTTTCTTTGTTATAAGAATATAATATATAATACATATACAAAATAGCTGTTAATTGACTGTATGATCAGTAAGGTTTCTAATCATTAGTAGGCTATTAGTAGTTATGTTTTTTGGGGGTCAGAAGTTACATGCTAATTTTTCAACTGTGCTGTGAGTCGGTTCCTTAATCCCCATGTTGTTCAAAGGTCAACTATACTTTTGAATAATCTCCTCATGTCTTTCGCTCTTTTTTTTTTTTAAACTCTGAGATATCCATCTTTTGCCATTACTACCAGTGACCTTTGTAAGAATGAAGCAAATTCAACAAAAGTTTGTTGTGAATCTATTATGTTTCAGGCAGTGTACAAACACCCAGAGTCCCTTGCATTATGGACATTCCAGTAAGGAAAGCCATACATTAAACTGACACATCCCTGAAGAAAAGGCTTTCTATTGAGATGCCAAAGGGTACAAATCCTCATCACAGATAAGCAGGACTGTGTTCCTTGCCCAGATATCCTATTCTCTTGCTAAGCTGCATATTGCTGACTGCTCCTTAACTCAGCTCCATGTGCCTTTAAAAACCACTTTCCCAGCTTCTGCCTGTTCCAGGTTTCTCAGACAGAAATTTAGGTCCAAGCCTGGGGCAGGTGTGGGTAGATGGGGGTCAAGGGCACCAAGATCATAGACACCATATTTTTGTATTTGCCCAAGATTTTCCCTCTGGGTTCCTTCACATATAATTTCTAAGGGTCATTCCAAACTCTTACAGATATGCCTAGAAGTGGAGTCTAAATTATTGTGCTTCCATACATCTGTATATGTGTATGTATAAAACATATATGCCTATATATGTGCACAGGCACATATGTGAGCACACATACACATATACACACCCGCACACACCTACATACGTAGCAAATGCTCTCACTCTTAAAGATGCTTTTGGGGAACTTTCTATGAAAAATCCTGAAAGACGAAGGACAATCTCTTGCCAAAGAAGCAAAATGAAGCTCGAGGTCATTAGCTGATCTTCCTTAGCAGTGCTTCGGGGCTCCAGAGGATTAGAGGAGTAAGCTTCTTTGGTACCATGATTCCTGAAGTATTAGTGAGCTGTGGATAGAGACTCCAACATGGAAGTATCATGAATAAAACATACCCTCCAAATAGAGGTCGTGAGGTTTCTCATAGAGGCATATCTTCCGTTCTGTCATGAATGCTCTCCCCCCAGAACTCTGTACAGCTGGATCCTTCTAATTTGTTCTTAGTTCACATGTCAACTTTTAAAAGCGAGACTTTCCCTTAGCCCTCAGACTAAAACCATCCACTGCGTGGTCTATATCCTATTTGTATTATTAAAGTTTTTTAAAAGTATTTTATTTATTTATTTATTTATTTATTTATTTATTTATTTATTTATTTATTTAAATGTTTATTTTTTGATTAAATATAATTCATTGTCAAACCGGCTTCGATACAACACCCAGTGCTCATCCCAACCCAAGAGATACAGGAGTGCTGACACATAAAAAATTTTTTTTTAATGTTTATTTATTTTTGAGGTGAAGAGAGACTGAGTGTGAGCAGAAGAGGGGCAGAGAGAGGAGACACAGGACTGGAAGCAGGCTCCAGGCTCTGCAGTGTCAGCGCAGAGTCCAGTGTGGGAATCGTACTCACGAACCCGTGAGATCGCGATCTGAGCCAAAGTAGGATGCTTAACAAAGTAGGCGCCCCATATTTGTATTATTTATAATGACCTTTATTGTCTGAAATTACCCTGTTTTATTCAGTCACTGATTCCTCTCGCATCTGTCTCCCAGGACACCCCTACCCCATCCGTACCACAAGCTAAAAAGAAAATTCCACAGAGTTCTTATCTGGTTTGCTTCTACCACCTCAAACGAACTAGCACATAGTGAGTGCTTGATAAATATTTGAATGAATGAGTAAATGAATCTCCCCCCACAACATATTTGTCAGGTGACTGAAGAGGGTATTAGGCATATGCAGCGTCTATCATCTTAGACTAGTCTCCTCCCTCCTGGGGCGGAGATAATGGGCTCATTCAGGACCACATCTCCTTTGGTGTCACATTCTGCACTGTGGAACCAGGCCACCAAGTCTGAAATATTAATAACCTGGGGGACTGGCCATTTCTGTCTTGTAGCTGCTTTAGCTGTACTGACTCTTGAGTTAGGAAATGTTTGCCATTTCACTCCTCACCTGCTCCTTTGCGGGGACGGAGCAGTGATGCTGGCAGAAATGCCTTGGGAGTTCTGTGACTGCTTTCCAGGTGATGGTTGAATTCCCTGAGAAAAGAAGCTTATGTGAGGTGGCTGTGAATCTGGGGGGGGGGGCCGAGCTGGAGTCGCAGCACCCACCCCGTGGGAGTGACAGGTGAAAGGAGTGGCCAGGGCATCAATGCAGACTGTTAGAACCAGAAATGTATCCTTACAGACCCGAAGGCTGTCATTTCCTAGGGTTTGAAAAACAGCAAGAAATCTTGGTTTCCCCCTTCCTCTTCTTTACCTTTCTTTTTCTTCTCACTAATCAAGTTCATAGTCCAGACGCTCAGCCTTCCTGCCTTACAGAAGATCTGAAGTCGCATTACATGCTAAAACCTGGCACACTGTGCACTGGTGTGAAAATTAGATGAAATCCCTGGGTTTAGGTTAACCTGTCAGGCTGATAGAACAGAAATGATTTTTGAGTGCCTTATAGCATGCATAGTTGTTATATATTCATCATTGCGTTGAATTCTTAGAAAAACCACTGGGAAGCATATAGTGAGTTTTTTTGTTAATCCACACCTTAAGGAGAACACTCAGATTCAGAGAGAATGACTTTTCCTGTGACAGGCAACTAGAAAGAGTCAGGGTTGGAACTGAAAGCTTGGTAACGAGACTCCACGGCCAGTATTTGTATTAGGCCTTAGCTGCCTTCTAGAACTCAAATTGGAATATACAGATTTAGATGTTGACCCATTAGGAAGAAGTAATTTTTGTAGTTTAATTCTGTAAGGCATTTGAAAGACATAAGCAAATAACAAGAAAAGCAACATTTAGGGAGCTCCCTGAGCACATGTGCGCACATGTGCATGGTGGAGGGAAGCATGGCAGAGGGATTGCTTCTGGGTGGTCATAGAGGGTCAGTTGTGGAGAGACAGTTTCAGATATAGGGGAATATAATAAAAACTTTCTTCGCGTTGTAATCTTCATTAGGCCTCAGGCTTGGATACCTTAGCCGTTTCTTTCCTAAAATGTTTCATCCTGTCTACTGCTAATTTTATAATGGAATTATATATGTGATAACCACCTTTGGAGAAAGAACAGCTCTGCAGTTATAACATTTCTATTAGCCGAAGTACCTCAACTATATAAAACTATTCCATCACCCCAGGGAAAATTCATTGTAGATTATATCCTTGTGGCTAGTGCTTGTGTGTGTGTGTGTGTGTGTGTGTGTGCATGTACGTACATGCATGTATGAAAATATGGAGTGATTATTATGTGTTGAATGCTTTCAGATACAAATACAAGTTAGGTACAGTGCCCACCTTCAAGAAGATTTCAGTCTAGGAGAGGTATTAATATAAGTAGATAAATGATGGTAATGCATGGTTGGGTGAGTTGTTTCAGACAAGATTTGCAAGGATCCCCTGGGTGTCAAGAGAGACATTAGCATTATATCTGATGGGGTGGGGAGTTTTGGAAATGGCCCCAGAAGGAAGTATATTTACATAGCCAGAAAAGGAAAGGTAGTCTAGGCAGAGACACCGAATTAATAAAGGCAGGGAAGCAGGAAAGCAAACAGACTTAATTTGGAGAACAGAGTATCTTAGTTTGGCTGGAATTTATCCTATTCCTGCAGCAGTGTTTCTTAAGATTTTAATTTGAGAACTATTTCAACAAAATATCTTATAGTCCACCTGTCCCATCCACGCTTAATGATGGGAATGGCATTTATCCACATATGGGTGTGTATAGTAGCTTTTCAGTATTGTATGGCAGCCAAATAGTTTAGTAGAATATTGAATTGCAGTCCTTAAGAACTCTCCAATGGTGTTAATTACAACTTACAACTACAAAATTTTGGTCCCTTATCTACTTAGTGGATTCTAGTAAAAATGTGCAATCATAGATATAAATAGTCATCTGTAGGATTGATCATAATTCTCTCTTGAGAAGAGGATCTGCATTTTTGGATTAGTTCATGATCTGTTGGGGGATCCTTGGAATTCATCAGTAGGCCATTGATCATGCTTTGAGAAACAGTGGCAGAAAGGGATGATGGAAAATTGAAAAATGGAGGCCATGTTATGGAACCTCTTCATGTGAAATGAAGAGTTGTACTTAATTGCCACTGAAGGTATTCGGACAGAGCAGTAGAATTTTTTGAGGTCTAATTTTAAGGGGGAAACAGTGTTTTTGAAGGATCAGAGAAAGGAGAGGTTGGATTGCAGTTAACAGGGTAAGGGAGAGGTCACACCCTGGTGAGAAGAAATGGGACAGGTGATAGTAAACTTGCAGAGACAGAACCAACAGATTTGGCAAGTTGAGTGGATGTTAAACTACAGGAAAGAGGAGCAGAAGGCTTGGCTAGGATGGCTGGGTAATTAGGAAAATAGTGCCATCAACATAAACAGGCAAATTAGGAGGAAAAGCTCTCTGCTACGAAAACAACAAAAATTCTTTTTAAAAATAACTGCTGAAAAAATTGGGATAAAAATATTCCAGAAACTTCCAGGCAATATGTGGTAAATCACATGGAACGAGTTGTAGTTATTCTAATCAAAACACTGTCACAGCATGTTGGTAAACTTTAAGGGTAAGATGTCTTAGAGCCAAATTGACCTTCATTAAGATGGATATGGTTTATATTGGGTACTGAGAGTATCAGAAGTTGGGATAGGTTGGGGAGTACTCCCTTCCTTCTTGACTAGGTTCTATATGGAAGCTTCATGTCCACATACTACTCTCTTGTTAGTGTTTCATTCAGAGAAATCTATAAAAGCTTCTGAAGTTCAAAAGGATCGCCACTAACTTCCCCAAACAGACTTACCTGTACAACGGAGCAGGTAGAACTGCTTGCCAAGTTATGAAAGAGCCACTTGTTAACTGTGTTATATCTTCAGACAACATTGCTCTGTTGCACAACTCCAGGGACACCACTTGGATAGTTGGGATGTCCCTTGGATTAGTGCAGTATGGCAACTTGAATTCCTATTGAACTGCTCTTTTTTGAATGGTAATAATTTGCTATGGACTTCTATGTATTAAAATTTTTTTTAATGTTTATTTCTGAGACAGGGAGAGACAGAGTGTGAGTGGGGGAGGGGCAGAGAGAGAGAGAGACACAGAATCAGAAGCAAGCTCCAGGCTCTGGGCTGTCAGCACAGAGCCTGACCTGGGCTTGAACTCACAGACCGTGAGATCATGACCTGAGCCGAAATCTGACGCTCAATTGACTGAGCCACCCAGGCACCCCTGGACTTCTATGTATTTAAAGCAACACAAGAGTTCTGAGAAGAGCATGCTGTTTGGGCAGAGTTAGTGTTCATGCTTCTGCTCCCCAGTGCTTTATTCCTGTCACTTTTATTATCCTCATTATGTGGTATTGTGATTTCCCTGTCTATAGACCCACTTGACTCCTCATTGCAGAAATGAATAGATGATGATGTAGGAGGATGTCCCTTAAAGATCAGGTTTTCTCAAGTGGTAATTGTCTCAAAGCACAAAGCTGTATCCATGTATCTGTGTTAGATGGATAAGTTTTGGGTTAGTAAACCACGGAATATCTGGGGATTTTTTAATTGAGACAGAGAAACTACTCAGAGGGAAATGAAAAGCACATGATAATTTCATGGGCCTAGTTTGTTGGGGAATGATATCTAAAAGAATCCTCTTTTAACTTTCAAATGCTTTTGAGAAAGTTGACAAACTCTTACCAGTAACTAATACCACAGTGTAAAGGGATTCAACAATACAGTTTTCTCTGCTAGCCACCTGAGAAAAAGACACTGAAGCAAGCGATAGCTGGGGGAGTTGTCAGCAATGAGCAGAAGTGAGGGAGATTGTGCCATCAAAGAAAAGGGGAGCTTGGGAATCTTACGTGTTGGATGAGCAAAGGTGATGTTGTCTGCTTTCTAATTTGGTAAATGTTTTCCCTGCTTAGCAGGAGGTGCTGAAAACTCCTGTGCCACTGGCCTATCCTAGCCTAATACCACTTCCCTTGTAGAAGCACCTTGAGGCTGCTTTATGGGTAAAGCCATGGAAGTACTGAAAATTTGCCTCTATTGAATAATGAGAAAGGATAGCTGAAGGTGACTGATTTGCTTGTGAGGAGCTCTGGAGAACCAAACCTGCCGATGACTCGTAGTTGAAAGGAGACTTTGACAGATAAGGTTAGGGTAACTAGCTCCTGGGGATTTGTACAAGTCTGTGTTAGTCACAGGGTTTAAGTCACCATTTCTAGTCCTGCCTTTTGTGATATGCTGTGTGGTACTGGTGCCCGGATCTGTGGAGGAGAAGAAAGTATTGAGGGAGAGCAGGGATTTTCTAGAAGACATGGCTGAAGAGAGGCATGAAGATTTCCAGCAAGATGGGACAAATATAGAAACTGATGCCTCACTTGTCAGGTAGGCCAGTACTGAAGGTGAGGCCAGCAAGGTCTTTCTCTGGATTATAGAAAATCACGGGGATGACATGAGTAAGAGAGAGAATGTTTTTATATTTAAGGCTTATATCATAAATTCAATTATAATTTCCCTCAAAGGGAAATTCTGCCTGTGAAGGGCCTTGTTCACTTCAACATGGTGAGTCGTATCCTAAGATGATTAATTTTGTGTGTCAACGTGGCAGGGCCATGGTGCCAGTTACCTGGTCAAATACTATTCTGGATGTTTCTGTAAGGGTGGTTTTGGGGGATTAGATTAACATTTAAATTACTGGACTTTGAGTAAAGCAAATTACTCTCTATAATGTGGATGGGCCTCTTCCAATTAGTTCAAGGCTTTAATAGAACAAAATTGACATCTCCTGAAAAAGAATGAATTCTACCAGCAGATGGCCTTTGGACTTGATCTATACCGTTGTCTCTCCTGGGTCTCTGGGCTTCTGGCCCACCCTGAAGATTTGGACTTGTCAGTCTCTATAATGGTGTGAACCAATTCCTTAAAATAAATCTCTCTCTCTCTCTCTCTCTCTCTTTCTCTCTCTCTCTCTCTCTTTCTCTCTCTCTCTCTTTCTCTCTCTCTTTCTCTTTCTCTCTCACACACACACCCTGTTGGTTCATTTCTCTGGAGAACCCCATTACAGACTCCACTAGAGATTCTTTTTATATCAGTTAGGGTAGACTAAGTTACCTGTGGTAACCAACAACTTCCAAAATTCAGTGACCTCATACAACAAAAAAATGTTTCTCGCTTTTGCTGCATGTTCAAAGGTCAGCTTGGGAGTTCTGCTTATCAGTGGCCCAGGTTATATGGTCCTGTCTTGACATGAGAGGGATGTAATCATCATGGCAAGGGAAGGGGATATGGCTGCCTATTAAAACTGCCATCTGAATATGGAAAATATCACTTCCACTCATGTATGTCTGGCTGATGCTAGTCACACAGCCACCTTTCCCTGCAAAGGGGGCTGGGGAAGTACATTCCTACCTTGTGCCCAGAAGGTGGTCCAAAATACTTTCCAAAATATTCCAAAATTTCCTCATTTACCTCTTAAGGGATGGTTATGTGGGCATTTCCATGGGCCTAGATGTAGTAGATAGGGAGCTGCTGGGTAGTTTTCCTGCCTGAGAAGGAATTACACATGGAAAATAGTAAAGCTGAGAGGAGAGAATCTGATTTTTGATAATATGTTGTTGGATGTCCTGGATCTAGTTGTGTGAAGCTACCTCTGAGTTTCTGAGTTGTATGAAATAATACAATCCACTTTTTTTCTCGAGGCAGTTTGCACTGGGTTTCCGTCACTTGCAATTGCAAGTTTCCTGAGGAATACAGTGATGATAAAAAACCCACTTCACTTCTGGATTCTCGAATACTTTTTGTTCCTTGAGCACCCGCTGTACTTTTCTATTTTAACACTTGCACTGTTCCTTCTGCTTAAAATATCTTCCTTTTTCCTTCCATCTATTAGCCAAAATGTTTCTGCTACTTCATTTGGTTACTGCTGCCTCTACAAAGTGATTCCTAATCTAGTTTCTTCCCTATCCTCGGCCAAAATCAATCTTTTCCTTCTATATTCTTATGGTAATGAACTTGAACTTCTGTTACAACATCTGTTATATTCTGTCTTGTACTAGCCAATGCTTAGGGAGCACTTCTTGTGTACTGGGTGCTTCACATTCCTACAGGAATAAATTATTTTATTCCTCAGATAACTGTATGGAGGCAGGTACCATTATAACTAGTTTACACATAAATTATAATTTAGGAAAATTGATTGATTGCCCGTAGGTCACATAAGAGGGATCTGGGATTTGGAACCCAGGTGAGCTGGCCCTAGAGCTTACGCCTTTCGTCTTCATGGTTCTTGGAAGACTTGGCTTGTCTCCTCTACTAGACTGTATCTTGTGTGGTAGAAATCCTACAGTCAAACTGAGGATCACGCCTAGCCAAGTGTACAGGATCTTAGAGCCTGTAATCTGGGTACTAACTTCATTCTTAGCTTCACCTTTTGCTCCTTGTCTTCATTTTATTGCTTTCCTGATTTCTTCACCAGCGTTTCCCAAGTTTTAGCTTACTGCATTCTAGCATTTACATTTTTTTAAGCCTCCTCAATCCTTTGTAGGTTGGGGGAAGATAAATGAATAAAATGAAAATAAAATGGTAGATTGTAAGTTCCTTAAGGGTAAGGATCAACTTTGTTTATCTTAATATTTTCTGTAGTTCCTAGCTCTAGGACTCAAAAAATATGTCTTGAATTTGTTTGAGGTGAAATCTCCAGATTTTGAGCATCAGGTGTAAGGAAGGGTGCTATGGCATGACTATGCCTAAAATTTCTATGGGGGGAGGAAGGGGGGCTAGCAAGGTGTGATGGGGGTGGCCTTGTCCCTTGCTGTACCAGAGAGAATAAAATAAGACCTTTTGCTCTAGCACAAAGAATTCACTTTGCCACCCAGCTTTCTGGGGAGCTGAATATTTTACCTTCAGCAACACACTGAAGTCCTTGTGGAAACTGGAAACAGCGACAAACTATTTTTGAGTCTTTTTGTCACCCAGGAAAAACTAAGGTGCTGACTGGCAAGAAGGGCTGGAGATGTCTTTTATTACAGCCCTCCTTCGGGTGTGTGACTTTTCGGTAAGAAGGAATAGAATGCAGTGGGAGCCATCCTCATCTTGTGCCGTGCTGTGTGCTCCTCTGAGAATAATTTGGAACTTATTTCCTTCAATTGTTAAGCATTTATTGGTAAGGGCAGACACAAGTTGAGTTGAAATGCCTGTGTTAATGCTCATTTACAGCTAGAATTAGAAAAACAACCATGTTTGACTGGCTTCTGAGAAACCAGCTCTTGCCAGAATGGAGAGCAGGAAAGAAAGGAGCCACAGGAAGGAGTCTGATAGCAGAATAGATCTTGCATTCTGTTTCTCTCAGAGCCCCCTCCATCTTTGTTTCTCTTCTCTCTCCAACACGATTCAACTGTTCTAGCACTTTCCAAAATCCTGCAGTCATTCACTTTTATCTAAAAACATTTCCTGAATGCCTGCTGCGTGCCAGGCACTGTGCTAGGTC
Organism: Prionailurus viverrinus; assembly: GCF_022837055.1. Lineage (NCBI taxonomy): Eukaryota > Metazoa > Chordata > Mammalia > Carnivora > Felidae > Prionailurus > Prionailurus viverrinus. The sequence continues at coordinate 193,339,986 of NC_062561.1, read as the reverse complement.
CTGGGGCAGTCAGAAGACATAGAAAAGCTGCTCTGATTGAGTAAATTTGTCATTTGGGGTATGATTGTTGCTAGTGTTTTGAGCACAGTTGGCTGACAGGGATCAGTAAACACCAAAATGGCAATACAGAGTAATTTGCATGGGGAATGTTGACTTCTTATGTGTGTATATCTGGGTGAAGAGAGGAATATGGTGACCCATTTAAAAGTTCTCTCCTTTGGTGTTTTAAAACACTCAACTTTAAAATAAACCACTCTCTGTATTTTGCCTTCTGCAGAATAAGATATACCAGAAAATCCACAGCTGACTGAAGCTCAGGAATTATTCCTGCCCAGCAGTCTGTATGGACTGGGCTGCCTCCTGGGGTTGTGCAGTCTTGCAGCTTTAGGTGCGATGTATCAAGCTCTCTTCTTTGCTGTCTCTGTTTCTTATATTTCTGTCTCTCAATTCCAGCGTTTTCCCCACATGTCCCCCCAGATAGGCAAATGCTTTGAATATTTTCTTTTCTTTGGAGCTTCTGGTATGAAGGGACAGAGCTAATCCCAAATGTGAAAGATAAGAACTGTGACAACATGTTCCAGCCATCCCGACTGCCTATGTAAGACTGAGACCCACAAAGAACATGGCCTTATTCTTTGACTGAAATTGAAAGAGTATTTGTGGGTAGTGAGTTGCCAGCAGAAGATTGTCAAGTCTGTCTTCCTCAGAGGATGTTAAAACATCTATTAAAAACTATTAAAAACATCTGTGTAAGCCTCAAACAATAATCAGGGGGTTAAGGCACACTGCTTGTAGCTCAGTCATAGTTGTGGTAGGAAAAATAGGGGGCGCTCGAACTGGTTAATTCAGGTGAGTGTAATAGAGGGAAGAGCTAAGGGGAACCAACAAAGGGTGGTGCAGCTTTTTAGGGTTAGCAGCAGTCAAGAGATAGATGATACCGTCTCAGCCCTAAAAGGTGGAGGAAGGAGTAACTGGAACTGGAGAAGGTGTTGGCTGTCCAAAAGGTGCTGTGGCCTTTGATAGAAACACCATGCAAGAAAGAATCCAGAAAATACATACTTTGACCTTACTCCCTTGCGTTGCTGGTGTTTCCAATTGACTCCACTCACTAGAAGCTGGAAGCCAAGGGCTTCTGTTAATTTAATCAGTGGTCATCCTTCCAGGGTACAAAGCAGGATGAAGAAGTGTGGAGAGTGGCCCTGATGTGGCAAAGGGGAAAATAACAGGTAGTTTGCCTATGGGGAAGCAAAGCAATATGGTACAAAGGCAATTGGATTCTAAGTGAGAAGTTACGAATTTTGTTATTGGCTTTACCATTTATACATCAACTGACTTTGGGGAACCCTTCATTCTGAGCGTCAGTTTTGCTAGCTGGAGCATGGGAAAAAATAGCTCTTGGCTTGTGAGGCCAAATAGTTATGAGACAGCACTTGTAGACCAGTGTTCTTTGAAGGTGGAGTTATTATAAAAATCTATCAGCAACATAGTTAACATTTAATCCAATTTATTTTGTACTGAGTGGATATAATTTAAGGCATGGTAAGATCCTCAGATTCTATCTTTAGCAATGGAACAAAGCAGAAAGGACAAGCCTATGTTGACTGTTTCTGCTTCTTCTCTAAATAGGCACTCTGCAAAGTGCTCAACTTACTTATTCAAGATGAAAAGGAAGGATTCCAAACTATGCCATTAGTAGAGGAGAACTTCAGGATCTGTTCCATCCAGGCTTCCTTATCTCCTCTGAACACACACGGGAGATGGTCTTTGGATTGGAACAACACAAACCTTTTAGTTCCATTATGCTTGAGGAAGGAAGAAGCTATAGATTATAATTCTTCTCTACATTTGTTAACATTTTCAGTCAATGGTTGGTCCTCATCCCTAGAAAGTAGAAACTTCCTATCTTCTATATCTCAGTGCAGTAGGTACCTATTAGGATAACTGCTCAGCCTATGACCCTTCTCTGAAAACAACCTCAGAAGGTGCTGGCACCCTGTTGTTACCATGCGCCCCAATAAACTAAGATGATGCACATCTGACCCAACAGTGTCTCACCTGAGAGGCCAATTTTCTGCTAGCTGTTTCAACTTAGGTCAAATTTGGGAACTGGGGTGCATTCATCCCCTGCCATGTTTGAAAAGGAGCAGAGGAGCCCATCTACTGAGAGAGGACAGAGCCACTGTACAAGGAGGTGAAATAGAATAGAGATAAGGGAATCAACAAGAGAAAATGAAGAAGCCCAAGTGTGAGGCATGCACACAAGACGGAGGAGGCCAATGCATTGCTTCTTGAAGACGTTCTCTGTTTCAGTTCCTGTCAGTTGGTGAGGCTTTACCAGAGTAACATCACCTCTTCCCTCAGCATCACTGGTTGGACTAGGTTTCTGATGCCAGTAGCTGAAAGAACACTAAAATGCACAGGCTTAGATTCAATGGACAATTCTGGGAACAGAGGAACAAGCTTGGGAAAACAACGAATGGGATCCATTCCTTCTGAACAACTTTGTTTCCTCCTTCTGTCCCTTTCAAAGAAAACTCTTCACCCAGAAAATAGAAGGTCATGGCCAGTGGCTCCCGGGAGGCCTCCTCATGGTTGGAAAGCAGGTTATGTTCCCTGCCAAATACATAGAAAACCTCCAGCCCAGTGATTCTTCCCATTTCACAATTACATGAAATTACCAATAAAAAACCTTCCTGCCATAAAACAGTGTGAACTTATCTACCTCCTGAGCATATTTACAATCAACAGCTTTAGAGTATCAATTAAGTTCTTGCACATTACTTCAGCCTCTCTCTTAAACATCCACACTTTATGACTTTGTACACTCAGAGCAATGACAGAATTCTCCTTTAATTAAACCAACCCTATACCTTTCTCGAGCATCTGTGTACATGCATTTGGGTCAGTGGGAAAAAGGCCTTGTGGGGTTTGCACTTTGCCCAATAAGTCATTTGTTTAGTCTGTTATTCCTAATAATAATAAGAAATCCCTTTTTGGTTATACAGTTCCGGTCACAAAGAATTTTTTTTTGGTCAGCTTTTACAAATGTGTCAAGAGGTAGATGCAGTGGAGACGGTTTGCTCTGTTTGACACTATTCATCTTGGTAGTGATACCTTGTCTTCAAAAGGGTTTGCTTGGTGTTGGGCAATGTGCCATGTCTCGTCCAGGTTTTGTCTCATTTAAGCTTCTGCAAGCTTGGTGATGTACATGTCACTTATGCATATAAGAAAACTGGGGGGGGGGCGGTGGGGGGGGAAGCAGCTTGTCACAGGTAGGGGAACTGGTTAGTGGTGGGGTCAAGGTTTGAAGATGTATTGAAGCAACCATGGTGTTAGCCTCTACTCAACACGGGGAACGTCTTATTTCTTCTGAACCTGCAACCTCTAGTCATCTTGGCCAAACAAAATTTTCATTAAAGATGATTTTTCTGACTCATTTAACAAACTTTTATTAACTTTCACCTAACATGTTAGCATTACATAGGATATTTTCCCTATTTTAACTTGTTAACTCACAATGAGCCTGAGTAAGGTATTACCATCCTCATTTCTTAAAAGAAGCTGGCTCAGATTGTTTTGGCTCCTACTGCTAAGTAGTGAGGAATGTTGACTTTGAACCCAGGACTAGCTCACTTCATAGCCTGCCTTCTTTCCATCACGTGGAGGGAATGAACACCAGGAGTGGTGGACCTGCTTGACTGGATCTTAGGAGATTCACACTAGCCTCTCTTTGGTCTTCTTTCCACTAACTAAAGAGCTTCCCCATTCTTATTTGCTAAATGAGTGATGAGTCAGAGTCTAGGAAGCGCTGTGTGGATCTTCTTCAGAGGTATTTCCTCTTTGGAAGGGACTGGACAGTGACGACACAAGTACAGGGCTCTGTGAGCAGTGAGAGAGCCTGGGTTGAGAATGGGTGAGAGAATGGGTTGTCCTTCAGTTGGGAAAGTGGGGTGAGGAACGAAAGTGGGGACAGATGGCCAGAAAGAGGAGAGAAATGTAGATAAGTAGCAAGAAGACAAGAATGTGAATACGGTGTCTTAAAACACGCAGGCTAGTTCTGGGCAGTGAGTCAGCATGAATCAAGGAATAAGATTCAGGGTGAGAGAGGTTAGAGCAAGAAAGCAATTCCTTCCATGGTTTCACTGGGGCTAGAAATAAAAACCTCATCATTATCCAAACACAACAGTAACATGAAGGGGTGAAATAATTTATCCTTAAATAACAGGCTGACCTACTCAAAATTGTAATTTTAATGTAAGACTAACCTTTGAAAATAGATCAAGTGATATAAATTATTAAGGAGAAGACATTCATCAGATAGATGGTGTCTATTAGTAATTTTATGCATGAAGAGTTACCTCCTGAAGTATAGTTGTGGCTGCCTCTGCACAGAAAAAAATGAAGAACCCAGTTACCTTTTTGTGACATGTGCGGCAGATTTTAATCAGTATTTCTCCTGTCAAATGAAATGAAAAGACTGAGATAAAATCTCGTGTGTGGATGTACACTCACTGCCTCCCACCTCCTTCCAGGCAGATGTACCAGGAATTCTACGGGTGTGGAGAAAATGGAGATACACATTTCGAGCAGTTTTCTTTTTTTCTTCTCTGAGGGGAAAATATGTAAATCGGTTGGTCAAAGCATGAACTATTTATCTAGAATCTTCTAGCTGTGTAGTACCAGGCTGATAGTGATAGGAGAGAGGGAGGAGGAGGAAGAGTCTAAGACATTTCTTGTCTTGCAGACGGACAGTTTGATAGTTGGGAAAGGATCTGAATTAAGTGCACCCCTGCTGTTCCACTTCCAGTTGAGTGAGTCTGGGCAAATCGCTGAACCTTGGTTACCTTGACTATACAATGGGGACAACATTGTTACCTACCTCATTGGGTTTTCGTGAGGTTTCATGGGGTTATATCTGGAAGGAACAGCTTGTAGAGCCTGGCAGGTATTCAGGTATATACAGAACTACATAAAATAGTTGTTATTATTACTATTTCTGTTCATTCACTGTGTTATTTTGGGGTGCTGATGGCTTTTCTTGCCACACTACCCCTTAGCACCATTCTTCAAGGTATTTAGAATTTACCTTTGTCTCAGGAAGCTGTGGGATGGTGATGAGTACTCCTGAGATGTTGAGAAAGAGGTTGTCTGTGTGTGGGGGGGTAGGTTGCATGGAGATTGAGCCAAGTCTCAAGGTCCAGAGAAGTGACATTCCTGTGACTATGATCAGTAGGAGTTGTCTCCGAGCAAGGATAACTTATGAAAGCCGCTTGGCATTGGCCATGCAGAGGATAACCCACACAGGGACTGGGAGGTCAGTGGGTTGGGGCTCTAAGGGCTGAGGGAAGATGATTGTTTTCTTGAAGGGAAGCTCCATGATCCATGTTGGTGACAGTGATGACATCATCAGGTGGCTCTTCCAGGCTCAACCCCTTCAGTGCCAAGCTCCACTGATCTCTCCCTCCTCCCCTTTGTAGTCTCTTCTCATTCTGTTCTGTCCTTATGTAGAGGATCACTAAGTCCAGCACTTTTTTCTTTCACCTTTTTTTTTTTATTGTAGGGCACAAATTTTGTGCCTAGTGCTTTAGGGCGTACATGTGTGAATCAAAAATCTTGGCTCTTAGGTCTCAAAAGCTATGCCTTAGAAACTGAAACAGCTTCTCTGTATTTCTGTTTTTGTGCCCTATCAGCCATCCCCTGTTATAAAGAACTCCTTGGTGTAAATGGTGGTGGGGAGAGGGCTTGGAGGGTGTAGAGAAATTGTGGTGAGGAGGCTCTGTTTATACCTTAAGGTATTTTCCTGCAAAACTACTGTCTCTTTCTTTATTTCTCCCCTCCCCTTGATTATTCCTATGCTTGCTTTAAAAGAAAAGTCCACAGAGGTTTAGACAAGTTGGCCCTGTGTCAGTTCCAGGACAGAGACACTTAAACTGAGTTCAGAGCCCAAGCAGTTGCTAACAATGATGAAAAATGCAAGGAGGAAGCAGATCATTTAGGGAGAGTTCCGGATCCTTGTGTTGATCTTTGAACTATGAAAGGAAAAGTAGAGGAAGCAGGATTTGGGGGAGTGAAAGCCTCAGACCACAGTGAGTATCTGCCAGAGGTAAGGGGCCCCAGAGCACAGGCAGCACATTAGAGAAGTACCATGTCGAGAAGAAGTGTCTGGACCCTCCTACTCTCACCGTGTTCAATCACTGACTGCAGACTGTCCAGGAAAAGTGTCATGTTCTTAGCTCAAAAGTGGATCCTGAAGCTGCTGTCGTTCCAGGCTGTCAGGCAAGTATAGTCCTTGCACCTGAGTGCTAAGTCCCTTCTTGAAGAGGGATCCATGTGGCACAACTACATGGCTGTTGTACACGCCCATGGCCATGGGGCTGGAACCTGGTACCTGGATTCCTGTTCTAATATTCTTTCTACTCAACTGGGAAACTTGTAAGACCATCAGACTACTACCACGGGACATACCATTATGCATTCAATTGTAAGGTACAGACACTGAGAACTGCTGAGTTTCAGAGATTTGAGAGATCTGTATGGATTACTGTAACCAAGCACAGACTCATTTGGAGGATGCTACCTTGAGGCCAATGGAACCACTGTATCTACAGCTACAAATACTCAATTTGTCTGATTTCTCTGATAGTGCCACATCCCATGCCAGGTTCCCTGCCTTGGGAATTTCAAACCATCTGATCAAAAATGAAGATTTTTGGCAGCTTCTGTGAGTCCTGAGGTTTGCCAGAAGTACTCTTAGGCAGCAGACCTGTGGATGACAAAATATGTTTTCTCCTAATCATTTGGACAGGATCCAAATGACAGCGGATGGACCTTGAGAGTGAATGGCTATGATTTAATGTGTGACTGAAGAGTTAAGTTTCTTGAAAGATCTCCTTAAAGGCAGTGGTGAAGGGTGATGTTGGAGAGTGGCCAGGCTTGGCATATGTGCTGGAGTTTGTCTAAACTGCCATTCTGTCAGAAAAGTTCCACATTCATCAAATTGAAGCCAAGCCTTTATACTGTCGGCATGAGCTTGGGACTATTCAGATCCACTCACATTTCTGCATTTTGGTAAGAATAGTAATAATAACAAAACAAAAACCATTGTTTGTGAAGGTCAAATCTTTACATTGTTAACATATTTCAAGAAGCATTCAGATACAGCTTTTGGTGGGAAGGGCATTATTGCCCTTGCAATCACACAGAATTTTAAACTTGATTAATAGTGCTAATAAAATAGTGATGGTTAACTTTAATTTCCCCTAATGCTGGGAGAGAGACTGTGCTCAGTGGATATTCTCATTTAACCCTAGCAATAGTCCTAAGAACTGAGGCCTGTGAGGGTAAATGACTTGATCAGGGTAGCATATATGGAGTCACAGGTGAGCTGTCAATCCAACTCTTTGTGATTCCAAAGCCCATGCTTCCATTCACTATGTATATAACCTTTTTATTTAATGAATCCAACAAAGTCCTACAGTCTTCATTTGCCATTTTATAATTGGTAGCATGGGACTCAAAGTTAAAGGCAGTGTGAACTAGGACTCTACTCTCTTGCTCCCATCTGCCAGCCCTTTGCCTCCATTACACTGATTAAGCCCAGCAAATTCATGGCTGGAGTGTACCTTCGATGCTCCCTGGGAATACCAATGGGACTTAGAGTTATTTGAGGCTGTGGGCATAACCTGACGCAGTCTCCTTCCTTTTGCTGTTTCAAGACTACTGCTGCTTATTCTGGCATTGAAGGGTTCCCAAGCCTCTGGCAAATTGCTGGGAAACTGAACAAAGAAAATTGCCCAGATGAGGGAGGCACATCAAACTATCATCCTAGCTAGTAATTATTTAATTTTATTTTTGAATTTTCAAGGCATTCAGGAAGGAGCAGCTGTTGCTTCCCATGCCACCAGTCCAGGACTTTTTTTGTGTATGTATGATAAACAAAAGTACACTTTGATTAAGAAACAGACTTTGAGAATTATCAAGTGTCGATCCAAACTTCTTATATGCTGACACATAAAACACTGAGTCAGGACTTCTTCTTCCCTTCCGTCCATTCCAGCGGCCGTGTAGTCTTTGCTGCTGTGCATTGTTATTTTTATCCATAATTTTTGAGAACGTGAAGTATCAGCAGTTGAAGGATGACTCGCGGAGAGGCATTTTTATTGCTTAAATGATTCTTTTCAGGGAGACAACTGAAGCCAAAAAGGGATCGTTGCAAACCTAAAGGAGCTTGAGAAAATTTACACCCTCTAAGGTATTTTAAGCCTTCAGAATTATTTTGAGTGGAAAGACTTATTTTCAGCTTGTGGAGAGTCCTGTTTCATAAGAGCAGAGCTAGACTCCAGCCAGCTGGTATGGTGATCGGGAGTGTTGGCTCTAGAACCACACTTGCCTCCACCAGCCGGCTGGTGGCTTGACCTCCCTGTGCCTCAACCACTTATCTCAATAAGAGGGGGACGATACCTGTTAACATTTACCTCATGGTATTGTTGGGAGGGTTAAATGAGGTTCGTTTACATGCTTATATTGATTAGGACTTCTTAATTTAAGAGTAACCAAAAACCTGACCCAAACCAGCATGAGCCAAGAGGCAGTTTACTGTTGACTGAAGTGAAGTTCAGAAGTAGGACGGTATTCAGATCTCCAACAGTGTTACCCAAACTTTGCATCTCTTCAGCAAGATGGCAGCAGTAGCTCCAACCCCTATATCTGTTCAGGGAAAAAGTCATATTATTGGCTCTGACTGGCATCATGTTCATCTTTGAATCAGTATCAAGGCCAGGTTCTGCTAATATATGATGTTCCAATTGGTGTAGGTTTGGGTCACATGGCTCGCCTATGAGCTAGGGTTGGATTCAGCTCAGAGAGGACCATATGGCCTGCAAATGTGTGCATGTAATCATCCAGATGGGTGTTGTGTTTGGTTACCAGAGGAGGTTAACCCAAGCAGATAGTTACCAGTAGTGCTTTGCACTGTGATTAGCTCACCTATAAATTGCCCAGTGAATGGTGATAGTATTATTATTGTTATTGTTGTTAGTTTTCCATGAGGAAGGGATCCCCAAAGCAAAGCTTTTTGTGATACTTACTGTATTCCATGTTGGGAATTAAGAGAATCCTGTATCACCCTAGCCAGCTATTTGTCACCACCACCCCTCCACCATGCTTTCACCTTTGTTCTTTCCCCAATCCCATGCTGCCCTTTGCTCTCTTGTTAATTACTAAAATACAAGCTATCCTTCAAAGCCCACCTCATCTATGAAATGTTACCCATTGGTTACAGCCCTTGATCATCTCTCTCATCTCAGAAGTCTTTTAGCTCTTAATGTCTGTATGAATGTATTCCAAGTGTGAAGTTTCTGAAAATTATAAGGTGCTGTAAAGCATTAAATCTTCCACTCAATATGTGACTCTAAAACATTATTATGTAATCATTCTATTCCATCATGGTGGTTTAGAGTATGGGCTTTGATATCATACCTGTTTTCTTCACTAACTTAATGTTGGACCTTGGTGTACATCATGGAAACTGCTGAGCTTCAGTTTCTTCATCTGTAAAAGGAGGACTACCCCCACGACGTGAGGTAATGCATGTAAAATGTGAACCAAGTATTGTACCACAGACTTGAACACACACCCTATCTTATAAGCAACTTGAAAGTAGGGAGTATATAACCACCCCACCATCTTTGCTTCTCTAAACTTTAGGCTATTTATATTATTATTTAAGCTCTAACAATAAGAATCACTGGCTATAAATTATCATTCAACCTTCATAGTTAAATCAAAGCTTAAGGGTTTTGTTTTTTACTGCAAAAGTTCTGTGACTTAAAAGTTTCAAGGTCTCTTATCGATCCAAGATTCTGTGAAACACAAGATCAGGAAGTTTCTGCCACATTGGCTCAGGTTTTATCCTAGCACCTCACTGATTTTTCTGCCTCTGTGGATGATGTACCTAACTCTGTACCTGAATGGAGTAGGTGAGGGGAGATATGACAAATGACTGAGTAATGTGTCCAGCATGTGCCATGGAGCAAAATGAAGAGTGATACATTTCAAGAGCATCAAATGTTCCTTCTCTGGAAATTAGATTTTGCTGAAAAATGACATATGCACATTGGAGTCATTAAGAATTCTCACAAAATCAGGGAAGCAAAGAAGCTTGCTAACATCCTTTTAATAAAGTCTGGTGTCTGCTGACAGGACCTAAAATAAATACACTTGGGTAGATGCTCCCCACCTATGGGCAGGTTTGGGGAAGAAGCCAACTGTCTGTTGATGAGTTGCAAAAGCCTTCCATCGTCCATGTTAAGTGAGGGCATGGTGTGGAGGAGAAAAAGCTAGGTCAGCAGGTGACCAGACACAAGTTGTGTCCAGGCCCTGGACTCTATGCATCATGTGCCCTGGATAAGACATTTAACATAATCACTTATGTCAGCAACTTTTAATTGTGATAAACACAAACCTACTGAAACCAGCTTTTTCTTTTTTTTTTTTTATTTTATTTTATTTTTTTTTTTAAATTTTTTTTTCAACGTTTTTTATTTATTTTTGGGACAGAGAGAGACAGAGCATGAACGGGGGAGGGGCAGAGAGAGAGGGAGACACAGAATCAGAAACAGGCTCCAGGCTCCGAGCCATCAGCCCAGAGCCCGACGTGGGGCTTGAACTCACGGACCGTGAGATCGTGACCTGGCTGAAGTCGGACGCTTAACCGACTGCGCCACCCAGGCACCCCTGAAACCAGCTTTTTCAAAGAGCCACATAGACTGCTAAGTTTGTTTCCAGGGTGAAATTCACACTAAAAAAAAGTCACCATTGTAACCTTTTTTTAAAACTTTTTTTTTTGAGAGAGAGAGAGAGAGAGAGAGAGAGAGAGAGAGAAACAGAGAGAGAGAGAGAGAGAAGTAGAAGCAGAGGGAGAGAGTCTCAAACAGGTTCCGTACCAAGCATGGAGCCTGACTCAGGGCTTGATACCATGACTCTAGGATCATGACCTGAGCTGAAATCAAGATCCCACGCTCAACTGACTGAGCCACCCAGATGCCCTGTTTCTTCCCCCATCTTATAAATGAGTACCTTGATGTCTGAGCCTCCATTTACTCAGTGATGAAATGTACATCCTACTGGACCTAGTAAATACCATAAGACTTAAATGGAATGCTCCTGAGAAGCTTCTGTAAGTTGTAAAGAGCTATCTATCTCATGGGTGCTAGTTACCCATCCCTGACACTTTCCAAGCATGTTCATGATTCCTTACTCCAGGCTTCTATTGTGCTTGGTTGACACCTCTGTTGTGTCCCCTGCTATGCTGTATTCTTGGTATCTTATTTAGTTGGCTGGCATATCAAGCTCCAGGATGTAAAGAGGGCAGGCAGAATATCTTTGAGTGCCTGGAACCCAGATGGAGTGCCTTGCACATGGTAGGTGCTCACTGAATAGGAAGCCAGTGAATGATCGAAGAGCTCTCCATCCCTTCAAGGGCCATGAACAAATACCCCACAGACTTAAATTTCATTTCGTTGTCCCAAGATTGGTGCCACACCATGCGTGCAAAAGTGCCTGATCGTTTTCTCCCAGCCCCTATTTCATTTTCCTCCCCCTGAGTCCTCCTTCTATTCAGCATTCTCTGGAGAGGTTTTGGAAACCAAGTGGGTGGACTGAAAATCACTCTTCCTCAGGAGATGGCAGTGGGGTCCATGGGAGAATGAGAAGAGCCTGAAGCTGTCTGCTCTGTCTTCTCGGCTCTCACTGTTGCTGGGCAATGAGCCTAGCCTTTCTTTGTGTCTGTGCAAAGACCTCTCTTTCCCCTCACAGGAGCAGTGAGCATGCCGGGTAATGGCTATCCGGAGCTTCAAGCTTACCAACCATCATTACGGCATATTTATGTCTGGTATTTATCAGATTATCTAATGGGTGGTTCTGAAGTCACTAGGTAGCTGTTTCCTCTTCTAATGACTCTCCAGATGCCAGTCTTTTTGCATTTCTGCAGTCAGCTTATTTTGGCAAAGATGTGGAGGTAAGGTCAGCTGATTTCTGTCAGGGCTGAGTGTGAAGGATCAAGTGTGTCTCTGAGAAGCTGAATAGGAGGATGTGCTTCTTTTTTTTTTTTTTTTTTTTTTCCAACGTTTTTATTTATTTTTGGGACAGAGAGAGACAGAGCATGAACGTGGGAGGGGCAGAGAGAGAGGGAGACACAGACTCGGAAACAGGCTCCAGGCTCCGAGCCATCAGCCCAGAGCCTGACGCGGGGCTCGAACTCACGGACCGTGAGATCGTGACCTGGCTGAAGTCGGACGCTCAACCGACTGCGCCACCCAGGCGCCCCAGGATGTGCTTCTTAAAGCTGGTGTTAAGCTGCCAACGGGCCTGCGGTTTTGCCAGCAGCACGGTCAGGCCGTCACCCCACACAAGTTCCTATTGTTCAGGGCCTTTGTCCTCACCCCGCTCCAGCAGGTCTTTGCTGTGGGGTCCTTTTCATACCAGTTCTTCTCCCTGATGGTCTAGCAAGGATGTGAAATCAAACAGGTGCCGAGGGAAGTAGAAAGAAATAGCTCAAATGGACATTGGGTTTGGGGTTTAGATGTTCTGGAGCTTTGTGGAAGAGGCCACTAGACGTTTGCAGGGGTGGACAGAATAGGGCAGGAAAACTTCCTCTGCGGTAAGATCTAAGGATGAGGGCCCAGTGTCAAAAGGGATATTAGAGGTAGTGTAGTTGAGAGAGCTCTTGCCCAATATGTTAGCCACTAGTCTTATGTGGCTACTGAGCACTTGAAGAAGGGCATGTCTGAACTGAGATGTGCTGGCAAGTGTAAAACAAACAGATTTCCTGGACTTGGTCCAAAAAAAGGTAAGAAAACAAAAACAACTCCCAAACAACTCCATTTTTTAAAAAATAGTTTCTTGTCAGATTGGTTTCCATACAACACCCAGTGCTCATCCCAACAAGTGCCCTCCTCAATGTCCATCACCCACTTTCCCATCTACTCCACCTCCCATCAACCCTCAGGTTGTTCTCATTGTCCCAGAATCTCTTATGGTTTGCCTCCCTCCCTCTCTGTAACTTTTTTTCCCCTTCCTCCCCCGCCTTGGTCTTCTGTTAAGTTTCTCAGGACCCACATATGAGTGAAAACATATGGTATCTGTCTTTCTTTGACTGATTTCATTTAGCATAATACTCTCCAGTTCCATCCATGTTGCTGCAAATGGCAGGATTTCATTCTTTCTCCTTCCATTGTATACTTATATAAACCACATCTTCTTTATCCATTCATCAGTTGATAGACATCTGGGCTTTTCCCATGATTTGGCTATTGTTGAAAGTGCTGCGATAAACATTTAGGTACAAGTGCCCCTGTGAATCAGCACTCCTGTATCCTTTGGATAAATTCCTAGTAGTGCTATTGCTGTGTCATAGTGTAGTTCTACTTTTAGATTTTTGAGGAAGCTCCACAGTGTTTTCCAGAGTGGCTGCACCAGTTTGCATTCCCACCAACAGTGCAAGAGGGTTCCCATTTCTCCACATCCTCACCAACATCTGTTCTTTCCTGAGCTGTTAATTTTAGCCACTCTGACTGGTGTGAGGTGGTATCTCAGTGTGGTTTTGATTTGTATTTCCCTGATGATGAGTGACGTTGAGCATTTTTTCATGTGGCTGTTGGCCATCTAGATGTCTTCTTTGGAAAACTGTCTATTCATGTCTTTGCCCATTTCTTCAACGTTTATTTATTTTTGGGACAGAGAGAGACAGAGCATGAACGGGGGAGGGGCAGAGAGAGAAGGAGACACAGAATTGGAAACAGGCTCCAGGCTCCGAGCCATCAGCCCAGAGCCTGACGCGGGGCTCGAACTCACGGACCGCGAGATCGTGACCTGGTTGAAGTCGGACGCTTAACCGACTGCGCCACCCAGGCGCCCCGTCTTTGCCCATTTCTTGACTGGATTATTTGTTTTGTGGGTGTTGAGTTTGGTAAGTTCTTTATAGATTTTGGATACTAACCCTTTATCTGATCTGTCATTTGCAAATATCTTCTGTTATTTCAGTTTCCTTTTGGTTTTGTTGATTGTTTCCTTTGCTGTGCAGAAGCTTTTTATCTTGATGAAGTCCCAATAGTTCATTTTTGCTTTTATTTCCCTTGCCTTTGGAGATCCAAACAACTCCATTTGTATTGACTTAATTTTAAAATTAATTTTTACATGTTGAAATGATAATACATTCTATGTAACACAATATCAAAAAATATTAAAATTAATTTTAGTAACTTTTAAGTGTGCCTTTACTTTTTTATTGAAATTTAAAAAAAAATTTTTTTTTCAACGTTTATTTTTGGGACAGAGAGAGACAGAGCATGAACGGGGGAGGGGCAGAGAGAGAGGGAGACACAGAATCAGAAACAGGCTCCAGTCTCTGAGCCATCAGCCCAGAGCCTGACGCGGGGCTCGAACTCCCGGACCGCGAGATCGTGACCTGGCTGAAGTTGGACGCTTAACCGACTGCGCCACCCAGGCGCCCCAAATGTGCCTTTACTTTAAATGTGCCTACCAAAAAATTTTAAATTGCACGTGTGGGTCTTTTAAATATTTTTAATGGACAGCACTGGTTTAGAGGTCAAGAGTATAGGCTCTGGAAAAAGACGATGTCAGTTTGAACCCTGGCTTCACAAATCTCTAGACTTGTAACCTCCATCAAGTTAGCCCAGTGGCTTTCAAACCTTTCACAGAGCCCCACGGCTCCGGTGTTTTACCATAGTATTATAATAGCATGAAGTAGTATATTACAATACTATGCATTGTACATACATACACACACACACACGTCCTTAAATAAGACAAAAGAAGTAATACTTACATATGGTTACCATTCTGTTCTGTCCTGTCTCATTCCCCTCCCATGCCCTCTCCTGTGTACTCATTTAAAACAATGCTTGCTGTGACCTGGTAAAATAATTTATATCCTACTAATGAGTCACAGACTTCAGTTTGAAAATCCAGGCTTAATCTGTCTACCTCAGCTCTCTTATCTGTAAAATGGAACAGATATGACCATGATCTCTTCAAGTTATCCTGAGAATATACATGGATGTAAAGCCCTTAGCACAATGCCTGGTATATAACGGAGCCCTTGACAAATGAAAGAAAAGATTGCTCCAAATGGATCTTCCGTTTTCCACAGAAACTCTTAGCAGGGTGGGGTCTGTAGGAAAAACCCTCTTACACGTTAGTTCCTTATATGACTGATGGTATTTTATTTTATTTTGTTTTATTTTATTTTATTTTATTTTTATTTTATTTTATTTTATTTTATTTTATTTTATTTTATTTATTTATTGTTTACTGATGGTATTTTAAATGGGCCTTTGAGATTTGTACTAATGTTTTTCCCCAAAGGGAAATCTTCGGTGTGAGACTGTTTGGTGTTTCCATAGTAGGGAAGGTGACTCCCACCCCACCTTTGATGTTATCAGACCAGTCCTGTATAGGAGCTCTTAAGTTATTTTTCCCTGTGAGTATTGTCTCTTCCCTGAGTAGGCTGTAAAGTCTCAGAAGAAAGGTGCTGTGCTATCTGTGGTCTTTGTTCCTCCTCCATCATACCTAGGACATGGAGGGGACATTTGCAGCACAGACTTGGGAGCCACAGAATCCGGGGTTCAGACTGTGGCAGTGCTACACAGTGTGTTCCATGACCTCTTGTCCTCAGTGCCCCTGCTCTTAGCTCTTCTGTGAGGATTAAATGGCACATGGTACATAATAAGCCTGTCACAGAGCTGGACACACGAAGTGGAGGGTGTGGTTGTTGCTGAAATATTTTTACGACATGAGCTTGGAAAGTGCTGAGTGGACCCCTTCCCCCCCATCCCCCCCATCCTGCATCACCCCTGGTACACAGTCAGGGCACCTGTGATTCTAAGCACTAGAACATACTTGGTGCTACTTCTGGTGTGACTGGAATCACACATGTGCCCAGAACAGGGCTTCTGAGAATGCATCTTTTCATCACATCAGGCCCAATTTCTCAGGTGTGCTCAGGCAGAGAGAGAAGGCGACCTGAGAACTGCTCAGAGCAGCTCCCTGCGACTGCTGAGCCCCTGGCTGGTGGCACAGTTGGTCCAGCAGGGTGTCCACAGAAGGGATGGATCTTTCCCCAGGGATAGGCTCACCCAGCAAGGGCAGCTCTGTGCTCTCCATGGACATTGTCCCTCTGCTGTGGGCTGGCAGCCAGCAGGCCTGGTAAGTCATATCAACTCTCAAGCCTCAGTTTCTCCATTTGTCAAAAAAAAAAGTTTCAGGGGGTGGTTGTGAGGTTTCGAAGCCATTCAATCCTATGTGTCTGTAATTGCTCTTCCAATGCCCTGGGCACACACAAGGTTCTGGAGAAGACCACAAGATGGACAAAGTCCCCTCACATGGAACTCACCATCCAGGGTCTTTCTCTGTTGGTGAAGGAAGGATTCCCACCCTCAGGTCGTGGGAATAGCTGAAGACAGGACACCTGACACTGCATAGATGAGAACATTGGCAGGTTGTTACTCATGTACCAGGGACTGTAGGAGGCTTCTTCTGTAGTATCAAGAGGGTAGAGGGATCCCTGTTTCCCATGGGAAGATGTGATTGGCTTGTTGGAATAATTCCATGAGCTGGCAAGGAGCTGAAACCTGCCTCTCAGGGATAAGCAGGAAGTGTGTCTTGTCCCCCTTGATAAGGAGGACCTTCTCTGTGGGAGCACATTTGGGAGAGGAAGTAGGGGTCAGGCCATCCAAAGCCCTCCCTGTTTCAGATGTCAAGGTGGCCCATATTACTGGACCTTAATTTTAGGTCTTACATTTCATAGGAGAGGAAACACATGCGAAGCCTGCCTTCCTACTGCAGCTTGATGCTTGTTCGGTAGGTGATGGGTACCTTGCAGAGTACATCTAACACAAAGCCCAGGAGTTTGGGGAGAAGGTTCCTAGAACGTATGATATCCAACCTGGGATCCCACAGGACCAATGTCCAGAAGACAGGGGCATGGTCACCAAGTGCTTCACCTGTAAAAGGGTGATGGTCACAGCGTCCTAAATTGTTGTAGGGAGTGCGTCACACAGAAGCTGCTCTGAGTATTGCAACACTTTTTTCTCTCTAGTGCATTCTGTCTTCCACCCATCCACATTCATCCTCCAGGTCACCATCTGTCAATCAGCTTTTGTCAAAGTGTGATCCCAAATCAGCAATATCGGTGTCCCCTGGGAACTTGTCGGGAATGCAAGTTCTAGAACCCCATTCCAGAGCACATAATTTTCCGGTTCTGACCACCCCCCATCCTCATTGTACTCAGTTGTTTGTTTCGCATGGTGTGTGGAGCACAACCTTTGACAAGATGGGTTTGGAATCTGGGTTTGGATCTTGTTTCCACTACTTGCTGGCTGTATAACCTTGAGTGAGCCACCTAACTTGTCTGAATCTCAGTTTACTTCCCTGTAGAATGGGTGTCCTAACAATAGCCACCTCTTCCGGGTGCCATGAGGATTAAACCAAAGGTGGTAAAGGATTTAGCACAGTGCCTGGCATTTAGTAAGTGACCAATAAAAGCTAGCTATTATCATGGAGCTTGTAAAGTTTGAATCCCATCTTTACCAATTATTGGTTATGATGCCTGATGATTACCATCTTGGTGCTTCAGATACCTCATGGATGAAGTGGAGATGGTAGGAGGCCTTAAATTAAGAGAGTCATCATAAGGAATAATGAGATGATAAATGCAAAGTGTCGGCATGAAGAAAGGACCCAGTAAAGATCAACAATTACTTTCACAGTCCATGGTCCTCTTATGGAAACTTCTTGGCTCCCTACCATGCTGTCACTTGGAAAGTGTCAGCTGAGGCAGAAATGGGGTGCTACCAGCCCCAAACAGAGATACCTTCACCTTCACAGGGGAAGGGCCTCCAGGCCATCCATTCTTTTTCTTTTCCTTCCTAATTTGGTGTCTCTTTAGAGACCACTGTTGCCAGGTCAATCACGATTTTTGCTCACATTTTTGGCAATAACCTTTTTTTTTTTTTTTTTTTTTTTGGTTGGCTTTTAAACGGGGGCGGGGGGAGGAGATTCTTTGTAGCTCGCTGCTCTCCTCCTCTCAACCCCCCCCCCCTTCCTCTGGGCACCTGGAGCTTACAGAAGTTCATGCATTTTAATTAGAAAAGAAACCCACTGATAAGGTGGGAACATTTGTCTACCTCAGGCAAACCTGAGATGCTTCAGGCCCACAGATAGCTTGACTCAGTGTGGGGGAGACCTCATTTCCCCATCCCTAAGCTGCCTCTTTTCTCCAGAGAAAAGATTTTAAAGGAGTTGTCCTGCATCTTTTGAGCTGAATATATAGTGAGTCTTCATTATTCAGGGTTCAGGTTTCTTTCTGTACGTTTGCTCTTTCATGGTATTACTATTATTACTGTTTTTTTTTTTAATGAGCAATGTCCACAAGAAGGAAACAGAAGTCCACTCTTATTATCTGAATGCCTACTGTGTACCAAGCTCTCTGCCAGGTGCTTGACTAATGCTGCTTCACTTAATCTGTAACTGAGCATAAGAGATCAGTGGTGTTCTGTCCATTTTGCAGGTGGGAAGACTGAGACCCAAAGAGAATGTGGAAAGGGGGGCATACTCTTGGCAAGACATCAGGAACCAGAAGCAACCCTCACCTGTCAAACCCCTCCTAGGTCTTTACTTTGAAAAAATTTTTATTCTTTATTAAAAAAAATTTTTTTAAGGTTTTTATTTTTGACAGAAAGAGAGGGAGGGAGGAAGGGAGAGAGAGGAGGGGCCAAGAGGGAGACACAGAATCCGAAGCAGGTTCCAGACCCTGAGCTGCCAGCACAGAGCCCGACATGGGGCTTAAACCCACGATCCTTGAAATCATGACCTGAGCCAGTCAGACACTCAACTGACTGAACCACCCAGATGCCCCAATGAACATTTTTATTCGTTTGTTTGTTTTTAAATACAACTTATTGTCAAATTGTCTTCCATATGACACCCAGTGCTCACCCCAACAAGTGCCCTCCTCAATGCCCATCACCCACTTTCCCCTCTCCCCCACCCCCCATCAACCCTCAGTTCTTTGTATTTAAGAGTCTGTTATGGTTTGCCTCCCTCCCTCTCTGTTTGTAACTTTTTCCCCTCCTTTCCTTCCCCCATGGTCTTCTGTTAGGTTTCTTAAGATCCACATCTGTGCAAAAACATATGATGTTGATTTATTTATTTTGAGAGTGAACATGTGAGTGGGGGGTGGGGCACAGAGAGAGAGGGTGGGGTCGGGGGGAGAGAACCCCAAGCAGGCTCCACGCTGTCAGCAGAGAGCCCAACACAGGGCTCAACCTTACAAACTGTGAGATCATGACTTGAGCTGGAATCGAGAGCCAGATGCTCCACCAATGAGCCCCAAGAAGGTGGTATTTTTCTGATTATGTCTCCCTGTCTGAGCCAGTTGTCTTCAGGTTCCCAGCATTCTTCTGCCTCTTGTGATCACTCTGGGCAGGCAAGTAGGACCCTATTTCTCCAACCCAGCTTTCTCTACAGCAGTGGGCCATATGTTAGCCCACTTTAAACTTTTATTTTCATTAAAACTTGTACATTTTTGGCTCCATTCATTCAGCATTGTGTCTTTTTCAAAAGCGAATCTAATAAATGAATTCCAGGTCGAGTGCTGATGGTTTAACACAAATTATCTTGTATGAAATTGTTCTCTCCACCGAATGCTCTGTACTCCAGCTTTTAAGGTCCAGAGTTGACGCTATGAGCCTGGGCCACTTGGCCAGAATGTGCCAGAACGGGGACATGGTGTTTGTCCTGAGAGCGTGGTAGTTTTCTTCTATCATCAGAGTGTGAATACCATCAGATTCTGGGGTATTTCAGACTTTGGAGTGAGGCTTTCAGAGGGACAGGGAGGAGATGTGCTGGTGGTCCCAGGTGTCATAGCATCTGTGTGGTGAACTCTGACCTCTCAGAGCTGCTTTTTCCCCTCTGCCTGCATTCCTTTTTTAGCATGAAGATGTGGTGATGCTTTTATGTGGCCTCATTTTTCGATAGAATGAGAGAGGTGGGGAAGTACCTCCCTTCCCACTGTGCCTCATGGTGACCATACAGGCAGCCCTTCCCAGAGATGCTCCACTGCTCCTACTGGTTGGGAAACTAACCGCACTTACACAGATGGCTGTCAAATCTCTGTCCCCCACCCAAGTCCCTAACATGCCACGGCCCTGTGAGTTTTATCTCCTTGTACTAGGGGATGGTGGATCCCTTCCAAGGGTAGGAGTGCCTTGGCTTCCCTATCCCTTTCTGCTGGTTGCTACTTGCAGATTTCTTTCTAGTAAGTGCAGATTACCTGACACCTGCACCGTATGCTAACAACTAATTAGAGCATAACCGAAATATTGCAGAGCTGCGGCATGGCTCCCTGAGCTGAAAGCCCAGACTTAAATCCTCTTTCTGTTGTAATTTCAGTGGTGCGTGCAGTGGATTTTATGAAGGCATTTTGTTCACATATCACGTCCCCACCAGGTCCCGGATGCTATTCCAGCCCTCTGTATCTTCAGCGTGCTAAGTCCTAGGAGGAGTCTGACAGGTGAGGGTTACTTCTGATTGCTGAATCCTGTTGCAAGTGTATGTTGGAAAAGGCAGTGACAGGCTTAGGGTCACAAAGTGCAGGGCTCTTTTCCTGTCCGTGCATGGATGGCTCATTGACCCCTGGATCAATCATCACTTCCTCAGCTCAGGGAGGATCTTCGTCACTCTCTTTCTACCATGAGGCTCCCTGCTTGTCATTCCCTAACCAACCCCAGTGGATTTCCTTTCTAGTATTCATAATTCACAGTCATTTATTTCCTCTCCCTGCCTCCCCACCCCCCACTAAGAATTTTCCTTCTACTCAGTCAACCAATATTAATTGAGCAAGTACTGTGGGCCAAGCATTATCCTTGGAGCTAGGGAGATAAAAGTGAACAAACTGGAGGAAGTCGCTGCCTTAAATTTTAGCAAGGATTGTGGGAAGAGAATAAAAACATAAAGCATTTGAGGAAAGGGAGGGGAAAAAAAGGTAAAAGGGGAGAGTGCGACAGGGATACAGGATGCTCTGTTGGAGAGGGTGCCTCTTAAGTGAGGCAACATCTGAGCAGAGATTTTAACAAAGTGAAAACGAAGACCATGTATCTGACTGACTTTACTCACTGGTATCCCCAGGTCCTAGCCCAGTGCCTGGCACAGAAAAGGGGCTCGATAAATATTTGTCAAGTGAACAAATGAAGGAATAATTGGAGAAGAATGGAACCCCGGTCTATAGCTTTTCTTGTGTTGTTCTAGCTCCCCCAGGATGGGCATTAGGCCAGTTTGCTCTAAGAAGCTCCTCTGGTTCTATTGCCACGAGGGCCACATTCTGAGAGGGAGATGGATGGGAAATTTGGATTCGGTCTTGTGGCTGAACAACCTGAATTTTGTTTCCATGGCGATTGACCAAAGCTTTGCTTTAGCGTCTTTATCTATGGAAAGGAAGGGGTAGTTTGACTACCAACTCTGTGCAGCATGGGTAAGAAAGAAATAATAAAAGAGTAAATACATATATGCATAAATATGGAAATAATACCTAATGTGTTGGGACCTTGCATTGTTGATCATTTAATTTTTATGACAACTCCATGATAGTGGGACCATTAGAAGTTCCATTTTACAGATGAGAAAATGGTAGCTCTGAACAGTTAAGTAATTTGCTTAAGGTAATAAATTAGTAAAGGGAAGGGCCAGGGTTTGAACTCAGCCCTATCTGATTCTAGAGTCTGAGATTTTAGCATCCTTCATTCTTGCCTCCCTCCCTGGAAATGTGTCTCTGCTGCCTTACCTTCTGTAGCTCATTCTTTAAAGCTTCTCTTTAAGTAAAATTCATCAATAGTGGCAATTAATGATTTACTAATAACATTAACGAAGTGAAACAATGCTGGCATGATTTTTCTCCTGGCATCATGCCTAAGTGCTTTTCCAGCTTATTTGATTTACTAATATACGTATTTATGGGATGGAAAAGGCTTCCCATGACACATTCAGAAAATACAGACAGCAGATGATTTATCTTTATGCTGTTTAAAAGATTGCTGTTCAGAAGGATAAAGAGCATGAAATCTGGTCTCTCACCCCCTTGACCAACATTTCTAACTCAGTCTCTGATGAGGAGATGCCATCTGCCAGGAGGTCTTCTTTTGTTCAAATCAGGCTTAATGAATGCCTGTTTCCCATTCCAACGTTATTGTGCATTCAATATTTAGTTTGTATTTTGTGATCAGTTTGGGAGGTAGGTCTCACGTTACCTTGTGATCAGAGAGGAAGACAGATTTAATCCCATTTACAGAAGAGGAAGCCAAAATTGATGACTTCTTAGATTGTTTCTTGAAGAGTGGTCTGTGGGCTTGGTTGAACGGCTTATTAAGATAGATTCTTGGGTCCTACTGCATACCCATTGGATTCTGTGAAGGTGGGGGTCCCCAAAAGTGTAATTTTTAATAACCCTACCCAGTGATTTTAGTTTTTAATGAAGTTTAAGAATTTCATTTTAGAATTTATACCAGTATGTACTTCTAAATTAAAAAAAAAATTAATGTTTTTTATGTATTTGAGAGAGAGAATGAGAGAGAATGAGAAAATGAGTGGGGGAGGGGCAGAGAGATAAGGAGACACAGAATCCGAAGCAGGCTCCAGGCTCTGAGCTGTCAGTGCAGAGCCCGACCTGGAGCTCGTGAACTGAGAGATCATGACCTGAGCCAAAGTCAGATGCTTAACCGACTGAGCCACCCAGGTGTCCCTGTACTTCTAAAGTTTTTAACAGATGATCTTGATCTTGAGGGCTAATTCTGGAGGATGTCCAGGAAGAATGACTAGGTCTGTAAAGGGACTCAGAACTCAAGTTTTTGGGTGTCAGTTTAAGGAATTTGGGGTGTGCGCTCTGGAGGAGTGAGGACTTGGTTTCTTCAACTATTTGAAGGTATGTCTTGTGGCTCTAGGGAATAGAGCTAGGACAGTAAGTCTGTGGAAGTTACAGTCAAGCAAATTCAGCTAATCATAAGCAGGTACCTTCTAACACTCAGAGCAGCCCAAGAATATAAGAAGTTGCTTGTTAAGGTGGGTTCCTCATCAGTCACTGGAGATGTGCATGTTGGACATGACCTAAGTATTTGGATAAGAAAGTATTCATGTTGACAAAAAGGTTAACCTTTTACAAGGTGCCTCTAATGCTGGCATTTTATTGTTTTATAATTCCTTTACTCTTTCCAAAAGTTGTATTAAGGGGTATGTGTGCACTTACATGTGCAAGGATATGTACATGCTTGTGGGTATGCTATTAAGGGGAAATGTGGTTTATTTTGGGAAAAATTAGAGGTAGATTTATTCATTCTTCAACAAATATTTTTTGAGTACCTTCTATATGCAAATTTCTGTGCCAGGCATTTGTGACTCAGAATTGCCTAAGACACAGTTCTTGCCCAGAAGAATGTCCTGGTTTAATGAGGGAGACTGCCTAATAAATAGAAAATTATAATGACCTCTGGTAAATGCAATGAAAGCAGCAGCTACAGGGCATTTGGGAGGAACAAGAAGGAAATCTTACCCAGAGACTAGAGCTTAGTAAATGGTTCTTGGAGGAGATGGGTATGATTTTGACCAATGAGGTCATCTGTGGAGGCCAAGTAGAGGGGAAGGGAATGCGCAAAGATATTGGAGCAAGAATCACTGGGACATGAGTGGAAATACTGAGAAAGTCCATGCTTTTGGAGAGAAGAGGATGAGGCTATGTAGGTGTGAGATGAGGCTGAGGATAGAGGTCTCAGATCACCAGAGACCCTGTGTTTCATGTGAAGAAACCTGGCTTCCATCCTGTAAGTGATGGTGGTTCCTTAAAAGTTTTAAAGTAGAGGAGTGATGTGGACTAATCTCCTCATAAGTAAGATCACTCTGGTGACATTTTGGAGTTGTCTTACCAATGTTACCTGGGGTTGAGCAAATGTTGGGATAGCATTTGTTATCCTGTTGGCTGATAATCATGGACACTATGGAGCAACATCGAAGGACTGTGAAGCTCAGAACACACGAATACTATTGTCTCATAGACCCTCCCTATCAGGAGCACCTCTTCACAGTATTAGTCCTGATTTTCTGCCATGCTTCCCCATCACTACCACTATTGATCCAGTGTCCAGTTAAGGGAGGCCATTGAGTAATCTTGGAGGCAGACCTAAAAAAACAGGGATCAGGGGTCAAATCCTCAGCACGTGTTTTTACTTATTCCAGGCTCTTTATAGGTATCTATATCAGTACACTGGTGCCCAGAATATACTAGAACATATTTGCTTTGGTGTTCCCTACCTCTCTGTCAAGCCATGGTGAAAAGACCACACTTTTAAATTTATTCTAAATGTTTCTCTTGATTTAAGTCTCCAGTATTTCATCTGGGTATAGTGGGCTGAAAAATTAACTGAGGGATTTAGAAATAGTGCAGATTTGCTGGACCACTTACGTACATGGGCTCTGTTGGCTTCCTGTTTGTACACAAACATCTCTGTCAACACCAGAGGAAACATATGTGTGGTGGCAATTCTCTGTTTGCTTATCACTAAGTGACACACTTGTTGTAAGAAAATAAGCATGACCAAAGACCAATTCTTTCCTGCTTCTTTTTGCTGTGGAGGTATTTTGTCATGTTGCTAAGTTACTACTGTTGAAGGATTCTACTTTGGGGGAATGGACTTTATGTTAAAACGTCTAATGAAAATCATACCAGAGACCATTCACAGTTAGGCAAGGGTCTGCTGCGGGCTTAGAAGGTGAGTGAATGAAGAAAGAACCCCGAAGTACTTGGAGACAAACTCCACAGACACATAAAAAGCATTCTAATCACAATACATAGTTACAAACTGGGGAGCATCACCAACAAAAAAGAGTCAAACTCAGAAGCTTCAGTATTTAATTAATTGTCAAGTGACTTCTTGAAACTCTTACTGGAATAAAGTCTTGGAGTCTTCTTGAAACTCTGATTGGAATAAAGAGAAGAGACAGTAATCTTCCTCAAAGGATAAATGGCCATGCTTCAGATGCTTGCTAGACTTCTTGCCTCTTCTCATCTGGGCCAGTTCCTGCTGAGGTATTTAGGATTCTTCAAGATTTACCCACTCATTTACCAAATAATTCTCAAGCTGGACACTAAGGGTGAAGAAATAATAAGGCAGATATGGCCTGTACCCTCATGGAGTACACTTTTTGTGCCTGCTAAACCTTCTGTCTTGTATTTGTGAAGATTCTGTTTGTGTGACAGAAACTTGTGTTATACTGGTTTAAGTGAAAAGAGAATTAATTTGCTCTAGAAACTAGGAATCCAGGACCTGGCAAGATTGAGTGCCTCAAATAACGCTAGCAAGACTGTGTTTCTTCCACTACTTCTTTTCTTTGATTTTCTCTGTTTCTGAACTCATTCTATCATAACAGACTGGTGTCTTTCATATAGTTGTGGGAGATGGTTGCTAACAGATCCAGGCTCATGGTTCCAATTTAGGACACACATGGCAGAAAGAGGCTTTACCCTTTTAAATGCCTATATATTAAGCTTAGGAAAGGACTCTGATTGGCTCTGCTCAGACCATGTGCTGGGCCTAATGCTTTGGATGGGGGATGGTGATGGGTGGTGGCAGGGGCAGGTGGGTCTGAGCAAGAATCAGAAACTGGAGAGAGAGAAAATGTGCTGAGCAATCACCACCAACAAAACTTCACATTGTGTTCAGCTGAAGTAGTCAATATAGAAACCTCAAGAGTCCTTTACACTTTATTCTCAGACGTCTAAACCAACACCTGCCAGACATAGTCCTCCTGATTTCCTCTTTCCTGGTCTCACTTAAGTAAAACTTACTTCCTAGAGGGTCTCCTGGCTTATTAGGGGAAGAAAATTAGGACTTTTCTACTCTTTCCATCAGTGGTTCCAGCCTATATACAATGGCTCCATTATGTTGCCTTGACTCATTACAGGACTAATAAAAGCAAATAGAATTACTAATTTGGCAAGACACAAACATCAATGGTATCACTTTTAAGGGGCCTGTCAGCAAGTAGTCCCTAAACTGAAGTTTTGTATCATGAGCCATAGAAGGTAATAGGGATACAAACAAGAAGATTTGTCCTCAGCTTATAATCAATTTAGAGAGAAAAGATACAAAAGGCAAAAAAGCTAACTCTAGAACACGATGATTGTATTTGTGAGCATTCAATGATAAAATAATGATCTGAATTATCATCATCCTAGACTAGAATTGCAAAGAATAAGGAGCTGAGACCGTCTCTCAGAGTTGTCATGGCTTTCTCTGGCTGGAGTTACGCTGGCAGTCATTAAGGAAGGCTTTCTTGAAAGGATGGAATTTAAAGTGGGTCTTTAGAAATGAACTGAAGAGATTTTGAGCAGAGGGTAGAATTTGTCCTTTGTACTGGCCACGATTCACTTAGTTTCCTCCTACATAAGCTTGATGATGTGAGGCTACTGCCTCTTACTATTAAGGAAGGCCACCGGGGAGACTTGAAAGAGCCTAGACTCCTCTGTGTGTGTGAGAAAGGAGTTTACTAGTGTTGGAGACTAGAAGAGCATTTGAAACACTTACCATAAATGTATGATCTCTAAGCAAAGACTATTAATGGAAACAGATGTTTGGGGACCATTCCTCGCCTTTGATATTAACTCGATACTGATTTCCTTCCAAACAAGGAATCATGGTTGTCATAGCTATTCCCTTACAAGAGTGACAATGGAGAGGAGAACATTGCAGTTAGCCATTTGTGAAGCATCAGGCTGCCTCCCTATTGCTTCAAAGTGTCCTTAGGGTAAACATCCCAATAGAAAAATTGGTCTTACATAAGAAATCATCTCAAGAATAATAGCTATCTTTCAGACCTTAAATTTTTTCCTCAAAGGTCCTGCATTCTCAAAATTAGATTTTCATAATCTCTGGATTTTATCAGAGATTCTGGTATAGGGGTCTGGGCTGTGCTGAGAAAGCCTGCTTTTTACAGCTGCCCTAGGGTGGTTCTTGTGATGGAGACAACACTGGGGTGGGGGCTGGTGGCTGTGGGGCATGAGTGCTGCTTATTGTCAGCTTTTAGGCGATGTCGTGATACTCTGGCCTTGCTCCTTCAGTCTCTGGGGACAACTCCTATTCTGTCGGAGTCTGAATGGGTGCTTAACTACTTGGAGAGGCTTCCTTGTCTGTCTAGGGGTGTCAGAAATGAATCCTTAAATGAGGGCTCCCTGCCTCTGATTTAGAAAGATTGCAAATAAATACAAAGACACACCAGAGATGAGCCCAGAGACATTCTAGTTTTGACACCATCCTGAAGTAGATGTGAAACCTGGATCTGCCAGGAATGAATTATGTCCTGGGGCAAATGAAATGTTTTACCTTTTTGAATCTTGGTTCCTTCAGGTGTGAAGTGAGATTAAAATACCCATTTTACTGGCATAGAAAAGGTAGTTAGAATGGCAATAATCAAAAGTGTCAATATCTATTGAGCTTTCTGTGTACCATACATTGCTCTAGGGCCTTTAATCCTGTAATCCTCCTGAACATAGAGGTACTATTATAACCATTTCATAAATAAGGAAACCGAGATTCAGAAGAGTTGAGTAATTTGCTCAATTTCACACAGTTGGTAAAAGGCAGAGCCAGCTTTCCAGTAAGGGCAGCCTCATCCCCAAGCTAGTACTCCTAACCAATGCTGGATACTCCATAGCACCTGGCATAGGTGCTCCATGAGCACTATTTGGGATAGTCTCTCCCACTATTTGGGAGAGACTGTTTTGTCATGGAAATGAGTGAGGTGTTGGGCGGGCTTTGGGATTGGGGTATAAAGTAGGCTAGTTGCTGGCTAACAACCACAGTGCCCAGTCTGAGTCAAAGGCTGCCTTTCTTAAAGGCTTTGGATCTCATTACAGCTTTGTTGGGCTGAGATAAATGCAGGGGCTTTCTGCAGAGGAAACCCGTCAAAGGAGAATTGGTTTCTGAGGAATTAATTGGAATTCCCTCAGCATCAGCCTGAACATTGTTCATCCCCAGTGGATTATCATTAATCGGGTAAGCAGGGAGACAGAAACAGCCTCTGCTAGCTAATTTATTAACCTCTCCAGGATGAAGGGGTGGGAGTGGGCTGAAATGCTTGGAGGTACTTTGAGGGATTTGGGGCAGAAAGCCCAGCGGTGAACAGTACCGTGACTGCGATCTAAATACAGAGATTAACGACTTCTGGTCTCAACAAGGGTTAAGATGAGAGTTTTCTAAGACCTGTAATTCCTATTACATTTTTATTCTTTTGCAGCACTGGGTTTTCCCTCTTCTCCTTTCACAAATCCTCCCTGCTAAAAGTCTCCTGTGTGTGTGTTCTCTTACAGTTGGCTTGTTTTGGGGACACTGGTTTTCTGGTAATCAGGAGTCATGTTTTTCAAGTAGTAGATGTGACTTCTGATCTTTTATACTCTTCAGTTTCTAGTCCACTACCCATCCTTGTTGCTCAACATGACTCCCAGCCATCTCCCAGGAGATGCTTTGGATACCTAGCAGATGATTATGGGGCTTTGGTGCTGGCAGACCTAGGTTTGAATGCCCATCTAGTCTTTTTCTAGCTGTGCAGCCGTAAGCAAGTTACTTAATGTCTCTGAGAATTGATATCCTTATTGGCAAATGGGAATCATCTCAACTGCTGCACAGGGCTGCAGTGTGAATTACTGCTTGCTTCTTCTCTATTTTTTCTCCTTGGGAAAGGCAAGGAGTGACTCTTAAGCCCGGATTTGAATGAGAATCCTGACTGCAACCCAGCGCTGGCATGTGACTTAAGGAGTGGGTATATGCTGATACCTTCTAGATCTCTGCCCTTTGTAGTCATACTTCTCATTAGGCTGATCTGCTTCTTCAGCTCCAGTTAATGGACTCCAGGCATTAGATATCTTCTAATAGCAGAATCAGCAAAGCACTTTGAAGCCAACCTATGAGGCATGATTTGTAGAGATGTCTCTTCCCTTAACCATCTTCCGACTTCATTCCATGATACCTCCGCAGAATCCTGTCACGAGGTCCAGGCGATGCGTGGATGAATTCTCACCTGTAGCCACTTTTGTATCCCTTTATTCTGTTCCTACTTGCCCTCACTATCTTCACTGAAGATTATAGTCTTGTGTTTATATGTGTTTATGGATTTACAACTGTTGGGTTTGACATAGGATTTAATTTTGCATACTTTTAAACATAAATAGAATCATGCTATGTGAATTGCTTTACAATTTGCTTTTGTTGTTTAACATTGTGCTCATGTGTCTCATTCATGTCATATCCTGTAACATCAATTCCTTTTTCCAACCATGTACTATGCTGCAGTATGAACATGGCACAAATTATCAGTTCTTTATTTGATAGATATTTAGGCCGTTTCCAGATTTTTTTTATTACTATGAACAATGCTGCTATAAATATACATTGAACACTGTTATACGCTTATAAGAACTTCTTTTTTTTACATTTATTTATTTTTGAGAAACAGAGTGAGACAAAGTGTGAGTGGGGAAGGGGCAGAGAGAGAAGGAGACACAGAATCTGAAGCAGGCTCCAGGCTCTGTGCAAGTGGTCAGCACAGTGCCTGATGCAGGGCTCAAACCCACAAACTGTGAGATCATGACCTGAGCTGAAGTCGGACGCTCAACCGACTGAGCCACCCAGATGCTCCCGTTTGTAAGAACTTCTTAGGAGCAGGTACCTGAAGGAGAAAGTTGGAAATTGCTGGGTATTAGGTATACCCATCTTCAGATTTATTGCATGATGCCAGATATAGTGATTATAACAAAATCCACTTCCATTAGCCATGTATAAATATTCTGTTGAACTGTATTCTTGTTCTGCTTGATATTACTAAACCTAATTTTCCCCTTCAATTCTTGTGTGTGTGTGTGAAATAGTATCTCAGGATTTCATTTGGCCAGCATTTCAATGGTTTTCATTTCTCTAATTTCTTTAAAAAATTTTTTAAATGTTTATTTTTGAGAGAGAGAGAGAGAGAGAGAGAGAGAGCGAGCAGGGGAGGGGCAGAGAGAGAGGGAGACACAGAATCCAAAGCAGGCTCCAGGCTCTGAGCTGTCAGCACAGAGCCTGATGTGGGGCTCGAACCCGCGATCTGTGAGATTATGACCTGAGCCAAAGTTGCACGCTTAACTGACTGAGCCACCCAGGCGCCTCTCATTTCTAATGAGATTGAGCATATTTTCACGTACTTACTACACATTTGTATTTTTCCTTTGTAACATATCTGTTCAAGCCTTTTGCCTATTTTCTAATTGGTTGTTTATATTTTTCTCATTTGTTTTCAGGAGATTTTTATGTATTCTGTATGTTAGACTTTTTTGTTGTAGTCACTGCAAATAGCTTCTCCACATTTGTGGCTTGTCTTTTTACTCTCTTGATGGCACCGTTAATGAAAGGAAATTTTAAATTTTAATGAAGTTTAGTTTATAAGAGATGAAATTGAGGCTTAGAGTCTTGAAATGTCTTATGTAAGGTCTTGTAGGTAGTAGCTGAGACAGATTTAAATACATATCTGAGTACAAAAATTAATCTCTTTGGGTCAGATTGGACATCTCCATGCAAAAGTGTGTAGAAAAGGATCAGACATAAAGTAGGAATTTAGGAAAGTTTTGTTACATTATTCAGAGATGTATTATTCCCTGCCACTATGATTTTCCAAATAAAATAAAGAATTTTTAATGATAATAGAATTCAGACATATCCCTTTAACCCCTCCCACGTCTAACCTCTTCTTTCCTCCCATGGCAGTGGGATTTTTTGGGGAAAGCTCTGTTTATATAGTTTGTAAAGAAACAATTTCAACAAAATCCAGTTAGAATCACTTGTGTGTCTCTGTGTCTGTATATAATCCTGACTGACACCACCCTAGATAAAGAAAAATCAGGTTGTCTTCCTAAATGAGCACGAGGAGATTTGGGCATCTGTTCCCTTTAAACTAAGCATATTTTCAGTGTCATAAAACATTTGATACTGAGTTGGTGAATGGAAATACAAAGGAATTAGGATTTCAGTGTTTCAGTGACTATCTCCTTAATCACAGAGAGTGGGACTTCTTAATTTGAATTCCTGATTAGGCATGTTGGGCTTGGACAGCCCCACTCTGATCTCATTAGCTCTAGTGATGATGTGCACTAATTACCTCTCTTCCAAAGTCAGGGCTTCATTTATTACCTTCATGAATGAACCTTTTTCTCATCCCCAGCATCAGAGTGAAAAATGAAATTGAGAAAATGATGGAGGTACTGGGGAGAACTAAGAGACTTGATGAGTGAAACGGTTTCAGGTTTCCGTGGAGGGAGCAGACAAACCAGGTAATTTGTGTTAATGCCAAGCAAATGAGAACCTGACTTCTAGGTTTTACCTGTGGCCTGAAATGATATGCAACTCTCATCTTGTTCTGTCTTTTTGATAAGTTAGTTTCTCCTTGTCCCGTTGACATAAAAATGATAG
The DNA here is from genome assembly GCF_022837055.1 of Prionailurus viverrinus. NCBI lineage: Eukaryota > Metazoa > Chordata > Mammalia > Carnivora > Felidae > Prionailurus > Prionailurus viverrinus. The sequence continues at coordinate 193,308,436 of NC_062561.1, read as the reverse complement.
CCAAATGCTAAAGTCTATGATGTAATTTAAGACTAGGGGTTTTGGATTATAGTGATATGAACATCACCCAACTTGGGGTACTCTGGCCTATTCTGTTCCTGCCCTCACCTTGTGGCATCTGAAATTGGAGCCCCAGGGTTTGATGAGCCCATATTGGCAAGGCTGTGTGTGGGATTAAAGAGTGGGGAGGAGTGGTAATAGAGATTATTTTCTCCCCTTTCTAAACATGGCAGGTGGGGGACATCATAGGAGACACCTTTGGGATTCACCTGGATTCTTCCAGAATACTAGGGTTATGATCTCAAACAATGATTTCTAAGTTGGTTTTCTAATAATTCCCACCCTCTCCCTGTGGATATGGAATCTTAAAGATGTTCTAGTTTTATAACAAAGGGAACCAAACCTCCTAGGAAAGAAGTTTGGGTTTTTTTTTTTTTTTTTTTGCCTGGATCCGACTCCTAAAAGTGTTCTTTTCATCATGTGTAGTACATGATAGGAGTACATATTAGTGAAACATTTGCAAGGGCAGTCTGTAATCTCTATTGAAATTAATGGTGCATGCCTATTGACCCAAAAATCTTACCCTAGGAATCTAGACTACAGGTTATTGGCATAAGACCTACATCTGTGTCATCTATCTTACCATTTATATCTCTATAGAGATCGTCATTGCAGCCTTGTTTCCAGTAGGAAAAAGCCCTTACTCTAATATCTATCCATGGGATAGATACCTTTAAAAATATAAAGGTACATCTCCACAGTGGAGTATGATGCATATACTAAAAAGAATGGAAAATATTTTGAACTGACATGGGAAGGTGTCCAACATTGGTTAAGTGAGAAAAGCTGGCTGTAGGATTGGATATAGTATAGTATACCACCTGGGTAAAGAGTATACATTTATTGTTTATGTCAGTGGTTCTCTGTAGTTATCTCCAACAATGGGGTGGAATGGAAGCTGAGAGAGAGTGGCAGAGAAACTTACAAGTTATACATTTCCACATCCTTTGAAACCTTGCAACAAGCTGACTTTATGTTGGTAATCGGCAAAAGCAATAACGATAAAATGCTTGCCATACAGTGCTGTTAAAGATGGGGGTCCGCTATCCTGAGGCCAAGCACTGATAAGATGTCAGAATTGCAAAGCAATTGGAAATCATTGCCCTGAGCACACTCAGTGGATCTGGCTCAGTGACTGTTAAAAAATAACATTCCTCACAGAGTAAGACTGTCCCAACTACTAGATAACATCCTTAAAAGAGTTGTGTTTATAGCAGATAGAAGGTATAATGTGTACCAGACACTGTTTAAGGTTAATGTGATCCCATCACTGTGCTTGCCATTTAGAGCCTATATGTCTGCTTGTGTCAGTCTTTGTGTGTGGATTCACTGAAATATCCCCTCCACCCCACATCTCCTTGTTCCTCAAATCATTCTTCTGTTCCTCCTACACTTCTTTCCTCTCCTCTCTCCTCCTTCAGCAGACCTTTACCTAGTCTGTGCCACACACTGAGCGGGGAACAATGGGAAATGAAGCAATAAACTTTTCAGAATTCCTGATCCAAGGAGTTAGTTCATGGTCCACCTGGGAAAATGACCATGAAAACAGTGGATGATAAGGTCTGATAAGGAAAAAGGCTTAGAGCCAAGTTGTATTAAATGGTCAAGACCATGGTCTTGGCTCTGCTTTCTATGTGCCATGTGACCTAGGCTTTACTTATATCTCTAAGTTGATTTTGTCTTTGGTAATTAACAAATAATAGTTCTTACCTCACCATAATGCAGATGTGCAATGAAGAATGTGTGTCTTTCTCCTCTCTCTGCTTCACCTCTTTGCCTCTTTTCTAAATATGAATATTGATGACCAAAGGATGTATAAAGTGCTGGGGAAATAGGAAGGAGGAGCCCTGCAGAAGAAACTTTCAAGCGGGAAGGGTGTTGCATGAGGAACAAGATGAATTTGTGTGATAAAGACAGGAGAGAGTCCCAAGTGGAAGAAACCCTTATAGGATAGGCAGCCCACAGAGGCTACGTGTGGTCTTGAAGGTGAGGCAGGAAGTTTTCTTGGGGCCTCATCTGTGAAATGAGTGGGCTCCTCCCCCATCTTCTTCTCCTCCTCTATAGGAGCCTCCTTCCTCCCTGTGTACTTTCTTCTATTCACATGGACTCTCAGGGAATGCTTTGCTATTAGCTCTTTCCTCTTTAACATGAATTGAAATCAGTGTATTTCCTCTCTCAGGGTTTTTTTGCATGTAAGCCCCATCTGTCATTGTGGAATAAAAGTTATTTTTTCCCTCTTTGAGGAGTTTCAGACCTTATAGAGCAGGAGGAGTTGACTTCCCTCCTCCTTTACTGAGGGAAGAGCCTTTCCCACCCACTGAAATCCCATCTCCTAGGCAACTGCCTACAGTGCTGCAGGGACGAGCCTGAACTGCCTTTGAACTTCCAAGGTCAGGAGAAGTGATGTCTTTCAGGCATGTCTCTGAAAGACACATGTTTAAGAAACCCACTAAATCATGGCCCAAATCAGCCTTTTCATTAAAATGTAGTAGGGTGAGTATTTTACAAAGAGTAGAGCGGGTAAAAGATTAACAAGGCAGCTGTTGTCACTCATATGCTGCTCCTCTCACATTCAATATCCCACCCATTCATCACTTACCAGTGGCTTCCTTCCTTCCTCCTCCTGGAATCTAGTTTTATGGTTAGGGTCAGCAAAACTTCATTCAAGAAGTCACCATTTGGAGGACTCACCATCAAGATTTATTCTAAGAGGAGAGAAGGTACACTCTCTGCTACTTCTCTGGTCGAGGACTGAACGTCAAGTTGATTGATGACTACAGTGGCATTGTGAAGGAAGTATTAACAAGTGCTGAGTTTGCTATGAGAGTGGACTCTAGTGTCACAGTGCCCAGGTTCGAATGCTGGCTCTGCCATTTTTCTTAATTCCTCTGTGCCTCAGTTATCTGTCTTGGCAATAATGATAGTCATCTAATCAAGGGGTTGATAGGAAGATTAAAGAAATTAATATGCAGAGTTCTCAGTATAGTGCCTGGGACTTAGTAAGTGCTCATTGTTAGATTAAAAAAAAATTAATTATAAGTGTTGAACTTTGACCAAAGCTTAGGGTCTGTAGGTTTCCGTAGGAGTCTGGGAAGCAGCTGCTGAGAACATGACTACCCATTACTAACAAGAAGGGCAGAGAGTGTAGTGGATAAGCCAAGCAGGCTTTTCAGCTCATCTGAAAACACACACATCTGTACAGTACCCAGCATGTGCTCATCACTCCTCTAGAAAGTAGAATGGGTAACCGTCAGGTTTTCTTGGTTATATGACCTTCGTTATTTGCCCTTTTTGTCCTTTGCTTACCACATAGGTAAAATGGGACTATTGATAAGAACTACTTTATATGGTGATTGCTATTTTAGTAGTTCGCTATTACTCGGAAAATTGGACAGGGACAGATCTTCTATCTCTCTGCTTGAAGTGAGTTACATCTAGGAACAAGCACACCAACTCACCTATGGAGGTAGAGGATATTTTTCATCCTCTCAAGCTTGCATGGACCATCTTATTCTCAGATTGCAGTCTAATATAGCTTATTCATTAATTACTTGGCATAGTTAGCCTCTTGACACTGAAGAGCACCAGGGTTGGCCTCAGTGTCCTGTGGTCATCACATCATCCAAACTCCTTTGCCAGTTGTGACTTTTAAAACTTTTCCAATGCTTAGGGAGGTTTTACTGTGTACATAGTAAAATAACTTGAGGTTTGATCTTGGATCCCAGAAGAAGACACAAGTCAGAACTTTATCCTTCCCTCCTTTTTCTACCCATTGTTATTTATTTATTTTTGGCATATCCTTAGTATAAGAAGTTGACTTTGTTTCCTCTGCCTCTTTGCTCTCTTGATGGTTGGCAGGTACCCTTGCTATAACACTTACTCCATCTTGCCTTTGATTAAATTACCTATTTATGTTTTTTGCCTTGCCTACCCTTTATAACATATATAACATAAATTCATGTTTCTTGAGAATTCATTGTGCCTGAGACACTGTGCTAAGTATTTTAGATGCATTATCCTGTATTATCATCACTCCCATCTAACAGATAAGGAAATGAAGCCTTCGAAAAATTCAGTGACTTGACTAAACTCTTAAAACTAGTAGGATGTGGAATCAGAAAGGAATGCAACACCCCTGCTCTTAATGGCTAAACTCTACTACACTCTGAATCCAGGGAGGGGAAGCGTTTTTTGTCCTGTTAGCATCCTCCACAGCTTTGAGCACAGGATTTTGCGTAATTGAGAAACTTACTAAAATCTCCTGAATCAAGTGAATTCTAAGCCCATGTCCTAATGCAAATTGGGGGCATAGTTCTCCCTTCACAAACATGACTGTGTATCCAGAAATACTGTTTTGGGTCTTAATCTCTGTAAAATTTCACATAAGTTTCTAAATGTTTCTTCCAAGTGCCAACTTTCATAGCATTTTGGATTATGATATTTTCACAGCTCCTGGCCAGCTGAAACAAGTTCCTTGTGCCATTAGAAAGGTCAAATTCTCATAGTTTGGTTTTACTGGCCAAGATATCACAGTCTGAGCTGTTGTGTATTTTGGATACGGGTGTACCTTTGCAAAGCTGGTGACCATGCTTATAAGCCTAAAAGGATAAAGTTTAAAAATGAGGACTAATGATATACTGATACAGAATATTAGAAATGGGAAGAACTAGGAAAGAAACTCTTAGGATCATCAGGATTATCCAATCTCATCATTTTTCAGATGCAAAACTCAAGAACCAGGAGGAATTCTGAGTCCTCTGAGGTCTGTGGAAGAGCTGCAATTCATTCTAGGTAAGTCTTTTTTTTTAAGTTTATTTATTTATTTTGAGAGAGAGCAAGCCTAGGAGGGTCAGAGAGAGAGGGAGAGAGAGAGAGAATCCCAAGCAGGCTCCATGCCTCCAGCACAGAGTCAATGTGGGGCTCAGTCTCATGAACCATGAGATAGTGACCTGAACCAAGACCAAGAGTCAGACACTTAACCTACTGAGCCACCCAGATGCCTCATTCTAGATAAGTCTTAATAATCAAGTTTCTTTCTGACACACCAGGTTGATGCTTTGTGGTTTATAATTCAGAATTATTGTTATTCGTATCTTTGATTCATTACAAGACAAAAAAGAAATAAAAGTACTTTCAACTTTCTCTTTTCTGTATACTTTCTTAAAAAATGATAAATTATGTTCATCTATATTCAAGTACATGAAAGTCTACGAATCTTATCTATTTCAGCAACATTGACTTCATGACCATGAACAACATGCTAAGAGCGCTTACACTTTTCTTCTTTTTTTAAAAAAAATTTTTTAACGTTTGTTTATTCTTGAGACAGAGACAGAGAGTGAACAGGGGAGGGGCAGAGACAGAGGGATACATAGAATCTGAAACAGGCTCCAGGCTCTGAGCTGTCAGCACAGAGCCCAACGCGGGGCTTGAACCCACAAACTGTGAGATCGTGACCTGAGCTGAAGTCAGATGCTTAACCGACTGAGCCACCCAGGCGCCCCACACTTTTGTTCTTCAAGTGAAAACATTTCTTTGTTCAATAGATTTGGTGGAAGTTTGTTGGAGAAACTATAAATTCAACACTGGATCTTAAAATTTTGTTTGTTTGGAATTTTTTTATGTAGGAGGAATTGTTTTGGGAGGGGCATGATTCCAGTTGTACTTGTGGGTTCCATGTGAAACCCTTATCTGAGTGCCTTGACTACATAAGTGCTGAGCTGTGAGTTGGGAAACCCAACTCTGCTGCTGTCCCTCTCAAGAGGGTGGGCCAGAGTAGGTCTGAGAATTTTTCTGACTCTATATTTGTTTGTGTTCACAAATACTTCTTGAAGACAATGATGAACGAAAAGAAGAGGAAGAAGTTGAAGGATAGGCTCTAAGGTGAGGCAATCAATTGCTGATTTGGAGGAATTTTCAGAGGTGGTGGGAATATTCCTTGGCTGAGGTGGCTCTTGTCCTTATGCTTAAAAATCCTGCTCCCAGTACTTCATTCCTTTGAATTATGTCCTGTCCCTTTTTTTTGCATCTGTATAGAAGGGGAGTTTTCTTCCCCCTCTACCCTCCTAGTTTCAGTCTGTGGTGCCTGGCACAGGGGCTTCAGAGACTAGTTGGCAAGAAGCATAAGTGAAAAGAAGTGAAAAACACCAAATAAGTGATTAGACTTGGGCACTTATATCCCATTTTAACAGAGTGATAAATTGTGGAGATGAGACAAAACAACAGGAAAAGGGCTTTGGGCCTCTAGAACAAGGAAATTGTGGAAGGTAAACATCAGAGGGAAACTAATGAAAGATGAAGGTTATATCAGTAAGGTTTGGTATGGGAGAGGAGACTGGGACACTTTTGTGAAGGGAAATTAATGTTACCTTTACAAATGGCAACTTATGCCCTGCTTTTAGATAGGAAGAGAGAGGGTAGAGAGCTTTTTCTGATATTTGCTGTCACTCAGTTACCTTTAGCTTAAAGTAATCCTAATGTTAAAGTGGCATATTTTGGAGTGGCGTATTCTGATTCCTTTCACTATCTTTTAAAACCTGGGTATTCTTGCCAACTAGTCTCATACTCCTCACGTGTTTACTTCAATTTCTCTCAAGTGACTTTTTTTTTTTTTTTGAGGTTTTGGAACAGGAGGTGGGTGGTTAAATTCTTAGTGGTAGGTGGGTGAGGGGCTGACTCTCAATGCCCTGTTTTTGCTCTACTCCCCTCCTCTTATCCTCTGCTGTACCTAGTTTCTTTTAGCCTCAGCCATCTCTGGACTTTTTCTGGGCTGCAGCCTTCTCTTCTCTGCTCATCACCCAACACTTACCCATCTCTGTCTGTGTTCAAGAGGTTTGTGAACATACCATTCTCTTTATCTGCTACGCTGGGTTATAACTTAAAAAAAATTACCATTATAGTGGTGTCTCACAATGGGAAAATGGTAACTACTAATAGATTTGTTAATCCCTAAAATACACATGGTCCACTATAATTTGTATTGGGCATAAAGTCTGGTTTTAAAATCTTACTAACTTCATAATAAACATTCCTCTAAATACTTATCTAAATATTTGTACACCACTTACACACTTGACACATCAATGCTTACAAGCTCAATAAAATATTTCCCCAAATATTTAAACATTGGTTACAAACTTATTTTTAAAAACTCTTTAGCAGTTATGAGCTGCTATATCAGAATATTTTAAATACTCTAAGTACCTAAGAAACAGATAATAGACATAAACATTTTTTAATGATTACTAAACTGATCATCATATTGTGGTTAAAAATTGAATCTAAAATGTGAATGCTGTGAGTTTAATTTTGGATTTTCATTATTGCTATTCTCTCTATTTCTTCCAAAGTTGACCTTCTTCAAATTGCAGGCTACTTGGTACATACTGTTTTATATCTTCCTAGAGTTATAGTCATATTTACCAGTCTGAAAAGAAAAAAAAATCCACTATTTTATATCAGTAGAAGTTTTAGAATCTGGATTGTTTCTTGGTTATGAGGTCCAAAGTGATTCACACTCAAGCGCCTAGTCATTAGGTCAAATTCCCTATGGAGTTAAAATTTATTTGTTAAATAACGACTTCAGCTTTTCATATAGATTCTCAATTTTTTTGAATCTGATGTTTTTCCTAGAAATGGTATATTTTTAAGTTTTGCCTGGCTACCATTATCTATCTCATTGTCCTACCATCAGTATATATTGTTCTGGTAGGTTAGATTACTAGCAGTTTATGCTTTATCAAAACCCCATTATAATTAATAAGGTCAGTTTGAGGTTTAATCTCCTAGGAGATAAGGAGTCAAGTTCGCTTGGTTCCCCTTATGCTTGGGAATGTAGCTAATTTATCATCTTGGAGCACACTGCTGGACCTTCTTTTTAATTAGTTATTGTATATGATCATTGGTACTGATGAGAAGCAGGAATCTCCCCTTTTACTTGGTTATTAGGAATGACTGTTGTCACTGATCATCCTTCTTTAATGAATCTCTATCTCTTTGGAGACCATTGTCCTCACATTTTTTGAGAGTTCACAGACTTAAAAATGTGGATATGCATATGTACATGGGATTTTTAAACCAAAATGCACTTAATAATACTCAACTATATATTAGTACTCTGTTTATTAAAATTGATAAATTAGTATGCCCTGTTTATTTCTGTTTTGTGTTAGAGCTCCCTTTTTGTATGCTTTACAGTATATTTGGTGTGCGATTACATCATCATGGCATTATGGAGGCTGAAAAATTTTCAATTAGCAGTGATTATTATTCTCTTTTTGATGCTCAAATCGGGTAGTGGGACACTCTGTAAGCTAACTCCTTTGTTTGTTTGTTTGTTTGCTTGTTTGTTTACCATGTCTTCTTTCTGGCAGATATTCTCACTTTTTTCCTATCCCAAGGTATAAGAAACTACACTTCAAGGAGTAGTAGGATAAGGAGTCCTGGCTTCTTTCAGTGAATGATCACCCTGGAGAACAGGGCTTATGAATTTACTTGAGTAATGGCTGTAAGCAAAAGCACTACACCTTGCGCCATGTCCGTGACCAAGCTTAAAAAGACATTTTTTAAAGAAACTTCTAAGGTCTCACTCAATTTTCCTAATTTAACATGTTGTTCTTTCTTTCCCTTTCTTTCTTTCTTTCTTTCTTTCTTTCTTTCTTTCTTTCTTTCTTTCTTTCAATTTACATCCTAGTTAGTTAGCATTTAGTGCAATGATTTTATGAATAGATTCCAGTGATTCATCCCCTATGTGTAACACCCAGTGCTCATCCCAACAAATGTCTTCCTTAATGCCCCTTACCCATTTAGCCCATGCTGCCACCCACAGCCCCTCCAGGAACCCTCAGTTTCTTCTCTGTATTTAAAGTCTCTTATGTTTTGTCTTCCTCTCTGTTTTTATATTATTTTTGCTTCCCTTCCCTTTTTTGTATCTTTTTGCTTTGCTTCCCTGTTTTGTATCTTAAATTCCACATATGAGTGAAGTCATATATTTGTCTTTTTCTGACTTATTGTACTGAGTATAATACGCTTTAGTTCCATCCATGTTGTTGCAAATGGCAAGATTTCATTTTTTTTTGATTGCTGAGTAATACTCCATTGTATACATACACACCACATCTTCTTTATCCGTTTATCTGTCAATGGATATTTAGATGGACTCTTTCCATACTTTGGCTATTGTTGATAGTGCTGCTATAAACACTGGGGTGCATGTGCCTCTTCAAAACAGCATACCTGTATCCCTTGGATAAATACCCAGTAGTGCAATTGCTGGGTTGTAGGGTAGAGTTTTTTTAGGAACTTCCGTACTGTTTTCCAGAGTGGCTGCACCAGTTTGCATCCCCAGAAGCAGTGCAAAAGAGATCCTCTTTCTCTGCATCTTTGCCAACATCTGTTGTTGCCAAGTTGTTAATATTAGCCATTCTGACAGGTGTGCAGTGGTATTTCATTGTGGTTTTAATTTGTATTTCCCTGATGTTGAGTGATGTTGAGCATTTTTTCATGTGTCTCTTAGCCATTTGGAACTCTTCTTTGGAGAAGTATTTTTCATGTCTTTTGCCCATTTCTTCACTGGATTATTAGTTTTTTGGGTGTTGAGTTTGATAAGTTCTTTATAGATTTTGGATACTAACCCTTTATCTGATATGTCATTTGCAAATATCTTCTCCCATTTCGTAGGTTTTCTTTTAGTTTTGCAGATTGTTTCTTTCACTGTGCAGAAGCTTTTTATTTTGATGAGGTCGCAAGAGTTCATTTTTGCTTTTGTTTCCCTTGCCTCCAGAGACATGTTGAGTAAGAAGTTTGTGAGGCCAAGGTCAAAGAGGTTTTTGCCTGCTTTTTCCTTGAGGATTTTGATGGCTTCCTGTCTTACGTTTAGGTCTTTCATCCATTTTGAGTTTATTTTTGTGTATGGTGTAAGAAAGTGGTCCAGGTTCATTCTTCTGTATGTCACTGTCCAGTTTTCCCAGCACCACTTGATGGAGAGACTGTCTTTATTCCATTGGATATTCTTTCCTGCTTTGTCAAAGATTAGTTGGCCATACGTTTGTGGGTCCATTTCTGGGTTCTCTATTCTGTTCCATTGATCTAAGTGCCATACTGTCTTGTTGATAACAGCTTTGTAATACATCTTGAAGTCCTGGATTGTGATGCCTCCAGCTTTAGTTTTCTATTTCAAGATTGCTTTGGCTATTTGGAGTTTTTCTGGTTCCATACAAATTTGAGGACTGTTGGTTCTAGCTCTGTGAAGAAGGCTTGTGTTATTTTGATAGGGATTGCATTGAATATGTAGATTGCTTTGGGGACTATCAACATTTTAACAATATTTGTTCTTCCAATCCATGAACTCTGTGCTCTTACCACCTGGAATCAAGAACTCCTCCTTTGTCTCTGGCCTCCATCCACTACCCACTTCTACCCTATATGTGACCAAGTCGTCAGCCTTCCAGGGGACACCTCCATCTCGAGTTTGATCTCAGATGGGGTTGCATTTCCAAACCCCTCGCTTCTGAGGGCCCTGTGGCTTTGACTCACTCAGACCCTCTGGGGGAGGGTCTCGCCAAGCAATGGCCAGGGGCTGGCCCACCCCCAGGAATGTTTCTATGACCACACCACTGTAAATGCCCAGAGACTGCAGCCAGATGCCATCCTATCCCAGAAAGAGTGCATGTTGTTGTGTAGCAGCAGTGTTTCAGGGATTTTGGTAAATCACCACATACATCTGGCTCCAGACTTCACCTTTCCCTAATGTTCTTATTCCAACATTGGCAACATGGCTGTTTTTCTGGGGTCCACTGGGACCTTTGCCTGTGGGGAGGCCACACAGCCTCTACCACATGTCCTCCAAGCAGGGGGAGCCATCTCTCCCCATGTGACTCCAGGACCTCTTGTCCCAGGCTGTCTGCTCCTGGAGATTCACTCTTCCCACCAGAGCTCTACCAGCTATCAAGCTGGGGAGTTTCAGACTCTGCACTCCCCTGTTCATAGAGTCTTAATGGTATCAAAACCCTCTCATTTCTCCTTTCTCCCTTTCTTGTTAATTCCCTTATAGGTGTTTCCACTCTTTCTCTCCAGCTGCTTTTGGGGGGAGTGATTTTCCTGTACTTTCTCCCCGTCTCCATCATCTCTGTGCAAGCAAAAATGGCTCCCTACCTTCTGCGGCTTCTCTCTCCCTTGGTTCACCTCTCCATGCTGCATACCTGCCGAGTTCTGTGGTTAGAGTTATACAGATTGTTGAATTAAACCTCAGATCAGTTTTCTAGGTGTGCAAGATGGTTTGGTGTTGATCTAGCTGCACCTCAATGCAAAAAATCTTCCATGCTGCTCCACCAACTTGGCCTCTCACTACTTTATTTTTTATAAGAGTTTTTTTTTAAATATGAAATTTATTGTCAAATTGGTTTCTATACAACACCCAGTGCTCATCCGAACAGGTGCCCTCCTCAGTATACTAGGAGGTTTTAAAGGCCACCAAGACTTGCTATTACAGTGAAAAAAATGTTGCATATACAGTGTGCCATTTTGACCTAGAAAACCTTCTGTGTACGGTTCTAAATTTGCATTGTTGTGATCATTCTGAGGAGAACATCTTTTTTGATGCCACTTAAACTAGGAAGATTGTGTTCATTTTTATTATGAATCCTCATACACATGATTTTTAATGACTATATAAAATTCTATTGTTCAGTTAGTATTTCTCTTTCTTTGGACATGAAATACTTCCTTTTTTTTTCTATGATAAATATCCCTTTGATGAATTTCTTTGTGGGTAAAGGTCTTTTGTATTAAATGTTGTTTCCTAGGGGAGGAATTCTTAAAATTTAAATTACTGGATCAAAGGGTACACTTTCAGAACTCTTCATATGAAAACAAGAATGATAGTAACACCTAGTTCATAGGGTTGTTCTGAACATGAAATGAGTACATGTGTGATGCACTTAGAATGGTTTCTGGCACAGAGTAGTATTTAGTCAACATTGGCTCTATTTATTGTTGCTGAAATGCTTTCCACAGTGGTTCTACCCATTTATACTCCTGTGAGCAATGTTGGAGAGAACCAGTCAGGAAGCTTCTGAACACAGAAGCTTTCCAGGAAGTCTTGGATTTTCCTGTGAATAAATCTCTCCCCAGCTGGCCAGTGAAGATGGCTGAGACTATGTTGGCTGCTCACCAAGAGGGGCTGAGATTTCCCATTTGAAACCACTGGTGTCTGACTCATTCCTTACTCCTTATAGTGTTGAGTGATAAGAGAATTCAGCTCTGGGGCCACAAACATTCCTTGGTGCAGTACACTGAGGAACTCAGTTTCCTGAATTTTCACAGGGCAACTAAAATTGTCAGAGGCTATGTGCTCCTATAGGAAACTATACTGGTATCTCAAAGATTCCCCGCCCCCCCCCCCCAACAGCCTGAGAGAAGGAGGAAGAGTGGATCTCAGCTCCCCCAGGCCCTGTGCTAAGGGATGTAGAAAGTTAAAAGATCAACAAGACCAGCAACTGCTCTCAAAGACTTGATGATCCTATAGATTTAATAGTATATGTAGAATGGTCATAGACTGTTTTGGCTCTGTACAGATCCTTTTTCCCTTCTGGTGTGTGTACCTATCCCCCCGTAGCTGCAACTGTTGTGGCTAGTGGAACCTTCTCTGGAGACTTGACCTGTCTCCCAGGAACAGCCAGTGACTGACTGATATAGCTTCAAGGGGAAAACACTCTCTGATGTGATGAATGCCTCAGAGAACTCCCAACCTACACACTCAACCCAAGGCTAGACTTGGTATTACATACTTTGCTTAGCAACTTCCCTGTCCTACTTCTGTCCTTCATATCCATTTGACCACCTCTCCACCCCAGCCCTTGAATCTGTGTTTTTAGGGAAACTGAGTTAATATTAGAAGATAAGTTTGGTAGGGTGCCTCGGTGGCTCGATCAATTAAGTATCTGACTCTCAATTTCAACTCAGGTCATAATCTCACAGTTTCATGAGTTTGAGCCACAAGTTAGGCTTTGTGCTGATAGTGCAGAGACTGCTTGGGATACTCTCTCTCTCTCTCTCCTTCTCTCTTTACCCCTCCCCCACTCCTGCTGTCTCTGTCTCTCTAAAAATAAATATATAAACTTAAAAAAAAAGTTTGGCTAGCTAGGTAGACTGTTCCTATGGATTCAATATAGATAAAAGGAAAAGGAAATGTGTGTGCATGTGTGGGTGGCAGTACTTGCTGGAGATGCTAACCTTTGAGCTAAGTGTATGTCTGTATGATATAAAGTGATACATATGAAATATAAAATGAGCAAGAGAATTTCATACAATAAATGTTATGAAAAAAACATGTTTTAGGGACTGTGATGTAATGATTTAGAAAGATTATTTTAACTTTCTGGTTTTGCTCAGCATGACCAATGTAGCACTCTGGTACTCTTGCTGGTATCTTGGTACCAGTTCTATAATTAGAGCCGTCGTTTACTGAACAAGTGGATACTGAGCATTTACTGTGTGCAGGCCTTGCATTATGTACTGGGATAAAAAAGGGGTTAAGTTGGTTCACCTCTCCATTAATTGACTCTTGGGTAAAATAGAGGTAATGAAATCTAGCTGTCCTAAAGAAGTCTGCATCGTCCTCTACTCCTCCCCTCCCATCATCCCTGAGGCTTTTCAGCTCTTGATGCACAAAGAGGAAGCTTGTTTAATGGCTTTATTTATCTGCTCTTCTATTATTAGGGAGGAGAAAAGCCCCTAGTGTGAGGATTTCTGTAAAGACTTAACAATTTTATTATGACATAAAAGAGTCATCATGTTTTATCAAAGTCATCCTGTCTCTGTTACCTACACATTAGAAGGGGGAATTGAAAACTCCAGAACTTCATGCTGTTTTCCCTCCCAGGACTGGAAAGCCCACGAAAAAGCTATGGGAAATATTTCAAAACAAGTTACACAGTGTTTGATGGATAATAAACCCAGAGCTCTGAGATGTATAAAGTATACAATTCAATAGAATTTGTTTTTTTCAAAAGCAGCTGCAAGAAAAAAAAAATAACACCAGACAACGGTGGTCTCACACAGCTGAAAATCTACTCCATATCCTAGAGGAAGAAATCAATAAACGTTTCCCAGTAATTGAAGGTCTCCCTCCCAGAAGATAGAAAGAAACAGTTGTAGCGAGCTCAAGATAACAGCTACAAAATACATTTCCTCTAAAGTTAATTTTAAGAAATAAAAATGTTAAGCTATATGTAATTGATATGTTAAATGAGTGGAACTCACAAAGCACAGTCAAAAAACAACTTTATTCTGCACACACTCTCCTAGTGTTCACCTTCTTTTGCTCTAGTGTGCACATAATCCAGTGCCGATAGATCTTTCCAGGCCCCTGAGTGTGATCACGCAGGTTCTGTAGCTTACCTTCATGCTCTTAGATTGTAAAAAAGTCACTGGACCTTTTAGGTAACCAAGAAGTCTCAGTTCTAAGATTAGTAGGTCTTGTCCCATGGAATAGGAAGGGCTTGGAACTTCAAAGTCAACTTTTCTCCCCTCCCTCAGTGCTAGCCTGGGCTGGCCTGGCCACTTCCAGCAGGAAAGGTGAGTGTGGGGGCCTGTAGGCTTCTATTTCTCCACCTTGTTGCCACTCTGAACTTTTCACTTACCCTCTCACTAACCAATGGATCTCTCCCTAGCTAGTCCAGTGGAGGTAAGGGTAGAGAGGTAGTAAAGGACAAGAAAACACTTAGAAGATTGGCATTGGTTTCTTCTATCTTTTGCCCTTGACAAATGTTTACAATTGACTTTCACTTGGGCTTAGTGAGCAATCATAGCCAATAGCTTTTCTTAGGAGCCAGTGGTAGGTTCTTCAGTGGCTCTGCATAATGGAATAGATAGTTTGTTTTTTCTGTGAAGCAGATGATGCTTTTTTTTTTTTTTTTTTTTTTTTTTGCTGACCTTTTGTATCTCCTCCATCATTCCCCGGGAATATGTGATCGACCCTGTTCTCTACTATCATCTCAGTCAGCACTTGGGGCCAGAATTTGGAGAAAGCTAAAGGTAGGTTCTTACTCTCTCTCCTCTGTGTAAATGTCTGGTACCCAAGAGAATACTCTTATGTATATTTTTCCCCTGCCCTTTGTGGATGGACAACTCAATCTCAGTGCCAGTGGGTTCATAGCCAAAAACTCTAGGTAGCTTAGTTAAGAATTTAACTTTGGTCCATGGGTTCTCCAGATCTCACATGAGGGCCTTTCTTCCTCCCTAATAAAGTAGATAAAGCCATTAAATATTAATCTCTCTTGGGGCAGCTAGGTAATAAGGGAGAATGGGGGGAGCAAAGAATGACATAAAATCCTACTTACTTTTTTTACACAGAAAAATACTTTCTCCGGTTTCCTACCTCTCCGGATGAATTCTTAGCCACAGCATAAGTAGCTGAGGTTATGATAGGGATGAAGATGGCCTTTTTCTAAAGCCAAGTCTGATTGTGCAACATGATGTTATAGAATTAGGCTCCCTCATAGCCATGGGAATGCTAGGGCCCTGAAAAATAGAAGCCAGGTGGTGTAGTGCATCTGTCAGAAGCGAGGTGGATGCAGCTATCATAAAGAGTGGCAGGGTCAGAGTGGCAATACAGAGGCCTCATCCACAGTTAGGATATGGTTAGTGGAATACAGAGTCCCTGGAGTTAAATTAGATGGTTTACCAACATGTATACTCTTCATTCAACAAGATATCATTACAAGAAATCTCAGGAATCTAAGGACAGATGCCTCAGTAAAAAGTCTTGATCATTTGTTTTTCAGATTTGATTGAGTTTTTTTTTTAGATTGAGAGCCCATTAATGGAAGAGAAGCCTGGGTTTCTGGGAGAAAGGACCCTGGAACACCTTGGCAAGTATACTTGGGAATGATTCCCCCAGTCTTTACCCAGAAGAGACTTTCGGCCACTTCCTCCGGTAACTATGCACTGGTGAAAGGGGAATGCCAAACTTTCTGAGGACCTTTATATATAGTACTTGACTTGACAGTGGTATCTGGAGAATAACATGAGACTGTCGGAGTGGAGGTATGTGAGATGCAGGTAACAAATGGATTCCTGGCCAAGGTCCAGTTTATAGCAGATCTGTTTGGCTAATGAGCCCACCTTGTGGTTTATTCCCTTCTCTCCGAATGCAAAATTGGAATGAACCTACTTAGTTACTGTCACTCCCCTACACTGGTTCTTCAGCCTCTGAGGTAAGGGCTATTACTTTCACTTGGAGAATGCCAGTGTACTCTTCTGCAACTCTAAACCCACTTTCCCCCTGACCAAAAATAGAGTAAGTCAAAGACATTATTGCATTCCAGAAGGGGAATGGTCATGGCTGACTTTACTGTCACTTTGAAGGATCTAAAAGATGATAGAGTGTTTGTCCTCATATCTTCAACCATTTCAATGCACTAGCCCCTGAAGAAACCCCATGTACCCTGGATAATTAAAAAAAATCTTCATGCAATCACCATGTAGAAGACCTAATGGTGGTTGTTGTTCAAGATGTGGTATCTCTTCCAGAGTAGATCAACATAACCTCAACATGTGGCCATTGATTTGGCAAATGCATTATTTTTTATTCCAATAAAAAAGAGTTTAGATTCACATGCAGTGGTCAGCAATATGCATCTTCAGTTTTGTCTCAGAGCTGTATTAGCTCTCATGTCCTCTGAAGATATCCGGAACATTTGGACATCAGGCAGAACATCACATCAATCTACTGTACTGGTTTTATTGTGTTAATAAGGCCCAACAAATAAGAAGTGGCTAGCATGCTAAAGGCTTTGGTAAGACACATGTTCTCTACAGAATGGATGATAAACCCTATAAATATTCTGAAAACTTCATGTCAGTAGAATATTTAAGAGTCTAGTAGTTAGTCAGACCAACCTAGGCCATTACTTTCAAAGGAAAAGAAAAATTATTTTATCTAGCACTTCCCACCACTTGGAAAGAAACTAAATATCAAGCAGGTCTCTTGGGGGAAAGCAACCTCTCCCACACCAGAGAAATTTCTCCAACCCATATATGAAATGATGCAAAATGCTGTCGGTTTTGAGTGGGGCCCAGAGCAGGAAAAGGCTCTGTAGCAGAACCAGAGCATAGTGTAAGCAATCTATTATTTGGGCCGGATAACCTGAAGACCCTAGGGTATTAGAGGTATGGAAAAAGCTGTCGTGTCGAACTTACAACAAGTTACGGTGGGAGAGGCAAAACACAGGCTCCTTGGAGAGCCAGAGTGACACAAATTTACACACCTTCTAAAAAACTGTTCCTGCCATGTTCCTGCACCCTGGTAGAGATAAAGCAACATGGGTTATACCAAGATACTATGTGTCTGAAACTGCCCATCTTGAGCTGCCAAACTTATCAAAAAATATTAAGGTTGAGAGGGCCCAGGAAGACAACATAAGATAGAAGTGGTATATTTGGGATTGAGCTCAAGTAGGACTAGAGGGTACAAGCAGGGTTCATACGCAGGTAGATCAGAAATCACTGTCATCCACCACTGCTGCACTGGGACCTCAATCTCAGCTTATACCCCTCAGTTTATACCCTTTATGAGCAGCTGATGGAGGAAGGAAAAAATTAACTTGGTTTATGGATGGGTTGACATGGAATAGGAGGACAAATTGAAAATAATGACATCTGCATTGCAGTCTTGAGACTGGGATTAAAAGGCAGTGTGTCTGAATAGCCATTTTGTGTGTAAGGAGAAGCGACCAAGGGTTAAGATACATAGGGATTTAGAAGCACAAATAAATGGCCTGATCGCCAAGGATAGGGGAGCATATATTTTTCTTGGTGTCTGTCTTTATCCTTCCCTTATTTCTTTCTTGTTTTTTTTTTTTCCTTTTCTTTAGCATATAGTACTTGGAGTGTATAAATACCCATTATTCATTCAAACATCTAGTCATGCTGGCTTTTGCTCTTCTTTCTCCTCTTCATCCTCACTCAAATTTACTCCGTGCTTCCAATGTACCTGGCACTGTTCTTAGTGCTTAACATGGGTATGATCTTCAATCCTCAGGAAAAAAAACCCCAGCAAGATTGGTGGTGCTATGAGATGAAACAGACACAGATGCTTAAATAACTTGTCTAATGTCTTACAGCCAGTAGCTGGATTGCTGATATTTTCACATGGGCATCGTTTTGACAAAGAATTAATGCCACTCTCCCATGAGGTTTAACACATGAAATGAGATCAACCATTAACACCATTAACATAAAAACAAGTTTTATTTTCTTACTTGAATTTTTCAAAAAATTATTTTAATGTTGATGTGGGTCAACTGCTTTAAATCGCCTTTAAATTCTCTGTTTTGTTGAAGGTTGATCATGCAGTAGTATCCTCCAACCTGCAAGATGGGTCCAGATGGGTCCTCTTTAAGTTATTCAGCCTGATACTTTCAGTTCTTTTTAAGAAAGTCTTTTTCTTCTTCTTCTTTTTTTTTTTTTTTTTTTTTGGCCAGGGGAGAGGGGTTATAGACTCTTCTTTCCAACAAGTTCCTAGGAAGGTAGCTGTGTAACAGCTGCCTAGCTGTGTGATTGACACATGGAGAGGTCAGATTGCTTGCCCAGGGTAATTCTGCAGGCCAGTGATGGCGCTAGCATAGATAGGTAAATCTGGCATTGTGCCTTTAGCTCTAACTTCTGTATCAAAGAGTCAGTTTAGAAACAGGGGACACCTGTATACAGCTTTAGCATGGCATGTTTACTGTTGGGATTTAAGCCACTAGTCATGATCTACAGATTCAGTGTGTTTTCATTTGGTATTTGTTAATATTTCCTATGCATTATAGTAACTTGACGTTGCTTAGTTTCATTTTCTTTTTTAATTTTTATTTATTTTTTGCTTAGTTTCATTTTCTTACATGTTGTCATCATCATTGATAAAAAACAGCATCGGACCTCAAAGAAATAGCATTGGTAGTAAAATAGGATCAAAAGTTCTATTTTACTTGGTAAAAATGTCTTACACCAACCCCAGTAGTCTCTTCCTTGTGAAACAAATACCAGGGTGGATATTCATCAGCTACACTGCCAACAGTTAAGATAATTTACTTAAAAAATGAAATGATTTTGCATAATTAGTTGATGAACATAAAAATCTAATAAATTGGCACATTTTAAGAGATGACTTTATAAGTGGGGAAGTATATGTAGTCTGAACAATTAGACAATGAATTAACGAGTCCATGCTTCAAAGTATAAAATCTCCTCCCATTCAGAAATAGACTGTAAACTGCACAAAATCATAAAGGTTTGTCTAAAGATGTGTGCCATGGAGGCTTGGTCATTTGCTTCCTTACTCTTTTTAATTCTTGGTGAGTGACAAGGCCAGAACCTAGAGCAAGGTGAGTGAAGTACTTGCCTCAGGAACAAAACGTAGGGAAGCACCACTCAAGAATCAAGATAAATCATATTTGAATGCAACATTAAAAAAATTGAAATTAGTACCAAAAATCCTTCATGAACGAAATGTCAACATTAAAATTTTTTTTAAACATTTATTCATTTTTTCAGAGACAGAGACAGAACATGAGTGGGAGAGGGGCAGAGAGAGAGAGAGGGAGACATAGAATCCAAAGCAGGCTCCAGGCTCTGAACTGACAGCACAGAGGCTGACGCAGGGCTCAAACCCACAGACCGTGAGATCATGACCTGAGCTGAAGTCAGACACTCAACCAACTGAGCCACTCAGCCCAAAATGTCAATATTTTAAATAAAGCCAGGATTTGATTCTGATTTGAATGAAACATCTTAGTTGCCCCTTCCTAATCCTGGCCTAATTACCTGATTACTCAGCTGTATTTCTCCAAGACTGTAAACTGTGTGAAGAAAATCCATCTCTGCCCTTTTCACTGTAGTATCTGCAGGGCATGTCACAGTGGATATGTTCAGTATATCTTCCATGAATGAATGAAAAAAAATGTTTAGTGGAAGGAGGATGAGGCTGTGACTTTAAATGGTGGTAGGCCATGTGATCTTCTCAGTAGGTAGCCTTAATTATATCACTTCTCTGTAGGCCTCATCTTTGAAAAGAGGAAATTGAACCATAAGAGCTATGTGGTTCTTTTCAGCCTTCATGTTTTAAGATTCTTAACTGGCATAATGGCAAACTATCATCATGAGGATTAACCCATCCAGTCATTCAACAACATTTATCACATGATATCCAGATACCCAACAGTGGACTAAATGATGGAGAAAACAAGATCAAAAGCAAGGGTCCCACAATGATCTCACAATGCAGAGGAAAGGTAGACATGTGGCACAAATGGGAAACATGGACAGAATTGCTCTAGCAGAGTTCAGAAGTAACATTAGGGAGGAATGCCTAGGTCTCCCAAGGAAGTCCACATTTTCACAGAGGAGTGAGAAAAGGGTAAGGAGGAGTTTGTCAGCCAGAAAAGGGTGAGAGCATTCTAGCTTGGGGAAGAGCATGTGTATGACTGGATATGTTTTTCTTTCTCTTTCCTGGAGACTAGCATTGGAAGGCAACAGACGCTAAGAATAGAAAGGGTGTTTAAAAATTGAACACAAGGGTGGAGAAGGAGACAGCGATTCTTGAGTACAGTAAGTAGAGGAGTTGTGCTACCAGGTATTAATTCTTGCAGAACCAAGTTTTTATTATCTTTAATGGATCTTGAGGGCAGACCCTTCCTCATCTTGAGCATCTCTGTGCCCATTCTTTGCCCTTGGTGTGTAAAACCTCTCCCAATCCCAGTTGAAGGAATTATGGTCTTGTTCTGGCTGGCAGTGGGACATAAGAAGAAGCAGGACCCATACAGGACAACGAGTGATGTATGTGTGCTCATATGTGACAAAGTATCATGAGAGAGAGTGTATATACTAGAATAAAGGTATTTACTCAGAAGGAAAAGGAACACTGCCATTGTTGGGGAGAAAACAAATTATAAGAAGGACCCAATTGGCTCAAAGGACCACAAAATGTAGGCTGAGCTAATCATATAAATCGGTTGGATGGAGGAGGATTACAAATATATTTGTTTATGTTCCCTTGATGGTAGTTGAATTTTGTGATCTATAAGTCATCATATTGACTGTTCTAATACTACATCAGCAGACAATCCTTGTAGCTAAGGTGAGAAATGCATGAAGGAGGGAGACTTGGATGCAGTCAGATTGGTGTAAGGACAGTGATCTGGGTTTTCCCTTTGTAATGGCTAACTAACAAATCCATATCTCCATCAAAAAAACTGAGCCCCAGACTAAGAAGAAACTTCTTTCCAGGGCTGCTGGATTGACATCTTTGTGTCAGTATTTCTCTCTGGAGAGCTCACCTCTGTGGAGAGCTCACCTTTGTGCTGAGGTGAAAAATAAGGTGCTGATACATTTCGAGCCTTCACTGTCTGGAATTTATTTGGGAACACGCTCATTTTTTTTCCCCGAGAGCATTTCAGGTTGATGTGCTCTGGTGACTTTGACCTGAGGCTTCACAGGCCAAAGAGGAAGACAGCAGAAGCAGATGTTCACTCCCTGACCCGCTTCTCTTGTTTTCACAAAGGGAATAGCCTTTGCTAAAGGTCAGGTGTTTTTTTTGATCATCTGACTGCATTATTCTTCCCACTGGAAGCCCACTCTCTATCTGCGCAACTCAGGTACTTCTATTTTAGATTATCTTCTGGACTTAAGGTACTATCACTTTCCTTTTGTCCTGCCCTGAGAGGAAAGGACTTTCCAGCAATGATCATGAGGCTGTCTCTGTACTGGGTAAATAAATCCTATAAAGAATAGCATTTGCATTCAGCTGTAAATTGCATTGGCTCAAATACAAAATAGCATTAAATATTGTACACCTTTTATTCATGTCATAACCTAAAATTATAATCTACTAAATCAACGAGAGTAAAGAGAATTTGTCTTAAGAACTAGCTATAATCAATTGGTGCCTGGAATACTATACTGAGTACTGAGGTTGCTTCCCAGCTCGTGGGAAGCCTGTCTGATGAGTATGGGGAAGGGAGAATGGAGGCACATGTGCCAGGAATTGGCATTACCTTGATCTTACTTTCTAAACTTTCTCTTCCTCCTGCAACCATCAGAGCTCTCTTCACATCTGTTAAACCTTGCTTCCAACTCTCATGTATTGCCTTGTTATGAAATTAAGTATACTCTTGGGTCACAGAGAAGGTCTTCCTTTATTGGAATTCTATAATCTATACCTTTTATAAATATTTTTCATGCTTAGTCCTTATGTTAGCAATCAAAGGATTGCCAATATTTAAACAGAGTACCATTTTTACCTGTCAACTTGGAAAATATTTTCAAAATTACATTAGCCAGTGTTAGTGACAGTATAGGTTAAAATGGGCACTGTAACACATTAGTGGTGGGAATGCATCTTTGTAAATCTTGTTTGGAGGGTGACTTGAAAATAAATATTAGGAGTCTTAAAAATATAAAAATAGATCTAGAAATGATTTTTCTTGGCATTTAACCTGAGGACAAAATCCTGAATGACAAAGAGTTATACTCATGTGTACCCAGTATAGTGTTATCTATAATAGAAGTAGCAAGCAAATATTGTCAGCCACAAGTTGAATAATTATGGTGTAGTAAAAAAAAAAAGTAGTTTCCTTTAAGAGGTCATCTGCATGCCACATACTTAACACATTTTAGTTTGCTAATTCAGTCAGATGAGGAAACTGAGGCTAAGAAAGGCTAAATAAAGGAGTTCCCATCCTCATAATATGTGTACAATAATTTCAAAACTGCCATAAAACCCCTAGAACTGCTGGGAGAAATAGGACAATGCTTAAAGATCATATTTAAATGCATAGCTGCACTTGTAAGAATGTAGCAGAAGTCTTTAGGGGGCAGAAATGGAGAGGATATTGAAACAGAGAATGTCAAGCAGAAGCATTCACTGCTCTGGGGTAGGACTAGAGGTGGGATTTCTGGTCTCTAAACATGGGGCTTAGATTTTAATATCTACATGTCATAGAAGATAAGTTATATCCTAGGAGGGTTGTAGGATCTCATACTTTGAATAAAATTAGATTCTAGTGAGTGGGTAGATTGGGAAAAATGTCCATTCATTGTTGAAGGGAGTTGCTGAAGTAGTTTGTCATACTTGAAGCACTGGCTGAAAAATAAGTTTCTAATGAGCTACCATAATCATTGGCCTGCTCAATTTGGAATGGGGATTTGGATAGCAGCACCAAAAGAAATGATCTATGAAAGAAGTAATTGAGAAACCAGACTTTACTAAAATTAAAAACTTCTGCTCTGCCAAAGATAATATCAAGAAAATTAGAAGATAAGAAGCCACAGACTGGGAGAAAATATTTGCAGGAGACACATTTGGTAAAGGATTGTTATCCAAGATACAAAAAGACCCAAAAATCAACAATAAGAAAATGAACAACCTAAATGAAAAAAAAGGTCACAGACCTTAACAGACACCTCACCAAAGAAATACACATGGCAAGCATATAAAAAGATGCTTCACATCATATGTCATCAGGAAAATGCAAACTAAAACAAGGAGATACCACTACACACACTATTAAAATAGTCAAAATCTAGAACACTAGCAATGTCAAATGCTGATGAGGATGTGGAGCATCAGGAAGTCTCCTTCATTGCTGATGGGAATGCAAAATGTTGCAGCCACTTTGGAAGATAAGTTGGCACTGTGATATAAAACTAAGCCTACTCTTACCCTATAACCTAGAAAACTAAAATTCATAAAAAAAGAAAGAATTATAAAATGACAGAGGTAAGCACCTTGGTACACAATGACTGAGATTGGCCTTTAAAGTCAGTTTTGACTTTCCAAATGGACAAAGCAAGAAGGGAATTGACATCAGGCACACAGTGCACATTTCATAAGATGAAAGGCCCACCAGACTTAAAAAACTAAACATAATCTTACCAGAGGATCCAGCAGTTGTGTTCCTTGGTATTGACCCAAAGGAGTTGAGAACCATATCCAGACAGCAACATATACATAGAGGCTTACAGTGGCCTTGTTCATAATTGCCAAAACTTGGAAGCAACAAAGATGTCTTTTAGCAGATGACTGGATAAATAAGTTTTAGTACATCCAGACAATGGAATATTATTCATTGCTATAAATATATGAGCTATCAAGTCAGGAAAAGGCTTGGAGGAAACTTAGCACATTGCTAAGTGAAATAAGCCAACCTGAGAAGGTTATATATTGTATGATTTTTTTTGTTAGCTGTATGAGATTTTTGAGAAGGTAAAACTATGAAGACAATAAAAAGATCAGTGGTTTACAGGTATGGGTGGTGGGAATGGGGTTAGAGATGAATAGGAAAAACACAGGATTTTTAGGAAGCTAAAACTACTTTGGATATTATAATGGTTGATCCATATTATTATATATTTGTCCAAACCCATTGAATGTACAACACAAAGAGTGAACTCTTAGGTAAACTGTGGACTTTGGGTGACTATGATGTGTTAATGTAGGTTCATCCTTGGTTAAAAAAAAAAAGTAACATTCTGGTGAGTGATATTGATAGTGGAGACTATGTATGTGTGGGCAGGGCATATCTGGGAAATCTCTGTACCTTTCCCTCAATTTATTGTAAAACTAAAACTGCTTTAAAAATTGTCTTTAATAATAATTTTTAAGAAGTATGGACTCCTTGATCACCCTGCTTAGGCTCTGACTCCTTCTCCAAAGCTTGTTTATCTCATCCACTGTGGATGCCTACATTGTTCTGTTATGCTTAAAGATGTCAAGATTAAGTTGTTCAGGAAAAGAAGAGGAAGTAGAAGGAGAAGTGAGGGTAGCAGGATTTTCTCTTTAGGGGTGGTGGGCATTGTCAAACTAATTGTAAAACATATAGGTAAATACAACAGAGTAAGAATGATGAAAAAAATCTTGAAAATGAACTGAGTTGTAAGCTTTACTACATATGAAAACTTACAATTAAGATACTGTGATGTTTGTGCCAAGATAGGCAAATAGACCAGTGGAATAGAATAAGGAATCTGGAAACAGATACACACATGGATAGTTGATTTATGACAAAAGTAGTACTATAGAGCAGTGGGGAAAAGGATGGTTTTAAATAGTGACTTTGAGTCTATTAGCTGTCCATAGACAGCTAATAGAAGGTGGCTGTCTACCTTCTAGACAGGAAGGTAGTTTCTTTTTTTTTTTTTTTTAATTTTTTTAGCGTTTATTTATTTTTGAGACAGAGAGAGACACAGCATGAATGGGGGAGGGGCAGAGGGAGAGGGAGACACAGAATCCAAAGCAGGCTCCAGGCTCTGAGACATCAGCCCAGAGCCCGACACGGGGCTCGAACTCAAGGACCGCGAGATCGTGACCTGAGCTGAAGTCTGACGCTTAACCGACTGAGCCACCCAGGCGCCCCAGGAAGGTAGTTTCTTTGTGACCTTGAAGTAGGACAAGTTTTCTTAAATAAGACATAAAAAGATTCCTACCCAAGAAGGGAAAAGAGAAATTGGAGCACCTTAAAAGGAGTAATTTTTGTTTATCAGAAGAACATCTTAGGAGAGTGAAAAGAGTGAACGGCAAAATAGAGTTCCAACAAATACAAGTGAAAGGGGCCTGAGTTAAGACTATATACTTTAAAAAAACTTAGAAATTATGGAGTAAATGACAGACAACCTAATTTTTAAAAATGGGCAATATAATAGGAACTTAACAATTGGGATTATTCAAAGAGCTGATAAGCATATGAAAAGGTGCTTCACTCTACTAGTAATAGGGAAATACAAAATAATACCATGATGAAATACAACAAAAAGCTTAGAAAATAGATGGACATTACCAGGTGTTGACAAACATGTGGCAATCAGGAATGCTTATGCATTGCTGGTAAGAGTATAAGTTGGTACAACCCTTTTAGAAAACAATTTGCTATTATCTATTCAAGTTGAGTATATGCTTAATGTATAAAGCAGCAATTCCACTTTAGGTAAATATCAAATGTGAATGTATAAACACAATATATAACAATTTAGGTAAATAACATACATACATACATACATACACATACATACATACATACATACATACATACAAGAAATAATAAAATTACAAGCCATATACAAGAATGTCCATAGCTATTTGTAATAGTCCCAAACTGCAAACAGCCTAAATGTCCATCAACAGTAGAGTGGATCAATACATTGTACTACTTACATTGTAATACTCTACAGCAGTAAATATTAACCAATATATACTGCTACTTAAAATAACATGAATGAATCCCATAAACCTAATAATAAATGCGACAAAAAGGCCAGAACCAAAAGAATATTTACTGTTATTCCACTTAAATAAAATTTAAAAACAGGTATAATTAATCTGTCATTTTAGAAGTCAGGATGGTAATTCCCAAAGGAGGAAGTGAGGGAGTAGCGATAGAAAGGAACATAAGGGGGTCTTCTTGGGTGCTGGTTATGTGCTTGACCTGGATGGTGGTTACATGGGTCATCAATTTGCAACTTTTAGAATGTACGTTCTGCCTGAGAATTAAGAACTAAACAAAAGGATTGAATAACAGATTAGTCACAGTCAAATAAAGAAATGGTGTATGTTTTGTAGGAACTGAAAAAGAATGTATTCTGGCAGAGTGTTTTATAAACATAGATTAGATTCTATCGATTGATAATGTTTTGAGTTCTTCTATATCTTTACTGATTTTCTGTCTAATTGTTCCATAAATTGAGGATTGTTGAGGTCTCCAACTAAAATTTTGTATTTATAAAGTTCTCCTTTCAGTTCTGTCAGTTTTTGCTTCATGTATTTTGCAGCGCTGCTATTTGCAGCATACTCACTTAGGACTATGACTCATCTAGGTCATTTTGGTGAACTGACCTTTTTATCATTATAGAATGATAAAATTCGTTCACATTTCTGATAATTTGCCTTGTTTTGAAGTCAATTTACATGATGTAGCTACTCCTACTTTATTTTAAATAATACTGGTGTGATAATCTTTTTCTGTCCTTTACTTTTAAACTGCCTATACTGTTATATTTGAAGTGATTGTTTCTAGACAGCATATAGTTGGATCATGTTTTTTAATCCAATCTGCTAATCTTAGTCTTTGAACTGCTATATTTTGATCATTTACTTTTAATGTAAGTACTGGTAAATTGGAGTTTAAATCTCTTTTTTGTTTGTTTCTGTTGTCTCTGCTTTTTTTGTTCTTTTCCCCCTGCCTCTCTGTGTGTTGCTTAAGCATATTTTACAATTCCATTTTGATTCTCTAAAATGTTCTTGAGTGGTATGTCTTTGTATAACCATTTTGGTGGTTGCTCTAGATATTACATTCTATAAATATATATAAAACATATGTATATAACATCAATATCTACTAGTGCCATCATCTTATCAGTTGGAGTATAGAAACATTATTTTATTTCATGTTCTTTTACTTTCTCTGTCTATAATATTATTGTCTTAAATACTTCCTGCTTATACATTTATAATCATATCAGACAGTATTATGATTTTGGCTAGTAACTGTGAAATATAATTTAGAAAATTCTAGAGAGTAAAGAGAGACTATTGTATTTATCTATATTTTTGCTTACTGTGTTTTTTACTTTCCTGATATTCCAAGTTTCTGTCTTTTATTGTTTCTTTTCTCTTTAGAGAACGAACGACCTTTAGAGTTTGAAGGGGGAGGGGGTAACAAATTCTCTTAATTTTTTTTTCATCTGAGAGTGTCTTGATTTTACTTTCATTCCTGAAGAATATTTTCACTGGATTGACAAATATTTCATTTTAGCACTTTAAAAATATGCTCCTTCAGAGAATTACCATATGATCCAGTAATTCCACTAGTGGGTATTTACCTAAAGAAAATAAAAACACTAATTCAAACAGATACACGCACCCCTATGTGTATTGCAGCATTATTTAAAATAGCCAAGATAGAGAAGCAACGCAAGTGTCCATCCATAGGTAAATGGTTACACACACACACACACACACACACATACACACACACACACACACACACTATGGAATACTACACAGCCATAAAAAGAATTAAATATTGCCATTTGTATCAACATGGATGGATCTAGAAGATATAGTGCTAAGTGAAATACATTAGAAATAACATGATTCCACTCATATGTGGAGTTTAAGAAACAAAACAAATGAATAAAGAAAAAATAAAAAAAAAAACAGACTCAGAGAACAAACCAGTGGTTACCAGTGGGGAGATGAGTGGGGTGAAACAGGTGAAAAGGATTAAATACCATGATGAACAGTGAGTAATGTATAGAATTTTTGAATCATTATATTGTGTATTCAAAACTAATATAACATTTATATTATATTGCAATAAAATAGTTTACCTTCTTTATTAATATAGTCTATACCAAGCAGGCATAAAACATTTGACCAATAAATATATTACAACTGGGTGTACGTGGGTCGCTCAGTTGGTTAAGAATCTGACTTTGGCTCAGATCATGATCTTGCAGTTTGTGAGTGTGAGACTTGTGTTGGGTTCTGTGCTGACGGCTCAGAGCCTGGAGCCTGCTTAGGATTGTTTGTCCCCCTTTCTTTCTGCTTTTCCTCTGTTTGTGCTCTCTTTCTCAAAAATAAATAAATATTAAAAATTTTTCAAAATATACAACTGAAAAAAGAACATTTGGTACTTCTTTCTGGCCTCCATGTTTTCTGATGAATTATCTGCTGTTCTTTGAACTATTTTTATCTTCTGAGTAAAGTTTCCTTTCTGTCTTGATGCTTTCAAGTATTTTTGTCTTGAGTTTTCAGAAGTGTGGCTTTAAGTGTGCTCACATGAATTTTTGGAGTTGATCTTGGTTGGTCTCGGTATAGACTATTAAATTTGTACGTCTATGTCTTTCGCCATCCTTAGAGGTTTTAGTCATTATTTCTTAGAATACTTTTTCAGTGCTGTCCGTCTCTTCTTCCCAGACTCCCTATTTCATTAAAGTTGCCTTTTTTTTCTTAATGTCCCACAGATCCTTGAGGTGCTGTTGATATTTTTTTTCCTTTGGATATTTCCTGTTATTCAGATTACATTTCTTTTGTTCTGTCATCCATCGGTTATCTCCTCTTTCCCCTTTATTCTGCTATTACGACTATCCACTGTAATTTTTGTTCTCAGTTTAACTTTTTACTTCTAAAATTTCCATTTGGTTCTTCTGGATATCTTCTATTTCTTTGAGGTTTGTTATGTCTTTGCTGAAGCTTTCAATTTTTTCATTTGCTTCAAGTTTGTCCATAATGGCTTGTTGAAGCATTTCTATAATGTCTACTTTAAAATCTTGTCAGATAATTCTGAAATACCTGTGATCTTGGTATTGGAATCCAATTATTATCTTTTTTTTTCATTTATTTTGAGATCTTCCTGCTTCTTATATGATGAGTGATTTAAAAAAATTTTTAATTTATTTTTTAAATTTACATCTAAGTTAGCATATAGTGCAACATTGATTTTAGGAGTAGATTCCTTAATGTACCTTATCCATTTAGCCCATCCTCCCTCC
The DNA here is from genome assembly GCF_022837055.1 of Prionailurus viverrinus. Classification (NCBI taxonomy): domain Eukaryota; kingdom Metazoa; phylum Chordata; class Mammalia; order Carnivora; family Felidae; genus Prionailurus; species Prionailurus viverrinus. The sequence goes on along the minus strand of NC_062561.1, from coordinate 193,278,850 downwards.
AACAACCCCTCCAGTAACCCTCTGTTTGTTCTTGATATTTAAGAATCTCTTATGTTTTTGTCCTCCTCCATGTTTTAATGTTATTTTTGCTCCCCTTCCCTCATGTTCATCTGTTTTGTATCTTAAAGTCCTCATATGAGTGAAGTCCTATGATACTTGTCTTTCTCTGACTAATTTCACTTAGCATAATACCCTCTAGTTCCATCCATGTAGTTGTGAATGGCAATATTTTGTTCTTTTTGATTGCCAAGTAATACTCCATTGTATGTATGTATGTGTGTGTATATATATATATATATACACACACACACACATATATATATGTATATATATGTATATATATATATACATACACACACACACACACACACACACACACACACACACACACCATATATACCTATATCCCTTAGATAAATACCTAGTAGTGAAATTGCTAGGTCATAGGGCAGTTCTATTTTAATTTTTTGAGGAACCTCCATAGTGTTTTCCAGAGTGGCTGCAACAGCTTGCATTCCCACCAGCAGTGCAAGAGAGATCCTCTTTCTCCACATCCTCACTACCATCTTTTATTGCCCAAGTTGTTAATGTTAACCATTCTGACAGGTGTGAGGTGGTATCTCATTGTGGTTTTGATTTGTATTTTCCTGATGATGAGTTATGTTGAGCATTTTTTCATGTGTTGGTTGGCCATCAGGATGTCTTCTTTGGAGAAGTGTCTCTTCATGTCTTTTTCCCATTTCTTCCCTGGATTATTATTATTTTTTTTGGGGGGGTGTTGAGTTTGATAAGTTCTTTATAGATTTTGGATACTAACCATTTACCTGATATGTTGTTTGCAAATATCTTCTCCCATTTCTTCAGCTGCATTTTAGCTTTGATGATTGTTTCCTCCACAGTGCAGGGACTTTTTATTTTGATGAGGTCCCAAGAGTTCATTTTTGCTTTTGTTTCCCTTGCCTCCAGAGACATGTTGAGTAAGAAGTTTCTGAGACCAAGGTCAAAGAGGTTTTTGCCTTCTTTCTCCTCAAGGATTTTGATGGATTCCTGTCTTACATTAATGTCTTTCATCCATTTTGAGTTTATTTTTGTGTATGGTGTAAGAAAGTGGTCCAGGTTCATTCTTCTGCATGTCGCTGTCCAGTTTTCCCAGCACCACTTGCTGAAGAGACTGTCTTTATTCCATTGGATATTCTCTCCTGCTTTGTCAAAGATTAGTTGGCCATACGTTTGTAGGTTCATTTCTGGGTTCTCTGTTCTGTTCCATTGATCTGAATGTCTGTTATTGTGCCAGTACCATACTGTCTTGGTGATTACAGCTTTGTAAAACAGTGTGAAGCCCAGGATTGTGATGCCTCCTGCTTTGGTTTTCTTTTTCAAGATCACTTTGGCTATTCAGGGTCTTTTCTGGTTCCATACAAATTTTAGGATTGTTTGTTCTAGCTCTGTCAAGAATGCTGGTGTTATTTGATAGGGATTGCATTTAATATGTAGATTGTTTTGAGTAGTATCAACATTTTAACAATATCTGTTCTTCCTATCCAGGAGCATGGAATGTTTTTCCATTTTTTTGTGTGTCTTAAATTTCTTTCATAAGCCTTCTATAGTTTTCAGTGTATAGATTTTTCACTTCTGTGGTTAGATTTATTCCTAGGTATTTTATGGGTTTTGGTGCAATTGTAAACGGGATCGATTCTTTGATTTCTCTTTCTTTTTCTTCATTGTTGGTGTATAGGAATGCAGCCAATTTCTGTGCATTGATTTTATATCCTGTGACTGTAGAATTCATGGATCAGTTCTAGCAGTTTTTTTGGTGGGATCTTCGAGTTTTCTATATACAGTATCATGTCATCTGTGAAGAGTGAAAGTTTGACCTCCTCCTGGCTGATTTGGATGCCTTTTATTTCTTTTTGTTTTCTGATGGCTGAGGCTAAGACTTCCAATACTATGTTGAATAATAGTGGTGAAAGTGGGCATCCCTGTCTTGTCCTTCCCTTAGGGGGAAAGCTCTCAGTTTTTCCACATTGAGGATGACATTAGTGTTGGGTCTTTCATATATGGCTTTTATGATCTCGAGGTATGATCCTTCCATCCCCACATTCTTAGGAGTTTTTATCAAGAAAGGATGCTGTATTTTGTCAAATGCTTTCTCTGCATCTATTGAGAGGGTCATGTGTTTCTTCTTCTTTATTTTATTGATGTGATGAATCACATTGATTGTTTTGCAAATATTGAACCATCCCTGCATCCCAGGTAAAAATCCCACTTGCCGTGGTGAATAATTTTTTTAACGTATTGTTGGGTCCAGTTGGCTAATACCTTGTTGAGGATTTTTGCATCCATGTTCATCAGGGAAATTGGTCTATAGTTCTCCTTTTTAGTGGGGTCTTTGTCTGATTTTGGAATCAAGGTAATTCTGGCTTCATAGAAAGAGCTTGGAAGTTTTCCTTCCGTTTCTATCTTTTGGAACAGCTTCAAGAGAATAGGTGTTAACTCTTCCTTAAATGTTTGGTTGAATTCACCTGGAAAGCCATCCGGCCCTGGACTCTTGGTTTTTGGAAGATTTTTGATTACTAATTTGATTTCTTTACTGGTTATGGTATGTTCAAATTTTCTATTTCTTCCTGTTTCACTTTTGGTAGTTTATTTGTTTCTAGGAATTTGTCCATTTCTTCCAGATTGCCCATCTTATTGGCATATAATTGCTCATAATATTCTCTTATTATTGTTTGTATTTCTGCAGTGTTGGTAGTGATCTCTCCTCTCTCATTCTTGATTTTATTGATTTGGATCCTTTCCTTTTTCTTTTTGATCCAGCTGGCTAGTGGTTTATCAATTTTGCTAATTCTTTCACAGAACCAGCTTCTGGTTTCATTGATCTGTTCTACTGTTTTTGTTTTTGTTTTGGTTTTGGTTTTGGTTTCGGTTTCGATAGCGGTGATCTCTGCTCTAATCTTTATTATTTCCTTTCTTCTGCTGGTTTTGGGTTTTATTTTCTGTCCTTTTTCCAACTTTTTAAGGTATAAGGTTAGGTTGTATATCTGAGACCTTTCTGCCTTCTTTAGGGAGGCCTGGATTGCTACATACTTTCCTTTTATGACCACCTTTGCTGCATCCCAGAGGTTTTGGGCTATGGTGTTATAATTTTCACTGGCTTTCATGTACTTTTTAAATTTCCTCTTTAACTTCTTGGTTGGCCCATTCATTCTTTAGTAGGGTTTTCTTTAGTCTACAAGTATTTGCCAATTTTCCAGATATTTCTTGTGGTTGATTTCGAGTTTCATAGTGTTGTGGTCTGAAAATATGCACAGTATTGATCTCCATCTTCTTGTACTTGTTGAGGGTTGATTTGTGTCCCAGTATGTGATCTCTTCTGGAGAACATTCCATGAGCACTGGAGAAGAATGTATTTCCACTGCTTTAGGATGAAATGTTCTGAATATAGTCCATCTTGTCGAGTGTGTCATTCAAAGCCATTGCTTCCATGTTGATTTTCTGTTTAGATCATGTGTCCATTGTTGTAAGTGGGGTGTTGAAGTCCGCTACTGTTATTATTAATGAGTTTCTTTATGTTTGTGATTAATTTATTTGTGTGTTTGGGTGTTCCAGATTTGGAGCATAAAATTTACAATTGTTAGGTCTTCTTGGTGGACAGACCTCTTAATTATGATATAATGCCCTTCTTCATCTCTTGTTACAGTCTTTATTTTGAAGTCTAGATTGTCTGATTAAGTATGGCTACTCCAGCTTTCTTTTGTTGACCATTAGCATGATAGATGGTTCTCCATCCCCTTACTTTCCATCTGAAGGTGTCTTTAGGTCTAAAGTGGGTCTCTTGTAAACAGCATATAGATGGATCTTGTTTTCTTATCCATTCTGTTAACTTATGTCTTTTGATTGGAGCATTTAATCTATTGACATTTAGAGTGAGTACTGAAAGATATCAGTTATTGCCATGTTTTTTGTCAAGTTCGACTTTCCAGGGCTATTCTCCGGTCCTTTCTAGTCTGTGTTGCTTTTGGTATGTATGTATGTGTGTATGTTTTCTTTCTTTCTTTCTTTCTTTCTTTTTCTTTCTTTCTCTCTCTCTCTCTCTCTCTCTCTCTCTCTCTTTTCTTTCTCCTCTTTCTCCTCTTTTTCTTCTTTCATCTTTTCTCTCCTCAGAGAGTCCCCCTTAAAATGTCTTGCAGGGCTGGTTTAGTGGTTATGAACTTCTTTAATTTTTGTTTGTCTGGGAAACTTTTAATCGCTCCTTCTATTTTGAATGACAGCCTTGCTGGATAAAGAATTCTTGGCTGCATATTTTTATAATTCAGCACATTGAATATATCCTGCCATTCCTTTCTGCCTGCCAAGTTTCTGTGGATAGGTCTGCTGTGAACCTGATCTATCTTCCCTTGTAGGTTAAGGACTGTTTTCCCTTGCTGCCTTCATGATTCTTTCCTTGCCTGAGTATTTTGTGATTTTGACTAAATTCACATGCCTTACTGATGGTCAGTTTTTGTTGAATCTTATGGGAGTCCTTTGTGCTTCCTGGATTTTGATGTCTGTGTCTTTACTCAGGTTAGGAAATTTTCCACTATGATTTGCTCACATAACCATTCTACCTCTTTTCTCTCTCTTCCTCTTCTGGGACCCCTATGATTCTGATGTTGTTCCTTTTTAATGAGTCACTGGTTTCTCTAATTCTTAAGTTGTGCTCTTTTGCCTTAGTCTCCTCCTTTTATTCTGCTTCATTATTCTCCATATATTTGTCCTCTGTATCTCTGATTCACTGTTCTACCTCATCCATCCTTGCCACTGTGGCATGCATTTGAGATTGCAGCTCAGTAATAGCATTTTTTATTTCATCCTGACTAGGTTTTCCTTCTTTTATATCTGCAGAGAGGGATTTTAATCTATTTTTGACCCCATCTTGTATTCTTATTATTGTGATTCTAAATTCTGGTTCAGACATCTTGCTTGTAGCTGTGTTAATTAAGTCCCTGGCTGTCGTTTCTTCCTCCTCTTTCTTTTGGGGTGAATTCCTTTGTTTCATCATTTTGAAAGGAGATAAGGAATTGATAAGGTAAAAAAAAATTAAAATTAAAAAATTAAAAACAACACACACAAAATCAAATAAATGATGCTAGATTCTAGGTGTGTTTTGGTCTGGTTATTTAAAGGAGCTGGATGTATTAGAGAAAAAAGGGGGAAAATGAAAATGTTTGAAAGTTTGAGAAAATGAATACAATGAAATAGAATAAAATGAAATGATGGACATAAAATAGAATTTTAAAAATTTACAAAAAAGAAAATATAGTAGAAAAAAAACTATTTTTAACAAAAATTGAAAATAAAAATAATTTTTTTCTCTGTGTGTATTCAAGAAAAAGAAAAGAAATGAAAACTAAAAAATTAAAAGAAAATTGAATAGATGGACCAATGAACCAACTGGAATATGATTGCAATTACATTGGTTTCCCCTAGAAGTCAAACAATGAAGCACTTTGTAGTCCATAAACTAAGCAGTCAGAGAGATTTGTGGTGTTCCCGAAGAGCAAGGTTGGCCCAGTTGGGCGGTGCTTAGTGTAATGGCTCTATTCTCCACTAGATGGTGCTGCTTTGCTTACTGGGGTGGATTGTTGTGGCGCTTGTAGGTGTGTATGTGCATGCACAGGAGGGGTGAAAATGGCATCATCCAGTTACCTAGTCTCTAGTATCTGGACTCTGTGCTCTCCCTAACTAGCAATTGTGCACCCATCCTTTGTATTCAGCTTCCATCTACTCCCCACTTTTACACTATGACCAAGCTGTCAGGTTGTCAGGTGACACCTCTCTCCTGAGTTTTATCTCAGATGTGGCTGTGTTTCCCGACCCCTCACTTTTGAGGGCCTGTGGCTTTGACCCACTCAGATCCTCTGGGGGAGGGTCTTACGGTGCCAACCACACCCAGAAACGTTTGTGGGACCATGCTGCTGCTGATATGGAGACTGTGGCTGGGCGCCAGCCCACCCCCAAAAATGTTCACATGATCATGTAGCAGCAGTGTTTCAGGGATTATGGAAAATCACAACACACATCTGGCACAAGGTTTCACCCTTAATAACCTTCTTCCAGCACCAGTGAATGTGGTTGTTCTCTGGGGTCTGCTGGGACCAGGTGTCTACACAGCTTCTACCAAATGTCCTTCCAGCAGTGGTGCCGGTTCTTCCTGTGTGGCTGGAGAACCTCCCGGACCCCACTCTACTCCTGCGGATTCGCCCTTCCCACTAGAGCACTGCCAGGTATTGAGCTGCGGAGTTTCAGACTCTGCGCTCCCCCTGTTTTGAGAATCATAATGGAATTTAAACCCTCTCCTTTATCCTCTCTCCTTTTTTATTTTTATTTTTTATTATTTTTTATTTTTTTAATCTTTATTTATTTTTGAGAGAGAGACAAAGTGCGAGTGGGAGGAGGAACAGAGAGAGAGGGAGACACAGAATCTGAAACAGGCTCCAGGCTCCGAGCTGTCAGAACATTGCCTGACCTGGGGCTCAAACTCAAGAACCATGAGATCATGACCTGAGTGAAGTCAGCCGCTTAGCCAACTGAGCCACCCAGGCACCCTCCTTTCTCCTTTTTTAGTTCAGTCCCTGTGGCTTTTTCCATGTTTCCACTTTCTCTCCAGCTGCTTTTGGAGGGGGTGCTTTTCCCTGACCCTCCCCCCACCCTCCACAAGCAAAAACTGCTCCCTGCCCTCTGCAGCTTCTCTCTCCCCCAATTCACCTCTCTGCACTGCGTACCTGCTGACCTCTGTGGTTCAGGTTGTGCAGATTATTGTGTTAGTCCTCAAGTAAGTTTTCTAGGTGTTCAGGATGGTTTAGTGTTCATCTGGATGTATTTCATGGATGTGAGATGCAAAAAAAAAAAAAAAAAGGCTTCCATGCTGTTCTGCCATCTTGGCTCCACCTCATGAGTGATTTTTTTTTTTACAGAAACCTGGACATGTTGGGTATTATGTTATGAAACTCTGAATCTTTTTTAAACCTTCTGTTTTATCCAGCCTTTTCCTGACACCTGTGGTAGAAGAAGGGGTGGGCAGTGCATTATATTGTCAGGTGGGGTGGAAATTAAAGTTTGCCATTTGACTTTTTTTTTTACTTCCAGGAAGGGTTCTCCTCATTGCTGCTGGGCAGGGGGATGATTTCTGGCTTCCCATTAGATCTCTACTGGTACCTCCTTTCCTGGGGAAGGGTAGGAGTGCCTTGTTCTTGGTCCTTACATGGCCTCCACTGACAGACTGGGAAGTAGTTAAGGTCCTAACTCTCTGTTAGACTTCCCTTGACATTATGCCATTGGAGGAGGAGGTGGTGGTGGTGGGGATCTTGTTAATGCTAGATAAGGGTTGGAATCTGTGCATCCCACATAGTCTTCACTGATGCAATCAGAGGTGATTATTCCTGTCCATTGAGGATCAGAGTTCCAGCTTATTGCTCAGTCTTTGCTGATACCAACACGGTGAGGGTGGTAGACTGGGCATCCTTATTACAGCCTACAAAGGGTGGAGGTCTAGGCTACTTGATCACATGAACGGAGTTTTAGTAACAGTTTTTTTTCTGTGGTGGTTGGCAGGAGTAGAGTGGTTATTATCTAAAAGTTTTCTGTCTTGCTCGACTGGCCCTTTCCTGATCTTTGGCTTAAAAGAGCTGGCTTTTGTTGGGGACTTTTAATTCTGTTTAATTAAGCCTGTTAGGGTTCCCACGTTGTGGCATTTTCACCTCTGAGTCTGGAATATATGAAACAAACAACTGGGGAACTCACTAGCATATTGTTTCTTGTTCCCTGAGGTCCTTAACTGGTCTGTTTTCTCTCTACCTTTTAGAATCATTTTTACATGTGTTTTCTACATCAAGTCCTAGCTTTTAGGTCTACTTGAGGAGAGTAATAGAGATATGTTTGTTTACTTCATCTTCCTAGGAATCTGTTCAAATTTTAACGTAAAATAAAAGGAAGAAAGAAATAACCCAATATAGGGTATTACCTCATGTACCTATAGTAGCATGAACATACACAGCTATAGAAAAGGGAAATGCAACAGAATGTTCCTTCCCTTTCTTTGGATAGTGGGTTAGCTTCCAAATTCCTCAATGTAGCCAGTTATTTTTATAATTGGAAAAATAATACATAAAAACAATTTCATATTTGTTTTAAAAAATGTGCATGGTTTCTAAAACTGGACATTCTATTATCTACTCTTATAAGCTTATAGATTATTAAATAGGTAAATATGTCCTTGACATTAAATACTATAAAAGTATTAATCTCTAGAAAAATGCCACAGGTTATCTTTGTATGTAGTGAAGAGATACCATAAATTATGGGGTTATTATTAAGAGCTTCTTTTTCCTGTTATGCTTCCATAATTTTCCTTCAAATCACTTCTGAATAGAAAATGGATGATAGTGTACCCACTTTTCTAAGTTATCAAATTGACAGTGAAAATATTCTTACCATCTTTAAGCTCTGTAAACACATACCTCACCTTTATGACCCAGGAGACTATTAGTGAGATAAATCTGTTTTTAACCACTCTGCTAGTTACAGAGTTCTAAGATGGAACCACACTTCTTGGTTTCTATGTTTGGCTCTCTAACTCAAGCTGAGTAAGACCTTCACCTTGACCCATTCAATTTCCCTTTCTGAAAGCTATGGTTGATGACAGTCCATGTATGGAATATGACTGGATGAGAACAAACCTTTATGTTAAGGATAACCTTTGGGAGACCACAAAATTAGCAATTCCTGCGACCCAGTCCAATATATCCAAAATTCGTTCTTGTTATTGAATCCAAGATTTCATGTAGCCAAAATAGTGTAATACACATTAAAACCTTTTTTAATCCCCACCCCCTTTTTTGCTTTTAATCTGGAAACCAGAATGCAGGATTAATCAAATCCCCCTTTGGAATGTTGTTCTTTATATCTAATAAGCTATGATCAATAGTTGTCTGCCTTTTTGGATGAAAAATCGGAGATACTTAAGACTCATCTTTCTAGACATCTATGTTTCAGTTATTACAAGGCAGTTTGAGCAGTCGTCTGACCTACCTTCCCCCTCATTTATAGTGGAAATTACCACCATCGTCTAATAGCAAAGATAATTTATTCATGAACAGAAAAAAATTGGAAAGAGAAACTATTTTCTAACTGCCAGGTGCAAATAAAGAAGATCCTTCTGTTTGTTTTGGTAATTTAATTTCTCAAATATGCTCAATTGTTCTTCAGCATTTGGGCATTGGATAGAGCCCACTTTTGCCCCAGCTAAGCTAACATGTCCCAGGAGGTCAGTTTCTTACTCTGGGCTATGACACAGAGGGCCCCTGTACTGCTCTGTTTGCAGTTGTTAACCTGGTAGATTGAAGATCTTGGCTACCTGTTGCTTATGTGCAGATCTGGCACATGCCCCCATTTCCTAGTGAGAAAAAGATGGAACTCCAAACTCCAAATTATACTCCTTGATATTGTGGGATGTGAGTTGCCAGACGTAAATAGAGACAGAGCTTGGGAAAATTTGAGAGGAAATTTCTTCAGACTTATCCTCAATCAGCTGGAAGATGACCAACTTACACATGCCCTAAACTAGTAAAGAAACAGGCTTCCAAACACCAGAAACTCTATTTTTCTCACCATAGTCTGCTGCTAGAAGATGTTCCATGTAAATAGTGATTCATCATCAAGCAAGTATCATGTAAAGGGCACAGTGGAATTTTGATCATGTTAAGATGGCATTATGGCTAAGAGAACTGAGAATACATAAATCCTGTTTTGTCAATTCCCACTTTTACCATAGGGTTAGAGAAGGAACCTCACATACCAGAAGCAAAGAAAATGGGATTGAAAACTAATTTTACTTAAGCTAGTGTATGGTACCCCCATGGGAGGTATCCTGCACAGCTGGGTTGGATCAGTCAGCTCAGGCTCAAGGCTTAGCCTATGCAAGGCCTTTCTGCCTCCTAATTTCCAGTTGGCTGCTGAAGACAGAAAAACTCTTATGATAAAGAGTTGAGAAGACAGGGAGCAAGATGTTTGGGTTTGTTCCTAGCAACATAACCTTCAAAGTCTGGTCCATAGATCATCAACATCAGAATCACCTAAAAATTCATTAGAAATGTGGACTCTGGGGCCTCATACAAAAACTACTCAATCAGAATGTGCATTTTAAACAAGATTTCCATGTGCCTTGTATGCATGTTCATATTTAAGAAATCGTGTCCTAGGAGATAGGCCTGGGGGGCAGGTTCCTCACTTCTATATACCTGTGTATATAGATACACCCTGTCTTCTGACCAATCTATCCCAGATATGATCAATTAGATTAGAACTCTCTACTGTTGGGGATTATGGAGGAGTAAGGGTAGGACATAAATAGCTGAGACCTCCTCCTAACTGCATGTGAAAAATGCTGGTTCTATAAAGTTAAATTGATGTCTTTATTGTCAGATTTTTCAGGCTCTTTGTCTTGGCATGCTCAGGTTGCCATAACAAAATAACATAGACTGGGTGGTTTAAACAACAGACATTTATCACAGTTCTGGAGGCTGGAAGTTAAAGATGAGGGTGCAGTGTGGGTGGGTTCTGGTGAGAACTCTCTTCCTGGTTTGCAGATGACCACCTTCTTGCTGTGTCCTTATTAGCGAATGGAGAGGTAGAGAGAAAACTCCTTCCATCATGAAGTCTCCAACCTGATGACTCAAGGCCCCATCTCAAAATACTATCAGGTTTGGGGCTAGAGCTTCAACATATAAATTGATGCGAGGGAGAGACATAATTCATTCCACAGCAATGCTTATGTGCATCATGACTTTTAAGAAGAGAATAAAATATGTGATATTCGTTAAACCTTTCAAATTGCAGAAATCTGTTTTGAAGGAATGCTTATTAACAGTGGGTGTTTCACAGAACACACTATGGAAAGTGCCACTCTAAGGGGAATCATTGTTCTTATTAAAACAGAATGAAGTCCTCCATTCCTATCCCTCTATGACATTGAATTTGTTTAATTGCATGCACTTTGAATTTGCACATTTTCCAAGTAAAGTCATCCATAGTGAAGTGATACCTCACATGAAGGTTAGAAACCAGAATGAGTGCCGAAAGCAAAGACTGCGTTTTAGTCAGAATTTTCTTTGAAAACAAGTTTGAAGTAGTGATTTTATAGACTGACTTGCCATCACTCAAGACGTCTAGTATAGCTTGTGTTACCTCTAGTGCTGGCACTTGTCACTGTTTTGTTTTGTTTTGTTTTTTTTTTAGGTAAGTACCAGATCAAGTATCTGGACACCATCTAGTTTGAAGAACGTGTTTCTTTACATACTAGAAACACACTCAACATAATGAGATGCTCACATTTTAAGATGGGGGTGGTAATGAAGACTGAGGAAATAGCACATTCAGGTCTCCTATTCTTAAATGTGGAGGGTACATGTGTTTAGTGAAATGTCCATGGGATTATACATACTATATAAATAGTTCTGTGTCTCTTTCTCTCAGCACATATTATTGAATTTACATATGTTAAATTTGCATATGCACAGTACCTTTGTGTCAAATACAAAATTTCAGAGAGGGTTTTTCCAGGGAAGACACAATTCCTGGTTTTGAATCACAAGTTTGCTTTTGGTGAATTTAATGTGGTCCAAGGTCTGGTCCTTAAAATCTTAATGATTTCAGACTTAAAGCAACAGTGATTATTTCTCTAGTTAATACAGACTGATGAGCATATGAGCCAGGATGCCAATTTTTGACTGGAGTGTTGGTATCAGTGGATCACCATAATTTCCCAAAGACAGCCTACATGGGAAAACTAAGTATATTTATAAAAGCCATTCTAAAATGTTCGATGTGAAACGAAAATGGCCCAAGATGATTTGTGAAAAAATCCTGGTGGATTTTTGAAAGGGTTAATTCATTTCCAAAGTAAGTGAGTCATTCCATGGGCTTGTATTTGGGAATAGGTCATTGAGTTCAGCATTTGGGAGATTTGCATTACCACTGGTGGACAAATCACTTTCATGTGCAGCTGAATTCACCTTTCTTTGACACATTCACAGGGAACTGAACTTATGTGGTTTCCAGGGAGAGCATAAGAAAGTTTGTTGCCCAGCATTATTACTGTATTTCCTTTGTGTTTTGTTGGTATAAAGGGAAGTGAGATTTTGCTATCCCACTTAGCTCATTTTATTGGCAAAGCCTGTGACCTACAAAGGAGACTATTGTAGCATGAGAGTCACCATCTGATAGCCACCGGCTACCATGAAGATGTTGTCAGGGGATCTCCTTTGACAAGATGGAGGATTTCAGTAGGTTCACCAACATGGCTCTCCTCTCTGCTCTCCCCTTTTTGAGGGACACATACCTGTAGACAAATTGATGAAGGATGACATTTTTCTCCTTCCCTTCCTCTTCATATGTGATCTGCTCTTTCTCTTTCCTCTTCCTAGAAGTGCAGAGCATTGATCATGTAAACATTTCTTCATCAGTTGAACTAGGTAGGAGTTGGCAAACTTTTTCTGCAAAGGGTCAGACGGTAAATATTTTTGGCTTTGTAAGCCACACGGTATCTTGTCAACGCTTCACCTCTGCCACGGAAGAGCAAAAGCAACCATAGACAATACACAGATGAATGAGTGTGGTTGTACTGCAATAAACTTTACTTATGAGTAATGAAATTTGAGTTTCATATAACTTTGATGTGCCACAAAATATTTTTTATGTTTTAATGTTTTTCAACCATTTAAAAATATATAACCCCTCTTAGTTCATGCCTCATTAAGAAACAACAACAACAGGGGCACCTGGGTGGCGCAGTCAGTTAAGCGTCCGACTTCAGCCAGGTCACGATCTCACGGTCCCTGAGTTCGAGCCCCGCGTCAGGCGCTGGGCTGATGGCTCAGAGCCTGGAGCCTGTTTCCGATTCTGTGTCTCCCTCTCTCTCTGCCCCTCCCCTGTTCATGCTCTGTCTCTCTCTGTCCCAAAAATAAATAAACGTTGGAAAAAAAAAATTTAAAAAAAAAGAAACAACAACAACAGCAGATGGTGGGCTGTAGTTGACTGATCCTTGACTAATTTTGACATCTATGCCACTGTTCTCTCTTGCTTCTGGTTTGGTTAAAGGAAAAATAGGAGCCACTACTTGATGGATGTTTTCTCCTTGACACAGGGAAGTGGGAGTGCTTATTGTAACAACGGTAGCTTTTGTAATCTGATTCAACTAGGTTCGAATCTGTTTTATTTCACAATAGAGCAAATCGTATAACCTCTCTGAGCACCATTTTGCTTATTCATAAAAACCATATTGCTCTACCTCATGGGATGAAATGAGACAACTTACGTTGTCTACCACATAGTGTCTGCCACACAGTATGAGTATGGTATGTAGTGGCTAAGGTCATTATATTGAAATCCAGGGAACTGTAATTCTCCTCGTGATTCTTCTACCTGCTTTAACCCAGGGCCTGCCAGTCTCTTCTCTGAGCCTCAGTTTTTAATCAAGAGGCTTATGAGACCATGGTCAATTCCAGGTAGAATAGTGTTTGTGATTCTTTAGGCTTGTTACATAACCTTTTGCATCACAAATGTATTAAAGATGATTGCTATTTTTAATACATGTTCTAAGAGTAGATGTTGGATTTTTGGAACACAGGTTTGTATTTGTGAGAAATAGAGCAGGAAAGGAATAGGAGATTTTTATTTTGGTGATTTGTGTTTAACAGAAGCATTGACCCCTTGTCTGTCTTCTTCCTGGACCAGTTGACGGTTAAAACAAATTTCTTTTGGATTTCCAACAGACAGGTGCCATAATCTGAAAAGGATCTCTGCTCACCAGGCCCTTTGGTGCTTCAGCTATGATACCCTGATGTTTATGTAACTCAATTTGAAGAGCCCAGGTGAAAAACCCATGAAGTGAAAAAAGCCTGCAAATGCAGATAGCGTATCTTCCCCAGCTAAGCAAGTGGTGCCATCTAATTATTTCCAATTTCAATTGCGTTTCTTTCTTTAATGTTTTCTATGCTGATATCCAAGTTGCTAATGAAGCAGGCCCCCGCTTTATAATCCTCATTGTTGCTACTTGCTGGGCTTAATTGCTTTGTCTCCATAACAGACAGACATTCTGAACAATTAGACAATAATAAGGAAGCAAGATGGGGAAATGGCTCAGATTCTTTTATTTTAATTATGCTGATAGTGCACCCTACAGTTCTGAATCAGTGCTGAAGTGCTATTTTTGATGGCATTCAATAACACCCAACTAGAGCTAATAAATTTATATTTCTAATGAAAAGGAAAACTTTCATTCATCTTTACTGATTATTGCTTTTTTTTTCAGTTTATTTTATCTATTTTGAGGAGAGAGGGAGAGAGCAGGGGAGGGGCACAGAGAGAGAGAGGGGGGAGAGAGAATTCCAAGCAGGTTCTATGCTGTCAGTGAGGAGCCCATGGCAGGGCTTGATTTCACAAACTCTGAGATCCTGACTTGAGCTGAACTAACTTTTCATCATCCTGAAAATTATCTCGCATCCTTTTATATTCAATCCATTTCCATCACTCCTGGTGCCTGACAACCATTGCTCTTATTTCTGTCACTTTAACTTTGCTTTTTCTAGAATTTCATATAAATGGAATCTTATATTACATAGTTTTGGCATTTTTGTTCAGTTAGCATACTACATTTATCCATATTTTTGTGTATATCAGAAGCTCGTTCTTTTTATTATTGAGTAGTATTTCAATATATGAATATACCATGATTTGTTTATCTATTCACCAGTCGAAAGTTATTGAGATGGTTTCTAGATTTTGGCCATTAAAAATAAAGTTTTGGGCTGCCTTTATGGCTCAGACAGTTAAGCATCTGACCAGTTCAGGTCCTGATCTCATGGTTAGCGAGTTTGAGCCCTGCATCTAGCTCACTGCTGTCAGTCCAGGCCTGCTTTGGATCCTCTGTTCCCCCCTCCCTCTGCCTCTCCCCTACTTGTGTGTGCACACTTTCTTTCTCTCTCTCAAAAATAAACATTGGGGACATTTTTAAGAAAGAATAAAGCTTCTATGGAAGATATCAGGAAATTCTACTTCAGGGCAACATAGAGTAACAGACTGGATTTTCATCCCACCTAAAACAACACAAAACTAAACAAATATGTATGGAATGTTACTTGATCAAAAAGAATGAAACCTTGCCATTTGCAACAATATGGATGGAACTAGAGTGTATTATGCTAAGCAAAATAAATCAGATAAAGACAAATATCATATGATTTCACTCATATGTGGAATTTAAGAAACACAACAGATGAACATAGGGGAAAGGAAGGAAAAATAAGATAAAAACAGAGAGGCAAACCATAAAAGACTCTTAAATACAGAAAACAAACTGAGGGTTGCTGTAGGGGTGTTGGTTGGGGGGATGGGCTAAATGGGTGATGGGCATTAAGGAGGGCACTTGTTATGGGGCGCCTGGGTGGCTCAGTCTGTTAAGTGTCCAACTTGGGCTCAGGTCCTGATCTCACAGTTTGTGAGTTCAAGCCCTGCATCAGGCTCTGTGCTGGCAGCTCAGAGCCTGTAGCCTGCTTCGTATTCTGTGTCTCTTTCTCTCTCTGCCCCTCCCCCATTTGTGCTTTCTCTCTTTCTCAAAAATAAACATTTAAAAAATTTTTAAAAAGGAGGGTACTTGTTGAGATGAGCAGTGGGTGTTATATGGAAGTGATGAATCATTAAATTCTACTCCTGAAACATTTAATACACAATATGTTAACTAACTTGGATTTAAATAAAATTAGGAAAAAAAACCAGGTGGCACAAATAGAAAATAATCTATTACCTAAGAAATATCACATTAATTGTAAGTGGTCTAAATATCCCAATTAAAAAGCAGAGATGGTTAGATTGGATTAGAAAACCCACAGGACTTAATTATATGCTGTTTACAAAAAAACAACAAGTTTATTTTTTTCCCTTAAAAAAATTTTTTTTATTATAAAATTTATTGTCAAATTGGTTTCCATACAACGCCCAGTGCTCATTCCAACAGGTGCCCTCCTCAATACTCATCACCCACCCACCTCTCCCTCCCACCCCTCATAAACCCTCAGTTTGTTCTCAGTTTTTAGGAGTCTCTTATGTTTTGGCTCCCTCTCTCTCTAACCATTTTTTTCTCCTTCCCCTCCCCCATGGTCTTCTGTTAAGTTTCTCAGGATCTACATAGGAGTGAAAATATATGGAATCTGTCCTTCTCTGTATGACTTATTTCACTTAGCATAACACCCTACAGTTCCATCCATGTTGCTACAAAAGGCCATATTTCATTCTTTCTCATTGCCACGTAGTATTCCATTGTGTATATAAACTACAATTTCTTTATCCATTCGTCAGTTGATGGACATTTAGGCTCTTTCCATAATTTAGCTATTGTTGAGAGTGCTGCTAAAAACATTGGGGTACAAGCGCCCCTATGCATCAGTACTCCTGTATCCCTTGGGTAAATTCCTCACAGTGCTATTTTTTAATCTTTTGAGGAACCTCCACCCTGTTTTCCAGAGCAGCTGCACCAGTTTGCATTCTCACCAACAGTGCAAGAAGTTCCTGCAACAACAACAACAACTTTAAAGTCACAAATAGGTTAAAAGTTAAAAAGGTAGAAAAAGGTCTGCTAAAAGACAACAATCAAAAGGAAGCTGGAATGGCTATGTTAATATCAGATAAAGTAGATTTCAGAACAAGAAATACCATCAGGATTAAATAAGGTAATTTCATAGTGATAGGGGAATCAATTTCTCAAGAAGTCATAACAATTTTAGTTGATCATTATTTATAATTATTCATCATAACAAAGACATAGAAACAACCTAGGTGTCCATTGATGGATAAATGGATGAAGAAAGTAGTGTATATCTATATGTTTGTGATGTACATATATGAATACACACAGTGGAATATTTAAGCCATAAAAAGAATGAAATCTTGCCATTTGTGACAACAGGGTTGGATCTTGAGGGTATTAGTCTTAGTGAAATAAGTCTGAGAAAGACAAATACCATGTGACCTCACTTATATGTGGAATCTAAACCTAAACCAAGCTCATAGATTCAGAGAACAAATGATAATTGCCAAAAGTGGGGGGTGCGGAGGTAGGTAAAGTTGGTGAAGGGGATCAAAAGATACAAACTTCCATTTATAAAATAAGTAAGTCAGGAGATATAACATACAGCATGGTGACTACAGGTAATAATACTGTATTTGCATACTTGAAAGTTGCTAAGGGAGTAGATCTTAAGGTTATCACAAGAAAAAAATTGTAACTACCTAGGATGATGGATGTTAACTAGATTTACTGTGATGATCATTTCACAATACATACAAATATTGAATAATTGCATTGTATACCTAAAACTAATATAATGCAATCTGTCAGTTATACCGCAATAAAAAAGGACATAAGAATTCTAAATTCTTATGCGCCTAATAATGGAGCTAAAAAATACATGAAACAAAAACTCTTAGAACTGCAAGGAGCAACAGACAACTCACAATGATAATTTGAGATTTAAATACCTGTCTCAATACTTGGTAGACCAAATAAACTGAAATTAGTAAGAAAAAAGTACTCTAGGGGCTCCTGGCTGGCCCAGTTGGTGAAGCATGCAACTCTTGATCTCAGGGTTGTGAGTCTGAGCCCCATGTTGGGTGTAGAGATTACTTAAAAACAAAATCTTAAAAAAAAAACAAAACCTGAAAAAAGTACTCTAAGCAGTCTTGACAAGATTGGTATTTATGGACTATTTCACTCCAAATAGCAGAATACGTATTTCTTTTCCTAGGGCCCATAGAACCTTTACCAAATTAGACCTTATTCTGGGATACTAAGCAAGTATTACTACTTAAAAAAAGATTAAAATTATACAAAGTACGTTCTTTAACCCGAATAGAGTTAAATTAGAATCCAATAATAGATATCTGGGAAATTCCCAAGTATTTGCAAACAGTATCACATACTTCTAAATAACATGGGCCAAAACAGAAGCCTAAAGGGAAATGAGCAAGTATTTTGTAGAGAAAAAAACATAATAGAGTACAATATATCGAAAGTTGTAGAATGCTTGTAAAGAAGTACTTAGAGAAAAATTTGTAGTCCTAAATGATTTTATTAGAAAAGAAAGATCTTATATCAACTATTCAGCTTCCACATAAGGGAATAGATCTAGAAGAACAAACAAAATCCTAAGTAAATGGAAGAAAGGAAATAATAAGCAGCAGAAATCAATGAAATAGAAAATACACAGGCAATAGAGGAAGTCAATGAAACCGGTATCTACCTCTTTGAGATATCTGATTGTTTGAGAAAGTTGAGGGAATATCAAGCTTTTTTCAGAGCTTTTTCTTTTTGTCTTTCATGAAGGGGTATTGAATTTTGTCTCTTATTTATCCTGTAATTTTTCCTTTTTAGATTATTGATATAGTGAATTATATTGATTAAATTTCAAATGTCAAAAAATCTTATGTTACTTGTAGTGCACAGTTATTCTTGACAACTGTGTCTCTCAGCCAGCTGTTACTTAGCCCATGGGCCATTGAATTTTAGACCAAGACAATGCAAAGTTACTTGGAGACAATTTAATTCAACCCCATTAATTTATAGATGAAGAAACTAAGATTCCACATGATGGTAATGGTGCTGGCATGAGAAGTGACTTGCTCCAGTCACACAGCTAAATAATCTGAGAGCTGGGATGAAGATTCTGGTCTGCTAAATGCTCCGTCTAGTGCTGTCAGTGAATTAGTCAGAACATCTGCATAGTAAACAAACCACTGACTTGATGGGTAGTATTTCATAAACGTGAAATAATTATGAACTGAAACACTGTGCAAAGAACCTTTATGAAAAAATGAATAAGAATAATCATGATGTTGAAGTAGTGGTAGCAAGTCTAGCCAGCCAAACTTGTTCCACAAGTTTAAAAAGATAATTTGTGTGGAATTACCAAAACATTCCTGATGATAACAATCCTTGAAAAATAAACATCAAAAAGAAAATATTAAGATAATGATATCAGCAAGGTAAGATTATAGGTCATTTTTATTTTCTTTTTTTTCCCCTATGGAAGTCTTCTAAAATGTCAACAATAGTATGACACAATTGATATAATTAAAAAAATGTTGTAGGCCTAGAAGTTATGCTGATGGCATGAAGGAGTCAAGGTACCAGAGGACAAAACAAGAGCACCACATTGTTGGCCTAATTATATCAAGGAAGTGCCTAATATCTACCTTAAATTCCCCATGAGAGTCATGTATGATTTGTGTATCTCTTTGAAATGAAACTAATTTTTCTTATGATCTTATTTGAGGTTAAAATATGCTTATTGATTTATGTTTTAAAGGGCATGGTAGGAACAAATCTCTTCTTGAAGGTGAAGAAGATATTCTTCTTTACGTCTTCTTTATGCTATAGATAATTAAGACCGAGGAATCCTGTGAGATGTAATCATTTAAAGCAAAATCATAGCATACTGGGATAATCCCATGTACATTTTTA
This sequence comes from Prionailurus viverrinus, assembly GCF_022837055.1. Lineage (NCBI taxonomy): Eukaryota > Metazoa > Chordata > Mammalia > Carnivora > Felidae > Prionailurus > Prionailurus viverrinus. The sequence continues at coordinate 193,259,301 of NC_062561.1, read as the reverse complement.
AGATGGTAGAGACCATGAGGTTGGCTTGTTTATTTTTTATATCCCCCAGGGAAATGTCAGTTCAGTGCTCTTGAAACAATGGGTTGGGAAGAACTTTGAGGCAGTCAGGACTGTGTTTGTAATTTTAGGACATAGTGGTGGTGATTATACTCTAGGCTTAATAGTTGAATGCCCTTTACTGCTGTTTTTATTTTTTTTTCTTAAAAAAATTTTTTTAATGTTTATTTATTTTTGAGACAGAGACAAAGCATGAACGGGGGAGGGGCAGAGAGAGAGGGAGAGACAGAATCCGAAGCAGGCTCCAGGCTCTGAGTCATCAGCCCAGAGCCTGACGCGGGGCTTGAACTCACAGACCGCGAGATCGTGACCTGAGTTGAAGTCGGACACTTAACCGACTGAGCCACCCAGGCGCCCCAACTGCTGTTTTGATGAAGGATAAGGAAAAATACAGGTGTGTTGTTATTATCCATACACAGTATCCTTATTGGGTCTGAAAGTATGGTAACCATGAAGGTAATTTGGGTCAGAGATTGGGTTTTGGACAACAGGGAAAGCCTCATTTTCAAAAGCATTTTGGATATGGACCACATTTGTTGTCTCTTCCACTGGGAGGATTGCAAACAGTATAAATCAATTTATGCGAATCTTTCCTTGAAACTACTCCCCCCCTCCCCCAAATTACTATTGCTGCAAGGAAGAAAACTCTGGAAGGATAAATGTAGGTGAATCAATAATGCAGAATTAACTGTAATACAAGATACACTATAGTCCTAGTTTGAAAAGTGGTGAGATCAATTTGACCAATGGGATCTGGGAAGACTTTTAGAGGCTCTGGTGGATGGATAGAGCTTTTACTTGAAAACATGGGATGGATCATCTAGGTTAGAGGAAATAAGTATAGTTCTCATTGTCCACCGTCTGATTTTTGGCCCAAACTGACTTGTCATTGAAGCCATCTCCTTCATCATGAGTAGGTGTCATTCTCTGACCTCTGATGCCATCCCTGCTTTCTTCAGAATATGTTGAGGGTGTCCAGTTCTTTACTATCTCTCCTGTCTGCAGAGTGATGCTACTTAGCTTTGTAATCTCCCACATTCTAAGGTTACAATATTTGAGTTGCTTATCTTTGAGCCACTATTTCTGATAGTCTCTGCTGCCTTTCCTAGGTCTTATCCATGGCTGCACTCTGATTGCTTTGCCCTTTACCTCTATAACTTGACTCTGCTTTGGTCTTGCTTGCAAATCTAGTTACCATTACCTTTCAGATTTTTCCAAGTTTAGAATTTTCTCCTAGCCTTCTAGAACTATAATTGTCATTTTTCTAAGCATTCTGTAGATTTCTCTCTTCCTGATGCATGGACATATGGCTCAGCTTTGCAGAATGTTCTTCATCGACCCCACAGTCCTCTGTGCATTTACATAACTCATAGGTTTTTTTTTCCTTTTAAAAAAAATGTATGATTCTCGATGGGAGGAGGAGGAAGAGGTGTTTTTGGTTTTGTTTTGCTTTTTAACACAGTAAAACTAATTCATCACTGTTTTTATGATCATGACAACACATAATCAGTCATGTAGTCGATGGCTTCAAGAATATCAATTTTATACCATGGAATATTTTTTAAAATTGTACAAGTTTAAGATTTTTTAAAACTTTGGTTGCTGTGGTTTTATTTTTAAATTTTGGAAAGATTAACAATTTATTCTTTAAAAAATTAAAATTTGGAGCTCTGATACTGCTAGAATTGGATTTAGGACAGTTATTGGAAGCAATTTGTATAACCCAAAGTTTCAGTTAAAAGATCCCAATAATAGTACAGTGGCTCCCTAGATGAAGACTGTAAAAAAAAAAAAAAAGAGTCCTACACATTAAGAAGCCAAATCAAATACTGAAGAATCCGAAATGCCAATCTTATAAGGTAGCTTTCCAAACAATGATAATAAAATAAAGAATTATTAAGGATAAGAATATACCTCTTGTACTGTTGGGGATGCAAACTGGTGCAGCCACTGTGGTAAATAGTATGGAGTTTCCTCAAAAAGTTAAAAATAGAACTACCCTATGATCCAGCAATTGCACTGCTAGGTATTTACCTACAGAATACAAAAATACTAATTCAAAGGAATCCCCGCACCCCAACGTTTATAGCAACATTATCTACAATAGCCAAACTATGGAAACAGCTGAAGTGTCCATGGACTGATGAATGGATAAAGTAGATGTGGTGTATGCATGTATGTGTGTCTATATATACATATACATATACATATACATATACATATACATATACATATACATACATATAATGGAATATTACTCAGCCATAAAAAATAATGTAGTCTTGCCACTTGTAACAACATGGACAGAGTTAGAGAGTGCTGTGCTAGGTAAAATAAGTCAGGAAGACAAATACCATATGATTTCACTCAAGTGTAATTTAAGAAACAAGAGAAAAGGGAACATGATAAAAAAGATAGAGAGGCAAGCCGAAAAACAGACTCTTAACTGTAGAGAACAAACTGATGGTTGCCTTGGGGAGGTGGGTGGCAGAGTGGGTTAAGTAGGTGATGGGGATTTAGGAGTGCACTTGCTATGATGAGCACAGGGTGTCGTATGGTAGGTTTAATCACTATGTAGTACACCTGAAACTAATATTACACTGTATATTAACTCACTGGAATTTAAATAAAAGCTTAAAGGATAAGACTACAAAGAAGATACATGACCTTGGACCAGTCTGGAAACATTGGTGTCTTTCCCAAGTTTGAAGAAACAGTATGCTCTTTCCAAAAAAAATGTAAGAGCATGTAAGCAGCTTTACTTAACCTTTTAAATGAAAAAGAACTTTTTAGCAATTGCAAAGAACAAGATGTTCTGTTTTTTTTTTTTGAAAGAAAAATACATTTCTAATTAATTCAAGAGCAGCAGGAATTCACATTATTTTCTTCCTCCGCAACATTGCCTTTTATTCTCATGAGAAGTTTGTTGTGGTCTTTTACACATACTTCAAAGGGTAGTCACCCAGGCTGGGACTGACAATTTTTCCCAGCAGGAGGTACAGGATAGAATATATACAGAATAGAATGTCAGTGTCTCCTGGGCTGTTGACCACCTGAGTTCATAGAAAGAGTATCTTGAAATCACAGGCTGTTTAAGCATTCTGGAAATGTTAGAAAATAACACTATGGCTTGTTTAGAAATTCATGGCAGTGTAACCGACTAGAATCTAAACAAAAACCCACTCACTTATCTTCTGGTTGGGTGGTCTCAGGTAAAACTTCACTTCTTGAGTCTCAGGTGATACCAGATTTAGAAAGTACTCAACTTCAGTGCACTGAGAAAAACATACCATCAGGAGTCCAGAGATCTATGGTTCCTGGCACCATGCAGATGGTTAAATAATCTAACATGTGGGTTTCCACTTTATCATCTGTGAACTATTTTTTTCTCTTCTTCTTTTTTTATTTTTTATTTATTTTTTTATTTTTTTTTTCAACGTTTATTTATTTTTGGGACAGAGAGAGACAGAGCATGAACGGGGGAGGGGCAGAGAGAGAGGGAGACACAGAATCAGAAACAGGCTCCAGTCTCTGAGCCATCAGCCCAGAGCCGGACTCGGGGCTCGAACTCACGGACCGTGAGATCGTGACCTGGCTGAAGTCGGACGCTTAACCGACTGTGCCACCCAGGCACCCCTCTTCTTCTTTTTTTAAATGATCTTAACCTCAAAGAGTTGTTAGGAAAATCACATTTACAATCTGATACAGTGCCCACAAGCACAGGTCTTGTGGTTGAGTCCTTATTTATTTAGTTGACAAATATTTATGGACAACTCCTCTATATTAGGCATTCTGCTAATTCATGATTAAAAGAGCCCCTTGTAGAGCTTGCAACATAGTGGAGGGACGAGAAAGAGAAACATTCAACAAGCAAGTAGGTGTATCATTGCGAAGTGTGAGAGGACTATGTAGGAAAGAATAAGGTTTGCTGAGAGAATACTGGGGAGAAAACCTACTTTAGATTGGATTGTCAGGGAGTTTTAGAGGGGTAGGCTGGTTTGGTCTCTAAGCGTGTGAATTTCAGGCTAGCCAAAACTTATTTTAAAAATTGTTTGAAGAATAGCTGTGAAAGTCAGCAGAAAATGTATCTGAAGTAGGCACATATCTCATCCACCAACTCATGTGCAAGAGACATAATGTAAGTGAATTTACTTTGTGTTTTGTGTCCTCGTTGTGCTGGGGGATCTAAGCTAAGAAAATTTACGTTGTGTTTTGTGCCTGAGGGTAAAGGGAGTAAAGTTTAATTTTAGTGAGTTTGAGGTCTCTCCTCTTTCTGTAGGATTTTATAACTGAGCCAGTGGAGTATTCCTAGAGTGCTAATGTATTCATAAAGCATTGGGAGTACACCATCATGATTTAGGCACTGTTGGGATGCCTGTGTACCTTCTGACCTTGAGTTCCTGCCTTGTTCTTACCACATAGCCTCTTCTAGGCCACAGCCTCACTGGCCCATGTTCCTGTGGCTTTGAGGTGCTTAGTGGGATGGGGGTAACCCTCCCATAGCACTGGAGGTTGTGGAAGTCTGCCTCCGTTACAGGACTACATCCTGTAGTCCTTTCTGATGAGATTTTGCCTGGGCTGAGGTAGAGGTGGGAAGAAGCAGAGGTAAGGTGGAGAGTCTGAGAGCCCATTTGCATCTGAGCCTCCTGTGCTCCCTTTTATCATTCCCCTCTCCACTTGACTCAGGTCATCTTTATCTAGTCTCAGGATGTATGGGAGCTTTTCCTCTCATTCACTTCCTATTCTTCAAAATATTTTGCATATGACCAGCTTGGCTTTTAAAATTTTAAAAACCAAAAGATAAGAACATTTTTTTCTGTTCTGTCACCTCTCCTCCATAGCAGTGAATTTCTCTGCCATTTGAGGAGTATTACCTACCCAACAGCAATTTCCCATTCTCCTTTGATGGCAAAGCCTCAATTTAGGGAGGAGGGTGTGGAGTTATTTCTAGAGAGTGTGTTATAAGCCCTGGGAAAGTGAATGGGGTAATTGCTGATACATCAGTGATATTCCGGTCTCAAGGCTGTTGAATGCGTTAGCACCATGAGAACAGAGCCCCATGATGTCCCAGGAGCCACTTAGGGAACAGGACCTGCTGTAATTGCCTAGCAGTCCCTGAAACTGTGCATCTTCCCTGCATGCTTTCCTGTAAACACCAGATGTTTGTTTGGTCTGTGTCTGGAGGCTCTTTGTATTTTCCTCCCATGCTTTGACATTCTTTGATGTTTATACCTGGTCAACATGAAATAAAGACCCTGTGCAGTTTCCTGCTGCTGCTGTTTCACTGGCAGAGGCAGCTCTGCACGTCCGCTTGGTCTAAGTGCCTGAGAACTTTTTCTTCGATGCATGGCTGCAGGAGGGAGATTTACCTGTGTCCTATAATGTCTCAAACCCTAAACCACGTCCAAGCTAGTCATGGCCCTGAAATCCCCTTGCCAGTGACTGGTTTAAGCATAGACAGGTGAAACAATCCCAACCAATGAGATACAAAAGGACATCTGCTGGAGGGTTCTGGAAAAGGTTTCCTTAGTTAAGATGGAAAGAGTTTGGGTCCCTAATGATGCTGATGAGCCACTGGGTTAATTAACCTACAAGATCTTAACTCCATCTTTCTAACAAATATTATTTAATGTAAATATGAGATAAGAAATCCCTTATTGTTTGATTTGGGCTACTTGGGCATTCTGTTACTTGGAGTCAAAGCGTTCCAATTGATAAAACGGGAAGGGCAAATGTTACAAGGAAGTGCAGAGAAAGAAATCTGATATTATCACCTCTGCTAATATCATTCACAGTAGTGAAGGAGAAAAGGATTCAGGGAAGGAGGGACTGGATCCAGTAACTGGAAAGAAATACTAGGTGCTCACTAAGAAAGCATGTTCTCCAATACTAGAGTACTATTGTTTCTCTTTGTACATGACTCATGACCTATATATTGTCTATATATGTATTCCCCCCTTTCTCTCATTCATATATCAAAATATTAAGAATTTACTATATAGCAGTTACTGGATATGTATATAGTCTTAAATTCCTCATGCTTAGACCTACGTACTGTACTTTTATTGTGCTGGTAATAGTTGTTCTGAAAGCTTGTTGTTGCAGTGACCATGCTCTTGAGCATGTAAGACAGGAGGAGGTCTCCATCATGGGATGGCAGGTGTATATCATTTGAAGAGGAGCAGAATATGTCACCATTTTGACATAAGGATTATTGTGAGCTGAAGACAATTGAGAAGAAGCAGATAGAGGAAAAGTTCTCTGCCCTCCTCCTATTTGCCTAAAGGCAGGACATAAATATGTAAAGGTGTACCTCCTCTCCTTTGTGCTAGAAATGATAGAAGTTGATCACTGGAGACAACTCTAGACCCTTATCAACCCATCTACAGCACAAGAGGAATGTACATAACCTTGCTAAAACCAGCCCTTATTTACCTTTAGTTCCCCCGTATATTTGCCTTCCCATAATTTGCAAGCCCTGGAAGTTCAAACTCCTTTTCCTTTGTCTTGGCCCTTCTCTAAAAATTTATTGTTCTTTTGTTAAGATGTTACATAAGCCCAAGTTCTACCTACCCCTTTGAGTTATTCATCACAGAATGCTCCCATGTGTAAGCACAGTGCACCTGTTAATAAACTTGGGTTTGCTTTTCTCTTGTTAATCTGTCTTTTGTCAATCTAATTTATAGGACCCCAGCCAGAGAACCTAAGATGGGTGGAGGAAAAAGGATTTTTTTCTCACCCATATGTGCATACTGTCATCCCTGTTTTCTACATCAAGCCTGTGGAAGACATTATTAATCCATCACAACATTCTTTCCTTTTGAAACTGAAAGTAGCAGTGTTCTCAAGAAAGTTACTACCCACCAACAGGAATTTTCCAGAGAAAGGAAACACAATTAGCTTTCTGACCTACGTATCTAAGACCATAGTCAGAAATACGGCTCAGATCCAAGCTAGTAACAGTAAAAGGGCCAGGAAAGTGGGAAGCCTAGCATTGCACTGCACAACCACAGGCAATGAAACTGATGTAGAAAATGTCATGACTTGGACCATTTGAACTTAACTTGGCAAGGCTATCAGCCTAACAGAGGTGAGCTACTAAGAACCTGAGGTGTTTAGTAAAAATTAACTATATCCTTATCTTGAGGTTTTTTTTTTTTTTTCCCATTTCAACTGAGAAACAAAAGAATGGCATCCTCTGTCATGCTAGGCACAGATTTGCTGCAGTGGCCAGAAAGCCTGAAAAACAATGGCATTCTTTTATTTCTCCTCTCTCCTGGCAATGTATTTGTATACAGTAACATGGTGCTTGGGAAAGAGCAGGATCACAGCACTGGGCAATCACTTTATTTTTTTCCTCTTCCTCCTCCTCCTTCTTTTCACTGAAGTATAATTAACACACAGTGCTACGTTAGTTTCAGCTTTACAGTATAAAGATTCAACAATTGATTGCTCAGTGCCCTGAGCATTACTCAGTGCTCATCACCATAACCACTCATAATCTTCTTCATTTGTTTCACCCATCTCTCCACCAACCTCCCCTCGGGCAACCACAAGTTTATTCTCTGTGTTTAAGAGGCCTGTCTCTCTCTTTTTTTCTTTGTTCATTTGTTTTATTTCTTAAATTTCACATATGAGTGAAATCATATGGTATTTGTCTTTCTCTGTCTGACTTATTTTACTTAGCATTATATACTTTAGTTGTATCTGTGTTGCAAATGGTAAGATCTCTTTTTTATGTCGGAGTAATATTCCATCTTTATCTGTTCATCTTTCTCTGGACACTCGAACTGCTTCCATAATTTGGCTACTGTAAAAAATGCTGCAATAAACGTAGGGGTGCATATACTTTTTTCAAGTTAGCGATTTTGTTTTCTTTGGGTAAATACCCCATAGTGTGATTACTGGGACATAGGGTATTTCTATTTTTAATTTTTTGAAAAACCTCCCTACTCTCTTCCATAGTGGCTGTATCGGTTTGCATTCTCACTGACAGTGCATAAATGATGCTTTTCCTCCACATTTTTGCCAACACTTGTTTCTTGTGTTTTTGATTTTAGCCATTCTGACAGGTATGAGGCAATATCTTATTTTCATTTTGATTTGCATTTCCCTGATGATGAGTGATATTCAGCATCTTTTCATGGGTATGTTGGCCATTTGTATGTCATCTTTGGAAAAATATCTATTCACTGTCCTCTGCCCATTGGTTTAACTGGATTGTTTGGGGGTTTGGTGTTGACTTGACAATAAATCATATTAAAAAAAAAGAATGAAAACTTCAAAGGCCCTACCTGCTGAAACACTGTCTTTAGGGAAAATTGTATCTCATGGGACTCTGTAAAAGCACAAAATGTCTCCAGGGGCTCCTGACAAAGAACATATGATATTTTGGATATTAACCCCTTAACAGATACATCATTTGCAAATATCTTCTTCCATTTAGCAGATTGCATTGTCATTTTGTTTATGGTTTCCTCTGCTGTGCAAAATATTTTTATTTTGGTGTAGTACCAGTGGTTAATTTTTGCTTTTATTTCCCTTGCCTGAGGAGATACATCTTGACTGTATCTGGTGGGAACATTTTTATAAGCAGCACACTCCTGACATGATGAAACCCCAACAGAAATTGGGGTTCTGATTTGTCAACGTTTTGCCCATTTGGCCAGACCACCCTGGAGAGGTGAGTGCATTGTCTCTGGACACTCTCCTGCCTCCAGTGGCCTGGGCAGAGAAGCAAGGGGTTATCCATGGGCAAGGATTCACAGTATAGCTGGAGGGCATCCTGTAGCCATTTATTACCTCATTCCTAAACTGCTCAAATGTTGGAAAGCCAAATGTGGAACCAGAGGTAATGCCTTGGGGCTCAAAGCACATCCCATTTCTTTCCCTCTGTAATCTCAGGTCTGCCTTAAAATAGCCTCAGCTTCATCTTGAGAAGCACCATCCAGACCTGTGATGGTACAAGTTTTAGGTGTGCCTGTAGTCCCTAAGCCCTTGGTTTGACCACATTTTCCCAGATTCTGTTTGCAAATGTCGTCTTCTGTCCAGATTTAGACAGTTTAGCTAATTGTCCTGGAAGCCCATTTTTGTGGTGAGTTGCTGTTTGGATATCGGAGGTGGGTGGGTTGAGGGTGGAATACTGTTTGGAACAGTCGTAAATTGTATATGGATGGCCCCCATATGTTCTTTGTCAGGAGCCCCTGGAGACATTTGGTGCTTTCATAGACTCCCATGAGATACAATTTGTCCCGAAAGACAGTGTTTCAGCAGGTAGGGCATTTGAAGTTTTCATTCTTTTTTTTTTTTTTTTTTTAAATATGATGTATTGTCAAGTTAGCTAACATATAGTGTACACAGTGTGCTCTTGGCTTTGGGAGTAGATTCCCATGATTCATTATTCACATATAACACCCAGTGTCCATCCCAACAGGTGTCTTCCTCAATGCCCATCACCCACTTTCCCCTCACCCTCAACTCCCCATCAACTCTCAGTTCTCTGTGTTTAAGAGTGTCTTATGGTTTGCCTCCCTCTCTGTAACTATTTTTTCCCCTTTCCTCCCCCCCGGTCTTCTGTTAAGTTTCTCACATTCCACATGAGTGAAAACGTATGATATCTGTCTTTCTCTGGCTGACTTATTTTGCTTAGCATAATACACTCTGGTTCCATCCATGTTGTTGCAAATGGCCAGATGTCATTATTTTTCATTGCTGAATAGTATTCCATTGTACATGTATATGTACACATATACATATATTATACACACACACACACACACACACACACACACACATACATACCACATTTTCTTTATCCAGTCATCAGTTGATGGACATTTGGGCTCTTTCCATAATTTGGCTTTTGTTGATAGTGCTGCTGTAAACATTGAGGTAAATGTGCCCCTATGAATCAGCACTCCTGTATCCTTTGGATAAATTCCTAGTAGTGCTATTGCTGGGTTGTAGGGTAATTCTATTTTTAATTCTTTGAATAACCTCCACAGTGTTTTCCAGAGTGGCTGCACTAGTTTGCATTCCCACCAACAGTGCAAGAGGGTTCCCTTTTCTCCACATCCTTGCCAACATCTGTTGTTTCCTGGATTGTTAATTTTAGCCATGCTGACTGGTGTGAGGTGGTATCTCAGTGTGGTTTTGATTTGTATTTCCCTGATGATGAGTGATGTTGAGCATCTTTTCAAGTGTCCGTTGGCCCCAAAATACCTAGGAATAAACCTAACCAAAGAGGTAAAAGATCTATATGCTGAAAACTATAGAAAACATATGAAAGAAATTGAAAAAGACACAGAGAAATGGAAAAACATTCCATACTTATGGGTTGGAAAAGCAAATAATGTTAAAATATTGATAGTACCCAAAGCAATCTACACATTCAATGCAATCCCAATCAAAATAGCACTGGCATTCTTCTCAGAGCTAGAACAAATAATCTTAAAATTTGTATGGAACCACAAAAGATCTTGAATAGCCAAAGGAATGTTGAAAAAGAAAACCAAAGTGGGAAGCATCACAATCCCTGACTTTAGCCTGTACTATAAAGCTGTAATCATGAAGACAGTATGGTATTGACACAAGAAAAGACACCTAGACCAATGGAATAGAATAGAGAACCAAAAATTGGACCCACAAATGTATGGCCCACTAATCTTTGACAAAGCGGGAAAGAGTATCCGATGGAAAAAAAGACAGCCTCTTTAGCAAGTAGTGCTGGGAGAACTGGACAGAAACATGCAGAAGAATGAACCTGGACCACTTTCTTACACCATATACAAAAATAAACTCAAAATGGATGAAAGACCTAAATGTGAGAAGGAAACCATCAAAATCCTATATGAGAAAAAAGGCAACAATCTCTTTGACCTCAGCTGCAGCAATTTCTTACACGACACGTCTCCAAAGACAAGGGAAATAAAAGCAAAAATGAACTATTGGGACCTCATCAAGATAAAAAGCTTCTGCACAGCAAAGGAAACAATCAACAAATCTAAAAGGCAACCAATGGAATGGGAGAAGGTATTTGCAAATGACATTTTGGATAAAGGGTTAGTATCCAAAATCTATAAAGAACTTACCAAATGCAACACTCCGAAAACAAATAATCCAGTGAAGAAATGGGCAGATGACATGAATAGACACTTTTCCAAAGAAGATATCCAGATGACTAACAGACACATGAAGTTTTAATTCTTACTTTTATTACTACCTATTTTAAGCTAGCAGGGCTGGCTTCTGGCTTAAGATGAGAAGGTGCTTGCTTAGTAAGTGCCTCTTTTTAAAATCTGGAAATAGGCCTGCCATGGATCTGCCAACCTGTCTCAAAGTCCCCACTGCTTTGTGTAAACGTGACTCTCTTGAAAAACAGAATTGCAGACGTGATGAAGAGAAAGCACTGTGATCAGATGAGCCTGACTTTTCCACCTATGTACGAGATCTCGGTCATGTCATTTCCCCTGTCTGGGTTTCACTTTCCCCATGTGCAGAAGGTGGGAGCTGGCATCTAAGTTCTCTTCCTAGCTTGGCATTGAGTTACTGTATGATTCCATCAAGGCTTGCTCTTTCTTGAGGTCCTTCCTACTCATTCCACTTCTTGGTGATCTTTTCTCCTTCAGTGTCTGTGCTGTGTCATTCAGTACTTGGTCACTTGCATTGCTTTCTGTATTTTCAGCATATGTAAGTACACTCAACAAAGTAGTAAGCTCTTTAAGGGTAGGGAATATATTTCCTGTTCCTCCTAAAACATCACTGTATTCTTGTGGGCTGATAAAGGTACTTAGCTGGTATTGTTTATATAAATAGCCCACATTATTGTCTATTTCATAAGAACACTGTAATAATCTAAAACCTCCGCATCTTCTCTGAGGTAAACATAGTCAAATCTCAGTTTTCCAAGTTAATAACATAATGGCATGTATGAGGCACCAGTTCTTAACAATTTCCAAAATTTTTTTTACATTCATCATTTAATTTTTTTGTTTATTTACTTTGAGAGAGAGAAAGAATGGGGGATGATTAGAGAGAGAGAGGGAGAGAGAGAATCCCAAGAAGGCTCTGCGCTGTCAGCACAAAGTCCCATATGGGGCTCCAGCTCATGAACTGTGGGATCATGACCTAAGATGAAGTCGGATGCTTAACCAAAAGAGCCACCCAGATGCCCTATTCATCATTTCATTTTAATACTTCTCAAAAACTTTGTGAGGTAGGTAGATGGTATCAACATGGCTATCTCCATTTTATATGTGATAAAATTTGAGTTCAATTTATTTAATATCATGTAGGTATTTACTAATAGATATGGGTCTGGCATCCAGGTATGCCCAACCCAAGTTTAATATTTTTGGCTTTGATGTTTCTTGTGAATGATAAAAATCAATTGTATGTATTAAAATAAAAGGGACTAAAATAAGGGATATGGAAGACAGAGGGACAGTATTGGTTTCAGCTTTAAGGACTCAGATTCCGGGCTCTTAGTAAAGATTTGGGATTAAATATCCAATCTAGTTGTCACTAACTGCTAGTTGTGTGACCTCAGGCAATTTAAACTTTCTGGTCCTGACTCCCCATCCTTAAAATGAAGATTACAGTAATACCACTCCAAAGAATTCTGAGAATTAAATAATGCACATGAATAATTTAAATGGCCTGGCACATACATAGTGGTGTTTCATAGCAATTAACTATCATGAGTGTCACTACATGACATTAGATCATTAGGCAGAGTAGCCTTGGATAATTACATTTGTGAAGGAGACTTGTTCTTCTTATGCCATCAATATTTTTGATTCTTTGAGTTATCTTAAATTGGCTAAATAAGGCCCTTATAGAACTGCTGTTATTATGAGTATGACTAACTGTGGAGCACAGATTCTAATAAGAGGTTGAGAGAACTAATGGAAGACATTCCTGGTGAATTCATTCCTAGTTTTATTTATCCCAGTGCTTCCCAAATTACTTCTAGTGAAGGATCAGGGTTTTTTTCCTGTTAATTTTCGTTTGTTAGAGACTGATACTTCTGCAAAACACAATCAAAATATTGAGGCAATGTTAACTTGATATGAATGTTTCTCAGTGCTTACTCTCAGTTCCTATTTTGATGTCACTGTGGACATTCCAGGGACCATACCTGGAAAGCCACTGGTCCATCCAGAGTCCTTCCAAGCTAGCCTCTCCATGGCCCCAAACCCAGAAGACAAATGCAGTTTGCAGTATAATTTTAGACTAGAAAATGCTTTGCTATTCCATCTAGCTCAAGAAAGCACCAAGCTTGATTACTTAGTCTCTAACTTGGAAAGTGGAGGTGACAAAAAATTAGTGAAATGATGGCACAGCCATTTTATGTGAAGCCAGATGAGGCCAAATGTACTGGGAAGTAAGAGGGAATATCAGCATTAGTTTCACCAAGGATTTGGCAGGATGGTAGGTAGATTGTCTTTTTCCTCTTTATTCTGTGACACCGTGCAATTTTCATTTGTTTACTTTACTCATTCAACAAATATTTAGTGCCTTCCTAGGTTTGTTTTAATGCATTAAAGATACAGGAACCCAATTTACTGCCTGTTAGGGAAAACAAACAAACAAACAAACAAACAAACATGGATTTGCAGTCAGGAGTGATACTATGGGAGCACATATCTCACTCAGTTTCTGAAGTCAAAGAAAGGCTTTCTTCAAAGGAATTATCCAGATATATAAGCAAGAAGTTTCTAGGAAGAGGAAACAGCATATGCAAAAACCTTGAGGCATAAGAGAGCTTGGTGTTTTTAAGAATCTGAAAGATGCCCAGGGTGGCTGGAGAAAAGAGGGGGGTGCTTTGAGATGTGGCAGAGGATATAAAAACTATTCATGAAGAGCCTTGTGAACCGTGGGCTTGGTACATTACCCTGAGCACAATAGGAGCCTAGTGAAGGGCTCTGAACAGGAGTAAAAAGTAGAACAATGAGATCTGTGTTGCAGAAGTATTCCTTTGGCTATTGTGTAGAGAATTTGGAGTCTGTGAGTCCCATCAGGTGATCACTGACAAGATCTGAGCTAAGGTGGGAGTGATTAAGGAGGAGACAAAGGGATTGAGCATAAATATGCAGGATTTGAATGTATGGGATGTGGGGCATGAGGGAGAGGGAGCAGAGGAAGATCGCTTTCAGGTTTCTGGGTTGTGCAACCGTATGAATGCTGATGTCATTCACAGAAAGAGACCCCTAGTCCTCGTGTGTGTTGGGGCGTGAGGAAGAGGTTCGGTCGGAAGTTGAGTTCCACTTTTGCAATGTTGACTCTGACATGGGAAATCTAAGGGGAGATATCCAGAAAGCACTTTTTTTTTTTTTCCTGTACAATGCATAGCACTGTGTGGGGTAAACCAATGTGTTCAATTGAAATGCATATGGGGCACCTGGGTGGCTCAGTCGGTTAAGCGTCCGACTTCAGCTCAGGTCATGATCTCGCGGTCCATGGGTTCTAGTCCTGCGTCGGGCTCTGTGCTGACAGCTCAGAGCCTGGAGCCTGTTTCAGATTCTGTGTCTCCCTCTTTCTCTGACCCTCCCCTGTTCATGCTCTCTCTCTGTCTCAAAAACAAATAAATGTTAAAAAAAATTAAAAAAAAATGAAATGCATATGAATGTGCAGCTGCACACAAACAGGTACTTGCACAGACCATATTCCACCAAGGTATTCTAAAATAGGAAGCAGACAGGCCATGAAGATATGCGGTGGTGTGTAGGTGATTGCTTACTACAAAGGTTGACCTTGTCAAGCACATCCATAAGTGGACCTAAGCAATATCACTCAGAGTCAGAATGGTTCCTGCCAGTTGCACCGTCAGTTTCATAAGGTTCCATCTCTTTCAATGATTGACTTTCTTTTACTAGAGGTGACAAACTACTAGTGAATTTTATTGACCTTGATTGTGAGCAGATCTTGTCAACCTCATTGTGGTCAGAACAGGACTTGAAGCCCTGGCTCAGAAAACCATCACAAGCTGAAAATGAGAGACATTTCTGTGCTGGTGATTGTTTGATCTCCCACCTTGCCTGACAGCTGACCCCTTCATGGCCTGTTTGCTCTCATCCTGGCCCGGCAGAGCAGTTCATGATTGCAAAGACTTCCAAACACTACTGCTTGTAAATCAGTTCTTTGCTAAGGAAATTCAGTCACTACCTGCATTTAACCTGTGGGAAAACCAAGAAGGAACACACAGAAGAAGAAACACCAAGAGACAGTCACACAGGCCAACACATGACTACAAGGGCTGAAGAATCTTTGTAGTGTTGGGCAACTTGAGCCAAGATGGCCAAACTAATGGAATGTATGTTCTGTTTCTTTTTAATTTTGTCTTTGTTGATGTTCTCTCTCTCTCTCTCTCTCTCTCTCTCTCTCTCTCTCTCTCTCTCTCTGTTCCCCTGGAGGTTTATTACCCTGGATCATTTCATGTACTTTTTTTTTTTCTCTCCTTATTCTTCAAAATGAACTTTCTTTTGTCAGAACCCATTTGTCCCGTGCACTACCCCTGCGGTGTCATGCCAGTGGAGTACAGCTGGTCACCTAAACCACTTCAGGATTGAGTGGTTTAACTGGTGATCCTTCAAAGATCATTTCTTTTTCTTTCTAAAGAAATCTTCCAATGCTAAGGAGTGAATAATAGGTGACTGTCAGGCTTTACGTCAGCATAGGAAATGATATTGGCTGGGGGATTTTCCTGTCAGGCAAAGTTGATCAAAAGAACTTCTTCTAAAAGGGAAGAGAGGAAAAGGTATTACTATTATCAACAAAAATAATAACACATTCTTCCTAAAGAAAACTTAGTATATATAAGTTGAAAAATACCAGATTTTCCATATCTGAAAAGACCTGATATAAATTTTTTCTGTATTTATTTTCATTTTCATTTCTCACAATCAACAATTTTGTATTTTTATTTACATTTTAAAGCTACTTTATTGAGGCATGCATGACATACAAAAAGTATACAAACTGATGAATGTAGAGATAAGTAACGTGTGAAACCATCACCACAATCAATGGCATAAATATATTCATCGTCTCCAAAAGTATGATTTTTGGAGGTTTAAATAATATGGTTGTACTCACACTGTAACTGAGATTTTAGGTCTCCCTATTTTCCCTTAGTATTTTAAGTAAGGTTTCCCATGTTATTACAGACTCTTGAAGAATATGACAGTTAATATACTTGTAGTTTTATATACAAAATTCTGGTTGGACTTAATTTAGCTTAAAATTCCTCAGCCATTGGACAGTGATGGTTATGGTTATTTCTACTTTTCCTTGATAAATAACACTGCAGTGCAAATCTCTAAAGAATAGATGTTACCTTTTATTTTTGCTGGTAGCTTTTCACTCATAACAAAAGTAATAGTATCTGAGCCCCTGATCTGAGATTCTCTCCAAGTCTTTATAAAGTCCTGTATGACAAAAAGGCTTTTTTCCTTTCTCTTCCTGGGAAAATACTCCCCATCCTTCATGACGCAGCTCAAATGCCATCGTTTGTGAAGCTTTTCTGGGTCAGACACGACTGCTAATTCCCTTCTGTGACTCACCCAAGGTTTTGTTGGGCGACTAATCACAAAATCACATTGAAGTGACTTAGCTCAAAACTCACTTCCAGGCAAGTTCCTCATGTTCTCCCTGAGTCTAGATCATTCCCTGTAAGTGTTCTGATGGCAGCTCCAGAGTTAATCCTAACAGCGCCTAACTGCGGTTAATTAATTGAGCAATGGTTTTCATGCTTGCCTCCTTCATTGGGAAGCAAGTGGACTGTTTCACTCATGTTCACACTGTCCTCACAGCTTCACACCTAGTCGGTGTTCAGCAGACCTCTGCTCAATGAGTGAGTGGGTGGATGGATGAATGATCTTCCGAAAATATTTTAAACGTGCCAAATCTCTAGAGAGGAATAAAATATAAAGAATGAGTTATCTTTACCTAGAGCAATATTTACATTCACTCTTAATCTAGGCCAGCTTTATAGCCAACATGTCTTGAGGGCCTATGATAAGCCAGTCACTGTGCAAAGCTTTTTAACATGCCTTATCTCATTTACACCTGACATTGACCTTATGGGGTGGGTACTGCTAAGCCCTCCTCTGTATTAGATAAAGAAATGAGGGCTTAGTGAGAGAGTTTATGTAACTTGTCCAAGGTCACACATAGTAGTAAGGGGGTGGGGTCTGGGATTTGTCTGCTTGAATT
This sequence comes from Prionailurus viverrinus, assembly GCF_022837055.1. Classification (NCBI taxonomy): domain Eukaryota; kingdom Metazoa; phylum Chordata; class Mammalia; order Carnivora; family Felidae; genus Prionailurus; species Prionailurus viverrinus. The sequence goes on along the minus strand of NC_062561.1, from coordinate 193,242,030 downwards.
TAAGTTTTTAGCCACTATGTGATAGCCCCTGTGAAGTTTTTTCTGAAACTGGACTCTTACCTATCTCCTCATAACCTCTCCCTCAATGGAAGTAGGGCTCTATCTTGCATCATGGGCAAACAGGCTGTTCTTCCTTCCCCATGGCTCTTCTCAGCATACAAAGGTATATTCTCTGTCCAAATATTCCTCCCTCCAGGCTTAATCATTTCCATCCAGGTCCTTCAACCATTCCACTTGAAACAAGGGTATAAATTTTCCAATCTTTGTTTGGTGCTCTTTTTCTTACTTGGGCACTTCTGCTTTTCCAGGGAGAATCAGTCACTTCCTGTACCTGGTAGACAGGTGAAGAGAAGGAAAAGAAAGGGGTAAAAAAAAAATGCATGTGATTGCTTGTTCTCTTAAGACAGGTGTCATGCATAATAATGATTAAGGTCAAGGACCTGGGAGCCAGAAGGCTTGGGCTCCAATCCTAGCTCCACCCCTCACTGGCTGTGAGGGCTTGGACAAGTACACGCATTCTAAATCAGTTGATGAAATTCCTGGACAGAGGAATGCACCATAGTAGCAGATTGGGTACCACCCCCAAGCCATCTTCTTGCAGCCAAGAGAGGTTTCTGTTTCCTGACACCCCTAGAGAAATGTATTGAGCACATTCCATGCTCCTCCTATTGTTAAACTTTGTCTGGGGCACCTGGGTGGCTCAGTAGGTTAAGCATCTGACTCTCTATCTCAGCTCAGGTCTTGATCTCAGGATCGTGAGTTCAAGTCCTGCATTGGACTCCATGCTGGGCATGGAGCTGGGTTTTAAAAAAGTAAATAAATAAATACTTTACCCATATTGATTCATTTAATCCTCACAGCAATGCTATGAGGTGGATCCTCCTTGATTGATGTAGCTGAGACTGTCTTGTCCAAGCTCCTGAAGCTGGTGAGTAGAGGAGCAGTACTCCAGCTACAGAGATTGCATTCCTAACCACTCTACTTTCCTGCCTCAACTTCATACACCCATCCTTAGGGAACTTCACCACCTGCATGCATGAGCAACGCATAAGCAATAACTTATATTCTTGCATTTGGAGTGATTTGACTCCTCTGACAAACTCTTATCTCCTGGCCAGTCATTGCTGTCCTTGCCTGCCCTCCCTTACGAGGTTATTAAAATGGGAGCACAGCTCACAGTGATTGATGACCTGAATGCTGATCATTCCCTACTTCTCCTGGCTCACAGTAAATATTTACTTTTTGTTACACAAGAACAATGAGGTTTCATTCAGGAGATGGATGTCAAGTGTATATATAATATTATGCTTGTCTGAATCTTTTGAACACCCAACTCTCATTTCCCTGGCTTACTCTGGGAAGGGGGGAGGCACTGCAGGGTGAGTTGTTTGACTTTTCAGAGGACATTGTGGAGGTTTGCAAGCTGGATGGATTTGTTGGTCCTTCCTGCCCTCCCTCCCTACTCCATCCCTGAAGGGCTAGAAATGTGGTCTAGTAATTTAAGATCTGGTCAGGAGCCATCAGTTACACACATATCAATGGTTCCATTATGTACCTAATATTGTCCCTTAAATTGATGCACATTATAAATAGAGATACTTAGCTCTGCCCCAAGCAGTGATGTTCCCAAGTCATGGAGGCAATATGCTAATTTTACTAATACATACTGTAATATCTATGTAACTGTTAAAATATGAAGTGCTTCTTCGTGTCCTTGTGACTGTGTCTCACTAGGACTAGTTGACAGGTGACTTGTGTACCACTTGCAGCCCTGTCGTCTCCTTACCCTGTGACTCTGTGCAGGTCATGGATCTCCATCTCTAAAAGGTGGTGGGTTTTAATACTCCCTCTTTCTACCCTCCCTTTTTGTTTTCCAGCTCGAGGTAATGTTTATAACAGGAAGGAAAAAAAGAGTTCATGTATGCGGACAGGTTAATCTAAAAATTTTTGTCACTTACATGGAGGCAGTTTCCAGTCTTCACCTTGGAAGTAGGTTGCTAGTTCTTGTCATTCATCTATTATTGCTACTCAGGAAATACATGAGGGGTGATGAAGCTGCTGAGAGCTTCAGTGATGTCATTAGAGTCCAAGTGGAGGGGTTGGGGGGAGGGGAGGCAGAGAGAGCACAGCTGTGAGGGAGCTACTAGATTGCAGTTCTCCAGTTCTGACATGACTCGGATTCCAGCTGATTCATCTCTTTGTATTCCTCCCCAACACGCCCACACTTGTGCCATCTTTGAACCCCCTTCCCCTTCATCTCTCCTTTCCCTCCCTTTGATTCTCAACTAATGTTCCATTACTAATGGCAGTGTGAAGGCATGCATTTCTCTGTTTGCACAGAACGGAACAATAAGCCTGATTCTACTTACCTTAAGTGGGGTGGGGGGAGGGACCCTTTCTAAAAAGTGCAATTTCTGAGAAGAATACCTTTGACCCAAAGCACTCTATCTGTAGTGCTAAGCTGAGGAGAACGTTGGCAAGAGGAAGACAGGTTTTGATCCTGCGATACCCCTTTCTCCTCACCTTGCCTCCTTTGCTCTCCCTCCCGGATGGAGCCCCTGGCTCTCACAGCTCAGCTCTGGTGCCCCAGTCCCTGCAGAGCTTGCCCATTAGTGTCCTGCGACCCTGCCACAGCGGCAATTGCTAAGTCCCTTATTTTATATGTGAGGCAACTGAGCTTCAGAAAGAGGAAGAATCTGCCTCAATTGACTGTCATTTTTTGTAGAGGTAGGAAAGTTACTAGAATCTTGAACTTGTGACTCCCAGGACCCAGTTCTTGCTCCCCATGACTTTTGCCAAGTATGTTCTGCCTCAGGTGACTCTATCCTGACAGACTCTTGTTAGGACCATGTTTTTTTACTTTCTGGTAATTTCCTCTGTGCACTCATACTTGTATTTAGTTAACACATTGTTAAACTGGGATTGTGCTATTTTCCTATTGTTTCTAAGCATGAAGAGGGCAGGGATGTGTCTCTCTTTTCCAAGATTACCCCTAGTTCCCATGACATAGTAGTAATAATAAGCTTTTAGTGGGCACTTATCTTGGGCCGTGCTCTGTTCTGAATACTCCACATGTCTTAACTTGATCCTAACAACCCTGTGAGTCAGGTGCTATGGATATCATCCTCATCTGACAAATGGAAGTAAGGTGTGAAAAGATTAACATGCCCAAGTTCACGTGGCCAGTAAGTGGCAGAGCTGGGGTTCAAATTCAGGCAGCCTCACACCAGAGGACACAGCTTATCTACCACCTTGTACTGCCCATCAAACAGCAGATACACAACAAATACATGTTGACTTAATGCTTTTTCTTGACTACGCTATCCCGAGAAGATTCTTCCTTCCAAAGGCCTCGAAAACTTTGTATGAGATTCTTATGTATGTGTATGAGATGTGTATGAGACTCTTATGGAGCAAGAGTGAAAGATATTTGTTTTTGAATCAAGGGGTCTCTAACTTTAATGAGCTTGTGATTTTTCTAGAGTGCTTGTTTAAAAAAATTTTTTTTTTAACATTTATTTATTTTTTGAGAGAGACAGAGCATGAGTGGGGGAGGGGCAGAGAGAGAGTGAGACACAGAACCTAGAGCAGGCTCCAGGCTCTGAGCTGTCAGCATAGAGCTGAACGCGGGGCTTGAACTCATGGAACTGTAAGATTGTGACCTGAGCCTAAGTCTGCTGCTTAACCGACTGAGCCACCCAGGTGCTCCTCTAGAGTACTTGTTAAGTGCAGATTTCTTGGCCCTACTGTAGACCTAATACCTGAATCACTGACAGTGGAACCTGGGCATCTGAATTATTAATTGCCATCAGGTGATGGCTATGCATATGGCCATGGTGTCATTTTTGAGAAATAGTCTTTTAAAAGTTCTTCACTGAACAGGTGTACCTGAGCAATGGTATACTACGTGGTGGAAATCTGAAATTCATGTAACAATCTCTATCTTTTCTGCTTCCCTTGGGAACAGATTTTGGCTCAATAAATAACAAAGCTTAATGGACAGCAGCTCCAGTGGGCTGGGGGCTAAACCGCCAGTGTAAGCAGTATCTGGTTAAATGGCTGCAATTGGACCTTCATTTACTGCATTAGAGGGCGTATTTAGCCTGCTAAAGCAGTGGGGAGGCTTCTCCTCTTTGGAGCACTTCAGTAGAGTCTGGTTGTCAGAGGGCCCAGTAGTGCTTTGAGATACATGAAGTGTTTCAATTTGATGTAGGAGAGGAGATGTCAGTGAGATGAGACAGCATGATAGGGACCTCCTCTTTCACTTAGGGACATTGTGGTTTGGATGCACTGCACCAAACACAAAAGTCTTCTCCTGGCTGAGAGAGGATCATCCAAAAGCATGGGACACAGCCATTTGAATGGCTGATCCCATGTTTTGTGTGAATGGGGGTGGTCTTGTTGTTTTAGTGTGTAGGTACTCTCTATTCTCTATAGAGACCATTCACAGAAAACTCACACCTGCTCTCCTCTTTCTCCTACTCATGCTGACTGTTCGCTCATTCTCTTTATCCATGCATCTATCCATGTAACCATCACACACTTGCTGAGCACCTGCTTTGTCATAGGCACCGGGGACTTAGTGGTGAACACATAAAGAGGCTGCTCTCCTGGAGTTTTTGCAGCTGCACAGACTCCTGGTCCTTTTCGTTTTCTGTCATTCTGTTTCTCAATCATTTCTCTGTAACCGATAAATACTTTATTGTCCCATTCTTTTCTTTTGCAAAATAAACAGACAAGTGTCCTATTCTCTTACTGAGACATTTTATAAATACTGTGTGTATGTGTGTGTGAGATGTGTGTATACATACATGCAAACACGTGTATATACACAGGTGTAAAACACATGTAACACACATATAGCATATATATTTAGCAAGTAAAGGTTGACTCTCAAAGGTCAGTGTCATTATCCATTTTGTCAACAAATATTTTTGGATGCCTACTATGTGTTAGTCACTAAGTGAATAAAGCCAGTTTGTGGCTCAAGGAACCTCTTCCTACTTCCTCAGTATGGGCCATGACTCTACTTTTCAGGGCAGGTTTATGAGAAGGAATGCCAGGCAAACACCTGTCTGTCTTTATTCATGTCATTTATTAAAGTCATGGAAAAAGAAAAGGTCCAATGTGTTCTCAGCTAAAAGAACAGATAATTAACCCCACTGGAAAACAATGTTCTATGTAAATGTCACTAACTTATTTCACATTAGAAGGTTCTATAAACCAACAAGGCAAACCCCAGATATCTTGATGGGGACAAGGTAGTTCTTACCGCATCCCTTGATGTCCTCAGCTACAAAACATAGCATTTTGAGACATGTATTGGCAACAAATTAGCTTAGATATATTGCAGATTATTGATTTCAGCATTCAAAGGTTAATGAGGTTTGTGGCTTCATTCAATATTTCTGCTCTGGGGAGAATAATGAGATGGCCTGAAGACACAAATCATTCAATTAAAATAAACAGGAGACTATATGTGCATCCTGGCTTCGTTTGGATATTTTCCCCCAATCCCTTTTTTCTTCTTTCTCAACATATTCTAATTTCTCAGGTGATTTTCATCTTTGCATGGGAAGAGATGATTAAGGTGATCCGAGGCAGTACTTTTACAAATTTAGATGATTCCCTCATGGACCCTTATGTGGAGAAGTAGAGCTAATCTACACATTCTATCAAAGTATCTTTCTTCTGATACACCTACAGATATCTCAGTGTCTCAGTGGTAGAAATGCAAATTGAGTGATGCTCATTTACATACTCCAAAGCAACAGGAAGATCCAAATGCATCATTAAAAGTAGGAGGTAGTGAGTACAGACACTGGCTAGTAGCCTTTTAGCCAATGTGATACTGAGCTTGAATAACTTGAAAACATTGTTTCTCTTTGATGGCTGCAGATTTTCTGGCTTAATAATCTATTTGTAAATGGTTTTGCTTCCATCTTTACTTGTGTGCTAACATGGAATTTTTACAGAGCATAAACTTTACTTAGTTGATTTATTTAATTTTAGATAAGATGGTAAACCATCTGGAGAGCTTAGGGTCTATACCTTCTTAAGGTTTGGTGTAAAGTATGCCATAGCTTGGGCAAGCAAGGAATAACTTCTCTCCTGTCTGCGTCTGACCCAAAGCCTTAATGAAACATAAGCATGGCTCTTGGGGAAAGCTACTTGGGGAGAAAATTGAAAATTGTTCTTTGAACAGTAACTTTCCATCTACCCAAAGACAAATTATATCTTAGCTTAGATATTCTTCTGGTAGTTTCTCTTTGGTTTAACTTTTCTGGGCGCACAGATGAAAGGCAAGTTACTGGATCACATTAACAGTTTAGTCACAGAATGTTGGGGCTGGGAGGAAATATGAAGCTTATCTGGGGCCTTTCCCACATTTTGCCACTGGGGAGATGAAGTACAAAAGGGAAGTCTTGAGTCCTAGGTTGTGGGGGAAAAAATAGCCAGCTCTCTGATTCTTCTCTCCACCAGAAAATCTTGATGTTCCAGTCTCATCCTGATAAGAACCACCCTCAAAGCTCTGAGGCTGTCTTCTCCCCTGGGTTCATTTGTGGGGATGGGAGTGGGGGTGGTGGCATAGATTATCCTGTACCTTTTCATCTGCCTGGTGGCCACAGATGTTGCCATGAAACCACTCAGAATGCAGTTTGATTGCAATGGGGCGCACTGGCTTGTTGATAAAGGTCAGCTTAAATGTAATTCTTTAGAGTATGTGCAGTTAGTGAAACTAAAATTTGGAAAATGTTGAAGAGGCTTGGAATATTAGACTCTGCATTAGAAAATATCCTAGAATGATCTAGCCCAGTGCACAACTTACTGTACCTCAATCCTCTTTGTAACCTAATCCATTGGATGCCACTAAAAGCACTAAATCCAAAGCCTAAAATTCATTTCTTAGGGTTTTTTTTTTAAATAAATTCTTTTTTATTTTTTTATTAAAATTTTTTTCCTAACGTTTATTCATTTTTGAGAGAAAGAGAGAGCCTGAGCAGGGGAGGGGCAGAGAGAGAGGGAGACAAAATCTGAAGCAGGGTCCAGGCTCTGAGATGTCAGCACATAGCTGATGTGGGGCTCAAACCTATGAACTGTGACAGATTGTGGCTTGAGCCAAAGTTGGAAGCCTTACCAACTGAGTTACCCAGATGCCCCATCATAAATTCTTTTTTAAAGTGTGTTTATTTATTTATTTTGAGAGAGAGATAGGGAGTGGGGGCAGGGCAGAGAGAAGGAGATGGAGAATCCCAAGCAGGCTCTGCACTATCAGCACAGAGCCTGATGTGGGGCTCGAACTCATGAACCATGGGATCATGACCTGAGCTGATACCAAGAGTTGACATTTAACCAACTGAGCCACCAACGCGCCCCATTAGGTTTTTAATATTGGAGAATATTCTGCAATGGTTTTCCCTTCCTAGGTTTTTTTTTTTTTAATGCTCTCTGTCTCTGACTTAGCATTTGAGAGGCAGGCTTGTTACCTATGGTGCCTATGCTATGCAACATGGCCACCAAAACCTTGTGCTCATCACTTATAGTGTGGGTTAGAGTTGGCCAGGGAGAGAGGCAGAAGTGTGTGCTAAATAGAACAAAATAGGCAAAGCCCACTGGTGAAGATAACATGATGTAGTGAAAGAACTGACAGAAGTTCATTCTGACAGCAGTGTAGAACTGAGGGGAAGCATGGTAAGAGATGAAGAATAGGCATAGGCAACCCATGAGGGATTGTAACTTTATTCCAAGAGTAGTACCAGGGAGCCATGGAAGGTCAGAATAATATGTTTAAATGTTTGTTTATTTTTGAGAGAGAGGGAGAGCACTAGTGGGGCAGGGGCAGAGAAAGGGGGAGACAGAAGATCCAAAGTACGTTTTTCCCTGAGAGCCCAATGGGGGGGCTTGAACTCACGAGCTGCGAGATCATGACCTGAGTCAAAGTTGGACACTTAACCCTTTGACTGAGCCACCCAGGCACCCTGAAGGCAGAATAATGTATTTAAATAGCAGAAATAGCGCTTGTTTTTGCATTAAAGCCTAACTGCTAGAACCAGATAGCTGTTTTCCATACAAGAGCCAAAGGGACATAAAGACTGATGAAAGAAGCCAAGGATAGAGGCACCATCTGTGTTTTCAAACAAAATGGGAGCTCTCTACTTTGCGACTGCAGTGTGTTTGACTGCCTCTACACCATTTCAGTATATGCCAGGAGAAACAACTGAAGCCCTACCTGCCCTGCTTTGTCAGTCTCACAACTGTAAACACCACAGTCTTGTTTTCCCTGGCTTCTCTCCTTTAGCTCTGAGCCTTGAGCGAAAAGGGCACTGCTGTCTGGGCTCTTTCACTGTCCATCAGTGTTTTGATTAAAGTCACTCAGCGGCCCTTTAATTTGAGTAGAACAAATTGAAGCCTTGACTAACCAGGCCCAGTGTTTCAAGGGGCAGGAGTGAACCATTCTGCTGGATTCATGCACTATTTCTTGCCTCTGAAAAAGGGAAGAATGTAATTTTCTACTGAAATCACACCTGATTACAGATCACCACACCAGTGCCCAGTGGACCCATTCCTCCCTGGCTTTGTGTGCCTTAAAGTTGTGTGCTGTCAGAAGGCAGTAGGCAGTTGAGGAGAGGGGAAGGTTTACCCCTGACACCTAAAATCTCAGCTGAATAAATCGAAAATCCTAAATTACGTAGGAGTCTGCAGGCATAGCTCAGGCAGAGGCTACAGTTTTGGGGGGTCATCAGTGCCCCCTCCACTTCTAAAACAAGAGGGTAAGAAGAAGATTTTGAGGTTGGATACGTAATTCCACTTTTGTGTGCTTTTTCTTATTTTGCTTAATGTCCTCGGATGTTGTAAGACCAATATATGGATAAATGAAGGACGGAACAATTTTAAATTATCAGTAATCTATCAAGGTGATGTGGGAGGAATGATGTGGTAGGGGAGGTTTTAAAACATCCTGAATTTCTACATGTTTGAAGATTTGCTTGCCTTTTTGTAATTGATTTCTAGTTTGATTTCATCATGGTAAGAGAACGTACTCTTTGTGATTTAAATACTTTTAAATTTTCTAGGGTTTGTTTTATGTCCCAGGACATGGGATTCTTGAAGAATATGGGCACTTGAAAAGAATGTGTACCATATTTGTGGTGAACACAGCATAACGTATAAACGTGTCAAATTGTCAAATCACTAAGTTGTGTTTGAAACTAATATAACATTGTATTTCAACTATACTCAACTAAAAAGCTTATTTTTTTAAAAAAGGGCCAGTGATTCCTGTTGATGCTCTAGGGAAAATTCCCATATCAATAACCTCGTGAGCCTCATTTCTCATTCTCCCTCAGAGGCATCTTCCAAACCCAAACACCAAACAAACTGTGGCATAAAGTCAAAGAAGCCTTGCTTCAGAAAGGATCTTTGTCATCTAGTCTGATTTTTATCTCCTACCCAAATTTCTTAGATAATGGACTATAATATTACAACCTAACTAGTATAATAATTTCAAACCAAAGGGGGAAAAAGTATGCTCTCATTGGGAGGAATATTCTTTATGTGTCAATTAGATCCTGTTGGTGTTGTTAAATTCTTCTGTGTCCCTGCTGTATTCTGCCTAATACTTGCATTAGTTGTTGAGAGTAGGATGTAGAAGTCCTCTGCTGTAATGATGTATTTGCCCATTTCACCTTTCAGCTCTATCAGTTTTTGCTTCATGTTTTTGCAACCCTGTCATGTGGTACATCCACATTTAGCATTGCTATGACTTCTTGGTGGGTTGACCTTTTAATCTTATGTAATATCCCTCTCTACATCTTGTAATTGTCTATGCTCTGAAGTCTACCTTGTCACATGAATGTAGCCACTTCTGCTTTAAGAAATGTTTTAATGATGTCTTTTTTCCATCCTTTTGCTTTTGGCTTACCTATGTTATTATGTTTGAATTGGGTTTCTCATAGACAGCATAATTGGGTCATGAATGTTTATCCATTCGGGCAGTCTTTGTCTTTGAATTAATGTATTTGGACCATTTACAGTTAAAGTAATTAATATGTTAGGGCTCAGGTGTTCACTTGTTTTCTGTTTTTTTCCCTCTGTTTCTCCTAATTTCTTGTGGGTTACTTGAACATACTACTGGAAGTCCTTTCCAGTGAAATGGTGAGAAAAAGAAACAAAAGCTCAAATAGATTGAGAAGGAAAAAATAAAACCATCTCTTTCTGCAGATGACACAATTGTGATAATACCAAAGGTTTGTAGGGAGGTAGAGAAACTGGATTACTTAGATGTTGTTGTTGAGAATGTAAAAATAGTACAGTCATTCTAGAAAAGTGTGTCAGTTTTCTTTAAAAATGGATTTACAATATGATTCAGCAATTACACTTGTGTACATTTATTCCAGAGAGATTAAAATTATGTTTACAAGAAAATTGGACCTGAATATTCATGGCAGTGTTATTCAGCCCAAACCTGAAAACTACCAAGATATCTTTGAGTGGTTGAATGGTTAAAAAAGCTATGGTTTATCCATACCATGGAAAACTTTTCAGAAATAAAAAGAAATGAACTATAGATATTCAAAACAACTCAACATGCCTTGGATGAACCTCAAGGGAATTATGTTAGTGAAAAAGCCAATTACAAAAGGCTACATACTGTATGATTCCATTTATAAAACATTCTTAAAATAACAAAATTATAAACACAGAGCAAAGATTAGGGCTTGCCAGGAGTGAAGAATGGGAGACGAGGAGTGGCTATCCTCATGGATAGCACGAGGGAACTTTGTGGTGATTATATCTTGATTTTAATGGTAGTTCCACAAATCTACACAGTGATAAAATTACATAGAACCACACACACATAAATGACTGCATGTATCTGAGTAAGGTCAATTACCACGTGTTTTTGATATTATGCTATAGTTACACAAGAAATTAACATTGGTGGGGACTGGGTGAAAGGTACACTGGTCTGACCTGACATTTTTTTTTTTTTTGCAACTTCCTGTGAATCTATAACTATTTCAAAGTAAACAATTAAAAGATATTTGGCTTTGAATATATAAATATTCCTACACATGTGTGTGAGAACCCCTCAGTTCCTTATCCTTATCAGACCAACTGGGGTTGGAGATGGGTTCTAGGAACTAAAATGAGGGGAGATGATCCCTATTAGAGTGGTCTAGAATCCATTTTTAATGATATGGTGACCTGAGAAGGGTTCATTTAACAAGCTAAGACAGTAGATTCAAGAAAGTTTGTGAAAAAACTAGTGAGATGCTTCCCAAAATGTAAGGTGCATTAATGGGGAGCTTTATGGACCTCACTCTGAGAGATTCTCCTTCCAGTCTCTGTGGGGTACATATCAGAAACCTACGTTTTAAATAAACACCAGGTAATTCTGATGTCTATGGTTCTCCAATCATATAAAACTACACCGACCTGGTAGATTAGTATCCTTTGGGGGTTAGTATGATCTGGTGCTCCAGAATTAATTGTGATGTCATTATTATCATCATCATTGTTATAATCATTATCATTAATGTTTGCCACATAGCAGGTATGTCCTCAATAAAAATTTGGGATAGTATGTTGATAGTTTCACACTGAGATATATCTCACATGTTATCATTTAATACCATCAGGGCTTTGACAAGTTGGTTTTGGTGGCATTGTAGTCACATGTGGAGCCTTCTTGAGGGTTTTCACTGGGAAGACTGGTGTGAGGTGCCTGAGTCCAGGAGGATGGGAAGGTATCACTGCCTTCGGGCCAGTGGAAAGTGCATTTAGATGGCTCACTGTTAAGTGATTGGAAGGTGGAATATTGGGCAATAAAACTTCTTGAGGGAAGCCTTCAAAAGGCCGCCACATTTGGGGGAACTAGTAAGACATTAGAAATAACGTTATTATGTCTTCTGTCATGAGGGGAGTGTTGTCACATATTCATTCATCAAACATTGCTGAGGGTATACTGTGTGCAAAGCAATGGGTGATTTATTGGAGGTACATTGGTGAGAAAACCAATGCCATTCTTCCCTTGTAGAGCTCGTAATTTGGTGGAGAAGACAGACACTGAACAGGAATTGTACGTGTGATAAGCCTTAGAAAAGAAGACTTGAAGATCCCTTGCAAGTGTATAAAAAGGGGAAGTAACTTTGCAGGGGCATGGTACAGATGCTCCATAGGGACATGATATTTCAGATGATATGATTAGGGGAAGAGTTGGCCGGGGCAGAGTTGGGGAAGAGTGATAGCAGATGAAAGAGCATATCATACCAGAAAGCCCCAGAGGGAAGGGAGCCTGGCATTTTGAGGAGGTGGAGAAGTTCAACATGGGTGTGAGACAGAGTATGAGGTGGGTTACAAGGGCAGGTAAAGGACAGGTAAAGGTAGAGCATGTAGGGTGGTGCCTGGTACAGAGCAAACAAAGTCAGCCTTGGTATTAATGTTTTTATTATTAATCCTAAGGGCAGTTAGGAATCTTTGAGAGTTTAAAGCAGGGGTCTTACTGGTTGAGATCTTCATTTTAGGTAGCTTAAAGTTACTTCTTGAGACTGTAACCTGGTGATGTACTGAGAAGTGGAGAGCCAGAAAAACTCGGTTGTTTTTTATGCATTTCAGGAATATTGTAGATGAGTCTGCACTAATATTCTAAGTCCAAGAAGCCTAATATGGATCCTGCCATTGATCTTGCAGTAAAGCCCCCCTGCCTTTTTTTTTTCTTTTAAGGTTAGCTCCTGATTGAGAGTTTTATTTGATCCTTCTCATTAGAGGAAGAAATCCTCACATGGATTCCCCTGTGAATCTGTGGAAGGCAGGACTTGGGTCAACCTGTTAATAAGTGGACTTACTGTCCACTTGGTGTCACAGGTTTGGAACCCAACCATGGGCTGTCCTCTGCATGACCAGGGGGTATCCCTAGTTCTTAGCAGTCCTCTGGTTCCTTAGAGATGTCAGGCTTGCAGCTCCCACTAGAGGATATCACTAAAAGGTATCTTTGAAGGCCTAGAAGACATAATTGTGCTTAACATAATACCCTTCTGGCTTATGGCATGTTGTACTTTGCACAGTCTGCGTTTTGCACCGGAAACAGTGGACATAAAACTCTATGCCTTCTCATAAAATAGCAGATAGATGTGGTAAATCAGGTGAGGCCATAATTCCAGTAAGTCAGGAGTGCCTTCTAACACAGGGATTTTTATCTTATGCGATAGGTAACCTATGGGTTTCCCAGAGTGTGTCTATTTGGAAAATAGAACATTAGGGAAAATATGGGAGAAACATCTTAGGAAAATAGAATAAACTTAATGGCAGGAATAAAAATAAGGAGAACATGATAGATTCTTATTCTAAAAGCATAAAGGCAAATTCATTTGAATAAAACCAAGGTGGTAAGCTAAAGGGTGATGCAGAGAAACCCAAATGTTTCTTTGAAGTGTGTGACATCCAAACCACAAAATAAACAATGATGTTAAACAAAAAGGTGAATCAAGAAGAGGTAGGAGTATGACGAAGTACTCTATATGAGTCTGGTTTTATACAGTCTTCATTTTCTGTTTAGGGTGGCTATATCCCCTTTAGGACAGAAAACCAGGAACAGAGATCCCACATGGCTAACCTTGTCATCTCAGGCTGCCCTTTGTGTTTCTGATGACAAGCCACCTTTTTAGCCCTTGCTTGTCTTTATAAGAACACTCATGCCACCACCTGGGAAGCCCCTGAGCAAGAGGAGCTGTGGCTGGACTGGCTGAGTTTCCAGGCCAAACTGTAAGTATTCAAAACTCTCTGAAGCATGACCTTGTGCCAGGGCAAGAAGTTGAGCCTGAGTCAGCCTTCAGGTTGAGCCTAATGCTGCACTTTTCTTAGATGATCGAAGCTGCCAGGCTCCAGACAATGAGGCATTTATATTGCCTTCATCAATCCATAAAATTAATTGTGGTGATTAATTTTATGTGTCACATTGGCTGAGCCACAATGCCCAGATATTTGGCCAAACATTATTTTGGGTATTTCTGTGAAAGTGTTTTTTTGGCATGAGCTTAATGTTTAACTTAGTAGAGTTTGAGTAAAACAGATTATACTTCATAATATGGGTGGGCTTTATCCAATCAGTTGAAGGGCTTAGTAAAACAAGGACTGACCTTCCCCAAAGAAGGAATTCTGCCAGCAGACTGCTTTTAGACTTGAACTGCAACTTTTTTCTTGAGTCTTCAGCCTGCTGGCCTCCCACATCAGATTTTGGACTCACGTGATAACATTGTCAAACAGAGTCAGGATGTTATGGCCCAGTAGTTCAGGACATGTGCTTTGGAGCCAAGCAGGCCAAGTTTTAAGCCCATTGTCTTGAACAGCTGTACTTCTCTAAGTCTTGGCATTCAATTTTTGTTAAAATACAGATAATAATACAACCTACCTACATTTATTAAGGGTATTTTAGCTACAAATGATAGAATTCAACTTAAAATGGCTCAAGCCAATGCTTCTGAAATGTAATGGACATACAAATCATCTAGGGATCTTGTTGAAAGGCAGATTCTGATTCAGTAGGTCTGAGGCAAAAAAAAAAAAAAGTGGGGAAGGGTGCTTGTTTGGTTTTTTGTTTTTTGGCTTCAGACACAGTTGGATCAAGTGTTTAAATAACGTTTTCAAGAATTTGTCTCTTGGACTTTCAGACTCTGCCTTCCTCTTTGTTGGCTTCCTAGGCTTCTAGAAGTTCTAGAATTACATCTTCACAGTTTAAAATTCACAGAGGAGATAGAGCATCTTGCTCAGTAGGTCCAGAGAAAGTTCTTTTTTTTTTTTTTTTTTCCCAGAGAAAGTTCTTTTATGGGTTTGGCTTTGTTTGCTCTCGTTTGAATCATGGTTCACACCTAAATCAGCCACAGTCATCAGGTGAACCCAATACTCTCCTCCATCTCAAGCCAAAGCTCTGATCTTAGGCCCCAAACTTTGTAACCTTGAGGAATTCAGTTACCACTGGCCAACTGGAGCCAGGATTTGGGAAAGAACTGCTGGATCTTTGAGGCCACAGTTTTGGGTCTAGTCTGCACAGTGAGATATTTTGCTTATTAAGTAGTTCCCATTAATGAAGTGTTTCCTGGGAGATCTCCACAACTATCTTTTTTTTTCTAATTGAAAGTTTTAATTAACTTTAAATTAGACAATGTGACTATAAAATGGGAGAAATAAAATAGGACAAATAAAGGAAAACCTACAGGGAAATTGATCTAGGAAAATGCACATTGGGCAGGCTCATGTGGGTGAGCTCAGATTAGATGGCTCATCTGTGAGAGGCATGTTGGATCCTTGTTATAAGTAAATGACCTTCTCCATTGAACAGAATGTTATCCTAATGGCCTCAAAGGCTTAATGCACCTCCCCAAGTTATTCCTTGCTGGTTCGTAGGTTCACTGAGTGTAATGTACTTCCCCATATACACAGAGTAAATGACTAGAAGATAAGAATGTAGAGTTATTAAAGTTTAAACCAACTTAAAATTTATATCATCCACTTCTCTTTTGCAATGTGTTTTCTGAGAAACTTAATTTTAAAGACTATGAACACTCCCAACTTATCGTTCAAAGGCCTCCTTTCCAGAAATATAAATGATTGGATAATGACCTCCATTACCTGAGCATGTTGGCAAGATCTTGGCTCAGATACAATTTCAGGGGGCTTAGCTCATTATAGGTACCAACGATTGGATTTTTGAGATTTTTCATTATCACTCCTAGCACCACACATCAGTCACTGTGAGTCAGGATGAATAGCAAAAGCAAACATGTTCACATTCATCATGCCAGTGTATTTGTTTCCTGGACTTTTGGAAAACAGTTCCTGGGTGCTAAGTGAACCATGTTGGGAGCTGATTCAGAGAGAATGACTGGTCCACTTGGCAAGGTCAGTTTTATCCTCTTTTTGACAACCGCCCTGAAGAGTGTTTGGAAATCATTGGCAACATTTATTTTCTTTGATGGATTCATTCAGCTCTGGCAAGAGAAAATGTTTTTGTGTTGCCTCTGGTTGTCGTACAGAGCTCTAAAGGTGTGCAAATAATTCCAAAATGGCCTTCTAGAGGTATCTGAGCTTACTGGGCTGATTTTAGTATATGTGCTGCCGAAGCAAGCACCTGGGCTGATTTTAGATACTAAAGTGAAGTCGCGGGTTTTTATTTGCCCTTGGGATTTGGTAAAAAGGGTAAAAAATTTATTCCACTAAAATGAATTTATTTACCAAAGTGACTATTATATGATGGGCATGGTGCCAGGCACAGAGAATACCATGCTAGGGTAAAATTGAATGTAATTGCTTTCCTCATGGAGCTTACTCTCTGTTTAGTGAGAATCAGATTAAAATATACACATATCTAGAATTTCTAATTGTGATAAGTACAATGAAGCAAATAAATAGGGGCACATTGGGAAAAGATAAGAGAAACATAATACATATGAAGTTTGGGAAGGGAGTGATACATATATATTCGGGCAAGAAGAAATGCCTTATGTCCTAAAGGAATATTAGTTATACCCTCTTCAGCTCTGTGTTCAAGTGGATACAGGCCTCCGGCAATCAAGGTACTTTGGACATGGAATTACTCAACATTTGTTGGATTGTATGGAAATTTTGAATCGTTATTTAATAATCACATAAATTATAAAAATGGACTAAGAAGGTCAAGAATGTTTTAAAAATGAAATACATATTTCCACTTAAAGTAATAGAATCAAGAATGAAATTTGTTCTGCATATAGTTTTGTTAGATGTAATTTAAATACCTTTGATCTGTGGATAAGAATTGTTTTTGTGTATTTGAAGAACTAAATCTGAGTTCCTTAACATTAGTTCAGTGGCTCATACCTTTCCACACTTAGTATTTATGTTCTATCAGCCTGTAATTTACTATAATCATTTCCATCATCACACCATTTATTTTGCAAAACCTTATGGAACAATGTCTTAGTTACCTCAAGCTGTTGTAACAAGACTAGGTGGCTTAAAAAACATAAATTTATTTTTTCATGGTTGGGGAGGCATGAAGTCCAAGATGAAGGTGCTGTTGGGGTTTGTTTTTGGTGAGACCTCTCTTCCATGCTTATCAACTGCCATATTCTTGATCTGTCCACATACGGTCTCTAGTCTGTGCAAGAATAAAAAGAGGATGAGCTCTGGTATCTCTTCTTGTAGGAGCCTCAGTCCTACAGGACTAGAGTTTCATCCTTATGACTTCCCTGAATTTTAATTACTTCCTCAAAGGCTCTACCTCCAAATACAGTCACATTGGGGGTTACATTTAGAATATATGAATTTTGGGGGAGACATAATTCAGTCCATTATGAGCACCTAGTTTGGAGCCAACTTTATGGTAGGCATTAATACACAGTGGTGAATAAGGCAGTCAGTATCTCTCCCTTCAAGGAGCTTCCAGTCTAGCTAGGTGGATACACAGTAAACACATAACTGCATAAGTATTTCATTTCTATTCTACCAAGTACATCTTGAGGAAAGAACAGATTATATGCAAAGACCAAAGATAGCACTTCTCCAGAAACTTTGGGGTTAACATTAAGGTTACTAAGACTAATACTATGAATAGTTTCCTAATTTGAAATTTTGGATCAGATTATATGTGGTGGACAAAGAAAGATAATGAGCTGCAAAAATGGAAATTTAGAGGTTGTTTTTCTTTTTAAAGAATAGGGCTGTTTCCATCTCACATTGGGAAATGCTTCATTTAATACAAAAATTCATGAGTGAAGGGGTTCCTTTTATAATAATTTTTATGGCCAAAGGAACAGATGTTAGAGTGCTTTCCCCTTAATTATTTCAAGCCAATCATTCAGTTACCAAAATCCAGTCTTTGCCATGAGAAGGTATATGAAAGAAGAGATGACCAATTGCCTGTGTATTTTAGGCTATTAGGCAATCTGCGTATTTCCATTTCCTCAAAACACCTCCAAACTGCCAGTCTACCCCACATACCAGAAACATAGTTTATTTATTTATTCATTTTTTTCTGTTAGATACTTTCCCTAACTCTTCTTTTGGTGTGCTTTGACAAAGTCCATAATCACAAACTGGACTTGGGCTTTGTATGTAATCACAAGCTATGCCAGACCCATAAAATTCATTGTGTTGCTCAGCTGGTCTTGCATTCCTAGAGGAACTGCAGAGTCAGGACCCAGAAGCATGGATAATACAGTTCTGTTGTTATACTCAGAGGTCCCTTGAAGAAAATCGTAGCTGCAGTTCCTCCAAATCTGGGAAGTTTGGTTAGCAGAATATAACTCACTGATGCAAATCTCCAAGTTGGCCGTCGAGATCAAAAAACAAAGATTGAGGACTCCATCCTCATTTTACCCTCTTTTACAATTGTCACAGATTTGATCGTGAACCAGAATAACAGAGGAACGATTAGGGTGGAGGTCATAGAAGAATGTTCTCAACTGAAATCAAATGACAAAAGAACTAGAAGAGGGAGATGGGGAGGTAAGGAGGGAGAATCCCTGAAGAAAACATTAGAAAAGCAAGCATCTGTGCTATGATTGGCTAGCTCATTAGGGCTCCATCTCTGTGTTGAATCCAAAGCTCCACCTGTATCCTGTTTCCTCATAATCTAATTCTCCCTTCATTACTCCCCTGACACCTGTAACATCATCTTCATTTATTTTACATGGCATACATTTCCATGGCTTAAAAATATTCACTAGTTAACTTACCATAAATGATTAAAAATAAACAAGAATGGAGACTATTTGTAACATACCAAATACCAAGCTTTGTTATATCCTGGTATCAGGCCAGATGTTCATCAGATCTGTTTAACTAAAGACACTAAATATTTCAGGTGAAAAAATGGAGCTTCCTGTGCCCTCTTCTCTCTCTTTTTTCTTCATATCCATAACATGAGTAATTACTATTGTGGATTCAGTGTTTATCACCTTCACTATACTTTTGCTGCAGACTTAGATATCCATAAATATTATATAATATTGCTTTGCAGATTTTAAAACTTCATATAAGTGGTATCATTCCATATATATCCTTCTGAATATACTTTAGCACATTTTTCAATTTTCTTCTTGATAAAAATTCAGACTGTTTCAAATGTTTTTTGCTATAATGAACTTCAATAACCAACCTATACATTTTCCCTCCCATACATATGCAAGTGAATCTCTTAACTATATGTCTAGGACAGTATATTAATTTCTTTGGGCTACCACAGAAAATTATCATAAACTGGGTAGAGCTTATAAAAATAGAATATTTTCTGTTATAGGTCTGCAGTACAGAGCCCCAAATCGAAGTTGTCAGTCACTTCCTCCAGAAGCTCTAGTTTCTGGTGTTTCATTTCTTGTCTCTTCCAGCTTCTGGTGGCTGTTGGTACTCCTTGGCCTGTGGCTGCTCACTCCAATCTCTGTACCTGACACATGGCCTTCTTCTCTGCATCTCTGGTCTTTTGTGTCTTTTCTTCTTACAGGGACATTTGTCATTAAATTTTTGGCCCACTTGGATAATCCAGGATGATTCGATGTTGAGATCCTTAAATTAATTATATATGCAAAACCCCCTTTCCTAAATAATGTGAACCCCTTTTCATGTTCACAGGTTCCAGGTAGGCAAATTTGGGGGTGCCATCATTCAACTCACTACAATTTCCCAACATCAGCAATACTGACATTTTGAGCCAGTTAATTCTTTAGGGATAAGAATGACCTATAGGATGTTTAGCAGTATTCCTACCTTCTACCCACCAGATTGCAATAGTATCCCTCCCTTCCTCCTTCCCTGCCCTTCCACCTCCACATGTGACAAGCAACAATGTCTCTAGACATTGCCAGTTGTCTCCTGGGTAGTCAACATCTCCTCTTCTTTCCTGGTCTAGAAGAAAGTTGCTGGATTTTAGGGTCTGAGCCTTTTCAACTTTATTAGATACTGTCAATGGTTGTCCAAAGTCAGTGTAGCAATTTAAATTCTTATTAACAGAATTGACAGTTCTCATAACTCTGCAGTATGCCTAGTACTTAATATTGTCAGATTATAACTTTTTCTGTCAATTTGATGCTGTCTCATTGTTGTCATTTACATCTTCCTAATTTCTAGTGTAGTTGAACATCTTTTATTTATTGTCCATTTGGGTTTCTTGGTCTGAATTTCTTCTTCATACATTGTCCATCCATTCTTTTCCCTGTTATTCATTTTTTTTTGAATTATAGAAGCTCTTTGTATATTCTTGAAACTAGTCCTTTTTCAGTTATGTCCAATATTGATGTCTTCTTATCCATAGGTTGTCTTTTATTTTGTTTATGGTATCTTTTGTGGTACCCAAGTTCTAAGTTTAAAGTCAATTTATCAATTCTTTTTAATGATTCATGCTGTTTGGGTCTTTTAATGTCTCATTTAAGTGTAAGGAGGCAGTCATATTGGTTGAGCAAAAGACTATAAAGATTTTACATGTCTGAAAGAATTTAGTGCTATGGGAGGTGTTATGATACATTGGAAAGGCACAGAACTTTAAGTGTGGAGACTAGTGCTAGGCAGCTTAAGCAGCAACTCTGTGTTTTGGAGAAATAACTGCTTTGTCTTCCCAAGTACTTGTCTAAAGGAGAAGAAGATTTGAGTCTCTGAGAGACCCTCGTCCATTTAAAAATTTTCTACACTAGTGAGTTTTCTACGGGGTGTATCTTATATCTCAGCCATAGAAATCATCTTAACAGCCTTCTAGGTTATTGGTAAAATTTCTTGGACTGTATTAAAGGAAAACATGTAAGGGTTATATAAATCAAGGATAAAATGTCAGCATAAAGCACACACTTTCTCTTTTCCTTTTTAAAAATTTTTTGTGTTTATTTTTGAGAGATAGAACGTGAGCCCAAGAGCACCACCACCACCCCACCCTCCGCATGCGAATGGGGGAGGGGCAGAGAGAGAAGGAAACCCAGAATCCCAAGCAGGCTACAGGCTCCAAGCTGTCAGCACAGAGCCCAAGATAGGGCTCAGACTCACAAACCAGGAGATCATGATCTGAGCTGAAGTCAGATACTTGACCAACTGAGCCATCCAGGCACCCCTCTTTTACTTTTAAGTATCTTGAGACAAAGACTCAGCACGAACACAACTGATCTCTTGTGATATCAAAATGTGTCAGGTATAAGGCACACACATAAATTTTTAGCACAGACACTGAAATTGTAGTATTTTCCCTTATAATTCTTATAATTGCCATTTGGTTAGTCTAGTGATAGCTATTTGGGTGCATTTCTGAAGAGTCAAATACACTCTCCTCAGGAACACTTCACTAAACTTGATTTCAGTTTAACTGAGGTGTCAGTTTTCTTTCAAGCTAGATTTTGCCATGCATG
Source organism: Prionailurus viverrinus (assembly GCF_022837055.1). Classification (NCBI taxonomy): domain Eukaryota; kingdom Metazoa; phylum Chordata; class Mammalia; order Carnivora; family Felidae; genus Prionailurus; species Prionailurus viverrinus. The sequence continues at coordinate 193,220,671 of NC_062561.1, read as the reverse complement.
ATGTTATCTTCAGCCAATTTAGGGTTCACTTGAGTTCCTTACAAATATCGTGCAGTCATAGGTGTAAGTGAATTCTCAGACTTTTCTGTGGTTAAAATCTTCCTTGTTTGGCAAAATGCAGTTTAATATTGCCACTTCTTCCTTTTATTTTCTAGCATCCCATTCCCTCCCCCACCTAAGTAGGTTTCACTCATTTTAGTCAGAACAATACTCATTACAGGTATTCATTTATATTCATTATAAGATTACCTCAAGCCAATAATACTATAACTATTAAAATCCAATTGCTATTAAGTCATAGAATGTTGAACTGTTATGTTTAGTTTAAGTGCTGGTTTAAGTGGGGAGCTTTCATTTGTGCAATTGTGGGTGTGAACTGAGACTCTCAGCTTTTGCCAATTTCTCTCCAGTTAGGCTGGGAATTTGGCTTCTTATCACATTAAAGAGAGGTGACACTTCTGGCCTACAATGTGACAGATGACCTTTCTGGAGATCATGGCACGTAATAGATCATTTAACATGAGCAACTTTGACACATGATCAAATTCCTCAAGCATTAGAAAAACATCATGCAAGTCAATGCCATGTTGAAACCTGCTGTCATTTCCAATGAGTGTCCACAATTGCCATTGGCAGCTTTGAGAATTGTTGCCAATGATGCTAAGGACAGAGAGTCAAGCCACATTCCTGTAGAGCAGTTCAAATTTATCTCAGGGGAAGAAAATGATATCTAGAGGAGAAATCAAGGGATACCAGAAGAGCATTTTCCTTTCCTCTTGACCTTACAGTACAATTGTTAAGTTTTTGTTTGTATAGCTAGAGATTCTAACTGGCAAATAAAATAGGTTACTAGTATTTGAAACAAAGGAATGTTTAGTAAAACAGTATTGAATGAACAAACAGTAAGATGACCCACTGCTCATTCCTGTGACTGTGTCTAGTAATAGACATCTTACTCTGGATTCAGTCACTTATTTATCCAGTTAATAAATAGTCATTGAGTACCAACATTGGGCCAAGACCTAGACTAGGCACTAGGATTCAGGGTAAGCACAGACACTGTTCTGCTATCATGAGACAGGCAATCAAATTATTGTACAGAGAACTAATTTAAAAATATCACAAAGCAATTTGAAATTGCAATTATGCTAAGTGTTATAAAAGAGAGGCATGGTGTTTTAAGGCTTGAACAAGGGAGATGAGGGAATGCTTCCCTGATGAGGCAATGGTTAATTTGTGAGCTAGGGATGAGTAGAAGTTAAATACAATAAGAGAGAAATGAAACAATCTAGGCAGAGAACAGTGTGTGCCAAGGTCCTGTGGAGAGAGAGAAGTGAGTGCTTTGTCAGGCTGGAAGAAGAGCAATGTAGTGTGTTACCTTAGGCTGGAGAGGCGCTCAGGAGCCACACCTGGCAGAGCCTTGAGTGCTGTATTCAAGTGTTTTGTGTTTGCACCTAGAAAACAGGAGGCCATTAGAGAATTTAAGCAGAAAAATGACCTGATCAGATGTAAGTTCCAAAAAGGTCATTCTGCCATATGAAGAGTGGAGACTGGAGGGCTCAAAGCAGGTGAGGATGAACTAGTTAGGAGAGTGTTCTAATAGTTCTGATGAGGTAACAGTCTGTTGAATTAGAGGGGTGGTAGGGAGGGTGAAGATGGTGAGAAGTAGAGAAATTCATGAGATATTTAGAAAGTAATAGGACTTGGTAGTGGATTTTAAAAAATTGCTGTTAAAAATGACCAGCATCCATGTTGCTAGCCTGCATAACTGAATGCCTCTTAATACCGTTCACTGAACCTGGGAACACTGATAAAGGACCATCTTTGGGGAGGAAACTTATGAGTTTGGTTTGGGGCTGGAGGTTTTTCTTCAACACTTGAGTATGTAGATCTAGAGTTTAGAAGACTAATCTAGACCAGAGATACAAAGCATAAAATTTGGAGTCGTCTCTGTGCAAATGGATGGTAATTGAAGGCAAATTACTGTGATAGACAGAATAATGGCCTCCCAGAGATGTCCATGTTCTAATTCCCCAAACTTGTGGATATGTTATCTCACATTGCAAAGGGGAATTAAGATAGCAGATGGGCTAGATGGGTGAAGGGTATTAAGGAGGACACTTGTGAGGAGCACTGGGTGTTGTATGTAAGTGATGAATCACTGAATTCTCCTGAAACTAATATTGCACTGTACACTAACTAAAACTTAAATTAAAAAAAAAGATAGCAGGGGCGCCTGGGTGGCGCAGTCGGTTAAGTGTCCGACTTCAGCCAGGTCACGATCTCATGGTCCGTGAGTTCGAGCCCCGCGTCAGGCTCTGGGCTGATGGCTCGGAGCCTGGAGCCTGTTTCCGATTCTGTGTCTCCCTCTCTCTCTGCCCCTCCCCCGTTCATGCTCTGTATCTCTCTGTCCGAAAAATAAATAAACGTTGAAAAAAAAAAAAAGATAGCAGATGGAATTAAGGTTGTTATTCAGCTGACTGTATAGTAGGGAGATTATCTTAGATTTTTTAGGTGATCCTAATAAGATCTCAAGGGTGGTTAAATGTGGAAGAGAGCGGCAGAAGAGTCAGTCTCAGAGTAATGTGATATGAGAAATACGTGACCAGTCACTGTTGGCTTTTAAAATGGAAGGAGTCTTTCGTCAACGAACAGGGGCAGCTCTGGAAGCTGGAAAAGTCAACAAAATGGATTTTCCCCTTGAGTTTCCAGAAAGACAGTCCTGCTGAAACTTTGATTTTAGTCCAGTGAGATAATAAATTTGTAACATAATACATTTATGATGTTTTAAGTCACTAAGTCTCTGGTAATTTTGTACAGCAGCAATAGGGAATGAATCCTTGAGAAAACTTAAAGAGAGGGCTTAAAAGTGAATCTTGGCACTCTAATATGTAAGGGCATAAAGAGGATAAAGCTAACTAATGAGTCTGGGAAGAAAGAAAATAGGAAAACCAGGAGCATTTAGGATTCTGGAAGCAAGTGGAAAAAGTCTTCCAAGGAAGTGGTCAAACAAGATGAGAAGTTGGTTTGGGTGAAAGCAGCTCATTGGAATCTTCAGTGAGAGTTGATGTGTTAGGATGAGGGGAGCAGAGTCCAGATTGGGGGTGAGTGGGATGTGAAGAGGCAAAGATATAAAGACTATGCACAACTCTTTGAAGACATTGACTTGTGCAGTGAAAGGAAAAATGTTAACTTGGAATACTTGACACTGTTGACATTTTGGACCAGATAATTCTGTTTCGAGGACTGTTTTGTGCATCATGGGAAGTTCAGCAAAATCCCTCGTCTCTATCCACTAGATGCCATTAGCAATTTCTTGCTTCAGTTATGACAAAAAAAAAAAAAAGCTTCTAGGCATTGTTAAATGTTCCCTAGGGGCAAATGCCCCTGACTGAGAACTATTGTTCTGTATAGAATATATAGAATCCCCTGAATTTGTTTTTGTCTAAGTACATCAAACTTATTTTTTCCAAAGCTAACAAGGCCATCAAATGAATGGGATGCTATTTGATTAGCTCTTTCAAAGCTCATATCTCTAGATATGCCTCATTTTTGGGGTACTTATGCTGAATTGATACAAAGTGATTTTGTATGAATGATATTACGCAGTTCTCCTATAAGAACGTGAAAAGGTGAAGGGCGCCTGGGTGGCTCAGTTGGTTAAGTGTTCAACTCTTGATTTCAGCTCAGATCATGATCTTAGAGTCCTGAGATCCAGCCCTGCATGGGGCTCTACCTTGGGTGTGGATTCTGCTTGAGATTCTCTTTCTCCCTCTCCCCCACCCTCTCCCCCACCCTCTCCCTCTCCCTCTCCCTCTCCCTCTCCCTCTCCCTCTCCCCCACCCTCTCCCTCTCCCTCTCCCTCTCCCTCTCCCTCTCCCTCTCCCCCACCCTCTCCCTCTCCCTCTCCCTCTCCCTCTCCCTCTCCCTCTCCCTCTCCCTCTCCCTCTTCCTATTCTTTTCCCCTTCCCCTACTCCCACCTTCTCTCTCTGTCTCTCTGTCTCTCTCTTGATAGATAGAAAAGAAAAGAATGAATCTGAAAAGGTAAGCCTAGGATGGACTCCAGGTATGTTCAAATCTTGTTCTAACTTGACCTATGCCATTTAATCCAGATTTGGTGACCAAATAATAATTGAACAACATGTTTCCAAGAAGTTGCCCTTAACTCAGTGTCATCTTCCTATAGAATTCTAATAGCACTAGCTGAAATCTCAAAGCAGGCGCCCATCAAATTATCTTGAAGTTTTTCACACTGTAAAAAAAAGGTGACCAGGTGTCTACATTCTAACGTGGTTGGGGTAACATTTCAGAAACTCAAAGGAAAATGCAGTCTAAACTTTGTTTCTGAGCTTTGAAGAAAATGATTGTTTTTTTTGGATTGAGTGCCTGTGTTGTCTCTCAGAGATAGGAAGACTGTTTCTCTTATTCTTAAGATCTCCTTTGTTGAATTGACTCTTTAGGTGTGCCTCAGATGCTGAATTATGTGGAATATGATTTATTTTATTGCTTTAATGCACTGTGTAGTTTGGGGTAAAGGATATAGAGAAGCTCTTGTGAAGTAAATTGAAAGCAAACTTTCACGCTTGATCACACATGTAAAAGTGGGAATAATTCAATGATGAGACATACGCTTTATTAGAGGTCAATGTTCCTATCATGGTTATTAAATTTTTTAGCATTTTAATAAGGATGCTTTCCTCCCAACCCAGTTTTTCCATCTTTCTGATGCTGTTTTAAAATTATAGTTTATGCAGGACATTATGCTAAGCGAAATAAGCCAGACACAGAAAGACACATACAGCATAATAACACTTAAGGGTGGAATCTAAATAAGTTGAACTCGTAGGAGCAGAGAGTAGAGTAGTGGTTGCCAGGGACTTGGGGTGGGAGAAATGGGGAGATCAAAGGTCAAAGTGTCCAAAGTTTCAGTTATGAAAGATGAATAGATCTTGGAGATCTAACATACAGCATGGTGACTGTAGTTAATAATACTCTATTGTATACTTGAAGTTTACTGAAAGTAGATCATTAAGAGTACTTACTACACACACATAAAAAGGTAACTATGTGAGAGGACAAATATGTTAATTAGCTTGATTGTGGTAATCTTTCCACAGTGGGTATGTAATCAAAGTATCATGGTATACACCTTAAACATATCTAATTTTTTGTCAAGTATACCCCAATAAAGCTGGAAAAAGTAAAATTATAGTTTGAGTCTATATCCCCTCATTCTGAACACTAAGACTACAGTCAACACTATAGAATTTAAATGATTTCTAGCAAACTATAAAGGAGAATAGATTTAAATTTTATTTTAACTTATATTAGTAATACATGAATATCTTATTATAAAAACCACTAAAAATGAAGATAAAATAAAGGTCTACTTTGGTATAACTTCCTTCAAATGTTACTCCTTTTTCTAGAGGTAAAAAACCAATACCAGTTTGGGGTTTATTTTTCCAACACATTTTCAATTCATTTCATATATACGGGTAACTATCAAACGATATAGATTTGCTTAGTGCATATAGTTCCTTACCAGTGTGAAGTTGTAGAATATTTATTAATTAGGTACCTTTTTAATGACACAATATACCTTGGATGTCTTATGTGATCTCACATAATTTCATCTCATTCCATATTATTTCATAGTATTGATGTAACGTATTTAGCTCTTCTCCTATTGATGGATATTTTGGTTTTTAAATTATTAAATAAAACACAAATAAAAAAATTTTATACTATATGCAATGTTGCAGGAGACACCTTTGTGTACGTTTCTTTGTGTGTGTGTATGTGTGTAAAAGTATTTCTTTGGGATTGATAGCTTCAAGTGGATTGCTGGATTAAAGAGCAGACACTTAAAAAATACAATTTGAAAAATAGTTCCAAAAGGACGATGGATTTTATAAAATGTTTTGTGATTAAGAATAAGCAGATATATTGGGGTGCCTAGGTGGCTCACTTGATTGAGTGTCCAACTCTTGGTTTCAGCTCAGACCAGGATCTCATGGTTCATGGGTTCTAGCCCGTGTTGGGCTCTGCACTGACAGTGCAGAGTCTGGTTGAGATCCTCTCTCTCTCCCTCTCTTTCTCTGCCCCTCCCCTGCTCACTTTCTCTTGCTCTTTCTCTCTCAAAATAAATAAATAAACTAAAAAAAAAAAAAAGAATAAGCAGATACATTAAAAATAAAAACATTGGGGCTTGGATACATTAGGACAATAGATTTTGAGGATTAGTAAGAATTTTAATTTTTTAAAATATACTTCTTTTAGAGCAGTTTTATATTTGTAGCAAAATTGAGAAGAAAGTATAGAGTTCCCCATCCATTCCTTGTCTCCACTCATGAATAACATTCCCCACCAGAGTAGTATATTTGTTACAACTGATGAGACTGCAGTGACACATTTTTATCACCCAAAGTCATTTACATTAAGTTTCACTCTTGGTGTTGTAGATTCTCTGGGTTTTGACAAATGTATAATGATGTATGTCCACCATTTTAGTATCATACATAAGTTTCCCTGCACTAAAAATCCTCTGTGTGTCACCTATTCATTCTTCTTTCTCCCCTGTTGGCAACCCCTGATCTTTTACTGTCTCCACAGTTTTGCCTTTCCGGAATGTCATACGGTTGGAATCATACAATATGTAGCCTTTTCAGATTGTTCTCTTTCACTTAGTATCATGGATTTAATGTTCATCCATGTCTTTGTGGTTTGATAGCTCATTTCTTGTTTGCACTAAACATCCCATTATCTGGATGTACCACAATTTATTTGACCATTCACCTACTGAAGGACACCTTGGTTATTACTAATTTTTACCAATTATAAATAAAGCTGTCACAGATGTCGTGGATAAATGATTGTGTGGACCTAAGCTTTCATCTCATTTGGGTAAATACCAAGGAGCATAGTTGCTGGAATATATGGTAAGAGTATGTTTAATTTTGCAAGAAACTGCCAAACTGTCTTCCAAACTGGCTGTACCATTTTGCATTCCCCTCAGTAATGAGTGAGAGTTCCTGTTGCTCCACATCCTATCTAGCATTTGGTAGCGTTGGTGTTTTGGATTCTTGCCATTCTAATAGATGTCTAGTGGTAGGTCATTGTTTCCATTTGCAGTTCTTTAATGACATATTATCTGAGCATCTTTTTATATGCCTCTTTATCATGTGCATATCTTCTTTGGTGAGGTGTCTAGTTTGTTGGCTCATTTTAAACTGGGTTGTTCATTTTCTCGTTGAGTTTTTTTTTTAGAAGTATTTTCTTCCAGTTTGTGGCCTGTCTTCTCATTCTGTTGAGTGTTTAAACTTTTCAAAATAATTTCTTGCTAATTTGAAGGACTTTGAAAGATTTAAGGAGAAATGTAATCTACATCCTTTTAGGATATTAACACCGAATTTAGCAGAAATGTTAGGAGATGTGGACTTGTCTAAGCCTTTTGCTCTGGTCATTTAAATGCTTTTCCCATAGTGACATGAAGTGGCTTTCTTCCATTTGCAAAAGAATGGCAACATGAGACCATGGATTTAGTTCAAGAATACCAAATTTGTGAGACCTGAGGTGATTTAATCCTTGGCAAAATGTGCTCAGCTTCTCATTTAAGAAAAATAATTAAAACAAACCAGGGGTGCTCATGCTTATATCTGCTGGATTTAGAAGTTTCCCTGTGGGAGAAAATTACATTTTAATGAAGAATTAGTTTAAGCTGGGTGGATTAAGTTGATAAAATTCATCTCCATAGTAATTTAGCAAGGGAAAAATTAAGATGTTGGCCACAGTTGCTATTAATTTGGTCTGAGCTGAAGATCTGTATGAATACCTCTGGGAAGGGGTATATTCACTACATTTGATCATTTAGCCACAAAGTACCAAAACTGCACATAGTGGGTCCTCATAAGTGCTTTTGCTTATGAGTTACAATTCACTATGAATGAGCTGATCTCACAATTCTCTTCAAATGCTTAATGACTATATATTTTTCTACATTCATTTTACTGCATCTCCTATGTTCTAAGAACTAGTTTAAGTTTTGAGGGAAAGAGAGTTTGTATAAAATGATTTCTAGCCTTAAGAAGTTTTATAGATGAAAAGAAGAAAGACAAATATATGGAACTCCTATGACCCAAGGTGGTCCACATTCCTAAATGATTTGAGAGAAAAAAATATCCATTTTTTTTACCACTTTGTAATATACAATTTGTCTTCTAAACAGTGTTTTTTAATTTACAGAAACTGTAAGGTGTGATGGTTAATTTTATGAGTCAACATGACTGGGTCCTGGAATTGCAGATATTTGGTTAAACATTTCTGTCTATAAGGAAGTTTCCAGATGAAAATAGCATTTGAATCACTAGACTGAGTAAAGCAGATTGCTCTCACCAATGAGGGTAGGTTTGACCCAATTCCTTGAGGGTATGAATAGAACAAACAGGTGGAGGAAGGGAGAATTTGCTCTTTCTGCCTGACTCTGTTAGCTGGGACATTGGTTTTCTCCTACTCATGGACTAGGACTTATACCATCAGTGCTCCCGATTCTCAAGCCTTTGGACTCAGGCTGGCAATATAGATATATACATACATTTCTCTCTCTCTCTCTCTCTCTCTCTCTCTCTCTCTCTCTATATATATATATATATATATATATATATATGCACACATACATATATATGTATATATTAATACATTATATATACATATAATTATATGTATATTCTATTTCTCTGGAAAACCCTGATACAGGAACCAATGCACTTAAATCTAAAGGAAATTTATTTTTGAAAAAGACATTAAAAAAAAAAAGAAAAACTTTGCATTTATACAGTCTCAAGCTGCTGACAAAAATGACAAATAGTTCCCTGTTTCTCACCCCCCCCCCCAACAGTATCATTTCATCTGAGGATATAAAATTGGACAATCAGAGATCACTCAGATTGTATTTAGCAGCACATGCCAGGTCAATTTATTTTAACATGCATAAGTCTGAATTGTTAGTAATAACCATGTCAAGGAAGAACTGTAGGAAAAATCAATATTCCTGTTGAGATTTGTCAATAGTACTTGATGATTTTATGCATCTACTATATAGACATGAAGAAGGCTCAATTAAAACCCATAGCAGAGTAATCAAACACTGCCTAAAAAGGAAAAAAAAATTGTATCAAAACCACATAAGATAACTATAACTAGCAGATTAGCTTTTAGTTGCAGTGGCCAGATAGATAATAGTTGTTAGTAAATTACAGTCTCGATCACAGTAAGGCTGTGCCCCGCTTTCCTCATTTAACTGTGATAATAAAGTACCTACCTCCCAAGATTGTGCTAGAGATTCTGTGAGATAATCTAGGTAAAGTTCTAGGTAAACCTGATGTATAGGAAACTTTCCATACCCATTTAAAAAATAAAATCTGGTAGTGTTTCAGAGACCATCCTATAGAGAGAACTGCTCTGAATTTCATTCACAGACCTCACTCTTGGTGACAGTCATTTAATGAAAACAAAGGCCTTTCAGAGTAAAAATGTCTGAATTGGGCCTCTTCAGCACACCTCCCCCACTCCTCAATAATTAAGTTTCCTTGAAAGTAGTTCAGAAGCTCCATGATGTTTGAGGAGGGTAAAGGGGGAAGTGTAAAGGTCCATGGCAGGCTGATAGAGAAGAAACTTTGGAAGAGAAGTCTTTGAACAGGCCCAGGGTTTATCAAAGCATGGGTACTTGTTGGTGCTTTTCAGAGTAACTCTTGAGAAGTGATGTTGGATTGGAGAGCTGAGCTGAGAACTCCACCTTCCTCCAGTCCCCGAGAGATACTGTGTGGCTGAGTATTCCTAGAAGCTTTCCCCCACAGGCTAGACATTCTGGGAACAGCCTAGGCAGCTGTCCAATGGTCTAGGTTCTAAAATCCATTCTGTAGGAATGGTGTTTAAGATCATAGGTGTCACTCGATCCTACTTCATCTTATAGAGGAGGACACTGAGGCCTATGTTGGTGATTCAACTTCTCAATGTTCCCCAACAGAGAGAGAGTGGCAGAGCTGAGACTGAAATCTGGATCTCTTAACTCTGTGCCCATAGACACATCTATGAAAGAAAGAGAGGGAAAGAGGCTGAAAAACACAGTTAGTGGTGAGGCATCTGGATTGACTTATTTATGCAGGTGCACTGCACTAGAATTTTATAACATAAATGATACCATGATGCCTATCATTTATCACATGCTTACTATTAAGTAAGTTATGTTAGTTCTTCATGTACATATCTCATTTAATCTTTACAGTGACATGATGAGGTAGGTACTCTATATTATCCCCATTTTGTAGATGGAACTAAAGCATGAACAGGTGCTTCAGCAGATTGTTCAGCAGATTGTCTAGTATCATGTGGCTAATTAATAAATGACAGAGCCAAGGCTAGAATAATGGGTATTGGCAAATCATATTTCAGATGGCAGTGAGGCCATTTAAAAAGACTCTTAGGGAGAGCCCTGGGCACTTCTCCATTCTGGGATTTAGGTTATATATTTTTAAAGTGCAACAGATAATCTCTAAAATCCTTGCATGAGTTATTGTTTTATATAGATGGCCTCTGACTTACAGCGGTTTGACTTAGACTTTCTTTTGACTTTATGATGTTGCAAATGTAATACACATGCAGTATTAGGAATTTTGAAGTTTGCTCTCTTCCCAGGCTAGTGGGGTGTGGTACAATATTCTCTCCTGGTGCTGGGTAGGGGCAGTGAGCTTCAGCTCTCAGGCAGCCACGTGATCATGAGGCTAAACAATTAATATGCCTAAGATCATTCTGTACCCATACAACCTTTCTGTTTTTCACTTTCAGTACAGTATTACTGTACTGAATAAATTACCTGAGATAATCAACACTATTATAAAATAGGCCTTGTGTTACATGATTTTGCCCAACTGTAGGCCAATGGAAGTGCTCTGAGCAAATTCAAGCGGGCTAGGCTAAGCTGGGATGTTTGGTATTTAGTTGTATATTAGAAGAATTTTTGACTTGGGATAGTTTCAATTTATGGTGGGTTTATCAGGACATAGCACCATCATAAGTCAAGGAAGATCTATAATTTTGCCTGTGTTTTGACTGCACACATGGTTTTTCTCAAGATTTATACTCTGAAGTTTGAGAAAAAGTATGCATGCTTTTACATTTTTGATGAAATGAGGGGTAAATGATGTGGTGACTAATGCTAAAAGCTCTTGCTGATTCATTCTGGGATGGTTGTATGCCTCCCAGGACCACCTTTTTAGGCCTCCTTCCACTCCATTATTTCTGCTTTGATGGATGTTGATATTACCATGTTCCTGCCTAAGTGTCTTGGTACCTCTAATTTTTTCTAGATTAAATGAGGTTTTAACAAGGCTTATGGGGTGATTCTTTGTCATTAAAATAACAAATGGATTGAAAACAGCCTTCTGTCTCTTTGGAATCCACCACCATTAGTGGACTATAATCCAGCTGGTGACAGAACAGCAGAGAGCTAGGAGGCTATCAAAGAGAGGAAAAAAATGTAAAATTTCCTGTGGTGTGTCAGTGAAGATAGAGATTCGCCAAAGTTTCAGAAAATAAATTTGAATCCCTGGCTGGCAAGTTTAACTTTATAGAGCAGATCCTTATAAATGTGAAGTGGGATTGGATCAGGGACAAAGGCTGTCTTGAAAACCATTCCAAGCTTGATGTTTCTGAATGTATCACTGTTGAAAGGTTGGAAAATTAATAGATAGTGCATGTTTATTAAAAATAAGTTGAGTAAGCATTTAAAAGTTTAGAACTAAGAAGATTTTAAACCCCAGGGAAAAAATTGAGCGTTAAATCAGAACATGGCTATCCTCTTGGCTGAGATGCTAATATGGTACTAGGAATTCTGTTTCAAGTCTATGGAGCTGTCTAAGCAGGCAGGAATTGGGATCTCAGGTCCGGGGGGGGGGGGGGCTGGACTCCTCTGCCTGAAGCAGATCCTCACCAGGGGGAGCAAGATCAATATCAAAGCAAGAGAATAATTTTACTTCCTGTTCCTGATCTTAGTTACAGAGGAAAAATTGGAGATCGAGATTGATACAGTCATGAGAAAAAACGATATGTCTTTCAACAGTCTGCCAATTGAAACTTTTAAAACTAATGAGTACGCTAAAGATGTTGAATTCAGGTCAATTTAGGGCATTAACTAATGACAACAGCAGAGACCACAGGAAGTAATAGAGTACTCAAGTTGATAGGAATTGAGGTGGAAGTTAGTCTTCAGTAAATTACACACAGAAATGGGTTAGCTACTCCTCTCAGAGTGAACACAGAGGAGCCTCAAACTTCAGAAACTTCACATTTCTTTATCATCCTCACATTTTTGATGGCTAATTTTGTGATCTGGGCAAGCCTTTTCTCTTAGGGGCTTCTAGTTTCTCCATCTGTAAAATGGGGAGTTTGGCTGACTCATCATTTAGATTTATTTCACTTCTTATTTTCTATACTTTTAGATTTGCTTCCATGTATGTTTGTTGGTAGGAATAGGAAAAATAATACGTTTTACTTATTATATAATTTTCAGGAAAAGGGATCTTCCCCAACCACTCAACTTCATGGTTATCTCCCTCATTCCTCTATTCTAGAATGTTTGTGATTGGTATCTTTTATTTGACACCCATCAATGTTCTGAACAGTTGTTGTTAGATCCTTGAAGGGAAAGGATTATGCCTTATTCCATTTTGCATCTTGAATGCTTGACACAATAACTGCATGTGGTTAGTAATTATCACCACTACTACTAACAACAACAATAAATAACAATATCAGCAGTAATAGTTATTATTTATTTGACGTTTACTGTGTGGTAGGCAGTGTGCAAGGTACCTCATATACATAATATTATTTGGACTTCATGAGATGAGAAACAGAGAAACTGGGCAATTTTCCTAAGGCCACACAGCTAGCAGTGCCCCGAGACCACTTGGGCTCCAAGGCGACAGTAAGTGGTAGAATTTATAACCCAAGGCTATATGTCTCCAAAGCACTGATCTTATCTCTACCACAGTATCCTGCCTTCCCTTGAAAATTTTTAAAACAATTGCTAATAGATCATCCTTAGCACTTCATATTAGAAATCTTAGAGACTGGGTTTGGCCATCAATTTTATGTTTGTTTTTTTAATGGTACTACAGAAATATTTCAAGTTAGAGATGATAATAGGTTTATTCTAGAAGGAAATGCTTAGAATATTTATATGGTACTTCTTAAAGAGTTGTAAGTGAATAAACAACTAGATTTAAAAATAGGAATTGATTAGCTCATTTTATAGAAAAGCCTGGGAGAGGTCAAGCTTCAGGCAGTGCTGGATCCAAGTGACTCAGTCATGAAATTTCTTGTTCAACCTTTAAATATCTTGATTTTGCTTTTCTTGCTTATTCCCAGATGCCTTAATCCTCATGGCAAAGAAGATTGCTCTAAGAGCTCCAGATTTTCAGAATTTATAGGGTTCATGATTCTAGCAGAAAAGAAGCATCATTCCTGATAATCTGGCAAAAATCCTAAGGAGGACATTATCTGAAGTAGCTTGCCCATCTCTGACCAATTGGTGTGTTTAGAGAGGATGAAGCATTCTGATTGGCAAGGCCTATGTTCTGAGACCTCCCCTATTTCTTAAGAGGCAAGAAAGTCTGGCTGAATCTCAGACCCTGTGAGATGATCAAGAGTGTAATGAAACTGGAGGTGTGGATGGATAATTCTCCAATTGAAATGATAATGCAGATAAATATCATAGCCTGCCACAAAATTTCCAGCTTTTTTCACTCTTAACAAATGGTGTTCTTCCTGGGGTATTTGAAAGAGCAGAGGGCTGATATAGAGAGCAACTTGATCTCTGTCCCTTTTTTTTTTGCCTCTGACTAGCTATGGGTCCTTCAACAAATCATTTTCCTCTTTTGATCTTAGTTCCTTTATCTGTAAAAGCATAAGGTAGGATGATTAGATCTTCCTGAACCTTTCCAACTCTGGCATTCTGTTTCTGAGTGCTCGTGATGATTATTATCAAGTCCTCTGAATAGTAACAAAAGTCAGTTGCTGCTTTTACTTATTTATTTTTTTAATATTTTTTTTAATGTTTTATTTATTCTTGAGAGAGAGAGACACAGAGGGCAAGCGGGGGAGGGGCTGAGAGAGAGGGAGACACAGAACCCGAAGCAGGCTCCAGGCTCCCAGCTGTCAACACAGAGCCTGACGTGGGGCTTGAACCCAAGAAATGTGAGATCATGACCTGAGCCAAAGTCGGACACTTAACCGTCTGAGCCACCCAGGCGCCCCAGTTGCTGATTTTAATACAGATTGGTGATTACACACTTTCTTCAAAATTCTAGTTAGTATCTACATTAAGTTAATACATCCTTCTCAATCCTGCCATTTATGAAGTACACCACTGAAGATATTAGATTTGTCATGGTGGGCTGATCTATAAACATGGTGCAAGGAATGTATTCTTAGTTTTCTGTACATTAATAACATTTTTGTGTAGTTATGTGAGCTCCACGGGGACTGCAATCATGTCTATCTTGTTCAGTGCTGAAGCTCCAGTGACTAGTTCAGTCCTTGATACATAACAGATGCTTACAAACTATTAGTTGAAAGATTAAAGTATAAAAATAAAACCTGTAAAATGTCTTAAAGCTCACACATTGTATGAGTGACTATGAGTATGAGTGACTATATATAACCCAATATTTTATATGAAAATAGAACACGTTGTAAATGGAAGCAGTGTGGTTAGAACCCACCTGGCCCAAGTTTACGACTGAAGAAGTTTTTGCAGTTACATCTTGTTGCCTTTCATAGGACCTCAAAGATCAAAGTCCAATGCTTTCTGGCTCTTTTGATTAGTTTCCTTTCTAATGCCCCAGATTGATTCTGGTTTTGGAAAACAAATTACAATTTTTAAAATCTTTTGTTTTTAATCTAGTTTTAGCATGCCTTGATATGCAGAGAACACTTTTTTTTTCCTTTTGTTACCATAATCACAGTAATCCATTCTTCTGGGTTGAGACAGAGAGGTTCAGTCCTATTATTCTGAGTACATTTCAGATTTTTTCTTTATGTGCAGGATGCACTAAAATAGCATAGCTAGATTACCTAAAGATAGGGCTTTCTCCATGTCACTTTCTTAATCAAGAATAAAGTCTTCAATTGTGTTTTCAGATCCTCTAGTATTGGTCTAAACTCACTCAACTTTAATTTTCCACTACTCAGTCTAAAGGCCTATGGTCCAGGTGATCCAGTCATTTTAGCTATCATCTATCATATACCTTGTACACATACCTTGTTTATGAGGTCTCCCCACCTTGAATCTGTCCACCAGTCCAAGGCCTACACATCATCCAATACTTTGATTGAAATTAATTTTATCCAGAAAGATTTTTCATATTGTAACTAAATTTCCCTGATTTGAATTCTACACCATTGGATTAAAACCAGCATTTCCCAAGTTGTTCTTAAGAGCACAAATCTGGGAAACAGCATTCAATGGTCAAAGTGGTTTGGGAAATTTTAGGGTCTATGGAAGACAATTTGTGAAATTGTACTTGTTTCTGTGAGTTTTCTTGAGGACAGAGAATAAGTGTAATTCATTATATGCATTCAGTAGCTTGTGTAGTCCTTCTCACATAGCCATCCAACAAATGTAGAATAAATTCATAATTTTCTTTTTTACAATTTAGCCCTTCATTATGTGCTAGATTATATATTTTCCCATTTGCTTTGATATTTAAAATCTTATTTTGTCAGGGAGATGGAAATCATCTTAGGGACAGTACCAGTGTCTTACCAGTTTGTATTTTTCCTAACATTTAGTTCAGGACTTGTCCTCTGAATGATAATAAATATAAACTTGTAATGTTCTTGCACTTGACCATTTATATGAAGGCATAGTGAAATTAATGTTATCTTGACAGTTGGAACATGGTATAACATCTTTGATTAGAATTCCATCTTCCAGGATTCACTCTGAAGCAGGTATTCCAATATTACATTTGACTGAATATTTGGTGGTCTTTCCCCTAACTTATTGCATCAAGTGTATTCATTCTATTTCTCCTCATACAAACTTGTTAAGCCTGAACCTACATTACCTGTGAGAAAAATTGCGCATTGACTAGGCCTTTCAACCTAGCTTTGTGTAAACCAGTGAATGTCTTTATACTTCTGAAAACATTCTATAGAAAAGCCTTACAAATTAGAAGTTAAGTGTTTCTAAGGCAGAAACTTGGAAATTTGAAATAAACAAAGGCATTTGAGTAGTTACTTGCAGATATGCACACCATGCTAGGAATTTTGGCAGAGATTTCTCTAACAGCCCCTTACTAGTACTGCTGTTCCCTGAGATTATACCCTGTTGAACTGGACAAGAAAAGTTTTCTTTAAGAATTCATGTAGTTAAAGTTAGTTTTCTTAGACTTGTGTTCCTCTGGGTGTGTGCTGTAGCTCCAGAATCTGATGCAATATATTTCAATTTCATTTTTTAGACTTAAATTTATTATTTGCTTCTTTTATTTATAGATACCTACTATAATTCGTTCTAATTATAAATTCTAATAATTATAAAATTATTTATTATCCTAATTGTTCTATACACTAATAAATTGGTTCCAATAAAGTTCCAACAATTTTTAGGAATTTATATTATTAACTGACCTTAGGAACTTCAGGGAGATGAACATTTTTAAGTGAATCAACTAAACAACTGTGATTATCAAAGTGTTGAGGGCTAACTTAGAATAGGTTCCAGAAGATGAGAGTAGTCTCTCTTCCAAGATTAACTAGGCAAGTTCTCCAGCAATTTCTTTCCAGAAGAGGAAAGCACAGGTGTGATTTCACACAATGGGCTGATCTTCCTATAATAATTGCCTTTTTGAAGTTTCTTGAGAGCGTACTTATTTTCTTATACATGGAAAAACTTTATGGCTTTCCTCTAAGTAATTCTTGTGAAGGATCTCAGAGGTAGAGACCTCAATTTTCAGCCTAAAGAACAATTAAAAATGGTGCACATATACTTCACCCCTGGTATGCATCATAGACTCATTTCTTCTGCTGTTGAATCCTTTCCAATTTGCATCTCTGGCACCTTCCCAAATTCCTCATTTTTTACTTTTTAACTAAATGCATGAGCCTTTTGTAGCATATTGGTGACAATATAAACCATTAGTTGGCAGCTCCCTAGGGCTTTGAGGCTACATGCCCATCTGACAGCAAGCTTTATTAAAGATTGACAACAAAAGTTCTAAGGGTATGTTTTTATTTTTAAAAATTGGCATCATTTATTTTCATCTAGGAGCTTCATTGGTTCCATTTCCTTTTGGATTTTTGAGAGATTTGACCTCACCTCTCTCACACAGAAACACACCCAAGGAAAAGCATTGTGGTCTCCATTTGACATTGAATGTGTCTTCTCTTCCTTTGACAAAGCACATTCAGTGATCTGGGAAAACCTGCTTCACCACAAAGGAAAGCAAATCTGGAGACAGGAGACCAGCATCTCTGGGAGATTTTTGGCTTCTGATACAAAATTGTTAAGAGTAGAACCATGGACATTAGCTATTGCTGCTCGGCAGTGATGGTAATTTCACTTGCTTCCTGGGATTCTTGCAGATGGTGAGAAAGCATGAAACTTCACAATAATAATTGCAACCCATCATATGACAGGTGTTCTCTCTCTCTCTCTCTCTCTCTCTGTGTGTGTGTGTGTGTGTGTGTGTGTGCGCATGTGCGTGTCTGTTAGGGAGATAGGAAAAATGAAGAGATGGGCTACTGTCTTTTTTTTTTTTAACATTTATTTATTTTTGGGACAGAGAGAGACAGAGCATGAACGGGGGAGGGGCAGAGAGAGAGGGAGACACAGAATCAGAAACAGGCTCCAGGCTCTGAGCCATCAGCCCAGAGCCTGACGCGGGGCTCGAACTCACGGACCGTGAGATCGTGACCTGGCTGAAGTCGGACGCTTAACCTACTGCGCCACCCAGGCGCCCCTGGGCTACTGTCTTAGTAGCAACATTTGAATAGAGCTTTATAATTCAGAGCGTTTTCACTTAGATCTTAACATTTGTTTGTAATACCAGCTTTGTATTCAGGATACTTCAAGATAATGCCCAAACTTCTTGGGACGCCCAGGTAGCTCCATTGGTTAAGCCTCTGACTCTTGATTTCAGCTCAGGTCATGATCTCACAGTTTGTGGATTTGAATCCTGCATTGGGCCCTGCACTGACAGCATGGAGCCTGCTTGGGATTTTCTCTACTCCTTCTTTCTTTGCCCCTCCTTTGCTTGTGTGCTCTCTCTCTCAAAATAAATCGATATATATATTTTTAAAAGACAATGCCCAGGGGCGCCTGGGTGGCGCAGTCGGTTAAGCGTCCGACTTCAGCCAGGTCACGATCTCGCGGTCCGTGAGTTCGAGCCCCGCGTCGGGCTCTGGGCTGATGGCTCAGAGCCTGGAGCCTGTTTCGGATTCTGTGTCTCCCTCTCTCTCTGCCCCTCCCCCGTTCATGCTCTGTCTCTCTCTGTCCCAAAAATAAAAAAAAAAAAAAAAAAAAAAAAAAAAAAAAAAAAAAAAAAAAAAAAAAAAAAGACAATGCCCAAACTTCATCAACAGTTTAAGAGGCCCTTCTGGTAAGGCATTATTTACCGCTTCAGTATTTCTTTTCTCTGTCCTTTTCTGAGATTCTACACTCTAACCAGACTAAAGTCTTGTTATTTGCTAAATCACCAACTGCTTCTTTCAGGCTTCGGATATCTATTTACTCTGCCAAAATTCGTTTTGTGGCTAACTGCTATTTATAAGACCTGTCCTGACCCCTGCTAGATAAAGAGACCCTTCTATGAGCATCCATAACAGCCTATATATCACTTATGTTAGCACCTACATACTGTATTGTTATTATTTGTTTGCTTGTCCATATTCCTTGCTAGACTGAAACTCCCAAAGAACAGGAATCATGTCTCAATCATCTCTACAGCCTTAGTGGCTGGCACATACCTATCAAGTGTAACTTCTTCTTAAATGAATTTGATAGGACAACTCTAATTGTTGCCAGCTTATAGACCAGTGAATGAAAGCTCAAAAAGGGTGAAAGGGCTTTCCAAAGGAGACATACTTAGAAAGCAAGTGACAGATCTAGAACATAAACAATAACAGGGGCAATAATATTTTAAATGTCCTCAACCAGGGACCACCCACATACTGGCTCATTAAATTTTCAGATGAACTCTCTAATGTAGGTACTCTTACTACCCCTTTTATCAAAAAGGGATTTAAATTTCACAGAAGTTTATTAACTTATTAAGTGTCACACAACATGATGAGAGAGTCTCTGATTCCATCCCTTGTCCTCCATTCATTTACTTTGCTGCCTCTTAGGCTTTTGTTTAAATACCCAGGTTCTCTTCTACTGTACTACATGAAGCAGCAACCACTTATAAAAAAATAAAGATAGCAAATCAAATGCTTGTTTTGCCTGCAAAGTTGTCAAACATTGGTTTAATTGATGGACTTAACCAAATTGATGTATCAAGTTCAAATTAATCTTATCCAGACTGCTATTGATTCTATAGACTCTAATTATATCTTTTCGTACACGATATTCTAGACTCCAAGTAGCATAGCAAAATTTAAGTTTTCAGACACAGAATATAAGAACCCTAGAATGTATGGGGAATAGTCCCAAAATTTCATGCTAGCACCAAGGAAGTTAACTGTTTCTTCCCCACACCCTTTGACCTAGGTGGTCTAAGTCTGACCTAGACTGGCAAGTTATGTACTTTACGAGATGGATTTATGTTCTGGTAAATTGTGTACAGAATCAGTTAGAATTGACAGGCTCATCCCCTCCCTCTTTGGGGCTCCCTTAGCACTTAGCATGCATCAGTCACAGAGCCTTAATCAAAGGGTATTCTGGTAAGTTGAGAATGTGCAGCCTCTGCCTTTTCCCTACCAGGTTAGGAGCTCCTTATAGATAGGGAGCATATCTCATTCATCACTACATCCAAAGCTTGAGGCACTTGTTTGAGCTCAGGATATGCATGTTGAATAAATGAGTTGATTTGACCAATCAGCCTGAAAGCTCTCTCTCCACAGCCTTTCCCATTTCCATTTCAATTATGTGGGATAGTCAGAGTTTGCAAGTAATCTTCCTCCAGCCTAAAGCACGGGGCCTCCTTCAGATGGTAGCGTTTCCTTTTATGGTGTCTTAGATGGGGTTCTGAGACCGTAGCTACTGTGGAAACATCAGTCTCCTGCCTTTATATGATGGAAGAGCATTTCTTGAAGATGTCTCAACTGCCTTTTCAATCATCATCAGGTTAGCATGACAGTTTCTTATTGTTTATACTACCAGGTACCCTGCTTTATGCACCAGCTGTTTTTTTTTAAACACCTCTGTTGAGATATAACTGACATAAACTGCGCATATATAAAGTGTACAGTTTGATAGGTATTGATATATACTGTGAAAATATCGCCACAATCAAATAGTGAACAAATCTGTCACCCCGAAAATTTTCTTGTTCCCTTTATAATCTCTCCCTCTCAGGTTTCCTAATCCCCCATCACTAGGCAACCACTGACCTGCTTCCTGTCGCTATAAATTATTATGCATTTCTTTGAGTTTACTTAAATGAAATCACAAAAGATGTCATTCCTCTCTGACTTCTATCACTCAGCATAATTATTGTGAGATTCATCTGTATAATTGTGTGGATCAATAGTTAATTTACTTTTTTTCTGGAGTAGTATTTTATTATATAGATATGCCACAAATTGTTTTTCTTTTCATTTGTTGATTGACCTTTGGCTTGTTTCCAGTTTTTGGGATTATGAATAAAGCTGCTCTGAACATATGATATATACTTTCATTTCTTTTGGTTAAATACCTAGGAAGGGAGTGGCTGCATCCTATGGTAGGTGCTACAGGTTGAATTGTGTCCCCCCAAAAAGATATTGTTGAAGTTCTAACGTTTTCAGAATGTGATCTTATTTTAAGTTAGGATCTTTATATAGGTAATCAAGTTAGAATGAAGCCATCAGGAGGGACTTTATCCAGTATAACTGGGGTCCTTATGAAAAGGGGAAGACTTGGACACACACACACACACACACACACACACACACACACGAAGAATACCATGTGAAGATGGATGCGGAGATTGGGGTGATGCTTCTACAAGCCAAGGAATGCCAAAGATTGCCAGCAAGCCACTAGAAGCTAGGAGAGAGGCTCGGACAGATTCTCCCTCACAGCCCTCAGAAGGAATCAACACTGCCACCACCTTGATCTCCTACTTCTATCCTCTAGAACTGTGAAACAATAAATTTCTGTTGTTAAGACACCCAGTTTCTGGTACTTAGTTATGGCAGCCGTAATGCAATAATAGTGAACATTTAACTTTTTAAGAAACTGCCCAGTTGTTTTCCAAAGTGATTTGCCATCCTATACTCCCTACCCCAGTGTTTATGAGTTCCTGCATTTGCTCCCCAGCACTTAATATAGTGCTTCTTTCTAAGTTTAGCCAGTCTAATAGGTATGTAGTGATACTTCATTGTGGTTTTAATTTGAATTCCCTAATAAATAATGATGTTGAGAATCTTTTTACATGTTTATTTGCCATCCATATATCTCCTTTAAGTATTTGTTCAAATCCTTTATCTCTGAGTTATTTTCTGATTGTTTTTGTAAGTTCTTTTTACTTTCTACATGTAAGTCCTTTACCAGATATGTGATTTCAAAAAAACTTTGAAACTCTGTTTTTCATCTTTTTATGATAGTATATTTTGAAGAACAGAGAGTTTAATTTTGATTACATTGAATTTATCAATTTGTTCCTTTATACCCCTACTTTTAGTGTCATAACAAAAAAAAATCTTTGCCTAATCCAGGGTCACCAACATTTTCATGTATATTTTCTTCTAGAAATTTTCTAGAATCTAGAGGTTTTATATTACAGTAGACATAGAGTTAATTTTGAATTAATTTTTATATATGGTATGAGGTATGAATTGAATTTGTCTTCTGTTTGTGTATTGATATCAAATTGTTACATTGCCATTTGTCAAAAAGGTTATCTTTTTTCCATTGGACTATCTTTGGACTATAGTAAAAAATTAATTGATCACATATGTGTGGGTTTCTTTCTTGATTCTATTGTGTTCTACTGATTTCTTTGCTCTGCCCCCCATGCCAATACCTCACTATTTTGATTGCTGTAGCTCAATGGCTTTGAATGGGGGGTGATTTTGTTCCCTGGGAACATTTGGCAATGTCTAGAATCACTTCTGCTCGTCACAACGGGGGTAGGGATATTACACATTTACAGTGGGTAGAACTCAGTAACCCTGCTAAATATCCTGTAGTATGTGGATCCACTACAACAAAGAATCTTTCAGCACCGAATGTCAATAGTGCTGAGGTTGAGAAATCATCACAGCTTTATAATACATCTTAAAATCAAGTAGTACAAGTCTTCCAACTTTGTTTTTATTTTCAAGGTTGTCTGACTACTCTAGGTCCGCATAAATTTTGAAATAAACTTATCAGTTTCCCCAAATATTTTGCTGAGTTCTGCCTGAGCTTGTGTTAAATCTATACATACAAGTTGAGAAGAATTGATACTTAGTAATATTGAATGTTTCCATCCTTAAACACTGTATATCTATCCATTTATTTAGGTCTTCTTAATTTCTCTTAGCAAGGTTTTGTAGTTTTTCAGGAGACAGGTCTTGGTCTTGTATGTCTTTTGTAAAATTTAACCCTAAGTAGTAGGTTTTTTTTTTCCCTGCTATTATAAATGGCATTGTCGTTTTAATGAGTGAAGTTTTTTTTTAATTTTTTTTTAACATTTTATTTAATTTTGAGACAGAGAGAGAGAGAGAGAGAGCATGAACAGGGGAGGGTCAGAGAAAGAGAGAGACACAGAATCCGAAACAGGCTCCAGGCTCTGAGCTGTCAGCACAGAGCCCGACGCGGGGCTCAAACCCATGGACCACGAGATCATGACCTGAGCCGAAGTCGGACGCTCAACCGACTGAGCCACCCAGGAGCCCCAATGAGTGAAGTTTTAAAGAAACACATTTTTCCCATGAATTTGGGGGGCCAATCTTAAGACATTATCTGGTTTACTGGGTTTTGTAATCTCAAGCCCCAATAGGACTATATGGGAATTCATTGGATTCCAAGTGATAGAGACCCAAGTTCTTTGAGTTTAAGAAAAATCTGAATTAAAGGAAGAACTACAAACCAGGGCCTGGAGCTCAGAACCTTATGGGATTTAGATTCATACTTCCTTGACATGTCAGATTTTCTCCAAGGTACCAGCTTCATTTCCTCATGATATGTCATGCTGAGAGATATGGTACCATGCAGCTCAAATAGCTTTGAGCTATTGAGCTCAAATAGATTTATTTGTTTAAAAACATTCTTTTCAATGTTTATTTACTTTTGAGAGTGAGAGAGAGAAAGACAATGTGAATGGGAAAGGGGGAAAGAGAGGGACACAGAATGTGAAGCAGGTTCCTGACTCTGAGCTGTCAGCACAAAGCCTGATGTGGGGCTTGAACTCAGGAACTGTGAGATCATGACCTGAGGCGCAGTTGGATGCTTAACCAACTGAGCCACCCAGGAAACCCCTCATAGTTTTATTAATAGAGAGGAAAATAGATTATTCCCTTTAGACAATTCCTGGGATGTGCTCTGATATTGGCTAGGGTCACAGATCTAACCCTGGACCAAACTCTGTGGCCAAGCCAATGGTTGGCTTTATCAGGATTACACTCTGTATTTTCAGTCAGAGTTTTAGGGTCCCTGGCTAGAATGAGATGGTGTGATGGGAAATACAACGGTAGTTCTGGGCAAAGGCAGCAGCCATTACAAATAGAAACACAATCCCCCTAGATCTAAGTAACCTCAAATATTCAAAAGAGAAGCCCTATCATGTCATTATTCTCTCTTGGAAGTGGTATCATTCATTAACAGATGTTCATATTGACATTTATTTACTCTATGTGTAGCATTTCTGCTTTCATGGATTGAAGACCTGTTTGGAAACCACATCTTCATTTCTCTTTTCATCCCTCCATCCAAATAATTCACATTTCATTTTACCCTCCCCCCTTGAATTCCCAACTCAGAACAACTGAAAATTATATTGGGAGAATCACATACAAAAATAATAAATACCCAACATTTATAAAGAGCTTATAAAACACAGCACCCCAAAATTGATAATCCAATTAAAAATGTGTGGAAGACATGAATAGACATTTCTCCAAAGAAGACATCCAGATGGCCAACAGACACAAGAAAAGACGCTCAGCATCTCTGATCATCAAGGAAATGCAAATCAAAACTACAATAAGATATCATCTCATACCTGTCAGAATGGCTAAAATCAACCACACAAGAAACAACAGGTGTTGGTGAGGACGCTGAGAAAGGAGAATACTCTTGTACTGTTGGTGGAAATGTAAACTGGTGACGCCACTCTGGAGAACAGTATGGAGATTTCTCAAGAAACTAAAAATAGAACTACTCTATGATCCAGCAATTGCACTATTAGGTATTTACTTAAAGGATACAAAAATACAGATTCAAAGGGATACATGCACACCAATGTTTATGGCAGCATTATCAACAATAGCCAAACTATGGAGAGAGAGCCCAAATGAATGGATAAAATGACCTCTACACACACACATATATGTATATATATACACACATATATATGTGTGTATATATATATATATATGAGTGAATATATATGTGTATATATATATATATGAGTGAATATGTATATATGTATACAATGGAATATTAGTCATAAAAAAGAATGAAATCTTGCCATTTGCAATTACATGGATGGAGCTAGAATATATTATTTATTTCTCAATCAGAGAAAGACAAATACCATTTGATTTCACTGATATGTGGAATTTAAGAAACAAAATAGATGAACATATGGGAAGGTGGGTGGGGGAGAGAAGAGAGGGAAGCAAACCACAAAAGACTCTTAATGGTAGAGAACAAACTCTTAATGGAGGGAGGTGGGTAGGGGATGGGTTAGATGGGTGTTGGGTACTATGGAGGGCACTTGTTGCAATGAGTGCTGTGTGTTGTGTGTAAGTGATGAATCACTGAATTCTACTGAAACCAATATTGCATTGGGTGTTAAGTAACTAAAATTTAAATTAAAAAAAAAAAGAAGATGGGGCATCTGGGTAGCTCTGTCAGTTAAGCATCTGACTCTTGATTTTGGCTCAGGTCATGATCTCATGGTTTGTGAGTTTGAGCCCTGCATTGGGCTCTGCACTGATAGCATGGAGTCTGCTTGGGATTCTCTCTCTCCCCCTCTCTCTACTCCTCCCCAGCTCACACACACTCTCTCTCTCTAAAAATAAATAAACTTAAAAAAAAAAACCGATGTGGTCTATCCACACACACACACACACACACACACACACACACACAATGGATATATATGATGGAATATTACATAGCCATAAAAAATAATGAGATCTTGCCATTTTCAATGATGTGGATGGATCTACAGAGTATTATACTAAGTCAGTCAGAGAAAGACAAATAATACCATATGATTTCACTCATATGTGGAATTTAAAAAATAAAACAAGCAAAAGGAAAAAAAGGAGGGGGGCAAACCAAGAAACAGACTGTTAACTACAGAGAGCATGCTGATGTTGCCAGACGGGAGTTAGATGGGGGGCTGGGTAAGATAGCTGCTGGGGATTAGGAGTGCACTTGTTGAGATGGGCACCAGGTGTTGTAAGGAAGGGTTAACTCATTATATTGTATATATGAAACTAATATTACTCTGCAGTTAACTAACTGGAATTTAAATAAAAACTTTAAAAATAATAAGTTTGAGTTATTGCAAAGAGACAGCCATAAGAATAGGGAGCAGTGATGAGAAGTCGTCTTTTGGTTTATCATGATCACCAATCCTGAAAAGTATATTTTACATTTCTAAGCCTTAGGTTCCTTTTCTGCCATTTGGAAATTTTGTCTATATGTTTGTAATTTTTCTCTGAAGGATCCTGCATCTATTAGGCTTTAGGATTTCTTGTATAAAACAGAACTAAATTCTGGTAATGCCCCTCTGCCCCCCTCAAGTGGCAACAAATTAACTTTAGGTTAGAAAGATGTCTAGAGATAGATCAAGGAGGTGTTTCTGACAAGCCCAACTCTTGCAGCCTTGAGTGAGCATGGGAGGACTATAGTGTGGGAGTTTTGCTTCTATTCCTTGTGGGAATAACTATTTCTATACTTACATAAGGGATTCAGGCTGCCATTTGTGTGTCCTCAGCTAAAGAATTTTTCCGAGAATAGTGATTAGGTGACTAAAAATTCTCTTTTAGGAAAGAACAAGTATCTATTTTTCTGAAATTCTTTTCATTGCTTACTTCTCTAATGCCTTTCCAGGTCTGAATAGTAGCAAAGATAAAGACGAAGAAAATCATGGAACAATCATTATTATCACCATATATTGAAGCACCTAGCATGTGCCAGATCTATTCTAAGGACTTTGCCTTGTTGCTTCATGTAAGACTCTTATATAACAAATAGAGAATGTGGTATTGTCTCCATTTCCAGATGAAGAAAACTAAGGTTTAAAGAGATTAAATAATTTGTCATTTGATCTTAGATCTGGCTCACCACAAGCATCTTAAGCAACATGACATCCTATCTCTCATTGAAACTCAGTGAATTAAAGGATTTTTAGAGGTCATGTAATATTCCCCTAATCATGGAGAAATGAGTAGGCACTTAAATTGTGTGGTTTACCTTTAGTTGGATAAGTTCTTATGATGAGAGAATTGAAGTAAAAAAATCCCTGGATGCTATGTGAAGAATTAAGATTTCTTAGCTTCAGTCTTGTATATTTAGAACCTGAAAGTCTTGAGACAACAGGTAGAAATTGGACACACAGATATCTGGACATTTAATGACTCTTCAGTGCTCCTGATACAGAGGATTCTTGGATCTTACACCTTGAGAAAGCTTCATTGGCTTGTTCTGGTGCTGTGGCCGTGGTTCCCAATTTGCATTTGTTTTGCCTTAAAAGACTGTGTGTGTGTGTGTGTGTGTGTGTGTGTGTGTGTGTGAAGGTGAAGGGATGGAAAGAGAAGGAAAATCATGGACAGATAGTTGCACTGCCAGGAGAAAGGAATGCCTTATCAGAGTAGACTGAATAATCAGCCATGTATTTTTCTTTTAGTACAAAAGCTTATTCAATTCACAGCCTATGTGTCATAGCTTCTTGCTTCAAAGGGTCTCAAATGCGCTGCCCAGCACTGGTCATTTCTAGGCAATAGACTGCAGTTCAACTTTAGCCAGGCTTCTCAAAATATTGCTTTTGACCACTCAGCGCTGAAATAATGGGGCCACGTAGAGCCAATACCACTGTAGCCAAAAACTGTCACAAAACGCTTTTCTAGTGGGGCATTAGGAGTACTGCCCTACAACAGGAAGAACAGGAAGCCATCACACTTCTCCACGTCTTTTGCAAATATCATACAACAGCTGCCTCACCTCCCTTCTTCCCTTCTTCAGAGAGAACCAAAGCGATCTTTTTACAAAGGTGGAACAAGTAAAACCTCTCTGTGTTAGACTGCCTATCTAGGATAAGCTCCATAAAGGCCGGAGCTTTGGTTTATGTGTGTGTTGAGGTATTCTTGGTGCCTAGAATGGTGCCTGATATGTGGTAGTTGTTCAATAAACCATTGACTGACTGCAGAATAAATGTATGGATGAAAAATAAATGTACAGTAAATTGCATGAAATCTCCAATGGCTTTTGTCACATGAAGAATAAAACCTAATTTCTTAAGATGGACTTTAGTCCCCTTCCTACCCTTCATGTTTTGGTCACTCTCCCTTGCTTGCTACAGCCCACCCTTTCATTTCTTGGAATCTATCAGTGGCCTTCTGGGCTCTGGTCTTCTCTGCTGCTGGTGTTTCTGTGTAGAATTTCCTGCTCATCACTGCTCCCTGAAAGGGACCTTCTCTTCATTCAGGTCTCCGCTTAATTATCATTTCCTCAGAGGCCTTCCTTATCTTCTCTCTCCCATCTAAATTAGGTTCTCCTATGAAGGTTCTCCTCTTCATAGCATTTTTTCCTTCTCCCTTTTTGGCCTGACCAGCATTTATTTGAGTCTTTACTTGGTCTTTGTTCATCTCTCTCGCTGGACAGTAGGCTCCATGAAGGCAAGACCTTATCTGTTTAACTCTCTTTTGTACACTCAGGCCAAGCAGGGGACCAGACACAGAGAAAACCCTGAATAAATAAATATATGTTGAGCAAACAGATGCATTTTAGCTGCAGAAAACTCCAACTAAATAATTTGAGGCGGAGATAGGAATACTGGGTATCCTGCATTCGTGAAAATGAAGCCAAACACTGGCTAACCCAGATTTGCTAAAAGGAAAAGGGCGAGCCTGTCATTGTGTGAGGATGTCAGAAATGATGGAGTTGGTGCAGACATGACAAGTGACCTGTCCTGCTGGTAATTAGTAGCCTGAGGCTAAGCTAGTAGCAAGAGTGGGCGGGAAACAACACTTAACCACCCAATTAAAAGGCACTGCAGCTTAAATTTAGAAGCTGTCTGTGGCCATGCCATAGAAGCCACACTGAGGAGGACAGCTGGTTGCACAGCACTTGCTCCCAGGGTCGTTACGGCATGTCAGAGAGATCATTAAGGACACTGAGACAGCACATTTAGAAATTACGTCCAGTGGCTCTCTTGTCCTGAGCAGATGAGAACACAATGAATGAGGGTCTGGCCCACTGTGTAGGTGATTCCAGGTCAGAAAGTATTTAAATCCCTTCTGTTTGAAAGGGAGGAAGGCATTTTTATTGACACCAACAGGTAAGTGGCATGGAGTACAGTACAATCCACACTGAGCTGGGGGTCAGGGGATCTGTGTTCATGAACCCACTCATCCGTTAAAAGCCATCGTGATCTTTGGCAAGAACTTCAGCCTTTCAGAGTCATTTTTACATTGAGAGAGTTAGTATTGTTTTGGTTGGAAACAACAAAAGAATTTGACTGTTTTTCAGGCAAAAAGGGTCTTAATTGGCTCCTTTAAGTGAGAAGTACTGATGGAAGAATGCACTTTCAGCCCAGCTGGATACAAGAGCATAAACAACTCACCAGGTATTTATTTTTCCTTCCTGTCTCTTTGTCCATTTTATCACTTGCTCTCTTCTCATACCAGCTCTTCCTCTTGACACGATGGCTGTAGCAGCTCTGGCATGTATCTTTCAGCAGTCTCTTCATGAGTCCTGGACATATCCTGAAGTTCACTCTAATCGGACCGGTGATCACCATGGCTTGTTTCCACTCATGTCAGCAGGAAGTACTCTACCCCTCTGTAGGAGATGCTGAAGTCACTTTGGCCCCCTGTTTTTTCATAACCCTGACAGCCTGTCCTGGAGGTCAGCTGCCCCAGCATACCTGAAGATCCCTAGCCAGTATCTAGTGAAAAGGGAGGGCCAGCAGTTGAATAGCGTATCTTCAAATGGGGCTGTACACATTTCTTTCCTCTCAGAATTCACTGAGTTCCTATAGCAGGTGTTTTCTCTGATTTTATACCATGTCACACATGATAGATGAAATTCACGTGGCAGAGTGATGGATTGGATCAAAGGGAGATGGGCAAACTTGGGTTCAAATTGCAGCATGTAGTAGCTATAGAACCCCAGGCAAATTATTTAACCTCTCCCAGCTCTGTTTTCCTATCTGGCAACAGAATATAAGTAATACTTACTTAACCATGTTGTTACAAGGATTTAGTGATATAATTTGGAAAAGTGTTTTACACACATAGCAAACACAATAACAATGAAAAACACAAATTTTGTGTGTGTGTGTGTGTGTGTGTGTGTGTGTATAAAACCAAGAGTTTTGCAAGATTCCCAGTCAGACACTTTGCATCTTTCTCTTGTATTCAGAAAACCTACCAGAATGCAAAGTTAAATGGATCACCTTGAATATGCTGTCTTTAATAAATTTTTGTTTTAGTTAGTCTAAAAACCTGTCTTTTTTGGAATCTCATATACAAATATGGGATGGCTATAGTTTCTCTCTTTGTCATATCAGTTATCAGAAGAATGCACTTGGAGCCCTAACTTATATACCTTCCATGAGTACCTTACCAGAAGAAGAGAGGCAATGTATTTAGCCAATGGTTTGTGGGTTCTCTTAGCCACTGCTGAGAACTACTTGGTACTCCCTTCCTTGTGCCACTCCAAATAATAAGTTATATAGTACAGAAGTACAGGATCTTATAGCTGTAACACTGGCTTATAGTTTTTAAAGTGCTTTCATATACGTTGTATCTTTTCTCAAGATTCCTTGAAAAGTTTTTGCCTTGGTATATAAGATATGCTCCTCCTTTGGTGAACTTAATGTCTGATTAGATTATGTCATTCATCATCTAGCAAGAAATAGTCCAATTCATATCATCTACTAATTTTCTAAGCAAGTCATAGAGTAATTGTGGTAAGAGCTAAAGACATTTGTAAGTACCATGGATGAACATTGTACTTCTTTTCCTAAAAGTCTGAAAATATTCATTGTATTTCTAGGAGACTTAGCTAAAAGATATGTTTACTGCATCTCCTTTCTTTCTTCCCTCCCCAAAGAGAGATGTAATATCTCTAGATTCGTAATAAGTCCTTATATAATAAAAATGCATGAATTTTGTGTAGGAAAAACCATCACAAATAAACACACATGTTTGCTGATGCTTGCATGGGTGGGGGCATATTGCTTTTGCCTGTCCAGCATTAATTCTTTTGGGGAACTACTTTTTGCTTGGCTCCTTGAGTTCCGTTGAGGCTGCATACGGTTCCAGCCCCTGGCCCTGGGTAGGGGAGGGCAGTGAGCGAACAGTGGGCCAACACTGATCATGTGGGTTCTCTCTCCTGGGGTTGGGAACTTTGACCAGCTTGTTGCCAGTATTCTCCAACTTTTGGTTAATTGACTCTTCCTTCAAGTCTATGAATTACCCCCAGATCCTCTGGTTAAATTCCACTTTATTTCCTAAGTTAGGATTAATTCCTATTGATGGCACACAACTCTCATTGACATAATTGACACTCTGAAATCTGTGCTGAAGTGTGAACGACTGCTAGTCCTTCACTACTTCTCTGGAAGCATCTATTTTGAATCTGATATGTTTCTAAATGTAAATATTTTTAGTGGCAAGAGAGAAGCCATTTCTGATCAGATTCATGATTGAGGAACCTCATGTTACATAATATTCCGCTGACTTCTGTCTAGACTGACCCCGGGAAGAGCAGGGACTTGCGGCTAACAAATAATTAGTGAGTGTCAGAGATGACCAATACCTTGATCTCATGTCTATGGTCACATCACTCCTGAGGCTATATTTGTGGTCATTTTTTTTAAGTAGAAAGGAAATAAGCTCTTTTTTCCAGGCTGATGATAAGTCAGGGTAGCTTGGAGGCAGAGGTATGGTCTATGTGACATTCTAAAGTTCCTCTCGCCTTAGATATTATGAACACTTCCAGGAAGCAAGGCTTGAGTGTGAAAGTACTCAGCCATTAACACAACGCTTGAGGCACTAGGAGAGAAAAGTGTTTTCTAAACATACACCATGTGTTGGTGGAAGTCAGAAATAGAGCCCTTAGCCTCCTGACTTTTTGGCTAGGATTTCCCACCATCCCAGATTGCCTCCCTAAACAGGCTCAGAAGCTTTATGTATCTGAAGCTAAGCTGGGCTCTGAGTTTAGCAACTTTTAATGGAATTAATGGACAGGAACACCAGTTAAAGCAGATTTTTGGCTGTGCTGGTGTGCCAGCCTGCCATATTTTCACAGGTACCCAAATTAAGATTTTATTTATGCCCTCCATTTGCTATAAATGGAATTAACAACGGGCCATTTGGGGACCTGGAGAACCACAGATGCCAAAAAAAGCAGCCACATCATTCATATTTTATGTTTATTTGAGTTACTGAGTGTGGGAACTAATAAAGAGAAAACTGTATGTTGATTTTCTATCATCATCATCATCATCATCATTGTTACTCTGAGTGCTATTAGTTAAAGCCTGAGTGATTTCAAATACAAAAATAACCAGAAATGTGGTCATACTCTGAAGTGCAATGTCCCTCTTTTCTCCCCGTCCTCTATAAGAAACAGATTTGGGAACACAAGCTCACTTCTCAATAAAAATAGATTAGATTTTTAAGGTCCATTTGTAACAAAATATAGAAGGAAATACTATTCCTTTTGTCATAGATTGCTTTCAAGTCTTCTCTTCCCATTGGGTAAACCAAGCTCCAATAAGTAGACTTCCAGTGTCTCTAGTCACAAGATACATAAGTTGGGGAGTTACGGGCAATGGAAGATATTTATTACAGAGCCAAATTAATGAGGTGTTCTCTATTACAATGTCATGGAGAATAGTCCTGGAACATTTTCTAAATTGTTGTTTTCATTGCTGGAAAGTGGTTCAGAACTCCGTTTTGAAGCTTGTTAGAGCAATAAGAAGGCTTGCCCCCAAGTGGGAGCTTGGCTCTGTCCATCAACCTGTTCTCTTACCCTAGGAAAGTCACCCTCCCTCATTGGCCCTGATTTTTTTCTTCTTAAAAATGGAGACTTAATAATCTCCAAGATGCTTTCTAACTTGACAACTTTCTGATTCAACTAATTGCTTTTGGGATCAGTTTCTAGCACAAAGAAAAAATGTGATCATAACTTGAGACCAGCAACATGGTTAATTTATAACAGTGGTTTGCAGACTTCAGTATGCTTGAACCTCATCTGAGGTGCTTTTGAAAAAGGCTGATTACAGAGCCTTATCCTTAGAGTCTCTAATGTGGTATATCTCTGGATAAAATCTTCACTTAAACAGACACTTTGAGGGTCTATGTTGTGTGTGTGTGTGTGTGTGTGTGTGTGTGTGTGTACAAGTACTTGTTTCAAAAAAGAGGAAGCAGGGTGAGAATACGAAAACCTTTTTCAGGGTAAGTGTAGCTTGAAGAAGCTCCTTTTTAATTTTTCTCGAGTAAACTCAACCACTAGATCCTTCGGAAAAGACACAAGAACCATGTTTAGCAGATGTTCCTTGATCTGTGTAGGCTTAGAGGAGGCAGAGCAGTGCCTGGCACAAAAAAGGATAGAAATACCAAAAGATTCAGAAGAATCCTGGCCCTCTGAAGAGGCCTGAATTAGAGTCAGAAGACTTAACCTTTATTCCTAGCAGTGCTATCTACTTAACTGTAGCCTTGGACAAGTCATAGAAGCCCTCTGAAGCACTCCTCTTATTTACTAATTGGCATAAGGTCTGTGATGTGCCTAGACGTCTCCTCAGGAATGAATGAGTTACTCCTTCATCTTCTGGAAGGGCTTCGCGAAGATGGCCCTCAGCTTGGAGCTGTCTTTGGGGATGGCCTCAGCTGAGGAAAACTTCAGGACTTGTCCAAAGCCTGACTGGCTGATCAGTAGGGGTGTAAAGGCCCAGCCTCCTCACCACAGTCAGAGACAATTCTGAAGAGTCAATCTGGTCCAGAGCTCTCTGTGGGTCTGACCAAGACCTTTGTTGGGATTAGTTGCAATTTAGTTTCTCCATCTGCCAGATCAGTTTCCTTTACCCCCCTTCCACACGTGTTGATTATGAGAGTACTCCCTAATAAAGACCCTGAATGCTAATCTCTGTCTCAGGAAACCTAGTCTGGAACAGCAATAGTAATAGTATTAGTCATGATAATAGAAGCCACCATTTATTGCATGCTTTCTATAGGCCAGGCAAAAAGCCAACTCTTGTACAAACATTATACTGCTTTCTTTTCAAAATTGTCCTGCAAGGTAGGAATTCTCATTTTTATAGGTCAGAAATAGCTTAATAAACTTAAAAGAAAACAATATGTGTAAATGTGCTTTGAATACAAAATAGTAATACTTTATAAATTTCAGCTGAGAAGACTTTCTTAAAATTCTCCAGTGGTAATCGTCTGATGAAAGCCCTCTAATGGGTTCTCAAGAGGAGAGAATGACAGCTCTCCTCTGTTGTCGTCTGTCACCTGCCCCATTCTTCCAACTCAAAGGGAACCTGAGGCTTTTTCAGTCCTAACCTATCTAAAGGTCTTTAAAAATGCTCTGTAGGGGTGCCTGAGTGGCTCAGTTGGTTGGTTAAGTGTTTGACTTCATGAACTCAACGGTTTATGGATTCAATCCCAGGGTTGGGCTCTGCACTGACAGCTCAGAGCCTGGAGCCTGCTTTGTATTCTGTGTCTCCCTCTCTCTCTCTGCCCCTTCCTCGCTAGTGTTCTCTCTCTCTCTCTCAAAAATAAATAGAGTGAAAAAATTACAAATATTAAGAATGTTCTATAAATTGTGATAGCACTATTCTTTTGTAAATGTGTACTGTATATAGTTATGGCAGAATCCAGAAATTACCTTTGCATAGGAAGAAAAAACACCAATTCTCTGTATCATCAGGCTTTAATGTTCATATCACAGCACATTTATTCATCCACCCATTGCACACCTTGTTTGGCATCTACCCTGTATACGGAAATGTTCTTAGCACAAGGGGTGACTGAAGGAAGGGGTTGCCTTCAAGAGGTTTTGCCTCCAGGTTCTATCCCATAGCTTGGGGCAACATCAATTCCAAATCCTGAGTTGGGGGTTAGTGGTTCAGGTTGTAGTAGATTTTCTCATGTACCTGAGGTTTCATGCCCCACTTCCATCAGTGCATCCCAGGTAGCAACCAGTTCACTCCTACCTATGCCTACAGGTTGAAGTTCTTTGTATTTTGAAAGACTAACCTAACTCTATAGACCTATAGAACCCCAAGCATTAGTTACACATACTTTTTGACTAAGAATATCCATCTTGGTTTTGGCTTAAATGCATATTAAGGTTTTCTATCATTTTCCACAAACTTTAGTCACATTCACCCTAAGAAAGTAGAGCTCTTTGTTAAAAATAATTTTGTAAAATTCCTTTTCAAATAAGCCACCAGCAGGCTCTCTGCCAATAACTGTTTATTTTTTAGAGAATCAATTTTACTCTCAACAAAAGATTCATCCCTTTCAGTCAATATTCCCTTCATTGCACACAGATAATGTTTATTGTAGCTACTTCAGGGACCGGAGTCCGTCTCTTTCATGGGGTTACCTGTAGCCAATCCAAATAGCAGCAGTTTGGAACATCATCTCCCAGAGCTCTGAGAGATTTCATCTTTATCGTGTTTATTGGCAAGTAGGTGTGAGAGGATTGGGATTTTTGGTTTCCTGCAGCCCTAAGATAAAAGTATGTACTCTGGGTGACATTTGCTGACTCAGCCCTGAGCTCATCGTCAATGGTGTCCAGTGATTCTAGCAGGGAATAGTCTGTGGTATATGCAGAGAATAAATATTCTTGTGACAAGAGAAGTCTAGGAAGGTTTGAATACTGGATTTTGCAATTGTATAAGGCTGTATAAGGGATTCATCACATGAATCCATTTCACTCAAAAATTCATTATCCATTCAAAAAATATTTAGCCCTTGCTATGTTCTGAATATTGTTATAGGCATGGATAGAAACATATGGATGCTGTCCTTTTAAAGCCTGCAGTGTAGAATGGGAGTCAAAGAAATAATACAAAATATAGTGTAATTGGGATGGATATCATGGAGCTATTGGGACAGTGTTCAAGAATAATGGTGGATGCAGGTCAGGGTTGTCACTGCAGGCTCTTTTGAGGAGATGGTCTTTCTAGCATAGGCCTGGAAAAAGGAGGAGGAGTGAGCCAGGTGAATTACAGAAGTGCTCTCCAGGCAGTGCCCTGCATGTTTGAGGCCCTAGTGTGAAAAGTTTTAGGATGAAGCTAGTGTATCTGGAGTCGGGGAGAGGGTATAAAATAAGGTTGGAGATGCAAGTGAGGCCAGGTGCTGAGAGCAAATGGTAGGCTATGGTTGGGAATTTGAGTTTATTCTAAGTAGCAGAGGAGCAAGACATAATCTAATATGGTTTGTGCCATATCTCAATTAGCATTAATAAAGGCTATGCTTCAAGAGTGGTCATCTGCAGCTTGCTTGTACATACTTTCAAGGAGGTGACCCTTGTACAGATCACCTGTGCACTGTTTTGTGTTTACTGGAAAAAGATTATCTGTGATACACTGTAATGGGTGCGTGTATGTGCTTGGCATTCAAACATCTCGGGGTTGGAATCCTGACTCCAGACCTTATTTATTAGCTACATAACTTGAACAGGTTAATTCATCCTAGGCTTCTTCACCTGTAAAACTGAGACATCACATTACCTACTGTAAACTGACTCATCTGATTCCTCTGTGATTTCCTGCCTTGAGGCAACGTGGAGGCTGAAACATTGTTTTATGAGCTACAGCATGGCTATTAGGGAAGACCACAGATATGCAGAACCCACGTTCAATCACAGACCCATTCTCCTCGTTATCTTGTTCTTTCTTTGTTGTAACATCAATCCCTTTCCATATTCTTACAGAAAGCCTTACTCAACGAGGAGTGAGCCATGCCCATCATTCCTGTTGACTTCATTTGCATGTACCTCTTCCTATTGTAATCACGCAGAGGTGGAGTGATGTTGGAGGCTCATGATTAAGGCACCAACGGTGGGGCATGCGTAGTATCTGCCCTCCAAGACCACAGCACTGAGAGACTAGATGTCACCTCTGCTCCTGGCTCATTTTATCCTTGGGACACAAGCTTATGAAGCTTCTATAGTCCAGTCTCCTCCACATATTTTCTGTTTATACACAATATTGTGCTGATCCTTAGCACAGGGTCCTTAATTCCCTGACTGAATGGATTGTGTTTGCATTAACTAAGCCAGATATATTTCCTCTGTTCTTAAGGGTGATTGTAAAGAATTTTTTCTTAAGAATAAAGGTCATCTCCTCAATGTGCTCCAGAGGTTCATTATGTTCTGGGTCCTATGGCTTCTCAAGCCACATCTCTTTCTATACCCCAGTCTCACATTCCTTCCCCTATCCAGACTGAGCTATTTGCAGTTTCCCATTGTGCTATGTTATTTCTTCCTCTTGGACTTTGCACATACTATTATTCCTTTTGCCTGTAAAATCTTCTCTTTCATTATCTCCTGTTCAGCTCCTCCTACCCTTCAGGTTTTTGTTCAGATGCCACCTTCTTTGGGAAATCATTCCAACTTTCCCAAACCTGGTAGGGTGTGCCTGTATAAGCTCTTATTACTCCCTGCCATTACTCCTCTCATTCTCTTTATCACTGTTTGTTGAGTTGCTTATTGAGTTACTTACCCTCCTCTTCCACCTTGATCTGTAAGTTCCCTGAGTACAGAGACAGGTGACTGCCATAGTCACCCATGCATTTCCATGTCCCACATATACCTGACACACAGTAAGTCTCCAAGTACCTTTGTAGAATGAATAAAAGAATGAATGAGATAATAGCTCCATCCCAACTACACACACATATACAAAATACAAATGAGGAGAAGCAGCATCTCTAGCACTAAATAAGATACTGCCCTGTCCTCCTTAACAGGAAGAATCTCAGAGCTACTGACAGGAAATCCTCTGAGTGTATACAAAATGGAACCACATCATTTGTGAAAACTGGGATTACCTGATGGAGGATTAAAGGTTTGGTCCATAGGATTCAAGCAGTAATAAATCTATATTGTTTGGAGGCTTAAGATAGCATGTTTGTTACGCAGCTTGCTGTTAGATGAGGCAAGATTGGATTTTTGTGGTCTCCACCAGAAGAGCCCTCAGTGTCAACTCCTGGGGGTTGTGTTTATTTGCCTAAGGAACATGTAACACTGTGATTATCTCCCATGATTCTAGAAAGGCTGAAAGCTATAGACAGGTGTTTGATCCACTAATCTATCTCCCATGGCTTACTATTGATTGAATTTGGGTAGTGGTGGAGATTTGATTGCCCTTCCACAATTTTTTTTAAGTTCTGGAAAGCTTCACAGAGTATGACCAAATTGTCAGAACACTGGTCACTCTGGCCTCAGTGCATCTTTTCTTTGTGTGTGAGGGAAAAGAGAGAAGCCAGGCTCTGACTCCAGAAACCAAGAGAAAGGGAGTCTGGAATGAATAAGAAACATGGACAACAATGGCTCTTCATAATCTTGGCAATGTGTTTCCTCAGGAGAGCTATTGCTTAGGAATACAAGCAATAATTATATATATATATATATATATATATATATATATATATTTTTTTTTTTTTTTTTTGCTTATAAATTCTGTAGAATACTACTGGATTCCAGGATTGATTTGTGGGAACCAGAATTAAAAATATGCTTTGTTTAAAAGGCACACATTTGGTTTTATTTTAAAGCAGCTATATCTTTACAATGACCAAGACCTACTTTCTAGTCATTTTGGACCTTTAGTGTTCAGGATTACTGAAAAGAAGGTAGAAACCAGCAAAGATGAGCTATTTTATTATTGAGTAAACTGGTGCTCACCATTTCAGGGAACTAGGTAATATTCAGTTATAAGCATGACTTAGAGAGAGGTACTTAAATAAAAATTTTGTAAGTCATAACTTTATATTTCTTTCACCAGTCTCCTTAAAGACCACCCCTCCCATCTCAGTGGTAAACCACATAGTAAACAAAGCAGGTAGAGAGGTTTCTGTTGCTATCTTTACTTGGAGTCTTGTCTTTCCTTGTTTTTAGATATCACCAAAGGCCAATATCCTTGGAGTACCATTTTTACCTTTCTTTCTTTGAGGGTCTTTCTCAGAAGGCCCCAGAAATGTCTCTATTCTAACAGAAATCCAGACTTTAGCCAAATGTTTTCCGAAGCTTTCTAATATATTGGAGTAACAAGGAAGTGATTGTGTGAATAGCGTGCTTTTTGGATGGTCAGAAGCCTAGCATGGGATGTAGTTGTCAACAAATTAAAATATTTTTTATTTGTTTGAATTTGCCTCATGCTAAACTATTCAGCTTTATGATTCATATTAGGTCTCAATTGTTTCAGGCCTTTGTAAAGTTAATTAGCTATTATTTCTCAACAGAATCATAGAAACTTAGAACTAAAAGGAAAGATGATCTAGCCTAGTCTCTGGCCTAATATATGGGACTTGAGGCCCAGAGTGTGGAAAAATAACTTTTCTGAACACTCCTTCCATTGTATGTATCCTATGGTCTTGTTAGCAGTAATGCATATGTTTAATTAAATGGTTTTTTTCCTGACTATATCTAGAACTCCAATTTCATTTCAGTGTAAATTTTTTCCTATTAACAAAAGAAAGAAGGTAAGCACAAATCAGCTACCCATTGTCTTGGTTAATGAGTGGCCTCATTCTAAGTGAAGATGTTTATGTACATAGTGTTTATCCTTCTATTTCACTTTATTCAGCAGATTTATTTTGATATTTACTTTTAGGAATATTCTGAGACATGAATTACTGAATTTCGGACTAGATGCACAATTTTAGGGACTCTTTGACAAACCACTCTGACCCACCCAGGCAGAATCTAATTCTTCCTCTATTCACAAATGTCATAACAACAAGTGGGAGAGAGAAGTCTCCAAGAATTCTGAGATCTGATTTGAAACCTGTGATCATTAATAGAAATTATGCTATAAATTTTTATTAGATTCCTGGCCTAGGTCACAGAAGCTTATTTAACTTATGCTTCTTGTTTCTCTTAGTGCTCTTTCTGTATAATAAAATGAGAATATTAGTAAAACTTGCTTTAAAAAAAATGGGACTATTTATTGTCTTATGTACCTGAAGAGCCCAGGAATTTGTCTAATTTCGGTAATGTCATGATTTAAGATTAACATGACACTCTAGACTCTAATTTTTCTTTCTCCTCTTGGCTCTGCTTCTTCTGTTTGGACTCATCCTTACTCCCTTGTCCAAAGGAGGCAAGCTAATTTTAGTAGATCTAGCCTGTGTTCTTCTGAGTTCAAGTAGAAGAGCAATCTCCCTTTTGAAATACAGTGTGTTAATTAGCTAGTACTGGACTATAGGTTCTATCCTAGGAGTTTGTAGGGAATCTCCACTCAAAGCACAAATCTGGGAGTGGATAAGGGGGTAAGCTTCAAAAAGAAATCAGAATAAAATCACCAAACAAGAAGAAATTGTTGCTAAACAGCCAAAGAAACAAACAGCAAACAAAAAACACCTTCTATACTTGGCAACAGGAATTTAAGGTAAATTTTAAAAGGCTAGATCTTGATGTAGTTCTCTAGTATAACTGGTATGAAACTGGCTGGATCCCCAGACATTGTTATGCTTCCTTGGATCTATCCTATCTCTTTCAGTTGTGAGTCTTTTGGTACCTTGGATTAACTTAGAAAAACAAAATAGTTTAAGCATTGGAATCTTAGAAATATGCTTCTCAAAAGTGTGGTTATTATACTAGCAGCATTGGAATCAACTTGTTAGAATTTTTAAGAAATGCAGAATCTCAGATCCCACCCATACCTACTGAGTCAGAACCTGTATTAACGAATGAGCAAGTAATTAGTATTCACAATGAAATTTCTTTATGACTTTTTAAAGATTTGTTCTTTATCACTTATTTTAAGCAATTTGATTATGAAGTACCTTGGTATAGTTACCTTTCCATTTTCTTGAGCTTGGAATTCATTGGGCTTTTGGGATTAACACATTTGGAAATGTTTCAGCTATTATTTCAACAAATATTCTTTCAACATCTTTCTCCTCTCCTTCAAGAACCTCAATTATATGTGTGTTAAGCTTGTATAGTTTTTCTACAGCTCACTGATGCTGTTTCATTTTTACCCTGGGTTTTATTTTGGA
Organism: Prionailurus viverrinus; assembly: GCF_022837055.1. Lineage (NCBI taxonomy): Eukaryota > Metazoa > Chordata > Mammalia > Carnivora > Felidae > Prionailurus > Prionailurus viverrinus. The sequence goes on along the minus strand of NC_062561.1, from coordinate 193,179,837 downwards.
TATATTTCATTTCTATGTCTTCAAAATCACTAATGTTTTCTTCAACATTATCTAATCCATTGTTAATCCTATTACGTATATTTTTCATCTCAGTCATTGCATTTTATATCTTTAGAAGTTTAAACTTGAATCTTTTTTCAAGTTTATTTCTGAGAGAGAGAATCCCAAGCCTGGAGCCCAATGTGGGGCTTGAACTCATAAACCATGAGATCATGACCTGAGCCATGTTGGATACCCAACTGACTGAGCCATCCAGGTGTCCCTCAACTTGAATCTATTTTAAAAAGGTACATATTCCATGTCTCTTTAACATGTTTATGCTTTCTTCTTCCTTCTACAACATATGGAAGAGATTTATAATAACTTTTTAAATGTCCTTATCTGCTAGTTCCAACATCTGTGTAACTTCTGAGTTTATATCTATTAGTTGATTCTTTTTCTCATTATATGTTCTATTTTCCTGCTTACTTGTCTACCTGTGGGTTTTACCTTGTTGGTATAAATTTTGTATTTCTTTAAATATTAATGCACTTTGTTTTGAGACACAATTTATTTAGAAATAGTCTGACCATTTAAGGCTTGTTTTTAATAAGCTTTTCAGGGTGGGACCAGAGTATCTTTTAGTGAGGGCTAATTTTGTTCTACATCTTCAGAGTCAATGCCCTTCTGAGAACTCTGATGCCCCATGATTACAAGGTTTTTCCCATTCTGGCTGGTGGCAACATAAACTATGACCCAGTCTCTATGAGCTCCAGGGATTATTCTGTTTCCTTTCTTCAGGTTCTGGTAGTTTTCTTAAATGTATGCTCTAATCAGCACTGAGTTGAAGACTTGAGTGAAAACGTGTGCAGATCTCTGGAGTTCTTTGTGCAGCCTTCTCCTCTCTAGTTACTCTGGCAAATTGTCAGCACTGTGGGTTCCCAAATTCTCAACTCTTTTTTCTCAGCTGGGCTGTTTGAATTCTCTCTTCCCACACTGTGGGATCAAAACTCTTTCTAGGTATGATTGTCAGGGCATCATAGAACTCTCCTAGTTTGTTTTCCTTCCTGTACTGATTACTGTCCTGTGCTGCCTGTTTAGTGTCTTAATATTGTTGGCTGATATATTTTGTCTATATTTATGGTTTAAGTCAAGAGAGTAAATCCATTCTCTCTAGTCCACCATAGCCCAAATTGGAAGTTCCTGAACGTTTAAGCTTGAGAAATATTGTCTTAAGAGATTTCACCAGTCTCATTGTGAACATCATGTCCTGTTACACTCTTTCAGAGAAGGAATCATTTCCTTAAGTTTTGTGAGTCCAAATATCTTTTTCCCCCTAACTTCTTCTCAGATGCTACCCTTTTGCAAGTAAAGGTTTCTGGTACCTTCTACTCTGGGGATAGATCCTTGGTAAACCAAGATTTATAAGACCATTAAACAGTTCAATATTCCTTTTTGGAGAGCCTAAATACCTTAATATTATATATTACCAGGATTATTTTCTATTAGAGAAATATAGGGGATAAAATTGATATTTTAAATAAATAGTTGGGCAACAGAACAAAAGACAAAAAAACACATTAAAAATCCATTAGGCAGCATGTGATGATTTGAAGCCATTCTTCTTGGAGATTAGGTCAGATAATGGGAAAAAGGCAGTACTTTGTGGGTTTTCTGCCTATCACCAGTATAAATATTAGACTGATTCATCATTTAAAATGAATCAACAGCAGATACTAATACTGTACCTGTGGGAAAATGTGGCTTGAGATTGAGATTAATGATAAACAAGCTTTTAGAATACAGCCCACTCATAAATAGGATACATCTTAACTTACACCCACATATCTGAAAATAGAAGACTTTGGGCTTACCATTTTCCAGCCTGTCCTACATTAATATGTTAGGAACATCCTTTGTGTTTCTTCACTCTCTGCCATCACCCTTGCCAAGCCAACATCATGTCCCACTGGATTACTGCAAAGACTCCCTAAGTAGTCACCTTGCTCATTCTCTTGGTTTAGACAGTCCTTTGTCCATGCAATCAGAGTCATCTTTTAAAAATTCATTTCTGAGCCTATTACTGCTTTGTTTAAATTCTAATGGCTTTCCCTAGTGACTTAGAGTGAAATCTAAGCTCCTTACTATCACCCATTCAGACCTCCTTTGCAACTCATCCTGCATTGCTTGTTTTTTGGTTTTTGTTTTTGTTTTTTCTTTTTTTTTTTTTTTCTGCTCTAAGCACCCTGGCTTACTTCCTGTTTCTCTGTCAAGCCTGGATATTTGTTCCCTCCAAGTCTTTGCATTTGTTGTTTTCTCTCCCCCATGTACTCTCCACATGAGTCTCTTCATGACTGTCTTCTCCTACTTACTGTAAGTCAGAGCTCACAATTTAGAGAAGACTTCCTGATCACACTATGTAACCTTCCATCTACTCTTGACACACTTTCTATCAAACCACTTCAAACCTTAATTGTTACAAACTGGTTAGAGTCTGGAATCATCTTGGTTTTCTCCTTCTTTCCTATTAGAATATAAGCTTCATTGTACATGTTGCTCATAGTCACAGCCTTATACTTCTAATACTGGTTAGCACATGGCAGATGCATGCTGGATATTGCTAAATGTAAGACCACCTTTGGTGCAAAAAATATTGAAGCGAATTAAATATTTTTTGAATCAATTTATGTCCTATCTAAATGTCTATACCTCCATTCTAAATGGCTGGTGAATAATGAATTAAATTTATATCTTTGGTACTCTACTCAGTTTAGTTAATGTGTTAGGAAATTCTAATGTATTTTGTTGTGTGCTTTTTTCAAATTTCAATAAACATGTTTAAAGTATGCTAGACCTTGGACTCTATGATGAAAATATGAAATTCTTTTTTCAAAAATAGATTTTTCGGGGCGCCTGGGTGGCTCAGTCGGTTAAGCATCCGACTTCAACTCAGGTCACGATCTCACGGTCCGTGAGTTTGAGTCCCACACCGGGCTCTGGGCTCTGGGCTGATGGCTCAGAGCCTGGAGCCTGCTTCGGATTCTGTGTCTCCCTCTCTCTCTGCCCCTCCCCCATTCATGCTCTGTCTCAAAAATAAATAAACGTTAAAAAAAATTAAAAAAAAATAGATTTTTCTTAGATCCCTGCTTCTGGAAACAGTTGGAATGGGGTATCAGAATCTTAGAAGACTTCATATGTATGAAGAAATCCATAAATGTATAAATATATGAGCATGTATTTTTCAAACATATGTATGTATATACATATGCAATACACATTATTCCATTCCCATTATCCCAACCATCATAAGATGATATTATGTTACACACATTATGTGTAACTTTCATGTAAAGTCATATGATATAATTTTACTTAAAGGAAAAAATCTAACTTTTCTTTGATGCCCTTAGTAGAAATTAAATATATAATCAGTTGTTATTTGTAGAAGTAGTATTTTGAAATGTATGTCATGAACCTTGTGGGGCATTGTCAGAGCATTAACAGTACGGCAGGGATTCCCAGAATCAAGAGATTGATTTAGGGTCAAGTTTCATTTCGTTTTCAGAAGTATATTCCTTTCTTCCTGGCATGTGCTTTTTTATGAGGCTGTGAAGGAGAAGATTGCACATACCAGAATTTAGGGCTCCACAGTCCTGTTCTAGGGTCCTTCATGCTATTTTGGGTATGTGTTGTTTTCAATTCAAATGATTCCCCAATTGTGCTTGCCTGTTAGAGCAAAGAATCAACAGGGTCTTTTGGTAACCATGGAAGCCACTGGCTCTCCAATGAGTTATTTTTAGATTGCTTCACTGAATAAATTTCTCTTATTTCCTGAGAGGAAAATAATGTAATATGATCTTTACAATTTGAGGGCTCAGTCATGGAAACAATACAAGGATGTTGAGAAAGGAGGATCTTATACTGCCTTATTTTATTGATAATCCAAATCTTGGTCCAAATGAGACTTAGGAAATTACACTAAAGAGTACACACAACAACAACAAAAAGTGGGAGTTATATAATGGTCCTCATTGGGTCATCAAGTTTTACATTCTAAGTTCTATCATTCCTTAAAAATTTTTTCTGTTGTACTAATCATAGTCTCAAAGGGAAGCCTCACATAAATCCTGCTAGTACTTTCAATCGAAGAAACTAAAAAAGCAGTTATACTTCTGACTCCTCGGTTGATTAGGACATAGTGACACTTCTATAGGTTGTTTAACTCAACTTGGATTTCCCTTTCAACCTCAACTTGGAAAGAAGAAAACAAAATGACTGTGATGAGCTAGCATTTCTAAACAATAAACTCTTGCCTCAGTATTATCTTTGAAAATCTGCATTGCTAGAAATTTCTAAAAACAGTAATTATGAATCCTCCCCTGACCAAAGGACAAAGTGTATATTGCTTCTGGAAATGTCCCCATATTATTAATGTAACTATTGTTATTTATAGAATTTATGAAGTGACCCAAGGGTGCATTCATGAGTATTGGAAGATACTTGAAAGAAGCAGACCAAATTCCTTTCTAATTAGGTCAGCCAACACCAGAAAGTGATTACATTAATTTTATTTTTACTTTCACCTGAATAGTCTTTTTAATAGGGGCCTAGAAAAAATGGGATGTCAGAGCATAGGCTTTCATTTCTCAAAATGAGAGGTAGCCAAAGCAAATTAATATGTCCCATTTCTCTTGACATTGGATCCATTGATCTTTACGCCACTGATGAGACTAATATCATGCTCAGTTAATGTTAGTATGCTTCCCTTTACACATAGAATGGAATCCAGACTTGTTAACAAGTCCACCAAAGCCCTAGATGGTCTGGCTCCTATAGATACCTCCTCCCTCATCTTCTCCCCGCCTCGACCATACTTCAGTAGACCAACTTACTTTATCTTTCCTGAAAATATCAAGTTTGTTCTGTGCACATTCTGGTGATCTTGACTGGAAAGACTTTTACCTGATTTTGCATGGCTGGTTTTCATCTGTGGTAGGTAGAATTTTAAAAGGCCCCCAAGATTCCCCCCCTTCTAGTGTACATGCTCCTCTTATTTATTTTTTTTAAGATTATTTATTTTGAGAGAGAGAGAATGAATGTGAGTGGGGGAGGGGCAGAGAGAGAGAGAGAGAGAGAGAGAGAGAATCACAAGTAGGCTTTGCATTGTCATTGTGAGCCCAATGTGGGACTCAAACTCACAGACTGTGAGATTGTGACCTGAGCTGAAATCAAGAGTCAGATGCTTAACCAATTTAGCCACCCAGGTGCCTCTGTACATGTCCCTCTTAACCGTGACTAGAACCAGTGATATACGATGCTGTATCACTCCTGTGATTATGTTACTAATGAGTTGACTTGAGTTAATCAAAAAGAGTGCTAGGTGGGCCTGACCTAATCAAGTAAGCACTTTAAAAGAAGGTCAGATGTTTGGGAGACACTCTCCTGTTGGCTTAATAGAAAGCATGTATGAAAGAAGGTAATTACATAGCAAGGTATAATCATGTGTAGGAACTAAGAGTGGTCCCCAGCCAACACCTAGCAAGAAGAGAGGGACCATGGTCACAACACAGCCACAAGGAAATGAATCCTGCTGACTACTAGTGAGCTTCAAAGAGAACCCCAAGCCTCAGATAAGATCACAACTCATGCCAACACCTTTGCTTCAGCATGCAAGATCCCGAGCAGAGGACTCAACTAATCTGTACCTGAATTCCTAATTCACAAAAACACTGAAATAGTACATTTTTGTTGTTTTAAGCTGCTAAGTTTGTGACAGTTTGTTGTTATGCAGCAATAGAACATTAATACATCACTTTTTTTCCTCTTGTCTCAAGTGTGGCTTCCTCCCAGAGGCTTTCTCTCAGATCTATAGTGCTTTCTTTCACCTGCCCCCATTACCTGTTTTATTTTCCTGATAGCACTTAACAAAATCTAGTTGTCTCATTTGCTTACTGTCTTGGTAGCTGCTGTATTCCCCAGCACCTAGAGCCTATGTGTACATAGTAGGCCCTCAATAAATATTTGTTAGATGAAATCACTGAATCCACATTAATAAGTTTTTATTAACTGCCCGTGACTAAGCTTCTAAATGATTCCCTGGACCACCAGGTGGCAGATAATTTAGAGAGTAAAGTAAATAGAAGAACCTTGGCCTGGTGACAGAACGTCTATTCTCTAATGGCAGTGTCGCCATCCAGACTTTAATCTAAAACCATCTGCCTTTATTTTTCTTAACCTGGTCAGTTGGACAGCACATCTGCCATTGCTGCTGTTGCTGTAGCCAAATTATATGATTAACTTTTATAAAATAGGAGTTTAGAAATAAAGTGGATTGATACCTTCACCAATTATAAGATCAGCAACAGAGTATTATCTTTACCACTTACTTTTGTTGCTGTGCTTTTTTTTTCCCCTGCGTGGTTTAACTTCTTGAGTATGGATCTGGTTAATTTGTTCTCAAGCTTTCAGTTGATGATTTCCTTTCTTTACAACTTTAGAGCAGGTGTTCTTATGTTTTCAGAGAGTAAATTATTATCATAATGTGTTTCTTTATAACTTTGCTAACTTGGCATATACTCATTCTTATAATATCAACCCGGATGATTGAGCACCTAGCTGACTAGGGAACCCAGGTTTGTGTGCAAGGGTTTCAACACATATGTAAATTTACTAGAATGTGTAAAGGTGGAAAAATAATTTTCCTTTACCCTCTGAGTTCTTGGTTGAGAACTTTTGTAACAAAAGACAAATTGAAAAGATGAAAACAAATACATTGATTAACATGTATATCCCATGTGTACATGGGAGATACCCCGAAAAACTGAGTAACTCTCAGAGATGGCCCAAAACACCAGTTCAAATACCATCTCAAACCTAAAACAAAAGAAAATTCTGGTGGGGTGGTGCAGATGGAGGCAAGGCCAATTATGGAGGTTACATGAAAAGCATAGTGAAAAAGGATAAGGTTGTTATGCAGATTCACCTCTATGCCTTCTCTATTGATAAGAGTTTCTTGTGAATTAGAGTTATAGTTTTCTTCCTGATACAGAAAGGGAAACACCCTTACAAATGGAAATGTCCTTTATAAATGTAAATTTCCCTTATAGAAGGGTAATTTCTACTGTTTTCAGTTTCTCCTGTGTCTGCTGTTTCTCAGAAATAATCAGCTCTCAATAATCTTTATGCCAAAGAGCCATCTTCTAGTTTGGTAACTCTACTACTCTTTAACCGTAAGAGCCATGAAAACAGAGGCCTTATCTATTTTATTTTTTTGTTGTACCCTTATTCCCTGGAATAGTGCCAGACATATAACAAGTACTCAGTAAGTAGCTTTGAAGAATGCATGAATCATGTCTCTTACCACCTTAACTGTCAGCAAGTCATGGTAGATCTTCTGTTCCATAGGATGCCTTCTGTGGGAAATTACCCTTTTCCTTTTGGAGAATCTAATCATTCAAATCCCAGTCAGCTGTCATCTCTGTAGATGATGGAGTTACATTGGTTCTTTACCATCTACATATTACCCTTTACTGAACACTTACCCCATATCTGGTATTGTGTGAGATACTAGAGGTGCAAAGGCAGATAGGATGCCTGCTCAAAATGGATTTATAGTTTTGCAACTCTAATTTATTACCACTGCTTTTCAGATTGGGACATGATGTAATTCTAATAAAGAAGCAAAGATTCATTGAAGTATAGGGTCTGGTAATTCTGTAGATAGTCTTAAATAGTGTCTAGGTTTGTAATTTTTTTTCATACTCCTTAGTTGGGTAATGCTAGCTATTGAAACAGATAAGTCTCAGTGGACTGGCATAATAGAAATGTATTTCTTGCTCATATAATTTCCAAAATGAGTGTTCTAGAGCAATTGGCAATTTCATCCAAAACTGTGACTAAGGGATACAAGTTCCTTCTGTGTTGGAGATCTGCCATCTTTAACTTCTAATGTTGCTGCTCAAGGAGAGCAAGCTCAAGGGGAAAGAGAGGAAGCCTCTTGGATCAGACCTCAAAGTGCAACAAATTACTTTTGCCCACCATCCACTGACCAGAGCTCTGTGGCATGGTGATACCTCACTACAAGGGAAATGGAGTGATATAGTAAATGTACATATAAAATACATTTATGTTCACCAGAACAGAGCCAGAAGAGATGATTTCTATTCACCAAGCTGATGGGATTTCAATATTTGTTGTTGTTGTTGTTGTTGTTGTTTAAAGATCAGGCTGGTATATTTTTGTTAAAATGTCTTTACCTCAAAGACTTAAACATTTTGAATGGATTTTTAAGGGAGAAAGATTATTATTAAAATAAACAAAACACAGAAAATGATAAGCCCTTGTGACCAAAAAACATTTTAAAAAGATACTTTAAAAATATATAGTGAATGTAGAAAAGGTATATTCCAGGAGGAAAAGAAAATAAATTTGTTGAATAGCCAGCAAGCCTTTCAAATGGGTTCTCTGCTAATGAGGAAATCCCTGAGTGTCCTCACTAGCTCTCTTATCCATGTTGGAGAGATAAAGAGCCAGGAGTCAGAATACCTGGGCTTTGTTTTCTGTTACTTAATCAGCCCGTTCACTTTTTACAGATCCTTGTGCTCTCTGAGATTCTGCAGATTTGTACAAAATGGGAACAAAGCACACACATCATGTGTTTGTCATATATTTGTTTGAAAGTTGAATAAAATAATGATTGTGTAGGTATGTTGTAAAGTGCAAACTGCAGTATAAGGCAAGGTGGTACCTTTCTTCTCATCACCATCACCATTAAGATCACGGACTGTCAGGAAAAGTGGAAGGCAAAGTGAGGACGTCCAGTTTGGCATCAACTTTACTTTGCACCACGTGCTCCCCACCCTCCATAGTCACACTGAAATCCTCCCTGCCCTCTAATAAGTCATGCCAACATCATTCATTCTTTTCCTTCGAAGACACTTCCTGAGGGCTTAATAATAAATCACCATTGTGGCCGTTTTTTGAGCTCTGACTATGGCTGCACTAGACTATGCATGTGTCTTATTTATGTGATCTTTTCTCATCCTCCCTCACAGCAACCCTGGAAGGCTGATTCTCTTACGATCTCCCATTTTTCACACATGGGAAAAACAAAACTCGCAGAGGTGGAGCAAACTCTTTGAAGTCCTATAGCTCAACACTAGCATTCTGACTCCCGACTCCATGCTTGTGACATCTCTGCTTTCTTGGTTCTTCGTGTGACTGTTGTGTGGCAGACACCAAGGGCTTCCATGCTGAGCAAGAAAACATGACCCCTGGTTTTAAGGAGACTTGAGCTTGGCTCTCAGCACCTTCAGGCCCTTGTACACGTTGTTTCTGTGACTTCATTGTTCTCCCTGCAATACCCCTTTCTCCTTTCTCTGCCTAGTTATTTTCTCCTTACCCTGAAGGCTCAACTCAGATCAGGCATCATCTTCTCCAGCCCTTCCTGGCTGCCCAGGGAGTGCCTAGAAGGTGTTTCACTCATGAGCAGATGCAGTATTACCTAGTTGCTAAATTTAGTCTTAGGCCTAGACATAGGCTGTTTTAGCTCAAATTTGGCGCTGTTAGTTCCACTATAATTTGGGATAGGTTGCTTCATTTCACTGAATCTCAGTCTCTGTATGCATAAATGGGATTGTTACAAGAATGAAACTAGATAATACATGTAAAGTTGTTTGGCACTTGCATGGTAAGTGCTTGGTTGACTTAGTTAACTCTAATTAATTACCATCAGGAAGACTGGTCAATCACCATATACCATTCTCATATCTTTTGCCTGCCCAGGATTACAGGCAATCCTCTCATAGCAGACCTATGCTATGAAAGGTGAGAATGTTGACTTAATCTGTCTTTGTTTTCAAAGGTTTGGGGTTGGCAGCGAGAGGTCAATGTCTCTGAACTCAAAACTCTGGCATCTTGAGCTCAATGTAGAGAAAGCCCATGACTTGACCAAAGCCTTCATCTTTGATGATGTTGTACATATTAATGAACACACCCAATTCCACACCCTTCCCACAGAAATACAAGACTGATTTATGATTTTAATCAGATCAGCATTTGCTGATGTGCGGCAAGGAATAATTAGTTGGTATTTGGTGCACAGAACAGCAGTGCACTCAGCCATGAGGGAAGTGCTTCTTCTAGCATTTCAATTCCCTTGCTGAGGTAGCTTTCCTTCCATTCCTTTGTGCTCAGAAGTTTAACTTGATGGGTCTCTGTGGGAAGCAGAGTCATCTCTTTCTCTGTACCTTTTCTCCCAGGCTCAGGCATGTTTATAGTCCCCAGGTGAGGATGAGGACATGTCTAGGTAACCAATTAGCCAAAACAGAGCATTGAGAGACTTGTAGAACACATACAAATTTCAGTGGATTAAAGGTCAGTGTCCAATAAATTGAGTCTGAGCAAGGCTTTTTCTCCCAGGGTTTGGAGTACTGCAGAGTTTAATCTTGGAGCTCCTAGGGTCTATAAAGGAAGCAGCAGGTGTCAAGAATGTCAGTCTTTGTTCCACTCCAAAGGCATATGTGCTCTTGGCTCCAGAAAAATCTCTGTCATATCTACTGGAAGCTTTGGTTCACTATTTTCTTCCCTATTGTGCTTAGAAGCCCCAGTGTCTGTAAGCTACACAGGTGCAACTTTGACTTCAATCAGAATGAGGAAATTTAGGGAAAAAAAGGATTTTGGTTGTTATTATCTAAAATTTAATAATAAACACCATAGGAAATGTGACAGCTTTAAAAAGCAGCTGCAAATTCTTTGACAGTTTTCCCATTGAAAGGAGGGGTCTATGTCCCCTTTCCTTAAATCTGGGTAGATCCAACCTATAAAAAATGATGCTAGATGACTTTCAAGGGTAGGTCATAAAAGACTATGTAGTTTCCATCTTGCTCTTGTAGTCTTAAGCCATGTAAGAACTTTGACTACTCTTAATCCACCATATCGTGAGGAAGCCTAGGCCCCATGAAGTAGTCTCCTGATGCTCTGGTCAACAGTTTCAGCTGAAACTGGCTTCTGTGTCATCCTAGTCCAGGTGTCAAATATATGAGTGAGGAAGCTCCCAGATGATTCCAGCCCCCAGCTATCTCCTATTTGTCACCCCAGCCACGTATGTCTTCCCAACAGAGGCTCAGACACTGGGGAGCAGAAACAAAGCAATTGTATTATTTCTTGTCCCAATTCCTAACCTGCAGAATCCATGAGCATAATAAAATGGTTGTTACTTTATGTCACTATGGTATGGGATTTGGGGATGCTTTGTTATGCAGAAATAGATAGCTGGAACAGTACGTTTCATTGAGCTAACTTCCACGTGCCAAGTAAGAGAAGTAGGGTAATTGGAAGCACAGTTGACAAGACTATAAGAATCATGCAGTTGGTAGAATTTCAGAATTAGAAGGGATCCGAAGTATCTCCTAGTAAATCTACAGTCTTGCAGTTGCTACTAATCTGAATTTTCTGTTTAACATATTTAAATAGAGATAATTTACTCATTGTTTACCTACTTCCAGTGATGAAGAAGTCATAACTTCACAAAGCACTCTATCTTGCAGAAGTACAACTGGATACACTAAAGGAAGATGTTTTTATTGCTAAATAGAGATGGTTGGTGACAGAACAAACACAGCTGTCTAAGAGAAAGTGACTTTGGGGAAAAGCTCTACCTATACAACTTGGAGGTCATGAAAAAAGTGGCAAACACTGTAACACCTGCTGTTTGGACTACTCACCTGGAATTTGTTCTGTGCTTCCTTTAAAAAAATTTTTTTTTAGTTTTTTTTTTTAATGTGTAGAGGGCTACTCTTTCTATTTCCGTTTCATGATATGATATTGGTTTCTAGGGGTAAAGGATAGAGAGCAATCAAAACTAATCAGGGTAATATTCTTAGAAATGTAAAGGCAGGTGTAAAGGCTCAAAGAATGTCAAAGTTAGGAAGGGAAGCCATATTTCACCACAAGCTGAATGTAAATAAACAGTACAATGCAGGTACAGAACATACTAGCTCACTCTGTAGTAGACAACAGGATAGAAAAGTCACATGTGCCAATTGTTTAAGTTTCCAGAAAATCAGTCAAATCCAATTTGAAGAATTTCCCTCAATTCTGGGAAGTCTACTTTAAGAGGGATAGTTCCAATCTAGAAGTTTTTCAGAGGTTATCAACAAAGATAACAATGTTAACAAGGTGGAGAGAAGTCTAGGAACTGTCATGAAGGAAACAATGGAAGGGTCTGGGCACATTTAGCAGAAAGGGGAAAGTGGTATGGATTGATATGATAATTTCCTTCAAATGCTGAAAGGGTTCTAAGTAGACAGAGATGAACTTGCACCAACTCTGTTCTTAGCATCTTAGTCTAGGCCTCGTCATTGCTTGCCTTGACCCCTGTATCAGACTTCTCACTTGTCTCTGATTTTCTTCTTGCCTTCTATAATCAGGTTTCTACAAATGCAGATTTAAGCTTTTAAAACTGCAAGTCAGATCCCAACACTCTCTGTTTAATACTCTCCAAACTTCTCACTGGGCTTAAAATCCACGGTGCTTATGAGGTTCTGCATTGGTCTCCATCTCTACCAGATTCAGAGACTCCATTTTATAAGCAATTATTTTTAATCCTCCTTTTCGCTCTCTTGTAATAAATCTGCAGATAATATAAGCTATCTGATAACAGTTTTTTTAAAAATAGAATTAATATCTTAACTTTATATGATTACAGTGAAATTTTTTCCCAGTTTTATTGACAAATAATTGGCATACGTCACTGTATAAGTTTAAGGCATACAGCATAATGGTTTGATTGACATACATTGTGAACTGATTATCACAATAAGTTCAGCTAATATCCATAATCTCATATAGATAAATAAAAAGAAGAAAAGAAAGAACTTTTCACTTTGTGATCAGAACTCTTAGGGTTTATGCCCTTAACAACTTTCTTAGAGAGCTTTGTTAACTCTAGTCATCAGGTTATATATCACATCCCTAGTACTTTCCTATCTTCTAACTGGAAGTTTCCACCTTTTGGCCACCTTCCTCCAATTCCCCCTCCCTACACCTTCTGCCTTTGATACCATAAATGTCGTCTCTTTTTCTACGGTTTTGGGGTTTTGTTTTTTAAGATTCCACTATAAGTGAGACCATACATTATTGTTCTCTGTCTGACTTATTTCATTTAACAAAATGGCTTCAAGGTTTACCCAAGTTGCTGTAAACTGTAGGATTTCTTAATTTTTTGTGACTGAATAATATTCCATTGTATATATACCACAACTTTTTTTATCCATTTATTTGATGGACATTTAGGTTGTTTCCATGTTTTGACTATTGTAGATAATACTGTTATGAACATGGTGCAAATATCTTTTCAAGTTAGTGTTTTTATTTCCTTTGGATATGTTCCTAAAAGTGGGATTCCTGGGTCATATGGTAGTTCAATTTTTAATTTCTTGAGGACCCTTCAATTCATAGTGGCCAATTTACAATCCCACTAACAGTGTATAGGGCTCCCTTTTCTCCACATCCATGCTAGCATTTGTTACCTCTTCCCTTTTGGATGATGGCATTCTAACAGGTATAAAGTGATATCTCATTGTGGCTTTGATTTGCATTTCCTTAATGCCTAGTGATGTTGGGCATCTTTTTGTGTCCCTTTTTGCCTTTTATGTATCTTCTTTGGAAAAATGTCTATTCAGGTTCTTTGCTTATTTTTTTAATTGGTGGGACTTGGGAGTTTTTATTGCTATTGAGTTATATGAGTCCTTTATATATTTTGGATGTTAACCCCCTACCAGATATATGGATTGCAAACACTGTGTCTATTCTATAGCTTGTCTTTTCACTGTGTTGATGGTTTGTTTTGCTGAGCATAATCTTTTTAGTTTGATGTAGTCCCACTTGTTTATTTTCTGTTTTGTTGCTTGTGCTTTAGATATCATATCCAAAAAATCATTACCAAGACCCATTCCAAGGAGCTTTACTTCTATGTTTTCAATCAGGAGTTTCATGATTTTTGTCTTACATTTAAGTCTTTAATCCATTTTGAGTTATTTTTTGTCAGTGGTATAATTTAGGGATCTAGTTTCATACTTTTACATGTGAATATCTAATTATCCCCATACCATTTAGTCAACAGATTGTCTTTTCTCCACTAGAATGTTCTTTGCTAACTTGTCAAATATAGTTGACCATATATTCTTAGATTTCTGGGTTCTTGATTTGTTCCATTGATTTATTTGTTTTTATGCCAGTGCCATACTGTTGTGATGACTATAGCTTTATAGTATAGCTTGCAATCTGAAAGTGTGATGCCTCCTGCTTTGTTCTTTCTCAGAATTTCTTTGGATATTTGGGGTCTTTTGTGGTACCATATAAATTTTAGGAGTATTTAGAAATGCTCCTGATTTGCGTATGTTGATTTTTTTTATCATGACACTTTACTAAATTCATTGATTAGCTTTAATAGCTCTTTGGCTATCTTTAAATTTTCCATATATCAAATAATTGTCATCCACAAATAGAAATTTTTCTTCTTCTTTTACAATTCTGATATCTTTTATCCTTTTTCTTGCCTGATTACTCTAGCTGGGACTTCCATACCGTGCGGCATAGGAGTAATTGAGAGTGGGCACATTTGTCTTGTTTCTGATCTTAGAAAAAAGCTTTCAACCTTTCACCATTGAGTATTATGTTAGTTGTGGGCTTGTCATATGTGGCCTTTGTTATGTTAACATATGCTCCTATGCCTAATTTGTTATTTATCGTGAATGAATGTTGAATTTTATGAAATGCTTTTTCTGTATCTATTAAGATGATCATATGCTTCTTTTCTTTTATTCTATTAATGTGATATATCACATTGATTGATTTGAGTATATTCAGCCATTTTTTGCATCCCAGGGATAAATCTCACATGATCATGGTGCATGATCCTTTTATTGTGCCATGCAATTCAGTTGGCTAGCATTTTCTTGGGAATTTTTGTATCTATATTCATCAGGAATATTCTCCTGTAGTTTTGTTTTCTAGTAGTAATCTTTTCTGGTTTTGGTATCAGACTAATCCTGGCTTCATAAAATGTAGCCTCCTGCTCAATATTTTTGGGGAGTGTGAGAAGCGTTGATATTAGTTCTATTTTAAATATTTGGTATAATTCACCAGGAAAGCTAGAAAAATAATTAAAAAAAATTTTTTTTCAACATTTATTTTTTATTTTTGGGTCAGAGAGAGACAGAGCATGACCGGGGGAGGGGCAGAGAGAGAGGGAGACACAGAATCGGAAACAGGCTCCAGGCTCTGAGCCATCAGCCCAGAGCCTGACGCGGGGCTCGAACTCACAGACCGCGAGATCGTGACCTGGCTGAAGTCGGACGCTTAACCGACTGCGCCACCCAGGCGTCCCTAGAAAAATAATTTTTAAATAATGCAATATGTATTTCAATATGTACTGCATAGGCATAATTAAAGTGGAAGACAAAAAAAATGCGTGCCTCTATAGGGGAAGTCACCTGGAATATGTGAGTGACAAATGCAGATTGATACACATATGTGTTTTGACTAGAGATTCAAATGCTTCAAGCAGCATTGCTCTTGGTGACATTATATCCTGAAATGTTCTTGGTAATGTTCAGGACAAATAAAATACACTGTTCCCTCAATTTTTAAGGTATTTGTGTTTCTAGAAAGTTTAGGAGTTATTAAATCTTCATTTAAGCAAGTTGTGTCATGATATAAAATGGATTTAGGTTCTAGGCTTAGAAAATTATAAGTAGTATTTTCTCTAAACAATTTTCCAGTGGGACATTAGAAAGTCAGATAGAATGAATGACAACTCTTTGATGTGTGGACTTTCTTGTATGGTACAGAAAGCCCAGCAGTCCTGGCCTGTGCCCTCTTGATGACAGGAGAGAGTTTCTGTCATTGCAAATAACAAAACCCATCCCAACAGAGTTTTAGAAATGCCCACAGAGGTGGCTAGTGCTGTGGTTTCCATGGACAGCTCCTGCCCAATGATATCTAGCTCCTAATTTCTTCTCTAGTTATATCTCCTTTTTCCTTTTTTTTCTTTTCCTTTTTATTCCTTTTTTTCTCATGCTCCAAACTCAATGGCTTCTTTTTCTCTCTTAAATAGTGAGTTGTTGAATTTGTCTTTTCTGTACCTTGGACTATTGTGCCACCAAATCTTTCCCTGACTTGGTTCCTCTTCTTATTTAGTGCTCAAATGACAACCTCTTCAGAGAAGTGCTTACTCCTAGACCACTTGGGTCTCAGTAGCATGATTATCTTCATCACTATTCCATTACCTTACTATACATTTTTTGTAGCGTACCTGATAACACTTACTACTACCTGAAAATAAAAATGTCTTATTTCTTTACATGCTTATTGTCTATTTCCTTTTTCCATAAAAAAAAAAAAAAGACCCAGGAGACAGGGGCTTTTGTCTGCTACACACTATATTCTCAGTGCCTAGAAAAAGGTCTTGCACATAGTAAGTGCCTAATGTTTCATGCATAAGCTAGTAACTCCTCCCTGGCTCCATTCAAGACAGACTCCATCTCTTAAACATAGCACTTGAGGTCTGTCCAGCTTATATTTCCCCATTCTTTTCTCCTTTCTTTCCTGACTTCTCTCTTTTTAGTGTAGCCTCTCAACTATGCCATGCCATTTAATGTTTCATTATTTGTTCATTGTGTTTCCTCTGCCTGAAATTCAGGGAAGATGATGCCCCCTCAGTTTCTTCTTTCCTCCCATCCTATGGAGGATTACACACCCTTCCTCTGGATATGGCCTTACAACTATGCTTATATAAGAAAATCACCTTTGTTGATGTATGTGTCTTTCTCTCTAACTATACTTGGAGCTTATTGGGATCAGGGACAACTTTTTATCATCTTTTTATGTCCAGTAATCAATATGATGCCTGATTTAGAATAGGTTACAGAATTCAATTTCATTATGTCAGAGTTGGCTTATCATCTCAGCTAGGTGAGAACATTTGGAATTTCAGTTCTGTCATCCATTTCATAGAACATTTTCGCCAGTATTGTATCAAGTGTAAATTTGACAAGTGTGCCCAAATGGTAGTGACTTCACTAGGGCACATGAAAGTATGTTAATTCCTTGAAACTACAAGGACAAAACGTTTTCAAGATCATTTTGTTGTTATTGATAATAATATTTCTTGAGTGTGATGTGCTAGGCACATTTCTAAATACTTTCTTAGTGTTTTCTCATTGAAGCCTTCAGCAGCTCAGTGGTGAGAGTTTCTTGGAGTGAACCTCATAAGGTCACAGGTGGTAAGTAAAATAACATGATTAACCTTGACTTATCTGCCCCAGAGTCCAAGTTTTAACCACTGTGCTAGGTCTTCTCTACACTGTTTCTACACATCTGTATTTTTAGATTCAACCATCCTTGAATCTGACCAAGGTAGAGTTAATGGAAATGTTTTAAAGTTAAACCTATTTTCTTGGGATAAAGAAGATTTCAGTCCCTCCTTCCCCAATCATGACCATGTTCTTTTGTTAATTATTTCTTTTGCTCCTCCTTTTTCTTTATCAGAAAAACTCTGTGTATTATGGGTCATTGTAAATGCAACCAAGTTAATGACAATTGATGTCTATCCCCTGGTCCTCATATTAGTGGCTCTATATCAGCATCCACCCTCCCCCCTTGAAACAGGCATGCTCCTCTCTGTCACTTTTCCCTCATCAGTTGAGGTTTTGCCTTACCCGGTGAACTTTTAATCACTCTGAATAGCTAATCACCATAATTCCTCTCTGCCCAAAATTGCAAGTTCATCATGCAAATGGACCCAGTGTCCTTGTTAATCACAGTAATCGCTCACCACTCATAAGCTGTGAAAAGTCATGATGACTGTTCTCATCACTTAGGTCTCTCACCCTTTGAGGGAGGCTGGTAGGAAAGTTAAGATTCACCTAACACAGGCTGTGAGACTAGCAATGGAATGCCCATCAGAGCTGCAAGTTTATCTCTGCTTATAATTGTTATTTTCCTGAGTTGCCAAATAGGTCTGGACTGACACTTCACTGCCTGCATCTCTATCCCCATGATTTCTGATGCTGAAGCTTCCATGGCAGGGTTCCCTCCTTTTTTCTAATGCTCCCTCTTGGCTTCCAGGCTATACTTTGTTGGCATTCCTCATTGAACTTTCGGGGGCAGGCCCTGAACTTTCTTCCTAAAGTTAATTAAGGTACCTGTCTTATTCTGGAATTGTTTTGATATTGTTGCAGGATTTTTTACAAGACCTGGGATTCATTGTCTCACTGCTTCAAAGAATGAAGAGGTGGACACAAAATGAGCAGCAGGCAAAAGTTTGTTAGAATGTAAGATTAGAAATGAAAGATAGTAGGAAAGCTCTCTTTATAGAGAGGGGACACTCGAAAGTGGATGCCCGAGGACTATAGGCAAGGGTCCTTCTTTATAAGGTTCTGGTCAGTCCTCCCCCTTCCCTTCCTCCTTGTTCCTTCTAGGTTCTACCCTTATTGGGTTGATAGTTCTAGGTGCTGGGTTGTCCATTCCTGATTGGCTCATTTCCATTGTATGAGGGGTGGTCAATGGCTGTCCTTAGGTCCTTTGTCAAATTTCTGAGGGGAAACCAGAGGGGGAGTAGATGGGGTCTGTTACATTCTTAACAGAAACCTTACACCTGCGGGGGTTTGCTGTGGTCAGACACTCCCAGCATTGTTCCAAAATAGGTTTTTTCCCCACCGATGGACCTCAGGCCCTAATCTTTCCCTCTCTGCCTACTGCATCCTATCTTCTCCTATCATAATATCAGTAAGCCAGAAATCAATCCATCTGGCTCACTTTGAGAGATATTTATTATAAGAAATGAGGGGTATGTCTTTGAGCCCAAGACCTAGAAATCTATCCATTCTTTAG
The DNA here is from genome assembly GCF_022837055.1 of Prionailurus viverrinus. Lineage (NCBI taxonomy): Eukaryota > Metazoa > Chordata > Mammalia > Carnivora > Felidae > Prionailurus > Prionailurus viverrinus. The sequence goes on along the minus strand of NC_062561.1, from coordinate 193,160,964 downwards.
GAAGGACATAAAGTGGACTTGAAAGGCCATCAGATACCATGACAGATATTCGGTTAATCTTGTTCACGCTCTAGTTCCCATAGATTACTCTCTACATGTATGCCCTACTATTTTGCTTTTTAATCTTGATTTGCTTTGTTGATCACCTGTATCTGCTTGATCATAGTACAGAAACCATAAATGGCTTTCCCAAAGCAGCAGTCTCAGTTTCCATGCCCCGTGCAGTCTAGGATTTGTAATTAACTGAATGTACTTTCTGAATTCCAATTCCACATTCTCATCTCACTGCACTCCACCTTCTCTTCTATTACACACTCCCTGCTCTCTGTCTCTCCTCCCAGATTTGCATATCAAGGTGTCAGCTGAATAAAGGGCCCTACATTCATCAAAATCGGTCCTCTTAGGAGACAGCTGTTTTAAGTTGCCCAAACAAACATTTCTGTTATTGCTTTAACATTTCAGAAGTCTTTAAAAACTGCCTGTGTTACAAGCTCATTATTTTCAGTCAGAATGGTTGCCCTGAATACTTTTGAAAGCCATCCTTCTTTCTGAAAGTTCTTTTCTTCTTCCTTTCTCCCTCCCTTCCTGTCTCCTCAGATAGAAAAAGAGACAATATGAATGAAAGAATCCAGCTCAAACCAATAAACAATAGAAGTAACCTGAGGGAAATCAAAGCCCTGAGATGCCGTAGTGGATTTTTTCTTTTGCGCAGCATCCATTTCCCACCTCTCCATTTTTGGAAACTTTCTCTCTAGCTTTCTTTTCAGTGATTGTTTCTTCCCCTTTGTGTAGATTCTTGGTGGAATTGTCAATTAAATTGCCCTGCTCTTCCCTAGCCAAAGGCTCCGTGTGATCCAAACAAGACCAACTTGGTTCTCACTTTGGGGACTTTAAATATTGAATTCAATGGTGAAACACTGAAAAGATGATGGGAGATGATTCTTTGTAGTTTTGTCATTGTGACTGTTGATGAGATCCTGCCTATTGAATCCTTGCTTCCTCTTTTCTTCTAAGATTGGCTTTAGAGTAGTTCTTTTAATTCGTTGAGTAATCCTATAGCCTCAATAAAGCTATTTTGCTTAACGCAGGCTGAACCAGTTCTGTTGTTTGTAGATAAAGACCCAACTGATATAGAGATTATGTTGCAGAAAGTCTTGGTTTCACAGATTTTAAATTGCCAGATCCTCTGGACACAGTTTCTCTTTCACACTCTTGATGGGGTGCTGAGAATTGAATGGGCAGACTATGGTGGCTTAGTGCCATGTTTACTTGGAAGAGAATTAATAGAGTGGGTCATAATAAAACTGGAGTTGTAAATGATCATAATTGTACAGATCTTGGTCTGGGTTCTGGAGATGTATTCCCCCAGGTACGTTTAATTAACAAAATCCATCCAAATTTGAATATGCTGGAACTTGAACCTCACATCTAGGCTCCTTTTCCTTGTTTCTTTTCATTAGCAAAGTTTTTGAATTATCTGTGGAGACAGATAAATATATGGCATCACACACACACACACACACACACACACACACACACATACACACACACACCATAAATGATATATATGGTACAGGTAGAAAGAGGATTCTGAAATAGTTCAACAACTGAGGGACACAAGTAGGGATATCTTAGCTTGAAAATTAACATAGTCTCCATCATGCCTGATTGACTTCCTATCACCATGCAGGTAAGCCCTGTTTTTTCTCTTCCCTTGTCTTCCCTTCTTCCCCTTCCTTCCCATTCCTCATTTCTCCCCTCTCTTGTTACTCATCCACATACCTTTTACAAGCTTGCTATTGTGTTCATCTTTATACATTTATTAAGCAGCATCTCTTTCTCTTATGTGATTAAAAGTGAGGACTTCAGAATCAGACAGAAGAGAGATTCCATTTTACCACTGCTACTTTCTAGTTGTGTGACCCAAAACAAGTTTGTTTTTCCAGACCAGTTTTCTCATATTCAAAATGGAAGCAATAGAAGTTGTTCATGTGAGTGTTACAAAGAAAGCATGACATAGGGATGGGCCCATGATGGGTGCTTAAGGATTGGTAGCTATTACTATTATTATTATTTCCTTCCAAAAAGGAAGGACATTTCTCATCACCTGTTTTCAGAACATGCTTGTTACACTTACCTTTGCCTTATTCCATTCAACTGTCGACTCACTATGTTCAATCCCTCCCCCTCCCTTGCTCCAGAGTCATGACTCTCTGAGGGAACCTACAATAGAATTACTAGGAGTAATTTACTAACAATGGAGAAATGTTAGCCTTTAGGAGAATCCTGGTCGATTTCCCCTTAAACTAATCAAGCATAATTTTGATAATTATTTCATGGAGTGTTACCACTTTCATCTGTCTCACTTCCCATGGTCTTTTGAAGATCCAGGTAAACTTCCAGATAAAATATATGATTGTAGATGATGTAATCTAGGGTAAAACCTCACTCACCATCTTGGAAGATGTTATAACAAGACTTTTGAAACAGAGTCCACTTGGATAAGTAGGTCTGTATATATTTATTATGACAAAAATAATGAGTTTGAAGTTCAATGATCAGACTTTGTGAAAATGCCTTGTAGAAATTATTGTTTCTCCTACAATGGAGGATATTAACATTGCTTTTTTGTTTATTTGTTTTTGTGGAGTCTTTGAAAAAAATAGGTAATTGAAAGGATCTCTCTTCCTTCCCTTAAATGTCTCATTGTTACTATATTTGATAAGTTGGTGTTGGGAAAACTTTTATTCTGTTAAGCCCAGCAACATATGAGAAATACTATTTGTCTAGCCAAGGCAGTCTCAACTTGGCTGTTTTCCTAGACTCTTGATTCTACTTTAAGATGTGTGCTCTAGTTTGTGGCCAGCACACATGCATATTTCTTACAGATGCATTAAACTTTAGGAGCTTATCAATAGTTGGACTTGGAAGTACGGTAGCTCTAATGGGAAAAACTTGCTTTGCTGAACCGTTAATGCTCAAGGTTTAAGCGTAAAAGCCCAACTGTGCCTAATCCACTCCCTATCACCATTTCCAACTGGAGCTTGGAACATGCTCAAAGTCAGGAGCTAAGCGGAGGCAGGGATCTAGTGACTTAAGAGGCTGAAGAGATTTTCTCTCTCTGAGTCCAAATTTTTCTCCTACTGCTGTGGGATTTGACACTGGAGTGCAGCATTCCAATCCCTGTTTAATACAGGGTCTTTGAAGGTATCCACATTCTCTATCTTAGTTTTGTTTCCTTTTAAACATGTATGACAATAAATTCTGACTGATAGTACCGCAGGCATATTGTCTGATTGCCCTCCTCAAATAATGTTTGATGGTCCAGTTCTCTAGAACTTTGCATTCAGATCTGTTTCACATCAAAATGCATTTCTCTGACATGTGTAATCCTCTGTAAGCTAGACAAGAGAGCTTGGTTTCTGTTCTCCCTCGGATTTGTGCGTATGTGTGAGGGGTAGGGGATATAATTTATCTTACTTTGAAGATGAGAGAGAAAAACTGAAGAGACTGAACAATGTTAAGAGGCCAAAATAAAGGTAAAGAAAAAATGATGCAGAGAAATAAGTAGGGGAAATAAATGTAAATATCAGAAGGGGACAGAAAAGGAAAGTAAAATGCTTCACTTTTATGGTGAGGTGTAGGTCAAATTAAACAAAAAATCTGACCTTGTTTTTCAAACACGGACTCATCATAAAATGGTGAAATATATTCTGAGGTAAATAGAAGGAATCGAATAAGCCTTCTGTTGCCCTCTCTCTCACCCACCCTTATGCCACCCCCAGGGGTCAGCACTGTTACCTGTGTTCTTACGTGCACCTACTGGGTGACACTGGGAAGGCCACTGAACTCCTCCAAGGCTTAGTTTCTGCAACTCTAAAGTGGGAATAACATTACTTATCTTCTAGCACTGTTAGGATTGAAAGGTGTCTATCGCTTGTATACATGTATGTGGAACCACATAAGAACTCAATGAACAGTGGGTACTATTATTTTTCTAGGCACAAACTTAGGTATTTTTTTAACAAAGAAAAATGGTGCCTCATTATGTGTACTGTGATAGAAATTTCTATTTTTAACCTAATGATATGCTTGGAACATTGAAAAATTACTAATACATATATTATTTAAATGCACACATATGTCACAGTATAGTTAATAATGTTTTTTAGATTCTCCTCTCTCTCTTTAAGGCTTTTCCATATGACCTGTCTCAAAACCCACTTAAAAGCTAAGTGTGTGTATTTTTCTTCATGCTTGTATCATCATAGACAAACACACATAGGAATATTCACATAGAGCTTTTGTCATTGGTTTACAAAAATATAATATATTTTTGTAAGATTTGCAAATTATAAAACACCATTTCCTGGTCCTTTCTGTACTAATGGAGGCTACAATGCTTACATTTTGAATTCACAGCAGATGTCCTTGCTCTTGGAAATGGAGAGGGCTCTGGGGCTGGGGAGGGCAAGAGCTTAGTATTAGTCCGCTATACTCAAGGAAAAATCTGTTGCAAGATGTCTAGAAGAGTTTTAGTTCCTAATAAATAGGATAAATTTAGTTTCGCTAGTTTTAATTCTTCTCCCTTCATTCTTCTTGGGAAGTGGAAATGTTGCTTGAAATGACAATTCCAAGTTTGGATCATGATGGGACTAGTAGGAGGATAAAAAGCAGAATATTAGTGTTGACATGATAGAAAGGAGGCTGGGTACCTGATGACACTTGAGTGGCTGTATTAGAACCAGTAGCTGCTGGCCTCTGGATTTCTTTTTTTAAATACTTCTTTTTTTTAACGTTTATTTATTTTTGAGACAGAGAGAGACAGAGCATGAACGGGGGAGGGTCAGAGAGAGGGAGACACAGAATCTGAAACAGGCTCCAGGCTCCGAGCTGTCAGCACGGAGCCCGACACGGGGCTCGAACCCACGGACCGCGAGATCGTGACCTGAGCCGAAGTCGGCCGCTCAACCAACTGAGCCACCCAGGCGCCCCGCCTCTGGATTTCTTAAACCACTATTTGTTTAAGCCATGATCATCAGGTTTTCCCTTGTATGTAGTCAAATGCATTCTTAACTGATACACATACTTCTCTGAATTTTGTTTTTGTTGAAGTTCTAATTGATAATTTACCATAGCAGCACACTGTTTCATGGTATGAATTATTATAACTTAGCCTTTTGCTAACTGATGGATGTTAAATTTATATCCAATATGGTTTTGTTTTGTTTTGTTTTGTTTTTTGGTTTTTGGTGGGGTTTTTTTGGCCACTAGAAACAGCGTTACATTAAACATCCTTAAAATATATATCTTTATATACTGAGACTTTCATTTTTATGGAATAAATTCCTAGGAGAATTGCTGGGTGTGTACGTGTGTGTGTGTGTGTGTGTGTGTGTGTGTGTGTGTGTGTGTGTGTTTATATATATACACATACATACTTTTTAAAAAAAATAATTATTGGCAGAATGTATTCCAACAAAGCCAGTAACAATTCACATTTTACCAGAAATGTGCCAGAATAACCCTGTCTTTCCCATATCCCCACTGGCAATGGTTTTATTGGTCTTTTCCAATCTGATGTTTATAAAATCATAACTTTTTGTTGGATTTTCATATTGTTCATATTTTCCTGATGACTACTGATTTTAAGCCCTTTTCCATATTCTGTTGGCTATTTGGATTTGTCCTTCTGTGAATTCCTATTCATAACTTCACCTATTTTCCTTCTTGTCAGTTTAAAAGACTTTTAAAAATATATATTAGAAGTACTAAATTTTCATCCTTAGCATTGGAATTTGTTATATTTTGCTGGAAATATTTGAACTTTTATATAGCTAAATACACTTTTTAAAACACCTTATTTCCTGGTCTGGGATAAGAGTCTGCTTTACCATGAAATTGTACATAAAGTCACCTTCTTATTATATATCTTTTGTAGCATTTCTATTTTTCTCTTTTTCCCCCCACTGCTCTATCTTTCCTTCAGATTTATGTTATGTAAGTTAGGGGTTCAATTTTGTTTTCATCCCAAAGATAGTCAATTGTGCCAATGCCATTTGAAAAAATCCTATCCTTCCCACTCTGAAATGGAACATCAGTTTCTCTACATTACATTGTCAAATATATTATTTCTTGAGTCAACCATGGTAATTTATATTGGCTACTTTCTTCCCTCTAGGCTTTCAAATTTATTGTCATATATTTGCTCATAACAAGTCTCTTGCTATAATTTTTTTAAATCTCTCCTGTGCCTCCTGTGGGGTTTCTCTTTTATTTCCCAATCATTTATGTATGTGTGCATGTGAATTTATTTTTTCCTGAAGTCAGCTTGTTTATTTTTCCTACAAATTTTTGTTTTCATCAAGTCCTTTCATTCATATGAATTTCAGCTTCCTAGTGTGATTGCGTTATTTTGTTTTTCTATATTTTCAAAGATGAATTCCATTTCCTTTATTTTCATTATTTCTTTAATGATGAAGGCTTTGCAGATATGTATTCTCAGTAGAGTTTTAATTTGTGCTCTGGGTTTAAGTACAAAGTTTCATTTTTAGTTGATAACTCCTTTTGGTCTTAGGATTCACCTGGGATTTTTCATAGTATTTAAATATATAGCCTAAGAGATATGTGGGTTTTATTTAGTTCCACAGTTATTTTAGAATTTAAAAGTTTTTGTTGTGAAAGCATCAATTTGTTCTTTTTATAAACGTTATATAGCGTACAAAAATATATACTTATTCCCCATGCAAGGGATGTGAGGGTCTCCGTATATCTCTAGCCATCGTTATTCATGTTTTAAAACTTTATTTAGTGATAGATCGCATGCAGCACACTGTACATATTTAAAATGTACAGTTTGATGAATTTTGACAGATATAAAATATCACCACCATTAAGATACTATTTCTGTCACCCCGAAATTTTCTTCCTTTGGAATCTATCCTTTCATATCCCACCTGAAGGCAACCACTCATCTGCTTTCTGTTACTAGAATTGTATAAAAATGAAATTTTATATAAATGAAATGATAGTGTACTATTTTTTAATATGCATTCCTTCGTGCAGAATAATAAATTTGAGATTAATTCGTGTTGTTACCTGGGTCAACTGTTTGCTACCTTTTTATTGTTAAGAAATGTTCCAGTGTATGGAAATAACACATTTAGTTTTTTCTTCTCATCTGATGAAAGATATTTTAGCTTTCTCTAATTTTAGCAATTACAAATACATTGGCTATGAACATTTATGCACAGTGCTTTGTGTGAATGTATTTTCACTTGTCTTAGGTAAATATGTAGGAATAGAACGTCTGGGTTGTACAGGAGGCTGATGTTTAACTTTTAAAGGACTGCCAAACTGACATCCAAAGTGGTTGTACCATTTTATATTCCTGCTAATAGATCCTCACCAGCACTTGGTATTGTCAGACTTTTTAATATAAGCTATTGTGATAGGGTACTACCTTGTGATTTTAATTTGCATTTCCTTCATTGTTAGTAATGCTTCTTTTTTGTGTGTCTTTGGCTTTTGTGTGTCATTATATTCTTTTGGGAGTATTTGTTCAGATCTCTGCCCATCTATTATTGAGTTGTTGGACACATTGTCAAACTAGAAGAGCTCTATCCATGTTCTAGCTGCAAGACTTTTGTCTGATAAATGTGGAGAGAGTTATGTTCTCCTAGTCTGTGGATTTTCTTAATGGTGAATTTCAAAGAACAAAACTTTCAAGTTTTAATAAGACCCCAAATATTGTTATTTTCTTTTTATGATTTAGGCACTTTATCTTTTATATAGGAAAACTTAACCTACCTAAAAGGGACAGGTTTTGTTCAGTATTTATTTTGAAAAAAATCTTAGAGTTTTAGCTTTTGTCTTTAGCTCTACAATCTATGTCAAGTTAATTATTTTGAATGGTGTCAGTTAACGGTTAATTTTCCTCCTATATATATATTTTTTTAATTTTTTTTCAACGTTTATTCATTTCTGCGACAGAGAGAGACAGAGCATGAACGGGGGAGGGGCAGAGAGAGAGGGAGACACAGAATCGGAAACAGGCTCCAGGCCCTGAGCCATCAGCCCAGAGCCTGACGCGGGGCTCGAACTCCCGGACCGCGAGATCGTGACCTGGCTGAAGTCGGACGCCCAACCGACTGTGCCACCCAGGCGCCCCTAATTTTCCTCCTATATTGATACACGATTGTCTCATTACTGACTGTTGAAAGTTTATCATTTCCCCATTGGGTGTCTTGGGCACTTTTGTCAAAAAAGCATGCACTTCCAGATAACCCATGCCAACAATCTCTAATCTAATACTTAAAGCCTTCCTTTTTCCCACTATAAAGCTTTCCAGTCTTCCTTGTCTGCTTTTGAATCTTTGCCAAATCCAAGTGTTGGTGGCTGACACCCTTGCTAAAGCAAGCTCTAAATAAATACATTTTTCTTATTCTCATTTGGGTGGTCTTCACTTTCACATAAGTCTTGTAATCTGATAGTGCAAGTCTTCCAACTTTGTTCTTGCTAAAATTTGTACTGATTATTCTAAAGTATTTGTATTTCTATATACATTTAAATTTTTTTAATGTTTATTTATTTTTGAGACAGAGAGAGACAGAGCATGAGCAGGGGAGGGGCAGAGAGAGAGGGAGACACAGAATCTGAAGCAGGCTCCAGTCTCCGAGCTGTCAGCACAGAGCCCGAAGCGGGGCTCAAACTCACAGACTGAGAGATCATGACCCAAGCCGAAGTTGGAAGCTCAACTCACTGAGCCACCCAGGCACCCCTGTATATAATTTTAGAATGAACTCTTCCATTTCTGCATAAAGCATGTTGAAATTTTGATTGGGAATGCATTGAATTTATAGATCACCTGTCTTTTGTTTTATTTTTGCCTCTCTGAACGTCTTTGTATACTTGTGTGATTATCCGCCTCAATTACTGGCACTGAGAATCACAAGATCAGAGAGAATATCCCTTTAAATTTTCATGCATATTGTCAAACTGTTTTATAGAAAGACAGTTTACATATTCACCAAAAACTACCAATACTGGACACTGCCAATCTGTTTCAGCCTGATCAGTCAGAACTCTGAAAAAGTATCTCTTTTTTAAGAGTTAAATGATTGTTTATAACAATAGTAGTATTTTTTTATTTTTCCAGATAGAGTTTAGAAGAACTCTGTCAAGTTCTGAAAAAATTCTATTGGAATTAATACAGTATAATAATATACTTGGTTGATTATTTTTATTCATGTGAGTCTTATAAACCTTCTTTAAAATTTTATTTGTAGGTACCTTTTATATATGCTGTAGTTCCTATCATGAAGAGAAGCTTTTCACACTACATATAATATTTCTTTGGCAAGAGAAAACTTACCTTTCTTATAATTCTAAAAAGTAATATGTGCCTTTGTAGAAAATGAAGAGGGTATAGAAAAAGTATGAAGAATAAAATTGCTCATAATCTCCCTGCTTAGAGGAAAATCTCTGTCATTATTTTATGGCATATTTTATTCTGATCTTTTTTCTTTTTCTCCTTCTATATCTATATATACTTTAATTTTTTACTTTTCTGTTTTTCATTATAGCATAAGGATTTTCCTCCTAGTCTCATAAACTTTTGGAAAATGTATTTAATTTTTACAATATTTTCATCAAATAAATGTAATTCATGGCATAAATTTTATATTAATCCTTCAGTCTTTGATAGATAAATTTTGTTCCTTGATATTAAAGACCATGTTTTATATTTCTTTTTGTATTGATCCCTTGGCACCTATTGCTGGAATGGATACACTATAAGAGCTATATATTATTACTTAAAATGAAAAAGGGATTTTGACTTGACCTTCAGTTTCAGCAATAGTGGGCTATACTGTCTTTAATAAGTAATCTCTCCCTGGCCCTCAGGAATCTTTCTGTAAAAGAGTGAATTGGATGATTTCTCTCTTCTTCCTCCTTCACCACGCTCATTATCACATTCATATATATTGGTGTTTAAAATATCAAGTTACTTTGTTAAGTGTATTACTTGCATTATCCTACTTATTATTAAGCACAAACTGTATAGATAATGAGAGTGATGCCCAGAAAGTTACAAGCTAGTGTATGGTAGAAATCAAACATGAATTTATCTGTCTTATAAGGTCACAGTCCTAACCCGTATGCTGTTGTGATTGCCAATAGTACCTTCTAACATGAATGGTTTTGAAAGTTGTGGTCCTAATTTAAATTGGCTTGCTATCTTTAACATCTTGTCCTGTTTTTGTGAGGGAGAAGAATGGATGCTAAGTAAACAACAGTGTCTAAACTCTAATCTTGTTTTACTATGACTTTTGCCAAATAATACTTATTTTATTTTCAGATTTTACAATGTAGACAATTTTTCTGGAGCGTTATTGGATTCTTTGGGAGAATCCACTAGGTAGACTAAATGGTCTTAGGAGATCCCTAAAGCTGTAGAGGTTTTTGATTGTGAGGTATAGGGGAGGAAAAACTTTTCCTCTACCCTCTTAGGTTTGTGCGTGGAGACTGCCAGTTGAATTGACAAAGGAAAGATGAGCAGGAAAAAAGAAAATTTTCATTGATGTCACTATTTTTAATTTTATGTGTATGGGGCTCTAGGGAAAAGAACTCCCACCCCACCCCACCTCCAATGGGTTGGTCTAGTGGACTCACGATTTTAATAAAGGGAGATAAATTGTAAGAATGTGACTAGACAAAGGGAAGGGGGTTGGGCATTTAAGAGTGATAAATTGTGGGAAGGTGACTAGGAAATATATGGGGGAACTAATAATTAATAAGGGTAAGTTAGCAAGATTTCTTTAGGCAGCCTCCTCTTAGTCCATCTCTACCTTTGATGACAGGGGTTCATCTCCTCTTTCAGGTATGGGGCGAGGGGGATACCTTCACAAGGGAAATTTATAGCTTTCTTTTAGGCAGCTAGACAGGAGAACACAGAGCTCTTCCTTTGTCTGCTCTTTCTCAATTGTCTTCAGCTCAAAATAAACTGTAAGCCAAAGAGACATGTCTTGAAGGCTGAATATTCTGATCTCTTCAGAGGCAGCATGGCCCTAGAATCTAAATGTGGAAGAGTTCTACATCATTCATTTCATCCAAACTTCCATCTGATCCTTGAATATTCCTCACAACTAACCTCCTCACTACCTTTCGCCTTTGTTTTCCTTATTTTCTTCCTCTTTCCCTTCCATCCTTTCCCTTGTTCTGTTTTACTTTCCTTATTGTCTTCTTCCTTCTTTTCTCTTTAATGTTTGGTGAAAGCATCTAACTCTCAAATACTTCTTTTCATCTCCTGGCTGATTGTCTTCTAAGCCCTTGGAGGAAATGGTTGATATCACTTATCTTTCTATTGTTTTTTTTTTTTTTTGTCAGGCAGCTCTGCCTGAGAGCCAGCTACATTTTACAATATTAATGATGTGCTGTAAGAACCTAACATAACATTTTATAACCCTATAACAAATCTTATTATCAGATGACAATGAGGTACAGTACATTAAATATTCATCATCCTTGGTTTACTTTAAAACTTTAACAGGAAATAAGGCACAGAGGCTGCTTCAGACTAATTACTGTTCCAAATATATAGCTCAGTTTTTAATATTTAATGTGGGTCTCATAAAACTGTGATTGAAAACAATGCAGTGTATCAATCAGATGCCCTGCTGACATGTGCCATGAAAAGATACCCTGTTATTTTATAGACAGTGCTGTTAAATTTCTGCAACAGAGGCAGTACTCACACTGAAAATACACAGTTGCTCTCCCACTAGTGGCTAGCACCTTTCAGATTATCCAAGTTGAAGGTTTTGCTTTTGACCATTGACAGTCCAGCTAGTAAAAGACAGCATTTCTGCCTTCAGCATCTGTGGGCTGGTCGCTTGCCAGAATGTCTAGGTTCTTACATGACTTGACATTGTTAAGTAAACTCTGTCCCTGGAGGTTGTGTTGTGGGAAAATGAGAAGAAAGAACAACACCATCATCATCACTGTCTAACATCACCAGTTATTGATTTTGGAGATCAGATATGGCATAAAGGGAACACAGAAACCTTGGTTTAAGTCTTGACTCTAATGTCTATTTACTGTGCTTTCTCAGGGAGGTTATTTGGTCATTCTGTGAGATAAGGTGGACATAAAAACCCAGGGCACTTGTAAGGTGAGAGTCTAATGAATCCTTTGACCATGCTCAGCTGCAACTCACAAAGGATGTGTGGGAAAGAGAAGACTAGGAAAGCTCTTTGGAGGAGTTATAGTTAGAGATTGAATCTTTTGAGTCTTTGAGGGAGTCTCAAACTTTGAAATTGTTTGAAGATGTTCCTGGACTTGTTTCCTCTTCTTCAGGTGCATGGCAGAACAAAACAATTTTTAAATACAATGTTCATTACAATTAAAGATTCAGGCATATGAAAAAAGTAGGTTCTAGGAATAAAAATCAGCAAGAAAGAAGAAATAAACCCACAAACATTTTAGTTATTGGCATTAACAAAGACAGATCTGAAAACATTATTGATAATGTTTAAAGAAACATAATGAAAAATTGAAGTTATTTGCAAGGAATAAGATATTGTAAGAAGTGATTTAGTAGATTTGAAAATGAAGCAAGTAGAACTTCTAGAATCAATGTATATTTGAATTAACAAAAAATTTACTTTTGAAATAAAATGACTGAAATTTAAAACTAAGTGAGTGGGGTTAATAACAGATCAGACATAGTTGGTGGTGGAATAAAAAAACTGGAAAACTGGTCAGAAGAAGTTACTAATGGTGTAGCATAGAGAGAAAAAGAGTCAAAAAACGCAAAAGAGAAGGTAAGAGATATAAATATAGTGAGGAGACTTAACCTATGTTTAATTTGAGTCCCAGAGCAAGTGGAGTGAGAGAAAATATGAGTGAGGAAAAGACTATAAAGGGTAATGTGGTGGTTTTGAAATATGTCCATATTCTTTGACACCCCTTCCTTAACTAGTTGGATCTTAATTTACCTCTTCTTTGTTTGTGGGCTAGATTTAATGACTTGCTTCTAATGAATGTGGGAAATGATTCTGTGTAGCTTCCAAAGCTAATTCATTTAAAGAGAAGCTTCTGCCCGGTTCTTTCTTCTGGATTCTTCTTCTGTAGGAAGTAAGCGACCATGTCATGGGGACATTATGATGTGTGGAGAGGCCCTTGTAAAGAGAACTCAGGCTTCCTGCCAACAGCCAACACCAACTGACCAGCCATGTGAATGAGTCACTTTGGAATTGAACCCTCTAGACCCAGTCAAGCCTTCAGTTAACTATATCCACAGCCGATGAGTGTGTGTAAAGCAGCCTTATGAGACAGCCTAAGCCAGAACTGCTCAGCCAAGCCATTCTCAAATTTCCTCCCCAGATGGAGGACATTGCACTGATAAATAACTGAGATAATGATTAAGAATTTTTAAGCACCAATAACAGATATGAATCAACAGATTTATGATATACAAAAAATTTCCAGAACGATAAATAAAAAGAAGCATATTATAGTAAGTGGAGAAAATGAAAGAAAAAAATCTCCAAAGAAGCCAGAAAGGGTAAGTTACTTTCAAAGGGAGTTCCTGCTTGATTAGGGGTCAGCAAACTTTTTCTAACAAGTATGTGTTTTGAGCTCAGATGGCCACAGGGTGTTTGTCACAACTATTCAAATGTGTTATTGTAGTGTGAGGGCAGCCACAGGTGATACATAAATGAATGGGCCTGGATGTATTACAGTAAAAATTTATTTATGAAACCAGGTTATGAATTGGATTTGACCATGGGATATGGTTTGCTTACCCCATGCAAGAGTGAAAGCCACCTTTTTAGCAATAAAACAGAAGCTAGAAGCCAGTGGAATAATATCTTCAATGTGACTTTAAAAATTACTAGTCTGGAATACTATGTCAAAAGAAAACATCTTTCAAGAATGGAAGCAACATAGGAAAAATTTTTTAAACATTCAAGAATGGAATGCATTTGCTCCCATCAGGTCCTCACTAAAAGAAAGTCTATGGGAAAAAACTTCAATAAAAAAAAAAGTGGTCTATAAAGAAAAGTCTGAGATGCAAGAAGAAATAAACAATAAAGAGGTAAAGATACATGAAATGTACAAAATAAGAGTAATATCTTGTGAAATTAGAAAATATGGAATTAATTGTATAATAAAATGCAAAATTGTTGAAAATAAGCTTCTTGAATGTCTGTGAAGAAGAATGAAGATATTGTTTAATATTAGATTTTAATAAGCTAAAGATTCGTGTTCTAATTTCTAATGTACCCATTAAAAAAACCCAAGGATATAATGCCCCGAACTAAAAGGGGTTTTAAAAAGGGGAGTGAGTAATTACTCCAAAAGAAGGCAAAAATGGAGAGAAAGCACAACCAGAACCAGGATGGCAAAGAGCACCAAATGAGACAGTCGATCAAACTTAAAAATGTCATTAGTTACATAAATGTAAGTGGACTAGAAACTCTAGTTAATAGAAACCAACTGTCAGCACTTAAAAAATCCTGTGTAAGGTTTGTAAGATAGATTTAAAACAAGAATACAGAAGAAAATGGAAAGCAAAGGGATGGAAATCATATACTGTGTTAATCTTTGTCAAAACAAAGCTGGTGTGGCCATGTTAATATCAGACATACCAGAATTTAAGGCATGAAAGTGTTATTAGAGATAAAGTCACTTCATAATGGTAAAAGAAGTCATTCAACAGAAAAGATATATTTGCAAGCTTCTAATAATATGGCCTCAAAATATCTAAAGCAAAAAATAATAGACTCTAAGGAGAAATGAACAAATCTATGTTTAAACAAAGTGTCACAACCCTTCCTTTATAACTGATGAAACAAAAAAAAAGAGGGAAATACAGCACAAATAGAGAATGAAATACGTAGTGAAATCCAAGGAAAGTAGAAGGAAGAAAATAGAAGGTGATGAAATTGAAAACACATAGACAATAGTGAGAATCAACAAAGCCAAAATTTGATTTTTTGAAAAGAAGAATATAACCCCTGGTAAAACTGATCAAGAAAAGAAAGGACACAAATAACCAATATCATGGATTTTAAAAAAGATACACTGTTACAGAGTCTTCAGGTATTTTTAAAAGATAACAAGAAGGTATTAAAAATAATTTTATGCCAAAACTTCAGAATAATTGGACAAATTCTTAGGCAAATACAAACTAAGCTGACACAGAAGATATAAGAAAATCTGAAAATCCTATAACAAGTTTTTAAAAACCTCCCCTCACAGAAACCTCCAGACCCACTAGTGAATATTATCCATGTTAAATAAAAAATATTCCAGCTTTATACCAAGTCTTCTAGAATATAGGAAAAGAGAGTATCCACTCCAATTCATTTTATGATGTACTATGAAAATCAGACTAATCTTGGCTATGACTATAAATGTAAAAACCCCAAGAAAACACCAGCAAGCTGAATCAAGCATTATGATATGTATAATATATATTACAGATAATATTTATATATTATATGAAAGCCAACTTTTGTTTATTCAAGGAATATTAGGTTATGTTGAACATTAGAGGATTAATTGTACAGTCATTTAAGTAGATGCAAAAAAAGTGTTGGGAAAATTCATTATCCACATAAAATGAAAGCTCATATCAAATAAAAAATACACATGGACTTTTTTCATTGGATAAAGGGTATCTATAAAAAACTTAAAGCAAACATTGTATTGAATGGTGAAATATTGTAACTTTCCTTTTGATATTGGATGAGAATGTCCACTCCAAACCCTTCTCTTCTTTAATGAACTCCAGATAGAACTATCTTACGATGCAGCAATCCCACTTCTCAGTCTATATCTGAAGGAAATAAAATAGAATATTGAAGAGAGATCTGCACTCCCGTGTTTACTGTAGCATTATTAACAAACAGTCAAGATACAGAAACAACCTGTTTTCATCAACAGATGAATGGATAAAGAAGTTGTGAATATATATATGTATATATGTATATATATATGTGTATATATACACACATATATATATACATACACATATATATACACATATATATACACACATATACACACACACACACACACACACACATATATATATATATATATATATATATATATATATATATATATATGAATATACTCAGCCATGAGAAAGAAGGAAATCTTGTCTTTTGCAATAACATGGATAGACTTTGAGGGCATTAAACTATGTAAAATAAACCAGACAGAGAAGACAGATATTGCATGGTATCACTTATAAATCTAAAGAAAAGTCAAACTCCTAGAAACAGAGAGTAGAAAAGTGGTTACCAGGGACTCGCGGGGCGGGGGGTGGTGGTGGGGAGAGATTAAAGGAGAGGTTGGTAAAATGATACAAACTTTCACTTTCAAGATGAATAAAGTCTGAGGAGAGCCTGGGTGGTTCAGTTGGTTGAGCGTCCAACTCTTGATTTTGGCTTAGGCCATGATCTCAGGGTCGTGGGACTGAGCCCCGCCTCAGGCTCCACACTGAGCATGGAGCCTGCTTGAGAGTCTTTCCCCCCTAACCTCCAAAAGACGTGAATAAACTCTAAGGATCTAATGTGTGACATGGAAACTATAATTGATAGTGCTGTATTGTATAATTGAAATTTGCAGAGAACAGAAAAAATGAGGTGATGAACAGAATAATTAACTAAATGGAGGAATCTTTTGATAGTGTATACATATATCAAATTACCACAATTTAAACATATCATGATTTTGTCAATTATACCTCAAAAAGCTGAAAGAATCACATCTCATTATTTATCTGGAAAGCCAATGTTATGCATTTCCTGTCACTATCATATTAAAATGATCAAAATACATTAAACTACATGTATGTATTTTAAGCAAACAAAGTCTTTTTTTAAAAATATAATTTATGGTCACACTGGTTTCCATACAACACCCAGTGCTCATCCCAACAGGTGCCCTCCTCAATGCCCATCACCCACTTTTTCTCACTCTCCCACCGCCCATCAACCCTCAGTTTGTTCTCTGTTTTTAAGAGTCTCTTATGGTTTGGCTCCCTCCCTTTGTAACTTTTTATTCCCCCTTCCCCTCCCCCATGATCTTCTGTTAAGTTTCTCAGAATCCACATATGAGTGGAAACATATTATATTTGTCTTTCTCTGTATGACTTATTTCACTTAACATAATACCCTCCAGTTCCATCCACGTTCCTGCAAATGGCCAGATTTCATTCTTTCTCTTTGCCAAGTAGTATTCCATTGTGTATATAAACCACATCTTCTTTATCCATTCGTCAGTTGATGGACATTTAAGCTCTTTCCATAATTTGGCTATTGTTGACAGTGCTGCTATAAACATTGGGGTACATGTGTCCCTAGGCGTTAGCACTCCTGTACCCCTTGGGTAAATTCCTAGCAGTGCTATTGCTGGGTCATAGGGTAGTTCTATTTTTAATTTTTTGAGGAACCTCTACACTGTTTTCCAGAGTGGCTGCACCAGTTTGCATTCCCACCAACAGTCCAAGAGGGTTCCCATTTCTCCACATCCTCTCCACCATCTATAGTCTCCTGATTTGTTCATTTTAGCCACTCTGACCAGCATGAGGTGGTATCTCAGTGTGGTTTTGATTTGTATTTCCCTGATGAGGAGTGATGTTGAGCATCTTTTCATGTGGCTGTTGGCCATCTGGATGTCTTCTTTGGAAAAGTGTCTATTCATGTCTTTGCCCATTTCTTCAGTGGATTATTTGTTTTTCAGGTGTGGAGTTTGGTGAGTTCTTTATAGATTTTGGATACTAGCCCTTTATCCAATATGTCATTTGCAAATATCTTTCCCCATTCTGTCGGTTGCCTTTTAGTTTTGTTGTTTCCTTTGTGGTGCAGAAGCTTTTTACCTTGATGAGGTCCCAATAGTTCATTTTTGCTTTTAATTCCCTTGCCTTTATAGATGTGTCGAGTAAGAAATTGCTGCGGCTGAGGTCAGAGAGGTTTTTTTCCTGCTTTTTCCTTTTTTTCCTGCCCTTTTTCCAAGGGTTTTGATGTTTTCCTGTCTCACATTCAGGTCCTTCATCCATTTTGAGTTTATTTTTGTGTATGGTGTCAGAAAGTCTAGTTTCATTCTTCTGCATTTCCAGTTCTCCTAGCACCATTTGTTAAAGAGACTTTCTTCCATTGGATATTCTTTCCTGCTTTGTCAAAGATTAGTTGGCCATACATTTGTGGGTCCAATTATGGGGTCTCTATTCTATTCCATTGGTCTATATGTCTGTTTTTGTGCCAATACCATACTGTCTTGATGATTACAGCTTTGTAATAGAGGCTAAAGTTTGGGATTGTGATGCCTCCCGCTTTGGTTTTCTTCTTCAATATTACTTTGGCTATTCAGGGTCTTTTGTGGTTCCATACAAATTTTAGGATTGTTTGTTCTAGCTTTGAGAAGAATGCTGGTGCAATTTTGATTGGGATTGCATTGAATGTGTAGATTGCTTTGGGTAGTATTGACATTTTAACAAGATTTATTCTTCCAATCCATGAGCATGGAATGTTTTTCCATTTCTTTGTACCTTCTTCAATTTTAAGGAAAACAATGTCTTGAAGTCTTTCTTTTCTGAAGCCATCATTTAATGCACACCAATTACATAATTTTCTTTCATGGGTACCTAATATTATTCATTTGAAAATAGAACATGCTTTTCCAGAAAATAGACTCTTTTTTGTTTTTAATGAAAACAGTCCTTGATCTACTGAAAATCTGTTATAAATAAATGACTTTATTTTTTTTTTTAATTTTTTTTTCAACTTTTTTTTATTTATTTATTTTTGGGACAGAGAGAGACAGAGCATGAATGGGGGAGAGGCAGAGAGAGAGGGAGACACAGAATCAGAAACAGGCTCCAGGCTCTGAGCCATCAGCCCAGAGCCCGACGCGGGGCTCGAACCCATGGACCGCGAGATCGTGATCTGGCTGAAGTCGGATGCTTAACCGACTGCGCCACCCAGGCGCCCCAAATAAATGACTTTAAAGAAAAGAAAAGATAAAATAAAATAAGGGTGAAAAGAGGTATAAAGAAAAGAAGAAACAAAATTTCTTTATTAATAGTTGATACAAAAAATTAAATCTATATTCT
Source organism: Prionailurus viverrinus (assembly GCF_022837055.1). Taxonomy (NCBI): domain Eukaryota; kingdom Metazoa; phylum Chordata; class Mammalia; order Carnivora; family Felidae; genus Prionailurus; species Prionailurus viverrinus. The sequence goes on along the minus strand of NC_062561.1, from coordinate 193,141,835 downwards.
ATAGAAAATTAGAGAGAATAGACAAATTTAGCAAGATGATTGGAAATGAAATCAATATACGACAACACCACACCATAATGTTATAAGTGGGGTCCAAAAACTGAATCAGTAAAATGAGAGGACTCATTTCTGGTGAGGTTAATGCAAAGCAAAATATTTCAAGTCCTCTGTATTCATCTACAAAATACAAAATAAAAATGACAGTTATGCTCTACGCAATTGACTATGTGCGGACCCAGGACAGTCCTACATGGCCCTAAAGCAAAAGCGACCAGTTTCTAACTGTGTCCCTCCTGCCCCCAGAAGAGAATGAGGTGACTCTTCTGGGGGAAGAGAATGAGAATGGAGGTGACTCAAACACCAACAGCTTCATGTCTAAATATGCATCATTACAGAGCATGTTATGAGTTTTACTGTAGAAATCCAGTTGTAGTTCCCATACACCAGAAACAAAACAAAATAAAAGAAATGACACCACTATAAGAGTAAGTACAATATCAAGAACCTAGGAATAAAACTAATGAAAGATGTGTGAAACTTCTATGGGAAAATCTGCCCTGCTGGGCTCTGGGGCAAGATTCCCAATAATGAGCCTAAGGCAAGTCAGCTAATTAAGAGCTTGGATGTGCAGGACCACACAGAGACAGCTATAATGGGGGTGCTTTTATTGTCTGCCAAAATGTGAATATCCTGCGTATGGCCAGCCTGGAGGACAGATGTGAACTGAAAGGCCACATTTGGCCAATGAAGTCCAGCCAGAAGGAAAGATCTGGATGTCAGCGAGGTCCTGATACCTACAGATGCTTAATCAGATGGCACCCACACCAAGAGGACCCAGAAATGCCAGCATTGGTTGGTGCCTGATGCCCAATCTTCTCAGGCAGGAGTCAAGGAGAGGGCCAGGTCAGAACTCTGTGCTATGCACCTGCTTCCGAAAAGAGTTTTGGAAGCAGTATCCTGAAGCCAAGTCTGTGAGATTAAAATAACTGATACTCAGCCCCAACCATGCTGATGCCAGAAGTGAAATGGTAGACTGAAGTGCAGAGAAGTAGGTAGAGTCAGCCCATGTGGGGCCAGAGGTGAATTTTTGGGGTGTGTGTCTACCACCAATGAGGTTATGCCACTTCCAGTACTTTGAAGAGTCATGTTGCGTTTGGGGGAAAATGTTTCTGAGTCTTCCAGGGGGATTAATTAAGGTACAAAATCCAAGAGCTTTCAATGAGGAAGTTTCAGAGCTAACTTAAAATGAGACTGAAAGCAGGGACAGCAAGAAAATCATTAATGCTCTTGGTGAACCCAGCCTAGGACTTGTGCCACCTCCTTTGCCATATTGAATTATCCTTGCAGCAAGCCTGCTATAAACCAGACACATAAACAACAAGCACGTAAGCACACAAACAAACGGGGTGTTTTTTCTCTATTCATGAACATTTTAAACTGGTGTGTTGGACATCAGAACAGGTTAGCACTGTCTAAAACCTGAATGGGCTCTTTTGGAAAGCATGCAGTGGAAGTCACTGGGGATGTTCATGCTGAAATCGAATGTTTAGTTACTATTCTGGGTTTCACAAAGAAGGGATTCACACCCTTGGGCTGAACTACAAAATGTGCAGATTTCCTCCCAACAATATGGTAGGGTCTTTCATGTTACACGTGTGAAAACTGAAGCATCAGAGGGAAAGGCAATTTCCTGACTAAGCTCATCCAGGGAATGAGTGCTAGACCAGAACTATCTTTGTTTAATGGCATATTGCACACACATGTTTTCTTGCTCAAGTGCCCTAGGAAATAATCCTAATTCTTACCTTGGGAATCCCGAAAGGATTGCGTCTAGACTTTACTCATTAAAATTAGCATGAAAGGTGAAAGCAGGTAATAGCATCTGAAATGATCTAAACTATAAAACTTTCTCAAATAATGACATTGAATTTTTGGACACATCTTGACAGCGTTCCAAAAATTTTGGCTGTTTTATACAATTGAAAAACTCTCAAATACTTTGACTTGAAAGCTGACACCAAGAAAGAAACAAAACAAACGTCCTTCCTAGGTCCTGTGCTTTTTTAAGCTTACAGCTGTATTTCAACTTCTCTCGGCACTGAGCCACTGAGCAAGGTATTCTTGGGGCATTTCTAATATCCTTTAATTAAAGCTCACAAGGGTTCGTATGATGTAATACTGAGGAAATCAATTCTTCCCAGGTATTCCTTTGCCTAAAACCCTTGCACTGGAGATATGCAGTCCTGTCCCCTGAATACCACCTGCCTTCCTATATGAAATAGTATCTACCTTCCACTACCACTGAACTTGTATCTTAGCCAAGTAAAGCAAAGGTTTCTGTGAGAGCTGTTTATTTGGTGATGTGTTTCTAGTTAGGGATGAAGATTTGGGTGGCTGGGTTCTATGTACTGAATGTTTGTATTCCCCAAATTCATACATTGAAGCCTACTCCCCAATGTGATGGTGTTTGGAGGTGAGGACTTTGGGAGGTGATTAGGTCATGAGGGTAGAGCTGTTATGAATGGCGCTGGTGCCCTTGAAGGGGAGACACTAGAGAGCTTGTGTGCTTGTCCACACTCTCTCTTCCCTATGTGGTGACACAGTGAGAAGGTAGCTGTCTATAGACTGAGAAGCAGGCCCTCACTAGACACCATATGTGCTGGCGCCCTGCTCTTGGACTTACCAGCCTCTAGAACTGCGAGAAGTAAATGTTGTTGAAGCCACCCAGTCCACGGTGTTATTGTTACAGAAGCCATAACTGAGACACTGGGGGGAGGAGCCAGAGAAGTTAGACAGTATGTCATCAAATTGGCCACCATTACAAGAAACTGTTACTTGATATTGCAGGGCATTTTCAGAAGCCATATGAAGTTGTCTTAGAAGTGTATACTTGGAGGGAACAAAGAGGGAACACATTTACAATCAGCTCCTGTCCCCTTCGGTCAAGGGCTATTCCAAGGACTATCAGTTCACCTACACTCCTAGGTTGTGCATGTGTGAATGCCAAGTCCCAGCGCAGGACCTGCACAAGCTGATTGAAGCCTGCATAGGACTGGTAGCCAACAAGAGGATTTTACAGTGTTCCACATGAAGTGTCCAACGTGCATCTCCCTTCAGGATTTAAATCAACTCTTGCTCCTATGCCCAATTCTGCTACCTGCTTCATCCACTGTCTGTCTTCTTCAGCACAAACCATTCACCTGGGCACCTGCTACTTGACCTTGTGAGCCATTTTTTCACAGGTTTACGTCCTTGTGCCAGAGCGGTCATGGATGTTCTAAAGTCTGTGTGCCTGAGTCTTAGGCCTTCTCTGTGCCTCAGTTTCTCCTCCTGTACAACCATGGGGTTGTATTATCCTGGGGCTACAAATTCAGATGGCAAAAAGGACCAGATAGGTAAATCATGACCAAAGCAGGCTAGGTTTATTTCCAAGTGATGTCTGTCTGAAATTGTATTCTTTCCACAAAGACATACTCTGTTGGGATATTAAATAAACAGAAATTGACCTTACATCTAGATATAAATGGGCTCCCTTTCATCTTCTTTGAAAAAATTAGCTTTCTCAGTTTATCTTGTATTCTACTTTTGATAGAAGCATGTTGACAGGAAATATTATTGCACGGTTTCAATGGTAAGTGACAGTTCTCCATAGGTGCTGGTGTTCAGAGTTCAGAGAGAATGAGGACTCTCGTGAACCCTTGAAGGAGCAGCTGATATTCAGATCGTTGCTGCTGGACCCAGGGGTATCAGAATCTTCACATCCTTTATAGCAAGCCGAGAAATACAAGCTTTATCTGTAATTTCCCAATTTTTAAATGTTCGTATCTCCTTCAAATTAATCTTAGACTATGTACATCAAACACAACTCATTTGGGCTTATTTTGATTTCCAAGCTACCAGTTTGCCAACTTGGAATAACAAAATTCCCAGAAGTCTCTCCAGAATGAATATGCTAGAGTTCATACTCTGCCAAGAATCTCTGTTCCTACACCCTCACTTCCTGATCCTCATTTAGACAGTCTCATAAATCCCTGTCCAGAATCCTGACTCTATTACCATCTTAGCCCTGTCACTTTGGAATCTTATCCCCAGCCTGTAAGCAGTCTCTCTGCCAGATCAGTTACTTGGCCTTAAGTTCTGAGAAACTCTGAGATCCAAAAGGAACTGGCCATGAAATGAGACATCATTCTTTTAGCTAAGGATTATAACCTTGAGCCAAAAGAAAAAGGCATTAAAAACTACAGAAAGCCTGAGTCATGGGTATTGTGCTAAGGGTAGGAAGTGTTATTATAATGCCAGAATCAATTGTATTGTCTGGTGGGGAGCCATGGGCCGCTGGAGGGATGGAATTCTAATCTGCTCCGAACAATCTTCCTCACTCTTGCCTCTGAGCCACCTGTGTCTGGCAGTTTATCTGATGGCCATTCTACTTGGTACCTTGCGAGGACTACAACATGCTAACACTGAGAGCACCCACCTGAATTTATAGCTGTGTGGAGGGGTAAATTTTCTTTTATTTTTTATATTTTATTTATCAAGTATAACATACCTGATAAAAACTTCATTTCAGATAAAGCAGTGATGGAAGAAAACATACCGTTCCTCTTTTTTTTTTCTTTTGTGAAGAGAAATATCTTAATGATTATGAAACAGGACACATTGCCTCTTTGCTTTTGCTGCTGGAGGATGGGTCATGAGAATTCTCCATTGTAAATGGGTCACGAATGATAACAGTAATAATTATAAAGCAGTTAACATTTATGGAATATGACCATATTCTTGGCACCAAGGTAAGTACTTAACATGTATCATTTCACTTTATCTCCAGAATAATCCTAGATATAAGCACTGTTATTGTTCTTCTTCAGAAAACTGAATTGTGGAGAGGTGGTCAACTTCCCAAGATCATATAGTCAGTGGTAGAGCCACAACTCTATTTTCTACCTCTCCCTTCTAACAAATAAAAGGAGTATTAGGTAGAAAATCTTTACTCAGAGTGCAGAACATACAGAATACATAGCATCACCAGAAATGCATTCATCGATGACATTTATAGCTTTGTGACAGAGCCATGTAAGTATTTGGCTACTACTGTTTTCCCTGGACATGTCGTTCTGGAAGGCTGTGAGACTGATTTTTTCCATAGCAGCCCTTTAATGATAGAATGATTAGTGCACCAGCTAACTAGGAGATTTTAGCTTAGCTACACCTAGAATCCAGGCATTCAGGGGCTGGCTGCAAGGTACTCTCTTTTTCTGAATCTCTACAATGCTTTGTTCTAGTAATTATGGGAGTCTGTTCCCCAAAAGTCTTTTTTCAACTTTTCATAAGTAATACTGTAAAGAGAAGAATAGTTTGAAAGTAACACAAGTGGGTGGAAGACAATTTGCCAGCAATATGAGAGGCCTTCAAACCAGTAAATATATAAACATAGCCATCCATCCATCCATCCATCCATCCATCCATCTATCCATCCATCCACCCCACAAATAGTAATTTTCTACTCTTCTGCTATGTGTGTATCCCTGTGGTTGTAACCTACTCATCCTGTGCCTCATTTCTCTTGCTTTTGGCCACCTTCCACTCTCCCTTTCTCCTTCCCTCCTGCAGCCTGGCACTAGATTAGACCTGTGCCTTCAGGGGGATTTGTACCAGCTACCAACCCCCAGATTTAACAACCTATCCAGGGCTAAGTTCTTCTTCTTTTTTAAAAATTTTTTTTAATGTTTATTTATTTTTGAGAGAGAGAGGGATAAAGAGAGAGAGAGAGGGAGACACAATTCAAAGCAGGATCCAGGCTCTGAGCTGTCAGCACAGAGCCCAACACGGGGCTTGAACTCACGAACCACGAGATCATGACCTGAGCCAAAGTCAGACGCTCAACCGACTAAGCCACCCAGGCGCCTCTAAGTTGTTGTTCTTCTAAGTCCAAGCCTGAACTCAGCTCTAAAGTATGCTGTAGGGGCTTGGAGTCCCTCAGAGATAGTGTAGTATAGAGGTTACATGATTGATCTATAGTCTAGCCAGATTGTGTTCAAATTCCACTCTGTTACTAGCTGTGTGATCTTGGACCTGGCCCTTACTTCTCTGAATTTCAATGTTCTTATTTGAAAAAGAGGAATAAAAATCTCGTAGAATTCTTTGAAGGGTTAAATAAGATTACACATGCAAAGCCTTTAGCATAGAAGCTAACACATGTTGTATGTGCAAGAAAAAGAGTTGTGCGGGGCTTTTTTTTTTTTTGCCATTTTTTTCTTTGTAGTTGTTAACCATATACTCAGACTGAAGTTTGAATCTAATATTATCTTGACTAAGTGCAGTTTATCTTGCCTCCTCCTTCCTTTCTTAACCTTTGCATTGTTCAGATTTTATATCTTTCATGTTCACCTGAATTACAGATGTGTAGAAATCCTTAGCAGAGTGCTGCCTCATAGTACAGTTTTAATGAATTTTACCTTTAGTTTTCCTTATGTTCTGTCTCTTCTTTCTCAGACACATCCAGCCTACATGAATCCCTCCTTCCTAGGACTTGAACAAGGGAACTATTTCAAGTGCGTGTTGTGGGTGCAAAGCTTTGGCGGCAGTTTTCTTCTTTCTTTTGTTGCTGCCAAAACTCGGGTCATAGGCATTCTTGCCTAAACATAGCACAACCTCCCAACTGTTCTCTTGACCTCCAGTCTTTCCTCCCTCACTCAATCCTTCCTTTTAACTACCTCCAGAGTTATGTTTCAGTAAGAATGAGGCTGGAAAATCTCCTATGGCTTTACCACTGCCTACAAGATGAAGCTCAAACGCCTTAGCCCAACTTTAAGGGTCTGCCAGTGCCTGACCCTAATCTGCCTTTCCAGCTTTCCCTTTAAATGGACCATTTGCACCTTCTGCTGGAATCTTCTCAAATATGCAGTGGTCTCTGAATAGCCCTATTTATTTTATACTCTTTCATTTTTATGTGTGTTATTATGGGAATATCACCCCACTCCCTTTTCCCCTTGTCTAGATCATATCCACTTTTAACAGACTTTGAGTAAATTTCACTTTCTCCATGATTCTCTCTGATCTCACAGTCAGAATTACCACCTCTTTTGTCCACATTCAGATCACACTTCGTACCTTATTGTAGTCTTTTGTTCACTGCAAACTTCTTTAGGATCTGGGTTATGTCACATTTCTGTTTCTGTCAACTTATGCCACCTGGTACAGGTCCTGGTTTATTGGGGGGGGATAGAAAGAAGGGGAACGACTGTTAAAGGAAGAAAAGTTCTTCAATCATTGCCCCTCAGACTATGAACAGTTAGCACATGTGAGATGTGTGTAGCTACTGACTGATTGTATCAGCAAGCAACAGGATACATCAGCCCTTTTATGTCTCCTTAGAGATACGCATTTATTAACTGTGCCCTTCAAAAGAGTGTAAACTTCAGAGAGTTCTCAGTGAATGTTTACAAGGCACACAGTGGAGCCCAGAGGAGTAACTTAAATCCTTGCTCCTTTTCTCTTACCTGAGCTGCCTGCTCCGCCTTCACCTCCCCGTCCCCAGACCTGTAGGGTAGCTGGGGCAGGCAGGAGACATCAAAGCCTAATTAATCCAGTAACCAGAATAAGCTGACTTTTTAGCTGTTTGTCAGAACAGATCCAGGAGGGAAGTGTTTTGTATTATAAACAATGAGGAAGCCCATGGAGTCTCAGCTAAGTCTGGCCTTGAAGAAATTGGGCATAAAATGATTAAGAAGAGCCACGGATATGAAAAGTGTAACTTCTCATCCAAGCACTGCATGAGTCTTAGCAGGAAAACTCTCAGTTGTTGGGGAAATCTTCTATAAAGTTTAAGGTTTAGCGCAAAGAACAATGGAGAAGTTAAGGATCAGGAGTATAGGGAGGGTGGTGTTATATTTATAATCTGTTATGGTGAATAGTTGGGGGGGGGTGTTTTCTAAGAGTATGAGTTAATGAGCCCTGGTTTATGTTTTTTGTTTTGGTTTTTCTTTCTTCCCCACTGGGTTCTGCTTATTCTTCTGATCCGTATGGGTGAGGTCCAAATCCATGGTGGTGGATTCCCAACAGACATTTTATACAATGTGACGCTGTACCCCTTACCCTCCACCCTGGCAGAGTTGAATGAACTGAAGGTGAGCACCTGACTCACGCTCATCGAAGTCATGATTTATCTAGAGACAGTTTCTCCAGGTGATTGGGCACAGACCTTGAAAACCACTGATGGCTAAAACTTCAGTGTGGCCTCAGAACCAGAGAAAGATACCCTGCAGCAAGAGAAAGATGATGATGATACTCAGAGAAGAAGAAAGGACTACTTGGAGAATGCTGGTGTGATCGTGCCTCCTTTCCTATTTCCCCATAGCTTGGCTGCCACACACTGTCACCACTGTTGCTCCTTCCTTTATGTTTAGCCAAGAGTTCGTTTTCAGAAAAGGGAAATAAGATCACAAAAACAACAACCTCATTCTGTCTAACATCAGGGAAACTGTAGTGATCCATAGAAAGTTATGCAGCCATTAAAAAGGGTGTTTACCAAAGGTTCCTAATAATCTGGAGAAATATTTATGTCACAGTGTCAAGTGATAAAAGGCCAAAAAATGTGTATATATGGTATCAGCTGAACCACATGGAAACTTCCATAAAATTATGTATAAAAAATGCATAGAAAAATAATCCCCCAAATATCAACAGTGGCTGTCTCTCTGTTATTTTATTCTTTCTTATATTTTCAAATATTTTCCTAACCAGAATGTTTCTTTTTATAACGGAAAGTCCAATTTTATTTGAAAACATATTTTTACATTGTCTAGCTTTATGCATTATCAGCTAAGCTTGGAATTTAAAACAAAATCAATTGGAAGATTACATAATGCTAATGTTTCAAGAAATCCTGGAAATTCTTTGGCTCAGAGTTTAAAAATATTTCTTTGGGGTCACAGGTAACATGAGAATATGAGAAATTTTAACTCTTCTCACAGAAATAAATATGTATATAAAAATAAATCTATTAGGATGCCTTAGTTGCAAGTTATAGAAAACCCTATAATACAGGCTTGAACTCTAAAGGAAATTTATTGATTCCAGTAACCAAAAAGTCCAGAAGTATCTGGCTCCAGGTGAGGCTTGATCTAGTAACACAACAATGTGACGGCCATGTATTTTTTCCTCCATTTCTGCTCCTCTTTCTCCAGACTTGACTTTATCCCATGGCTGATTTACTTTGGGGTCCCAGGATGGTTGTCATGTGTTCCTGAGTTTTCACACACAATCTTTTATCCCCAGCAGAAAAGAGAGAGTCTTTGCCTCAGCTTTCCCAGCAAATATTCTGTGATTCTCAAGCTGACTGGTCAAACTAAATTTACATGCCCATCAGTGTGTCACTCACTGTGGCTGGTATAATTGAATGTGCTCATAGGCTTAGCCCAGGTCATGTTTTCCACCCAGGGTTTCCTACACCATATTCATCCCCCCAATAGAAATGAGACTTGAGGTCATAGTGTTCCCAGTTCATGCTGCCTTGGGATCTCAGGCTCGATTTTGTCTATCCTCTAAGGACAATGGAAAGGCACAGAGATTTGTAATCTTTCTAAATCACTCCCAGTGACACCTGGGTGGATGGATGAATGGAGTACTCAAAGTTTAGTGAAATGGTTTTGGTGAATGTGAAAAATGAGCATTGCTGAAGGTTAAGGGCAGTCGAAACCTGAGCAAGAAAGCTCACCTCTGATGTTCTAGCTCCTAAAACCATTTATCTAGATGAAGTTCTGATTGTCCTCAAGCCTACACCACTGTTTGTCAATGAATTCACATTTATACCTCCTGGAGAGGTGGGTTTTCTCCTTTTTCCATATATGTGCAATAACAAATATATTTTTATTTTTTAATTATTTTTAGCTAAAAATTGTTTTAATGTTTATTTATTTTTGAGTGAGAGAGAAACAGAGCATGAGCAGGGAAAGGGCAGAGAGAGGGAGACACAGAATCCAAAGCAGGCTCTAGGCTCTGAGCTGTCAGCACAGCTGACCCGGAGCTTGAACTGGTGAACCGCCAGATCATGCCCTGAACCAAAAGTTGGCTGCTTAACCAACTAAGCCACCCAGCACCAAATACAAATATATTAACAACAACAACAAATATATTAATGATGATGATGAAGATAATGATGATGAAAATGATAAGTTTATTAGCTTGGACTCTTTTTGCTATAGAAATAAAAACCCTGGCCAGACTAGCTTAAGAAAAGCAGATTGCAGACTCACTTAAGAAAGTCTAGTACAAGCTGGAGCCAGGATTTTGCATCTTCTGCTCTCAAATAATTACATCTACAGGGTAGGCATGATCATCACTCTCAGGCCAAGCATGGTGATTTTAGCTTAGATAATGTTGCAGAGCTAGGGGGCCAGGTTTGGGAGATGAGCATGGATTAGAGTTTGGCCATGTTGACTTGGTGATGCTTTAGACACCTCAGGGAAAATATAGGTCCTCTCTAAGAAAGAATGCCTAAGCCAAATTTTGGAGGATGAGATGATCAAGGGCATAAGTGGCAAAGGGAAGAGGAGAGAGCATTCTGGACAAAGGCGTTGATTGGGATAGTATTATGGCATCTCAGGAGCTGAAAGAAAGCCTATATGGCTAAAGGATAATGAAAAAGGGAGAGGATGCCACAAATAGATGTAGTGGGGCCAAGAAGAACTCAGCTCATGTAGAGACATTTAGGACTTCATATCCCACAGTTTGCAATCCTTGTAAAAATAGTCTCTTCCCTGGGAATGTAGGTAAAGGGAATGACCACAACCGGACCCATTTAGGGACACATTAGCATGCTGTCTGGTGGCAAGGGAATGAAACCCATTAATTGGTTTTCTGTAGGATTTGCAATTATCCCAGATGTGGGAAAGTGGTGAGGGACTGATCAATACTTGGGTTCTCCACAGGAAAGACTAATTCCATTATTTTTTTAAAAGCTAAGCAGTGTGGGACAGGCAAAACAAATACACAAACTAAACCTCAAAAATGTTTTCTACATTGATAATATATTTATGATAATAACAGTTAAAAACCATGCATTGCATGTTATTTGTTGGTAATAGCGTGCCAGAAACTATGATGAGCACTTACATTATCTGATTTAAAACTCACAATGACCTTTGAGTTAGATATTATTATTCCTCATTTTACAGAAGAGGAAACTGAGGTTCAGAGATCATTAGCTGCCTGAGACCACAGAGCTGGTAAGTAGCAGTGCAGAACTAACAAGAAGATCTGGTCTTCTAATTGGAATGGCAAACTCTTAACCACTATGTAACTGGTTACTTTCATAGGAGGATTCCCAAATCTCTCCAGCTTAACTTCTAGCAAGACCTCCATGGTAACAGCAAAGCTAGAGTGTGGAGGCAGTGGTGTCACTCAGATCTCTGACTGTCCCAGCTGCCATGCCTTAAAATTTATTGCTGCACTGTTGCTAAAGCCATGCTTCCCATGGACTGCTCCCAGCTAATGACTGGGCACGGTAAAGACGGTAAGGCAGACCCATTTCTGGGAGACATGGGACTTATCTGATGGGCAACTTTTTTTTTTTAAATTTTTTTTTTCAACGTTTTATTTTATTTTTGGGACAGAGAGAGACAGAGCATGAACGGGGGAGGGGCACAGAGAGAGGGAGACACAGAATCAGAAACAGGCTCCAGGCTCTGAGCCATCAGCCCAGAGCCCGACGCGGGGCTCGAACTCACGGACCGCGAGATCGTGACCTGGCTGAAGTCGGACGCCCAACCGACTGCGCCACCCAGGCGCCCCTCTGATGGGCAACTTTTGTTCAAGGACTCCACATCAGCTTTGTGTAACTTTCTCGGAATTGAAATGCAGTCCAACGCTCTTCTATTCAGCCAACATACCTTCCTTCCTTTTTTCCATCCTCTGGTTCATAAGGGATAGAACTGCATGGCGCTCTGATGGCTCTCCCAGCCACCTTCTATACCATCCTCCTTTTCCTGAACAGGCATTTTTATAATTAATCTCTTAGTCTATTATAATTAGTTCTAATTTATTGTGTTAGGTGCCTAGGATTGCCGTAACAAAGACCCACCAACTGGGTGGCTTCAACAACATAAATTTATCATCTCATGTTTCTGGAGGCTAGAAATTCAAGGTTAAGGTTTTGGCAGGGCTGTTTCCTTCTAAGGGATATAAGAGAAAATCTGTTCCAGGCTTCCTTCCTGGCTTCTGGTAGCCTCAGGTATTCCTTGAATTGTAGATGATCTTCTCCCTGTGTCTTTACATCATCTTCTGCCTGTACATGTCTGTCTTTGTATCCAAATTCTCCCTTTTTATAAGGACACAGTTTTACTGGATCAGGGTTCACCCTAATAATCTCATCTTAACTCGATTGTCTGCAAAGATTCTAGTTCCAAAAAAGATCACTTTCATGAGTATTAGGGGTTAGACTTTATCATCTTTTTGGGTGGGGACACAACTTTCAACCCACAGTATGCATTTTAGTATATCATTCTTGGAGAATTCAGGAATTTCAGTAAGTCTATTTATATCTAAAATCTGCATCACTTCAAGAGCTTCTATCACTTGGCCGAGGTGTATTTTTGAGGATGGAAAATCCTGTATTCTTTAAACCATAAAAAGTGCTAGACATATTTAAATTAATCTAATGGAACATAATTATACTAATTAGATGCATTTAAACATTTCATTAGAAATACCCCACAATATTAATTTTAAGCACAGCTATTTTAAGGTAGGCCAGAGATAGGTAATTTAAATATTCCTTTATTTTAAATAATAGTGAGACTTTATTTGGCTTAGTTTTGCTTTTCACAAACTGCGTTCAGTGGTGCACAAGCCCTCTGTGAGATATAATAGATATTAAAAAGGTGAGGTGTCGGATTTGTTCAGGAAATGGAATGAATTGGGTCCACTTCTTGGGTATTCATTCACTCGTTTACTGGGCATCCGTATGTGTCAGGGATTGTGCTAACTAGTGAGGATCCAGCACTGAATAAAATAGCATCCTTGTCCTTCTGGGCCTTGTGTCCTCATATCTCCAGGACCTTTTATTTAGAAAAGGGCTGATAATCAAGTAAGTAGATAAATGAACAAGGTATGTGAAGAAAACAAAAGAGGTAATAGGATGAAGACAACAGGGATGGGCCATCTGGGTTTCAAATGGGGCTGTGGGAAAGGCTTTCTGAAAGAGCCCGTATTGCAGCTGATATCTGAGTGGCGAGAAGAAGAAAGAACTCTGTAAGAAGCTGGGAGAGTATGGGGGGCAGGGGGCAGCAAGTGCAAAGAAAGATGCTGAGGCAGCAGAGAGATTGGCTGGTGGGAGAAGCAGAGGTGGGGGAGCGTGGTTGGCATAGAGTGGGGTGGAGATGATGAGTTCAGTGGCTCAGCTTTGGGAAGGTCTGTAGAAACCAGATCTTGATGGGTCTGGTAGGCAATGCTGAGGAGTTTGCATTTTATTTTAAACGCAGTGCACACTTATGCGTTAAAGGCTCTGAGGGGTCCTGCAGTAGAACAGCCTGTTTGAACCATGTCCAAGTTTCCAAAACGTATTGGACCTAATTGCTCTGCTAATGAGTGCTATCTGACAGAACAGTTGTGTCCCCTGGAAGACATACTGGATGATGCTGATTTGTGATTTTAAAGTGGTTGCTACTTTAGGAACACAATTGTCTCATGAAAGTAGGCCATTGGGGCACCAGTTGATGCAGTAAAAATGAAATAAAAAAATACATACATATATATGGAATGTTTACATTCTCTGAACTTAGGTTTCCTGAGTTCATATCCCAGTACTCCTACTTTTTAAAAAAAATTTTATTTATTTATTTATTTATTTATTTATTTAGTTAGTTAGTTAGTTAGTTTAGAGAAAGAGAGCAGGGGAAAGGGGCAGAGGGCAACAGAGAGAGAGAAGGAGAATCCCAAGCAGGCTCTATGCTCAGTGTAGAGCCTGATGTGGGGTTTGATCTCATGACTGTGAGATCATGACCTGAGCCAAAATCAATAGTTGGACGCTTAATCAACTGAGCCACCCAGGTGCCCCTCAATTTCACTACTTAGTAATTATGTCCTTGTGGCTGAGATACTTCATCTGTCTGTGCCTCAGTTTTATCCTCTGTAAAATGGAGGGTAATATTAGTTATTTCAACTGATTGTTAGGATTAATTGCAAAATTCAATGTAAAGTTCTTTGTGGTACTTCCTCCATAAATATTATTTTCATTACTAACACTCTAAATATGTCAATATTTTCTCTGAGAATGTCAAGCTTTATTTTTTTATGTGAATGGGCTCATGCACAAGAGCTAAGATATTCTAGAAAAAAAATATTTTTTTATTGAGTAAACTCACGAAAACACGTCTATACCCCTTTGACAAAATAATGGCAAGTCTCGTTTACGTTGTACATAAACAAATGACACAAACAATTGTCATTGGATTATCAGTTTCTATATTTCCTGCCTCTGTTTTCCTTCCTTTTGCAAAACTACCAAATATAAAACCTAATCAGGTTAGGAAATTGTATGCTCATTCAGCTCTCATTTGCAGATGAGTGCTGAAGTGTCAGTGGCCAGGCGTGGATCCGGGTGTTTCTCTTTTTTTTTTTTTTTAATTTTTTTTAATGTTTATTTATTTTTGAGACAGAGAGAGACAGAGCATGAATGGGGGAGGGTCAGAGAGAGAGGGAGACACAGAATCTGAAGCAGGCTCCAGGCTCTGAGCTGTCAGCACAGAGCCTGACTCGGGGCTCGAACTCACGGACCGTGAGATCATGACCTGAGCCGAAGTCGGACGCTTAACCGGCTGAGCCACCCAGGCGCCCCAGGTGTTTCTCTTGAAAGGAATTTGTGAAGCCCTAAAATTTCTTCATTCCATTTTCAGCAACAGAGAGCGAGTATCATGTCTTCACTGGTCACTTGCCAAGGATGTTGGAGGCCTCTAACTTCTGGATCCTCAGTGCAGGTGGACTGCTTTGATCTAACTGAGGTTTACTCACAAGGCAGAAGGCCCTGACCTGGAGTCTAGCACAGGTGAGGGAACCCAATACATTGAACGATCAGAAAACCAGTGGAATGATCGTGATGTCTCTACTTGCAAACAGGAACTGAGAGTTGTTGACATAATTTTGGTCTATTAAAGTGTTTTTTTTTTTTTTAAACCTGCCTTGCCTAAGTGGATTTAATGTGGTTTTTTTCTCCTGACACTTATCAGCTTGGGAAAATAGAAAATTTAATTGCAACATTTATATATAATTGCTGGGTGATGAATGCTTGAGGATTTTTTACTTTGCAGACACACCAAAACAAAAAATCATCCCACAATCAAGATTTCTGGATGAAATGAGAGATCCTCTCCCACATCCTATGGGTGAGCAGTTTGGATTTAATTGCTTCACTACTTTATTTGTAATTTTCTAAAATAGGCCTCCAGAGAAATTCTCTTCCAACAAGATGTTCTCATGGTCAGGGGTAGAGCATGCATGAGTCAAGTGAAAAAAAAAATCAGTCTCTAGCCCAACTTGTGTGCCACATAACAGCTTGTGTCCTGATCTCAAGGGGCTTCCATTTGGGGAGTAACACTAGTAATACCTTTGAAATGATTGTGGAAAATAGCAGAGGTTTGAGATAGTGGAGTGCTTCTTAGTGTAGCAAACACTCCAGGTATTAATTGATTCCTAAAGAAGGCATTTCAACAGAGCTGAAATAATACGGAAGCGGAAATACCATGTTTCATACGACTATAATTTTTGGTTAGCATTCATGATCAGCCATGTCATGGCTGAGATAATGAAAGGCAGGGTCTAGAGTGCTGATCAGCTGGTCTGACATAGTTACAGTTGTGTTTGGTTTGGCTATGAGGTGGGTGCGATATTTTAGAAATTATGGTAACCAGGCAAGTGTTACTTTCAATTATACACTTTCACCCCATCATCGTACATCCTGCACTTCTCAGGGTCCCTGCAGGCTTTTGAGTTTGCACCGGTCAAATACATAAGCCACAAATTGGTGGAAAGAGGGTGGGATTAGACTAGATGACACTTTAAATATCCTCGTTGATATTCTATGTTCTGAAAACTTGGAAGAAATAAATGTAAACTGTGACAGTAAGGAGGACTTTGTAGTGTAGGCAGGACTTGCAATCGTTGTGGAAAGGGAGGGTGCACCTAGAACAGCCAGTATGGCAGTATTGGATGGCATGAGCACAGGGACACTTGTCTGGCAGAGGGGATGAGGGTGTGCTGACTACAGGAAAGGAAGTTGAGATCATTACACTGGGGCCAAACTTGGGGATACCTTCAAGATGAAAGAAGTTCCCAAGACCACATGGTAATAACGAGCAGAGCTGAGACTAGAGCTGAGAGCTCTTGGCTTTCTTCGACCTTGGTCTTAGTTGGACACCACTCTGCTTTTGTAGAGCTAAAAAGTATTAAGTTTCAAAGTTTAGGAGGCCCAACAAATAAAATTATAGCCAATTTTAGGCCCACGTTCTTGAAAAATACAGCAGGTATGTATAAAGATATATGCGCATTGTTTCTAATTATCCGTCTTTTTTTCACTAACGTGGCCAATGGTTTTCTTAGAGGGTTGGCTAAGTTACATTTACTCTTTTCTTTGTCTCATCACATAGGTCATTCCTATCCAGGCATATCCACCATCACATTATTATGGGAACAGAAAGAATTATTTATTCTGGGAATCCTGCCCATATTCTCAATACATCATTTTTGTTTCATTGCTTGATTTATGTACTTGTGTAGGTAGAGGGTCCTGGCTATTCATTTCTATGAGCCTTTCCTTTTTCTGAGGTTCTGATCCTTCCTCTCCCATCCTATACAGATGTATTGTATTGTGGAAACACCACCAGCGGCCATGAATTTTTTTCTTCCATCTTGTGGCCAAAAGCTTGACTTGGGCGTTTCTGTAATGATCAAAGGGATTAATGCGCATTGTATTAGGATACTTTCCATTACAAGTGAGAGCACAAATACATTTATACAAAAAAAGAATTTACTGGCTCACATAATGAATGAGTTCAGGATTTCGCCTCAAGCATGGCCAGAGCTCCAACGATTTCAGCAGGACTTGGTCTTGCTCCATCTCTTGGCCCTGATTTGCTCCATGCTGGCGTCATTCTCGGGCAAGGTCTGCTCACATAGAGGCCAGATGGCTCAGAGCAGCTCTAGGTAGTCATCTTCCCAGCTTCAAGTCAATACAAAAGAATTTCTCTTTCCCAATTACCTATAATTGGGTCCCCCTGGATCACAGTCTTCCATTAGAGCCAGGAATGGGGTCCACCACTGAGTCACTGAGAGTGAAAATGTACACGAGGGTGGTCCCCTATAGAATGATATGGTGCAATCACCAGAAGAAGGGGGCAGGTGGGCGGGGTAAGGTGTGATGATGTCTTTAGAAAGATGAACGAGGGGCGCCTGGGTGGCGCAGTCGGTTAAGCGTCCGACTTCAGCCAGGTCACCGTCTCGCGGTCCGGGAGTTCGAGCCCCGCGTCAGGCTCTGGGCTGATGGCTCAGAGCCTGGAGCCTGTTTCCGATTCTGTGTCTCCCTCTCTCTCTGCCCCTCCCCCGTTCATGCTCTGTCTCTCTCTGTCCCAAAAATAAATAAACGTTGAAAAAAAAATTAAAAAAAAAAAAGAAAGATGAACCAAAACTTGGGGATGGGCTTAGCTCTTCTGGAATGTACAGCTGAACCCAACATCTCTTTTTAGTGTTTATCATGTTTTACCTTAAAAAATCATATGAATTCTCTATAACATGTGTTTTAATGTAAAAATGCATTTTTAAAAAATGTATTTATTTAAATTCAAGTAAGTTAACATATGTGTACCATTAGCTTCAGTATTAGAACCAGTAATTCGTCACTTACATATAACACCAAGTGTTCATCCCAAGTGCCTTACTTAGTGCCCATCACCCATTTAGCCCATCCCCCACCCAGAACCCCTCCAGCAACCCTCAGTTTGTTCTCTGTATTTAAGAGTTTCTTATGGGTTGCCTCCCTGTCTTTAGCTTATTTTTCCTTCCCTTCCCCTATAGTCATCTGCTTTGTTTCTACATTCCACATATGAGTAAAATCATACACTGTCTTTTTCTGACTGACTTACTTCGCTTAGTGTAATACACTCTAGTTCCACACACATTGTTTTTGAATTACCAATTGACTAGCTTTAACATTCTAGGAAGGGACATCATTTAATATCCTCTGGCTTCAGAGACCAAGGTGCCTCCCTGTGTTCCCCAGTTTCCAACCTGAGAAGCACAATTTTATACAATGATCAGATAATAAGACGGCCATTAACAGGTTTCTCTGCTGTTTCAAGCAAGTGGCGTAAGGAATAAACAACAGGTAAGACTGGCATACAGAGTGGCCATGAAGAGAATGGGTTTTGGGTCACAAGGCCATGAGTTGGAATCCTTCTTCACCACCAGTAATCTGTATGGCCTTTAATAAATTACTTAACTTCTTTGAGCCCTGGTTTCCTCATTGGTTATCTCCATGCATCCTTCTAAATTGTCGGGACTGAGTGACTTAATCCCCATGACGCCAGCACAGTACCTGGCACAGAGTAATTCTCAGGAATTGTTAGTATTAGCATATTATAAGGCATACCATAATTAATATTTTATGTGCACTTATATACATAATAAACTTTTAAAATGACCGATTTTACTTCTACCCAAAACAATCTCATACTGTAGTTTCAAATGGAAGTAAACGATGGATGATAGATTTGTTATTTGTTTTTCCATGACCTGCAGCTAATTGAAAAAGACTCAAGATATAAAACAAGGAAGCAGAGGAGATTGCCTCTCAAGTGGAGAGGTTTTATTTTCATGCTATTAACGTACACTCGCTGTAATATTTTCCTGCTCTTTAATTCCTACCCAGTTGTCATTAATTGCACACTTATCTTGCCTTTAACGCCAGCTCTCATTTCCTAACCAACTCTTGCACAAAGCAATTAGCCAAAATACATCTTTCCTTCAGTTTTCAGCAGAAAGTCCACCTGCTAGGCATTTTTCACACTCTGAATAAAAACAAGGGAAAGAGCGTCAGGAAAAAGCTTAACTGAGACAGATTATCAGTCAATTATTGGTGTCTTTTAATTCTAAGAGCTAGTGATCATTTCTAGCTTCCAAAAATGCCCACCACATTTGAGATGATAGCTACTATGAAAAAGAAGGTTACAGAACATGAAACGGTAGAAATAAAAAGGCTCCATAGGACTCCTTCCATTTAAGCTTTGGAGACCCTCATCTCTTCTAATTTTAAAGTGTATCCTGTCACTTGGCTCTCATACTTTAAATAGCTCCCTCCATTTGTTTTTCCATTTAGTGTGCATGTGCACAACCGCTATCACCCGCTGTGTACGTGCTCCAATTTTAAAGATTTCAAGTGTCTTCCATAAGGGTGCATATCGACAAAGTCAATTTGAACATACAGAAAGTGCCGCATCGTTCACTTAATGAAATCTTTCCCCAACTCCTACACAGTTCCTGCAATGAAAATATGAATGATTCGGGGCGCCTGGGTGGCTGAGTCGGTTAAGCCTCCGACTTCAGCTCAGGTCGTGATCTCACAGTCTGTGAGTTCGAGCCCCGCGTCAGGCTCTGTGCTGACAGCTCAGAGCCTGGAGCTGCTTCGGATTCTGTGTCTCCCTCTCTCTCTGTCCCTCCACTGCTCATGCTCTGTCTCTCTCTGTCTCAAAAATAAATAAACATTAAAAAAAAAGGAATATATGAATGATTCAAATCAGGAAAGGGGAGCACTTTATCGTTTAGCCATGTTACCCTCAAATTTTAGATCATCTCAAGTGTCTTCTGAGTAAGGGAAGTGGGGTTCTGAATGTTCAGTGTCTTCTGTCCCGTTCTTCCTCTTTTTTTTTTTTTTTTTAAGAGGGAGCGGGCACCTGGGTGGTTCGATTGGTTGAGCACTTGACACTTGATTTCGGCTCAGGTCGTGATCTCATGGTTTGTGGGTTCGAACCCTGTGTTGGGCTCGGCACTCAGTATGGAGCCTGCTTGATATTCTCTGTCTCCCTCTCTCTCTGCTCCTCCCTCCCTCTCTCTCTTTCTCTTTCTCTCAAAAATAAATAAACATTCAACAAAGTTTAAAAGAGGGAGTATGATGTCATAGTGAGAACTCAGACTGGGAGGCCTCCTGGCTTGAGTCCAAGTCTTGAGTGCACTAGCTCCTACCTGTGAGTCTGTGGGTCACTTACCTTGCGCCCCTATACTTCCCTGCTCTCATCCATACTCACTTCAGGGGGCCATTGGAAGGCCTAAATGAATTAATCCATGGAAATGATTAAAACAGTGCCTAGCACACAGTAAGTTATTTGAAGCATATGCACTGGTACAGTTATTAGAAGAACCTGCACGGGCCTTTCAGAGCACGTGCTGGCAAGTGAAGGTTCAGTCTTAGATCTGAGCCTCAGCTCTGCCATTTACTAGCTGTGTAACCTCAAGCCTTTGAGTTTCGTAACTTTGCTGGGCTTCAGTTTCTTCACTGTGCAAGAGAGAGCATCATAACAGTGACTGTGGTTTGGCCTGGGTCTGTAATCAGAAAGAGTTGGGAAGAAGTCTGGGCTTCGATTATCTTTACTCCTTGATTTGGTCAAACTACTTCACCTGGGAAATGCACTTGTTGTGTGGATTAAATGAGCCAATACATACAAAGGGCTTAAAATAGCACCTGCAACTTGGCAAGGGCTAAATAAAATTCAACTCTTACTGTTGCTTACTCATCGCACATTAATATTTACACTTGGGAAATAATAAGGAAACTAGGAGAGGTTACTTGCTTAAGGAAGTGACCTGCAGGTGGCAGACCTGGGGTGTCATTCCAGGGCTTCACAGCCTGTGAGTCTGTGCCACGTGATTGGCCCACACACTACAACGTGAGCTGTTGATATGATGGGGTATTAATTCTTTGCCCGTGAATTTCTGTCTAGAATGTCCACATGCCTATCTCCTTCAAGGTCCTATCTGTCTGTCTGTCTATCTATCTATCTATCTATCTGTTATGTTCGTTTATTTTTGAGAGAGAGACAGAGCGCAAGGGGGGAAGGACAGAGATAGAGGGAGACACAATCTGAAACAGGCTCCAGACTCTGAGCTCTCTGCATAGAGCCTGACGTGGGATTCCAACTCGAAAGTGAGATAGTGACCTGAGCTGAAGTCGGACGCTTAACTGACTGAGCCCCCCAGGCGCCCCCCAGGTCCTCTTTAAATGCCACATGCTTGGGGCGCCTGGGTGGCGCAGTCGGTTAAGTGTCCGACTTCAGCCAGGTCACGATCTTGCGGTCCGTGAGTTCGAGCCCCGCGTCAGGCTCTGGGCTGATGGCTCAGAGCCTAGAACCTGTTTCCGATTCTGTGTCTCCCTCTCTCTCTGCCCCTCCCCTGTTCATGCTCTGTCTCTCTCTGTCCCAAAAATAAATAAACGTTGAAAAAAAAAATTTAAATGCCACATGCTTCTCCCCTGACAACGCTGCTGCTCTCCAAAGCTGACTGTAATCTGTTACTGCACTAAACTGCTGCTGCTCTCAGCACTCCTCACCTGATCTTACCATTACTGTATATACTTTTTCCCCTCTAGGAGACTGTAATTAC
Organism: Prionailurus viverrinus; assembly: GCF_022837055.1. NCBI lineage: Eukaryota > Metazoa > Chordata > Mammalia > Carnivora > Felidae > Prionailurus > Prionailurus viverrinus. Next base: position 193,120,199 of record NC_062561.1, on the reverse strand, counting down.
TGTGAAGGCCTACTCTATGAATGACTCATCATTGTAATCTCCTCATTGCGGGGACAGTGCTTGGAACATGGTGGAAATTGCGTAGACATTTCTGAATGAATGAATAACTAAGTGAATGAATTAAACAGCTAATGGCTTGGATGATTAGGGCAAATTTAGCCTGCGAGGGGTGGTGCTAAGCATTTGCAGATACACTGAAGTTCCTCATCCCCTTTCCAAGTATCAAAACCAGTCTCTGAAAAACTCTTGCAGCTGGACATAGGGCTGGAATCTGGGCTTGTGAACTAGGTGGAGTTTGTGGGTCCTCGACTAAAAAAAAAATCATTTGTTCAGTAAATTTCATTTAGTGCATATTGTGGGCTTTAGCACTCTTGCTGAGAGCATAGAAGCCTGTGTTTAGGAGCTTAATTTACCACGGAGTCATAAGATATCAGAGATGGAAGGGGTCTTAGAGTCAATTCTGGATCAAGATTTCTCAGACAGTATAGTGAGCAATGTTCGCCCACTGAGAAAATCACAAATAAATTAATAAATAAGACAAGTCTCTTGCTCTTAAGTTTGGAAGATGCTATATTCTATACCCTTCCACTTACGAGATTAACGATGATGACGATAGCCACTCTAATAGAAGCTAATATGTGTTTAGCGCTTAGAATTGACTCACTTAATCCTCACCAGAACTTAATGGGGTAGGCACTATCCCCCCCCTTAAAGATGAGAAAAGAAAGCACATTTGAACTTAAAAATCCTGAAATAAAGAAACCCATTTTGCCTTGCTTCATCCAGCGTTTTCCAAATTTAATTAACCACACAAGTGCATTTTTTCTTTTGTGTACCACTTGGCGATATCCTGTGAATCCATGAATACAGTCCGTGAAACATTCAAGTCTAACGCCTATAGGGGAGGTAGACATTTTCCTTGCTTCCTTCTTAATTCTGTGGCTGGTCTAATAACTGACGTAAAACAGATGAACAGGAGAAAAAGAAATGTAATTTCACACACACATACGGGAGGCCCCTCCCCCCAAAGATATAAGACTCAAAGAAGAGACCAAAGCAGGCAGCTTTTTTTCTTTTTTCTTTTCTTTTCTTTTCTTTTTTTTTTTTTTTTTTTTTGCTTCTCAATAAAGAAACAGTTTGTAAATAATTTACAAGATCAGGGGGTCTGGGCTAGGGGTAGAAATATGGCAAGAGAGTAATAAGGTTTGTTCATAGATTCCCATCTAGATTCGCATCAGCCCCAGGTTCTCATCTCTGGTGATAAGGATGTCTTCTACCCTCTGGTACAGCAAGGGTACCTTTCGCATGGGAGATTTATCTCCTGCATTTAGGGGCACATAAGGTGACCAGAGTGTCCTCTTGCACTGGCTGTTTCTCAACCAGCTTTAATTCAAAATAACTCATATGCTAAAGTGGCGTATTTGGGGGTGACATAGCCTGAACCCCCACATGCCTTCATTTTACAGATGAAGAAACTGAGGCCCAGGAAGGAAAGAACTTCATCTAACCCCATCCCTAGCAGCTCGTAGAGCTAGAGCTAGAATTCACCCTCTTGACCCTTACTGAATTCATTTCTTTTTCTTCCCCTGATATTTGTTGGTGTCTTCTCTATTCCTCTATTCCATTCCTGCCCTCCTCCCTTATGCTTTTCTGTACCAGAAAAGTGGCCATCGAACCCTCTGTCATTAGGTTATTTGTAACTCTTGTGGATAGTCCCGCAGTTCAGCCACCTCCTAGTATCTGACACAAATCAGACACTTCAAGTCTCTCGACAACAGAACTTACATGGCAACGGCAGCAGGTGGGTTCTTTCTGAGATCACTCTCCATGAATTTTGTAGGCTGCACAATGAAGCAAGTTGTCTATTGAAGAACCATAATACTGCCTAATTAAACAAAGACCTTTTGTTCTTTTCTCCATCTTCCTCCTTCTCTGACAATATTTTTTTTCAAGCAAAGCTTAGAGAAGGGAGGCTTGTTGTACAGATCAACACTACTTACTTATTGTGTAATCTATTTTTTTCTCTTGGAAGGCTCTGTGATGGTTTTAAATTGTTTACTGGAAAAAAAGGATGCCTTCTCAACTCTTCTAGAATCTTAGATTGATATCTGTAGACTTCTGTTTATTCGTTTGCTCTTTCATTTAATAAAAAAGATTTTTGGATCCCTTTTCTTTGCCGAGTGCTGGGTTCAATGTAGGATGATGAGTTAGTTTTGGCCAATACATATTCCCCGTCCTCCATAACTTCCCAGGAATTTGTCAAATTTTGTATTAAATTATTTGCAATGTACTCCTCAATTTAGTCACTCATAATTTTGGAATTCGAAAGAAATGTTTTGAGACAGAAGATTGTAAATAGTATTCCATGAGAGTCTTCTCTGTGCAGAAGTTTGTCCTCATAAAGGAGGAGATGATGTATAAAAGTCCAGTCACAGCACCTGACAGACAATATAGCAAGCACTTAATAAATTATAGCTGTGCTTACCATTATTAGCAATGGTAGTAAGAGTAGCAGTGACTTTAGATTATCTAGATTTAATGTCAGACATTCTAACTTACTAGCTGTGTGACAGTGAGCGAGTAGCATAATTTCTTTGAGTGTCAGTCTGGGAGGACCGAAATCAAAGGAAGTTATTAGTCAAGTGTAAAGTGCTTCACAAATGCTTTATGGTTTAAAAACTCAAAAATGTCATCCTTTCGCTTTGAATTACACATTTCAACATTCTGCGAAGAATCTCTCCTTTTGCTTAGATTGTATGTGGAATGCTGGGCTGACGTTCGTATCTTAGGTTGCCAGATAAAAGACAGGGAACCTGTTAACTTTCAATTTCAGAATAACAACATTTTTTTTGATATAAGTATGTCCATGCACTTATATTAAAACTTATTTATTTATCAAAAATTCAAATTTACAGGGCATCCTGTGTTTTTTCTTTTCCAAAATCTGGCAAACTAATGATATTTTAGTGGACAAGTTTACAAACCGGAGCACAATTCCCTGATCTACTAGTGTTTGAACCCTCTTAGAGACGAGGAAACTGACTTGGAGCCTCTAACATTCATTTTGAACCTGAGGATTTGATAACTGTAGTAAGACAAGGAAGCTGGTGGAATTGAACCCACTTCAAATCCCAGTATCACCACTTCCTACCTGTGTGGACCTGGTGAAGCTAGCCTTTCTAAGCCTCGCTCTTATCACTATGTCACATTTTCTTCTTTGTAAGGCAATTACTTTCTCTTCAATGGCTTTGCATTATCCATGTTTAGTGCTCATTTCTGAACCATGTTATCGAAATTTTAATTCTCTCTCTGTGAACAGAACAAACTCAGGATTCTAGCTCTTGACCTTTATGGTTAAGAGTAAGTTCCTTTTCCTGAAGGATTCTTCTTTTTCTTGCTTGCAGTCTCTGGGATCCTAACAGGAACTCTAGCATCACCAGTCACATTTGAGAAGCTGAAGCTGAAGCAGAGAGAGGTTTCAGAGTCTGCCTGTACTACTTAAAAGGAAGAGGAAATTTGGGGATTTGGAATTAATGTCTCCTTCCCTCTCCCCTGGGGAAGGGACTTGGCCTGGCCCTGGCTGCAGGTAGCTCCTACTCATTAAGTACCTCTGCTCTCTGCCAGTCATTGGGCTGGGCATTTCACACATAGTACCTTACCCCGTCCTCAGGCAGCCCTGTGAAATAGAAACGCATTATCCTCATTATACTGGATGAGAAAATGTTCCCATGTGATAAGTGTAGGCTGAAAACTCACATTCAATTCCTAGGTCATGGGAAAGATGTTAGTCAGGTTACCTGAATTCCTGATTAGTGAATCGCTTGTTAGTGGTCCCCACCCAGTGTATTGGGTTTCTCCAGAGGTTTGCTTAAGATGAGATCTACATGGATTTTTTTTTCCTCCAAAGATGTGCTACATCCAGGAGTTTGGTGGAATGTTGAACATCATCCTTCATTCTTACTTTCCCTGTGGGAGCTGCAATCTGTAAGTCACCAAATAGCCAAAGTGGTCCTGAGTTGTTATTTTTATTTTTATTTTACTTATTTATTTTTTAAGGGTTATTTATTTTGAGAGAGAGCTAGAGAGCGAGTGGGGGAGGGGCAGAGAGAGAGGGAGGCAGAGAATCCCACACAGGCAGAGAATCCCACTGCCAGCGCACCCGTGTGGGGCTCAAACTCACCAGCTCACAAACTGTGAGATCATGACCTCAGCCAAAACCAAGAGTTGGACGCTTAATCGACTGAGCCACCCAGGTGCCCTGGAGTTGTTATTTTTAAATAGTTTGAAAGAACATACTGCAAAGAACACTAACACCTGCTCATTGTCTCAGTTAGAATACAAAACTATATGGAGAAAAAAAAACCCACATACTCTTCCCCCCTTCCAGAGGGACACGGTTAACATTTTGATATACTCTCTTCCAGCTAGGCAGATAGATAAAGATATACAGATAAAAGAGATTTTTAAGACGTAGTTGTGGTTTTACAGAAATAGGATCACTTGCAACACTTGGAATCTTTTTTTTTTTTTAAGTCAACAATATATCTGCCCCAACAGATTTTGCATTTTTGTTGGATAGTTGGCCAACACATATACAATCATTTTTAAGAGAGTTTTATATTAAAATGTAAATGCTGTGCTGCAGATTCTATATTTTCAGGCATTTATAGGTGTGTCTCTTCTGGAAATGTAAGTTGTGATTGTTAGTAATCTAAATTTCTTCTTGGGGAAGAAAACAGAAGAAAATATGGCATCAATAGTAGCAATTCTTTATTCCTTATGAACAGGACCCTGCAGTTTTTTAGAGCTGCCTCATATCTGGAGGATAGTTTCTAGTATGACTTTCTGACTTAAATTTGCCTTGAAAGGTTTCTTGGAAATGTTGAAAGGCAGAATCTGTTCTTCTTACTCTGTGGAAGACACTAAGGCTGTGTGCCTTAACACTTTCATAGAGTGATGGGACGCCTGGGTGGTTCAGGTGGTTAAGCATCTGGCTCTTGATTTCAGCTCAGGTCATGGTCTCATGGTTCATGAGTTTGAACCCCGCATCAGCGTCCTCGCTGACAGTGCAGAGCCTGCTTGGAATCCTCTCTCTCTGCCCCTTCCCTGCTCGCTCTCTCTCTCTCTCTCTCTCGATGAATAAACAAACTTAAAAAAAAGCAAAACCCTAATTTCATAGAGTGAAACAAAGCATTTAGATCTTGACTTGAAAATCAAATTCCAAAAGAATGTTGTACTGTCCTCCTCCAACCTAACATACCACACTATTTTAAGCACCAGAACCACATTGTCTGAAAAGTTGCTCAGATTCTTGAATTCACCTGGTGATAGGCAGTCCAAGTTGAAGTGATGGCTTCACTTTAATGCATGTTTGAGTGTTTGCTCTGACAATCAGTTCCACAGTGACTTGCTCTGTGGTCAGCTAAGGGAGCAGAGGAAATCATACCTTCTTGGTGAAAAGGGCTTTGCACATCTAGGTGCTTCATAAATGCATATTGATGGTCATGACAGAAATGACTCTCCACCTTCCTGTACTCAATTTTTTTGCCAGTGGGAAAATTCCTTTTTTAGTAGGTGGCAATGACAAAAAACAGGCAAAGACATTTCCTACTAGAGCATATGTAATTTAATGGAAGGAGCAATGAATGTGCCTTCAAAGAAGAATTTAAGTCCAACTCTGCTACGTACTGGTTCATTAACCCTGAATAAGTTATCAGGCATGGCTTCCTTATCTATAAAGTAGAAATAATGATACTTGGCTTCTTTAGCATGTTCTTGTGGAATTAATACATGGGAAATGCTTTGTATACTATAAATCATTTATACTAAAGATAGAGCAAACATTTCGTGATCAAGGCACTCAAGAAAACCAGGCACTGTGTTAAACACTCTATATGCATTATCTCATCTAATACTCTAAATCTCTGTGCAATAGATACTTTTGTTATCCTCATTTTATAGATAAAACAACCATTAGTTAGAGGGTTTAAGTCACCTGCCAAGGCAACAAAGCTTCAAGATAACAGAGCCAGCATAGAATGCTGTATAAAAATAGTGATTATATCACTTTTTTTCTCAAAGTGTGTTAAGGTGTACTATTATTGTATATATGATGTCTTTAGGAAAGGCACAAAGAAATTTTTCTAAGTTATGCATTTATATTAATATTAGGAAAAGTCCTAATCTAGCATATCAAACCCCCAATTTCAGGACTGAGACTTCCTCGGATGAGAGTAAAGTCCCGAAATACTCAGATTAAAGAAAAAAGGTGATTTGAAGGCAAATATAAAATAATAGTACAGGTGTTATGCAGATTTGGTAAAATCAAATGTATGGTAAAAATGTTCTAAGTGTGAGACAGCTATGTCATAAAAACTATAGTTAAAGATAATGTTATGCATGGCATTTTACAAATGCTGTATATAATAAGATTTTGGTGTTTTGCATAGATGGGCAATAGATGGGTATAAAAATTTAGATGTGGATCTTTTTTTTTTTTTGAAGTAAGCTCTATGCCCAGTGTGGGGCTTGAACTCACAACCCTAAGATCAAGAGTTGTGTGCTCTACAGACTGAGCCAGCCAGGCACCCCCAGATGTGGACTTTGATATGAGGCAAGCTGAATGTATTCAATACAAGATCAACAACAACAACAATAATAGCTGTCATTTATTGGAGTGGACCATGTTTTAGAGATTATGTTAAGCACTTGAATACTCCTAGCCTAATTTCAGTCTTAGATTCATTTGCACTTGGAGAAGCTTCTCTGTAAGGAACACAAAGAAGCTTTAAATCTGCACTGTCCCGTATGGTTGCCCCTCATCACCTGTGACCATGGAGCAGCTGAAATGTATAGGGTCCAAATTGAGAGGTCCAATGAAGGAGTTCAGAACATGCCCAAATATGCCAATTTGCTGTATGGACTATTTTGAGCTGATAGCACTTGAGAGACAGTAGACACAGAGAGCTCTGTGCTCTCACCATCTACCCAAAGCTGGCATAAACTTGCCTTTGTGAAGTTGTCCCTTCTCCCCTCTCCTGTACCTGGAAGACAAAAGAGTCATTACCACTGGAGACAGAAGGTCATCAGAGAGATGGGTTTTCACAAACAAAGCTTACTAAAACAACCCTCACCTTCAGTTAGTTTCCTTAATACATTCACCTTCCCACAACTGACCATGCCCACAAGCCTGAACTCCTTTCCTTATGTCTTCTCTACAACTAATCAACCTTTGTTAAAGGGATACGTAAGCCCTTAGGTCTAACTGCCTCTCTCGGTCTCACTTCTTTTCTGTGAAGCCTTCCATGCATGTACAAATTAAAATCCTAACATCAGATAAAATGTGTATGCTTTTCACCTGTTAATTTGTCGTTTGTCAGTTTAATTCACAGACATTCACTACCGAATATAAGAAAGTAGAGGAAAAGATGTTTTTTATCCTCTACAGCTGTAAATGTAGATTTTGAAGATTTAATATGAAAACAAAATGTAGGGGCTCCTGGGTGGCTCAGTCGGATGAGTATCTCACTTCAGCTCAGGTCATGATCTCATCGTTCATGAGTTCAAGAACCGCATCGGGCTTGCTATTGTCAGCATGGAGCCTGGTTTGGATCCTCTGTCCCCCTCTCTGTCCTTCACCCACTTGCGTTCTCACTCCCAGAAATAAATAAAATAACCCCCTTTAAAAAAACAGAATGTGAAATATCTCAACTTTTAAAATATTGGTTAAATATATAAATGACAACATTTTGGATATCCTGGCCTAAAATGATATTGTTAAAACTAATTTTGCCTTTTTTTTTGTACTAGAAAATTTAAAATTACTTACATGGGTCTCAGTTTTGGCTCACACTGTATTTCCAGTGGACAGCATTGTTCTAAGTGAAGAGAACAGCACAATCTTGGCTTGTACCTGGGCTGAGGTCCCAGGGCAGAAGGTTTTCAGTTGGGAAGGTAAGTAAGGTTTTCCTTTGGTTTAATTAGCAGGTATAAATGCAAACATACCCAAGGTTCAGCTACTCTGCTTCTGCATTTGCATTTTCCTACAGAGACCACCAGCTGCTGAAAAGCCAGAGAGGGATAACGAAGTGTGCTTCTCGCTGCTTTAGAGCCATTAAACTCTTAAGGCAGGACATTGCCCCTTGATTCTGTGTGCAAATAACAGAGTATTACAATTAGCATCTGTGTAGTTACATTGATGTAATCTAATGGGGTCAGGGCAAATCACATTATTCTGGGGCTGAAGTGCATTCATGATGGGTAATTTATTCATAGGTGAGATATGGCAGTTTCTTAAGACGTCTTTCAGAGAGTGAGTTCCAGCACCCAGAGCTTGGAGGGTGATTATTATTGCAGCAATAGATGTCATTAAAAGAGGTAAGCTGAAAATGAACATGCGAACATGAGCTCGTTCCGGTCCTAACACAGGTTCACACAGCCAGGACCTAAGGAAAGAAAGCCTCTTGTGGTAAGTGATCATAATCTTTCCCATTTTTCCTTTTCTCCTTGGTTAAGTGGCTTAGCGAGAGTGTCCTCTACAAAACAAAACCAAAGTACAAGCACGTGCATGCGTCTGCACACACACACACACACACACACACACAAATAAAAAGTCAAAATCCTTAAACAGCAACCACTTTGTAGGACCAATGCCTCACTTCGTACTCTCCCGACCACTCTTCCTATAGGTTCTTATTCCCCCTCTCGGGTCCCTTTGCTGGATTTGGGAGAAAGAGTGCTGAACTTAAAGGGGAACGCCCCAGTTCAAGTCCTGTTAAAGGCCTTTCATAGCTTTCTGCCCTTGGAAAAGTCCTTTGACTCTTCTGAATGACAATTTCTTCACCACCCCAAAAATGTCATCAAGCATATGAAGCAGTATGGAAAACTCTGCCATGTGGCCAATAGTATAGCGTTGTTATGACTAACGCTTTTCTAGGTCTCATGCCTCAGCTTTTGGCTGCTTATTAAACTTCCTCTTCATGAGAATAATGTGTTAAAATTTAATGAAAACCCACTATTCATTTAGTGTTAGGATGGTGTTGCTCTTCTCTCTGTGAAATGTTTTTTCTACTGTGAAATGTTACATACTTTACTGAGGAAAATAAACATGTGGATTCATAAATCATTAGAAAGTAATTATCTATATAAGTACAGTCTAGATTAGGAAATAGCATTGCCAGCACTGTGAACCCTCAAAGTGACCTGACTCCATAACAACTCCCTTTTTCCCCTTAAGAGAAACCGTTATTCTGCCTTTATGACAGTCGCTTTATTTGCTTTCCTTTTGTATTTTTAACACTAAAGTATACATCTATAAACAATATGATTTTGGCTGTTTTGGAATTTTAAATAACCAAATCCATGCAGACATTTGTGTCTGATTTCTTTCACAGCATAACGTTTGTGATAATCGTTCTTGTTATTGTGTAGAGCTATAGTTTCATTTTCACTGCTGTTTTCTGTTGTGTGAATACTCAGTGATTGATTTGTCCCATATGGTTGATAAACTCCTGGCTGTTTTCTAACTTTGGCTTATTAAAGTAATGCTGTTGTGAACATTCCTGCCCATTCTCTTTGGTGCACATGAATCTGGATTTCTTTTTTTTGAATATTTATTTATTTTTGAGAGAATGCTAGTATGCACTTGTGAGTGGGGGAGAGGCAGAGAGAGAGGGGATAGAGGATCCCAAGCAGGCTCTGTGCTGACAGCAGACAGCCCAATGAGGGGCTTGAACTCACAAGTTGTGAGATCATGATCTGAGCTGAAGTCAGACACTTAACCAACTGAGCCACTCAGGCTCCATGAATATGCATTTCTAATTTTTTTTTTAACATTTATTTATTTTTGAGAGACAGAGCACAAGCAGGGGAGGAGCAGATTGAGAGAGGGAGACAGAATCTGAAGCAGGCTCCAGGCTCTGAGCTGTCAGCACAGAGCCCGACGCAGGGCTTGAACCCACAAACTGTGAGATCGTGACCTGAGCTGAAGTCAGAGGCTTAACCGAGCCACCCAGGCGCCCCCATGAATATGCATTTCTGATGGATGTATTTCTAGGAGCAGAATTGCTAGGTCATGGGCAATAAACATGTTTAGTTTAAGGAGATACTGCCCAATTTTCCTAGAGTGGTGGTATTAATGTATGCTCCCATCAGCAGAATTTGAGAGTTCCCTTATTCCACATCCTTGCCAACAGTTGGAATTGTCGGCTTAAAAATGTTTAGCCAGTCTGGTGGCTGTGAATCTTTTTGTGGTTTTAGTTTGCATTCCCATGATGGCTAATGAACACATTGTTGCATGTCTGGTAGCCATTTGGATATCTTCTTTGATCAACTCTCTTCCACACTTTTCTCCTAGGTTTTGTCTTTGTATTGATTTATAGGACTTAATTTTATATTCTAGATACAAGCCCCTTTATTGGTGCTATGTGTTCCAAATCTCTTATTCTGTGCCTCGCATTTCCATTCTCTTAATGATGTCTTGACAAACAGATGTTCTTAATTTTGATGTAGCCAAATTTATCAGACTTTGATTCTTTGTTACTGACGGGTTCACTTTAAAAGTCTTCTCCTACCCCGGAGGTCAGGAATATGTGCTCCCACATTATCTTCTCGAGCTTTTATTGTTTTGCCTCTTACAGTTAGATCTATAATCTACCTAAAATTGATTTTTTAAATGAGGTATAAGTAGAGGTCAGCTTTTATTATTTCTATATGGATATCTCATTGTGACAGCACCATATATTGCAAATGCCATCTTGCCCCATTCCTCAACAGTGTTATTGTCTTCATCTGGATTTTCCTAAAAGTAGAGTCCTGAGGCAAAGGGTGCACAGAAGTCATTTATTTGGGAACCCCAGGCAGGAGAAGTACAAGACAGAGAAAGTGAAATAAGAAAAAAAAAAGTCAATTCAAGATGTATAATAGAACTGGCCACTGCTATATGTCACGGCTGCTCAGCCTGTTTAAGGAGCCATAGGAAATAAATACAACTTGGAACACTCTGCCTGGGAACAAAAAGAAAAAAAAACACAAAAAACTCTTCATTGGGTCCAAAGCCGGCTTCACAAGTGTTAAAACATCTACGCCTCCAGGTTGCAATGTGTGAGTGCTGAAAATGGGCATCCCATACCTTGGTATTAGAGCAATCCTAGGGTAGGAAGAAAGAAGTATGTAGTGTGGGTCAAAAGCAAAATGTGGAGGGGCACCTGGGTGGCTCAGTCGATTGAGTGACTTTGGCTCATGTCATGATCTCATGGTTCATGAATTTGAGCCCCACTTCAGACCTGCTGCTGTCAGCCTGTGAGCACAGAGCCCACTTCAGATGTACTGTTCCCCTCTTTCTCTGCCCCTTCCCCACTTACACTCTCCCAGAAAATAAATAAATATATCTTTTTAAAAAAGCAAGATGTGGTGACCAGCACATGCACGATGCTGGTGAAGACCAACACGCTGTTGCAAATAGCAGGCTAAAGTTGAAGGTAGAATGGAGACAATCTTGATGTGGTTCACAAAAGGATCCTTATTTGAATCCATTGATCTATTTATTAATATCTGAACTAATACCACACTGTATTGAAACTTGTAGCATCATACTAAATCTTTCTACCTCATAGATCATGTTCTCCCACCCGTTCTTCGAGAATGTTGTGGTTTTTTTAAATTTTTTTTAATGTTTATTTTTGAGAGAGACAGAGTGTGAGAAGGGCAGGGGCAGAGAAAGAGGGAGCCACAGAATCTGAAGCAGGCTCCAGGCTCTGAGCTGTCAGCACAGAGCCTGACACAGGGCCCACAAACTGAGATCATGACCTGAGGCGAAGTCAGATGCTCAACTGACTGAGCCACCCAGGCACCCCTCTTCTAGAATGTTTTGATGAATGATGAGTGTTTGCATTTCTATGTACATTTTAGAGGCTTTTGGGATTTTGATTGAAATTACCTTCAATAAGAAAGAAAGAAAGAAAGAAAGAAAGAAAGAAAGAAGAAGGAAGAGAAAGAAAGTTCTAGTAATGTTGCAAAACTCATTAGTACATTACCATAATTTATCTGTAGATAATTTAGGTTTTCTACCTATTTTAGTCATAGCATTCATTCAGTCTTGTTTCTTCCTTTCCATTCTGTGCATGACTGTATCTCTTTCTTGCCTTGCCATCTGGCTGGACCACCAATCCAGTGTGGAACAGGAGGATGACAATGGACATCCTTGCCTTACTCCTGGTCTCAAAGAGAAAGTTTTAATATTTTACAGTTAAGTTGCTGATTAGACTTTATAAAGACCTTCTTCATTAGATAAAGGAAGTTATATTTCTACTTGTAGCTTGCTAAGGGTTTTTAAAAATCATGAATGGATTGTGAATTTGTTTAATAGCTTATTCACAACTATTAAAATACTTACATATTTTTCTCCTTCATCACATGTTAATGTAAGGAATTACACTGATTTTTTTTTTTTTTTTTTTTTAAATTTTTTTTTTCAACGTTTTTTATTTATTTTTTTGGGACAGAGAGAGACAGAGCATGAATGGGGGAGGGGCAGAGAGAGAGGGAGACACAGAATCGGAAACAGGCTCCAGGCTCCGAGCCATCCGCCCAGAGCCTGACGCGGGGCTCGAACTCACGGACCGCGAGATCGTGACCTGGCTGAAGTCGGACGCTTAACCGACTGCGCCACCCAGGCGCCCCTACACTGATTTTTTTTACTCTGTATTTTACAGTTATTTTAGATTCATGTAAGGGTTGGAAAGATGGTACAGAGTGTTTCCATATGCCTTCACCAGCTTCTTGTAATGCTAAAACCATGGTATGTTTATTAAAATTAAAATTGGATATTTAAGAAAAATTAAACCAAACCTGTATTACTGGAATAAACCTCAAATTGGTTATAATTTTTACCCTTTTTATATATTGCTGGACAGGTCAGTTTTTAAAAAATGTTTTTATATTTATATTTATGAGTAAGACTTGCTTAAATTTTCCTTTCTCATACTGACATACCCAGGCTTTTGTATCAAAATATAATCAAATGAATTCAGGAACTTTCCCTCCTTTTATGATCTTTGGAGAAGTTGATGAAAGATTCATATTATATTTCTTTAATTGTTTGGTGGAAGTCTTTGGGCATAGGTTTTTAAATCATGGATTCCATTTATTTGGTAGTTAAAGAGCCATTCAGGCTTTCCGTTTTTTTTAATTCAGTATTCTTTTTTTTTTTTTAATATTTGTTTATTTATTTATTTTGAGAGAGAGAGAGAGAGTGCCCATGAGCAGGGGAAGAGCAGTGAGAGAGAGCGAGAAAGAGAATCCCAAGCAGCTTCCACATTGTCAGCACAGAGCCCAATGCTGGGCTCAAACCCACTAACCATGAGGTGGGCACTTAACCAACTGAGCCACCCAGGCACCCCTAGGCTCAGTATTCGTAATTTGTATATTTTGTAGGAATTTATCCGTTGAACCATGGTTTTCAAAGTATTGTCTTAAAGTTGTTCATAATACCCTCTCATCTTTTCTTTCTCTCTCTTTTTTTTTTATTTTTTATTATTTTTTTCTGTAAGTTCTGTGCCCAGTGTGGGGCTCCAACTCATGACCCTGAAACCAGGAGTCACAGGCTCTACTAACTGAGCCATCCAGGCACTCCTAGTTCCTTTTCCTTTCTTTTCCTTAACCATCTCATCAGAGGTTTGTTAATTTTATTACTTTTTTCAAACAAATAATACTTTTTTATTCATTTTATGGGTATTTCTCTGATTTCTATTATTATTTAAACATTTGTTTTCTTCTATTTCCTTTGGTTTTGTTTTTCTCTTCTTGATCTAACTTCTTAAGATGGATGCTTACTAACTTGTAGTCTCTTTTTTGTAATATATATTTGTAAGCCGTAATTTTTTTCTAATTACAGTTTTGGCTTAATCTCACATTTTGATAAGGAACATTTTAATTATTATTCAGTTAATATATTTTCCAATTTAGATTTTAATGTTTTCTTTAATTCATGGGTTTTTTTTTTTAATTTTTTTTTCAACATTTTTTTATTTATTTTGGGGACAGAGAGAGACAGAGCATGAACGGGGGAGGGGCAGAGAGAGAGGGAGACACAGAATCGGAAACAGGCTCCAGGCTCTGAGCCATCAGCCTAGAGCCCGACGCGGGGCTCGAACTCATGGACCGCGACATCGTGACCTGGCTGAAGTCGGACGCTTAACCGACTGCGCCACCCAGGCGCCCCAATTCATGGGTTTTTAAAGTATATTTTTTAATTTATAAACATGAAGTTTTCCACTTACCTTTCCTTTGTTTCTTGCTTAAATACACTGGAGTCAGAAACTGGACTTTTCATCTCTTGAAATCCATACCACCTTTAGGGGTCAGGACATGGTCAGTTTTTGTAAGTGTTCCATGTGTGCTTGAAACGAATGTGTGTTCTGTAGTCATTGGACGTAATTTTCTATATATGTCCCTTAGGTCGTGATCACTACATGTGTTCAAGTTTTCTGTGTCTTTGCTGTTTTGTCTGTTTGTTATGTCAATTACAGAAGGGTGTATTTAAATCTATCTACTGTGATTGTCAACTGGTTTATATTTCCTTGTAATGATAAGGATTTTTATCTGGTGTATTTTGGGGCCATATTATTAGGTAATTCACATCTTCCTCATGAATTCAATCTTTGCCTTTGCTTGAGGATTTTGAACCAATCTAATCAGGAGATGACTTGGGCTTGGGGTGTGTGGTTGCTATGGTTGCATTCTGTGTATCACATTTTATATTCCTCTAGCTGTATCTTGTGTTTAGGAGAAGGGATAGTTTGCTAGATGGTTTTCCTCAAGGTCAGCTCCACTACGAACTTAAGGTTTCATTTTGCACTTTGCTTCAGGGAGGGTCTCTCACCTTTTTGCCCTTTTGATTCTCTCCTTCCTTCTCCCAGAAGTTTCTGCTATTGCTGATTCCTGGATGCTTGTTGGTGAGGGTTGGGTGAGGAGTATTCTTTGTTTTGATTAAGCCTGAGTCTTTGGCAGGTATCATGTCTATTGGTCTCGTGAGTATGGTCTTCTCAGAGCTCCTGCCTCTTCCCCAGCAGTAGTTCTGGGCTCAGCTGTATTTATTTCTCTCTCAAGGATAGACAGACTTTTCCTGTTACCTTCTCTCAGTGGGTTTTCACCCAAGTAATGGGGGGTGACATTATTTCCTGCCTGCCCCAGTTGTGTAGGGGAGAAAGGAAGAAGGATCTGGATAGGCTTTGTGGCCCTACAGCTGTGGCTGCTGTTCGCCTTTCCTAGGTCTGTACCGGGAGGGATGTCTTCTCAGGAGTCTTTGGGCAGGTGTCCAGTGAGGGCCATGGAGGAGAAAGTACATTTGGGTCATATAAACCCCTTCTGTATTTGCAGCTCTAAGGGACTCTCCATATTCTCACCAGCCCACATCTGTTCTTTATTAATTCATGAATGAAAATTCCAGCTGAACTCTTCTTACCGGTGTCTGCCTTTGTCTTTTCCAGGTAAGCAAGTGCTCACGTCCCATCCTCTTCTGCAAGCACTTGTCTCTCCTTAGTTTTCAGACTTGCTATTGCCCTAAGACTTCAGCTTTCTGATAGGTTTAAGAAAAGTCATGACCTTGAAGTTTTTCTGACTTTTGTGTTCTTACTGTAAGGAAGGAATGCTTTTTCTGCTCTCTATATCCCAAGCAGACCGAAAGTTCATTGGGTTTCTTAAATCTGGACATCAGTATCTTTCTGCAGTTTGGGAAAATCCTTAGCCATCATCTGTTCAAATATTTCTTTTGCTTCATCTTTTCTGCTTCTTCTGGGTCTCCAATCAATATGTTGTGTCAGATCTTCTTTCTGTATTTCTTCTTTTCCTTCCCAGAGGCAAACTGTTTGGGATGCCTTCCTACCTGTACTTTTTTTCTGTATAAAATACATATTACATGTTATGTGATATTGATTTGTGTGTTTTAATTGATATAATTAAAACTTACTGTATATCTTATTCTTTTCCTTTAACATTATGGTTTCTAAATGTATCCATCTACATAGATCTAGTTACATCATTTCAATTAGAGCGTTGCAAAATCTCTTTATAGTATTTCATCTGTGAAGGTACCACAATTTATTTATCAATTTTTCTATTAGTGAGCATGTAGATTGTCAAAAGCCTTTTCTCTTCTTTACATTTTTGCTTCAATAAATGACCTCGCATGCAAAGTCTAGTACCAGTGTTTCTCTAAGGTTTACACCTAACAACCAGAATTGCTAAGTCATAGATTATACTACATAGATTTTAAACTTCACCACGTAACACAAATTAGTATCTGAAGTGATTACAATGATGTATAATCCTACCTGTTTTTACTCTATCCTCACCAAAGATTGGTATTATTATACCTTTTGATTTTATTAAACAGATATGTGTGAAATGATGCCATGTAATTTTAATTTCTTTGATGTGAGGTGGTACATTTTTTCATATTGTTCATTGACTGTGTTGATTTCCTCTTCACATCCTTTGCTACTTTTTCTATTTTCTTTTTTAATGGTTTGTAGGCTGGCATCTAAATTATTTTCATTAATCCTTGTTCTGTGTTGTAACTCCTCCTAGCCAGCTACTTATCTCTCAAATTTGTTTATGGTGTTTTACCACCCAGAATTTTAAAAGGCCAAACTGAACAATTGTTTTCTTTATTAATTGTGCTTTTTTTGTTTTGTCTAATAAATTGTTTCAGATTCCAGTGTCAAAAAGGCTTCCTCCTACACTTCATCAAATAAATTCAAATTTTTTTCTTAGCATTTTGGTCTAACTCATCAGGAATTCTTTTATTTTTTATTTTTATTTTTTATGTCTTTATTTCATTCTGAAAGAGAGAGAGAGTGCAAACAGGGGGAGGGGTGGAGAGAGAGGGAGACATAGAACCAGAAGCCTGGTCCAGGCTCTTAGCTGTCAGCACAGAGCTTGACACGAGGCTCCGACTCATGGATTGTGAGATCATGACCTGAGCCGAAGTTGGATGCTTAACTGACTGAGTCACCCAGGCGCCGCTAACTCATCTAGAATTCTTGTGTATAGTGTGATATAAAGGTTTAATTTTAGTTTTTTTTCCAAATAGAAACACCATTTATTAAATAATCTTGCTTTTCATTCAAATCTGTGATCTTATATTTTAAGTTGCCAATGCTTCCGTCTGTTTCTCGGTTACCTATACTTTTCATTAATCTACTTGTGTATGTATAAATGCCTTACTCCCCATTATTGTTTTAATAGGAATTCTCTTTTGTTTTACCTATAATGGTTTTTAATCCCAAAAAAATCTTTAATATCTAAAATATTGAATCTTTCTATCTAAAAACCTAATTATTTCTCCATTTATTCAGATCTTTTTTGTGATCTTCAATAACATTTTCCTCAAGGTCACCTCCACCATCAAGTTTAGGTTTTCCTTTGCACTTTGCTTCAGGGAGGGTCTTTCTAAATTTTTGTCCCTTTGATTCTCTCCTTCCTTCTCTATTAATATATTAAATACATTTAATAATATTTCCATAAGATCCTAAGCATCTTTAATTAAATCTAATTTCTTGATTTAAAAAAAATTTTTTTAATGATTGTATTTATTTTTGAAACAAAGAGAGACAGAGTATGAATGCGGGAGAGTCAGAGAGACGGAGACACAGAATCCGAAGCAGGTTGCAGGCTCTGAGCTGTCAGCACAGAGCCGGACGCGGGGCTCGAACTCACTGAGTGTGGGATCATGACCTGAGCTGAAGTCAGATACTTAACCGACTGAGCCACCCAGGCACCCCTAATTTCTTGATTTTTATTGTGAATAACAGTTTTTCTCTTATTTTATTAATTATTGATAATACATAAATACTTATTGATGTTTATAGTTAATTTTATATCCAGTAATCCTGCCGAATTATTTTACAGGTTCTGGCAGTTTGATTTTTTCTTTCAATTTTCTATATAGACAAATTGTTAGCAAATGACAAAAATTTCTAATCCTTGTATTAGATTTTTTCCCATATCTTATTCCATAGGCTAAGCCCTTCAGCAAAATAATCATAGATATTATAATGAGAAGTTTTGTTTTGTTCCTTAAATTTAATGAGAATGCTTCTGAAGTTTATCATTAAGTATGGTGTTTGCTATAGGTTTTCAAACATTTTTGTATCTTTTATCAGAATAATAATTTAAAAATGTTTGAATGTTTTATTTTTGAGAGAAGGGATGGAGTGTGAATGGGGGAGGGGCAGAGAAAGAGGGAGACACAGAATCCGAAGCAGGCTGTCAGTGCTGACAGCTCAGAGCCTGATTCGGGGCTCGAACCCACAAACTGTGAGATCATGACCTGAGTCAAAGTTGGATGCTTAACCAACTGAGCCACCTGGCACCCCCAGAACAATAGCTTTTATTGCTATTCTTTGATAAAAACTTTTATTAGAATGTGTGAAATGAATGTGTGTCTACTGTCCTTTCTATATGCATTGAGGTGACCCAACACTTCTCTTTACTGTGGTAATTTTTTTATAGAGCCTGATACTGAGACAATCTTGCATTCCTGGGACAAACACTGCCTGGGCATGATTTATGAGATTTAAAATACTGCTGGATTCAACCAGTGGGCATTTAATATAGGAATTTTACATCCATGTATATAAAGTAAGCTGGTCAGTAATTTCCTTTTCTGTTACTGTCCCTTCCTAGTATTGGTGTAAAAATATCCCAGTCTTAGAAAATCATTTGGGTAGTTGTCTTCTTTTTCTAATCTTTGAAACACTTTACATTTCACATTTAAATTGTAAGTGATTTCGAACATTTTTTAAATTCCTTTGTAAAACTGTCTGGGCCATGAAATCTTTGAGATTTTTAATATTTTATTTTATTTTTATTATTTTTAATATTTAATTTTTAAATGTTTCAAATTATTTGATATGGGATGGAGAATTTAGTCTGCCATTTTGAAAAAGAGAATCCCATTTTTCTGTACATTATGTTTTTTCCGCCAAGGGTAATGATGATGCTTCTTTCTGAACTTTTAAAATTACAAATAAAAATTTCCTGACCAATAGAGGATTTAGGGCATGATCTGTGTATACTCAGAGGCTTATATTTGACATAGAAAAATTCTTCTCTCCCTTCAAAAGTGGGTAATGTCATTTGATCCCCATCCGAATGCTGGGTACCATCCTTCCTGCCCTGTATAATAAATAATGACCAGAGCTACTATCTAGCGTACCTACTTGCCACCCTTTATATACTAATAATAATCTTATGAAGACATTTTTTATTATGTGTATTTTACACAAGAGGGTAAAAGATGATTGGAGAAATTAAATAACTTGACCAAGGTTACTTGGCTAAGCAAACGGCAGAAGAAGCTTGTGAAACCATGTGTAACTGATTTATTACATCATGGTTGGCACCCCAGAAACATTTGCTATTTCCCTTTAATCCCTGCTTTAATGTAGTCTCTAGCCGAAAAATTATTTGTCAAACCAGTTTCCCCTCAAGTTTAATTCGATTTCATTAACTCCTTTCATAACCTTTTTGGCAAAAGCAATGCTTGCAGGATTTTGTTTAGGCAAAAGCAGTGTTAGTTTTTTCCATGCCTTTCCTAATTCTTTTACTTCCTTCCCTAAATTATCTGTGTACAATCTTTTGTATCTTTGGCTGGATTTATTAGTACAGTCTCAACAGATCCACTTAGTTGAACAAAAGATATGGTAACGTTTTTCTTTAATCACCATAAACTGATCATATAATTGAACAAACAACTTTTTGTCAGAGTAGCTGAACCATCAGAAAGGCTTATTTCACTATCTCTGTTTTCTCACAGACCTCTGCTTCAGCACATGTGAGAGTCAAGGTCAGTGGGGTGGTGAAAAGCTCAGTCTTCATATTAGAATGACTTAATTTTTGAATCCTGACATTGCCATTCTTTTTTTTAAAAAAATTTTTTTTTCAACGTTTATTTATTTTTGGGACAGAGAGAGGCAGAGCATGAACGGGGGAGGGGCAGAGAGAGAGGGAGACACAGAATCGGAAACAGGCTCCAGGCTCTGAGCTGTCAGCACAGAGCCTGACGCAGGGCTCGAACTCACGGACCTCGAGATCGTGACCTGGCTGAAGTCGGACGCTTAACCGACTGCGCCACCCAGGCGCCCCTCTGACATTGCCATTCTTAAAGGGGCAAGGGGTAACTTAGCAAATTGCTCGTTGTCTATAAGCTAAGCACTCTCTGATGTACTTTTCTCTCTCTTTTTTTTATTTTTAGAGATATTTAGAGCATAAGATGCACCTTTTAAAAGTATTACAATTTAGTGATTTTTAGTACATTCACAGGTTGTGCTGTTATCACAATTTAATCTAGAAATCCACATTAGAATTTCTTTATCTAATTTTATCACCCCCAAAAGAAACTTCATACCTGGTACAATCACTCCCCACTTCCCTCCGGCACCTGGGGTCACTAATCTGCTTTCTGTGTCTATTTTAGACATTTCATATAAATGGAACCATGTGATATATGGACTTCTATGTCTGACTTCTTTCACTTAGCATAATATTTTCAGGGTTCATCCATGCTGATGAGAGAGAGAGGTGGGGGGAGGAGCAGAGAGAGAGAGGGAGACAGAATCTGAAGCAGGTTCCAGGCTCTGAGCTGTCAGCACAGAGCCCAACGTGAGGCTTGAACTCAGGGACCCACAAGATCATGACCTGAGCCGAAGTCGGACACTTAACTGACTGAGCCATCCAGGCACCCCTAGTAGTAGAATTAATGAGTCACATGTAACTCCATGTTAACTTTGTGAGCAAGGGTCAGATTATATTTTTACTGCAGTCACATCATTTTACATTATCATCAGTAATATATAAAGGTTCTGATTTCTTCACATCCTCCTTAACACTTGCTATTTTCCATTTTTTGTTTTAATTACAATCATCCTGGTGAGCACCTTATTGTGGTTTTGATTTGCATTTCCATTATTTAATTTTTATAATAACTGATGATGTTGAACATCTTTGCATGCTTGTTGACCATTTGTACATCTTTGGGTAAATTTCTGTTCAAATCCCTTGCCCACTTTTAAGTTGGATTGTTCTTTTATTATTGGGTTGTCAAAGTTATTATACTTTGACATATATATATACTGGATACTAGTCCTTTATCAGATATATGATGAAAAAATGCTTTTTTTTCCTCATGTCTGGGTTTTATTTTGCTTCCTTGGTAGCTGGCACACATTAGATGCAATATATTGTTTCATCTTATAGCATCCTTGTGAAATGGGCAATATTATACCCATTTTATAGCTGAGGAAACAGAGTCATAGAAGTTGTATTTGGCTTGTTCAAGTTCATACAGTTAGAAAGAAGCAGGAGCTATTTTCAAACTAAATATTGGGTTGAAAATCTGTGAACGTGCTGACCAGAGCAATACATGATTTAAAACCAACCAAGAAGTAAATAGATATGGCTGTGGATTCACAGGAAGCAGAAACCCACATGAGTCATAGTGGTCTGCAGAAAATTCAAGGAATCAGAATTTCAAAAGAATGCATAGACAGGAGCTTGGAGCATGGTCCTGGAAGATAATATTGTTAGCAAAGGCCTTGATGTGAGAACACAAAGTTGATTCAAAAACCAAGAAATAAATTGGTAGAACTGGAGTGGAGGAAATTGCAGGCAATTGTGGGACATGACACTAGAAAATTAACTTAATGTCAGATAATGAAGAGTCTACATATTACTACTTTTTTTTTTTACTGCAGGCAGGCAATGGGGTATCATGGAAGCTTATAACGGGGAAATGACAGGATAATAATAGAGTTTTAGAGAAATTACGCAGAGTAGATGAATTTAAACAAGAGCCAGAAGAAGACATTGTTGGAAATTGTATGCAGATTTATTATAAAATGACAAAATCCTTGTGGAAATAGTGTGGATGGAAAATAAAAAAGTATAGAGAAACAAAAAAACATATAGGAAGAATCTATAAGTCGATGACTACACCATGAGTAACTAAGATGAGTTACTACAAGTGTAAAAAAATCTGCAAGTTAATGCTGCAAGTTAATATGGAGTCATAATAGTAAAAATAATGCCTGAATTCAAATAAGTATTTTTTATTTGTGAGGGAAAAAAGAAACACCATGGACAATTTATCTTAATGAATAGGTAAGAAGTTAGTTGGAAGATGATATTCATGGTGGATAAAAGGATATGCTAAAGTGTCTTGAAGGTGTTATATAATCCCCACAACAACCCTATTTTGCAGATGAGAAAATTGTGGCTCAAGTTGAGCAACTTGGTCAAAATTATACAGCTAGTGTGATGGTTAAATTTATGTGTGAACTGGATGAATCACGGGGTGGCCAGATATTTGGTTTAACATTATTTCTGGTGTGTCTGTAAGGGTGTTTCTAGATAAGAGTAGCATTTTAAACAATAGACTGAAAAAAACTGATTGCTCTCCCCAGTGTGGGTGGGTATCATCCAATTTATGAAGGTTCTGAGTAGAACAAAAAGGTCAAAGAATGGAGAGTTTGCCCTCTCTCTGCCTGACTACTTGAGCTGAGACAACGAACTTCTGCCCGGAGACTGGAAATTACACCATCAAGTCCATTGGTTCTCAGGCCTTTGGACTCAGATTGGGACTTTGTACCATTGGTTCCTCTGTTTTCACACTTTCAGACTTACTGAAATGTCAGGCACCTTTGGCTTTCCTGGGTCTCCAGTTGGCAGACAGTATATCATGGGGGCATTTCAGCTTTCATAATCATGTGAGCCAGTTCATAATAAATGTGTGTGTGTGTGTGTGTGTGTGTAAGAAAGACAGAGAAAGAAGGACAGGGGCACCTGGGTGGCTCAGTCAGTTAAGCATCTGACTTTGGCTGAGGCCAGGATCTCATGGTTCTTGCTTTTGGGCTCCACATTGGTCTCTGCACTGACAGTGTGGAACCTGCTTGGGGTTCTCTGTCTTCCTCTCTCTCTGCCCCTTCCTAACTCATTCTCATTCTCTCTCTCTCTCTCTCTCTCTCTCTCTGTCTCCCCCCCCTAAAGAAATAAATAAACTTAAAGAAAAGGGGGACAAAGATTTGTAGCATATTCATAGCAGTGAGTTGAAGCCATGGGGGATAATTCAGTCACTGGAGTAGAAGACATAGAGTGAAAAGGAAAATGCTAGACCTTAAGGAAGGTCCAGGTGAAGGAAGGGAAGATTGAACCAAGAGGAGGAAGATGTGGCATCAGAGAATTAGCAGGAGAACAAAGAATTAAAAGGAGGATGTGCAGTAAATTCAATGGAAAAAAGACAAAGAAAAGGTACTTCCCTGCCATATGGTGTTTTGTGGTGCTTTTGAAAACCCACTTAAATGAGATGTGGTGTAGACTCAGTCCAGGGGCTTGAGGCATCAGAAAATCATCAACAGAAAGAAAAGAGGCCTTATGTGTTGACCAGTTAATTACGTAAATTAGGCAATGTTTAGAGGGAAAAAGAGCTGAAGTTAGAAGAATGCCAGATGTAGAGGAAATTATTTGGGGCTGATGGAGTTCTGTGTGTGATTGGAGAGAGAAGGAAAAAGGACAGGTAGAGAAAGCAAACAAAACCAAAGTTTTAATTGAAGTGATATATTTCCGATGATGGTGCTAGACATCTAGCATAGATGCTAGACACGGGTGCTAGACACGCTAGACATCTAGACATCTGCTAGTGGGTAGGAAAGGTTTTTGTTGTTTTTGTTTAAAGTAGAATGTTAACATTTATTTCCGAGCAGTATATTGGGCATTTAATTATCTCTACCCAGTAAGTTAAGTGAATTATTACCAATATTTAGAGTCACTGAAATTCGCTTTTCCTTTAGGGGCATTGGGTCACTCACCTATCCTTAAATCACACAGACTGAGGGCTCATTCATGCACTTATATTTAAGAACAATTCTTTTGGTGAGTTTTACTTATGGGAATTTGGATGACAGAAGTGGAGTAGTGTCATCTCCAAAAATAATAGCTAGCACTTCTTGTGTATTTACTATCTGCCTGGCACTGTTCTATGTGTATTACATGTATTATCTAATGTGATTTTCCCACACACTCTATAACATAGATACTATTATGGATGAGGAACCTGAGACCCAGGAAATTTAAATAACTAACCCAAAATGGTGGTAGTGTGGTGTCAGAACTGAAACCCAAATAGGTCGTCTTGCTCCAGGGTTTGTGCTTATAAACTCTACACCCGATTGCCTTAGTATTGTGTTGTCCTTTAAGATTTCCAAGCTTCTTTTTTATTTCTCTGATTTCCCCACCACCTATGTGGGATACGTTTGCACTTTTTAGCAAAGTGGAAACTGAGGCACAGGAAAGTTTATACTGTCACCAGTGAGTAAGGGATTGAATATGTAATGATCTCCACGTATCCCTACTCTTAGAATTGTGTGCTTCTCCTTAGAAGATGGTGGAAGAAAAAAGGGGTCAAGACTAGAAATTAGAGATCTGGAGACTCATCCCAACCCTCACTCATTAGCTATGTTGTCACCGTCAATCGACTTACATAATAGGGTTCTTGGTTTTTCTCTCTGTAAAGCGAAGGATTTGGGGATTGGCGACTGACTCTAGAGCAGTGAGTTCTATAAACATAATGCAAGCCACGTTTGTAATTTTAAATTGTCTAACAGACACATTAAAAAGGTAAAGACCACTAAGTAAAATTAATTTTGATCATAATTTAACCCAGTTTATCCACTAAATGATAATTTCAGCAGCAATCAACATAAAAAATCATTGCATTCTTTTTTTTATTTAATGGAGTCTTCAAAATCTGGTATGTACTTTATACACTCAACACATCTCAGTTTGGACTAGCCACATGTCAAGTGCCCAGCAGTCGCATGCAGATAGTACAGAGCTCTACCTTAAGTAGAAGTCCCTTTCCTGAAGATAGGTAGCTAGCAACATCACAGCCAGCAGCAGATGCTTCTGAGATATTTTCTTGCCCATCTGCTTATCTTCGTGTCTTCCTTTCCCTCAGCCCCCTGAGGTATCTGCCCACCTCAACTAAATAGAGTGGGAAATTATGAATAACGGCTCTCTTTCCTACAGCCCCAGCCCCTCACCAGGTACTACCTGTGAAGCCCACACAACAAGGGCATCATCTTTCCAGGCTGACAGCCCCGGGAGATGACACTCGTGGTAAATTAAGCAGAATGCTGTTGAAAAATGAAGTGTGGTCACAATCTAGCAGCACTAGCAGTTGGCAGGGTCTACTGTGGCCCTTGACAAATGCATTCTCCCTTAGATCTTTTCATGGCATTCAAGTGCTGGATCATCTATTATCCTGCATGTTATGTACGAGGAGAGAAATAAAATGAAATGGAACTCACATAATCATCGTAAAGGCAGATTTACTAGATACCATCACAGTTCCGTCTGGGGGAGGAAATCCCCCTCGCAAGAAGGCATGCTTGTTAAAAACATTCTTTATGAAATGAAGAAATGAATGAAAGCTTTTTGCACACTTCAGAAGTGCAGGTCAAACCTAGAAAAGTAGAGGGAGAAGAATTTTCCTTTCATTCATCTGGAAGGCCAACTAAATCAATACATTTATAAAAACCTCAAGGACAGGTTAATTTTGAACAATTATTTAATTTCAGTTCCTAAAGGTCCTAGGCATCCACCAGTCTGCTTCTGAGAACACTGAATAGTGCCACCGGATCCATGATTTTTGACTGTCATAATAATCCCATAAAAATAGAAAAGTTATTATTATTATTATTTTAGAAAAGGCATTGTTGATATCCATAAACAATTGACACTCACGAATGCAGTAATAAAATTTTAAGTTATTCATTTATTTATTTTGAGAGAGAGAGAGCAAGACCAAGTGGGGGACAGGCAGAGAGAGAGGGAGAGGGAGAGAGAAAATATCAAGCAGGTTCCATGCTATCAGCAGAGAGCCCAATGTGGGGGGTCCATCTCACGAACCTGAGATCATGACCTGAGCCAGAATCAAGAGTCGGACACTTAACCGACTGAGCCACCCAGGCGCCCCAGTAATAAAAATGTTTTAACATGATAGATAGTGTAACCAAGAATCGGTTTTGGAAGTGTACCTATTTGCAAGTTAAATGAAGCGATGTGACGCTAACATTGTGTTATACAGCTGGGAGGAATCATAGTGATCATCTGGTCCATGGCAATCAGAAATACAGTGACTCACCTCTCTTATCCACGTGGCTGCTACTAATCAGTGTGTCTTCCCATGAAGCCTGAACATAGCTTCAAAATTCTTCTAAATAAGGAATTCTAGGCAGCAAATACTAAGCAATCATCGTTATCGAGGTGAACCTGTTCACTCTCTCTCATCTAGTCTGTCTCATCTTGTACATGATGACAAAGACTCAGAGAGCTGAATTCCTGTATACAGTCTCATTTACCAAGAATTATTGGTGGGAAGGCTAGAATCCAGGCATACCTTCCGGTCCCTCCGCCTATTCTCTTGCTACTACCTTCTACCTGTGAAATTCAAAACCCTGTTTCTTGAGAGTGTCTACACCTAGATGGATAGAACTGTGTCTATCCTTTGCAGACAAGACCAAATCCCACAAAGTACCATCGACATGACAGTTCTTTAGGTTCTTCAGGGAAGCCCTTCTGCCCTAGTGCAGAGGCCTCCATGATACTCATGTTCTTGTGCTGTGATAATGGTTTTGTGCACTGTTCTAGTCATTCTTTAGTCACTTTAGACATCTTGAGTGTGTCTCCATCTCTCTTAGAGACTGATCTCCGAAAACAGACATGATGCTACCAGTATGGACTGACCATTGCGGGACAGAACACTGAT
Organism: Prionailurus viverrinus; assembly: GCF_022837055.1. Classification (NCBI taxonomy): domain Eukaryota; kingdom Metazoa; phylum Chordata; class Mammalia; order Carnivora; family Felidae; genus Prionailurus; species Prionailurus viverrinus. The sequence continues at coordinate 193,093,378 of NC_062561.1, read as the reverse complement.
ACAAGGCAGAATAGGGATCACCTGAAGGGTTGAGAAAGAGGCAACCATCATCACAGTTATTTTGCCATACATGTATACGACCTTTATAACTTTTTATATAATAATTCTTTAAAACATTTACATTTTTCTTACATAAATTTACTTTGAAAAGAACCTTTTATTACCACCAATAAAAAATAGTTGACATAAATAGAAGGCAGACATAAAAATGAACACAATAAAAATGAAAGAATGTTATTCACTTTTAGTTAAATACTCTATTGCCTGCCAAAGTTTCTTTGTTGCAAGGGGAGGTTATAGGTGTCAGAGAGTTGTTAAAAACATACTAGTATCAAATTAAGACTTTATAATAATTAGAATAATGGAAAGGAAAATGATAGAAGAATAATTCTCTCCCTAATTTAAATAAGAATGACTTGAATTATTCTCTCCCTAGATTATTTAAGGATGTGCCCACACACTCTTAACAACATCCCTGTGTCACCTAATGGGATACTTCTTACTGCCCTGCATCACCCCGTGGGCAGCCAGGGACTGCATCCTACACTCAGGAAAATATGAATCCTGTATATTTCTGTCACTAGATTTCCTCTCGGCTGCCTAAAGAAACAATGCCTTCTTAGGGTGCTGGGTTGCTCAGTCGGTTAAGCATCCAACTCGTGATCTCAGTTCAGGTCTTGATCTCAGGTTCTTGATTTCAGGGTCATAAACTCAAGCCCCACATTGGGCTCCACACCAGGCATGAAACCTACTAAAGGAAGGAAGGAAGGAAGGAAGGAAGGAAGGAAGGAAGGAAAGAAAAGGAAAGGAAAGAAAAGAAAAGAAAAGAAAGAAAACAAATACCTTCTTTTCAAATTCAGATATACTTCTCCCTTCAGGAGCCAATAGCCTTTTCCTTCTGTGGCCCTTCCTCTCCCCAGTTCTGTTACTTTAATACTGTGCCCTAAGTCAGGATATTTCAGAGCAAGTTCTCTGTGATGTTTTCTCTTATCCATTTGAGTCATGGATTTTTCTCCTTAATGATTTCAAGGCTCTTTTCTACCCAAACTGATCTCTGACTAAATTGAAGGAACTTCACACCTCAAGGAATCAGTCTCCTACACAGTAGCTTCTGCAGCTGCAGAGACCATACAGACACTGTTGCCTTTGTGGAGTCATTTGAGAGATTTGGACAATCCCTGACAATCTCCCTCTGCCTTACAACCCTCGTTTGTCATCTGAAGTCCCACCATTTGAGATGTAGTTAAGGGTGTAGTCTCTTAAGTTAGATTCTCTGGGTTTGAATCAAGGCTTTGCTATTTATCAGCTGTGTAATTTTGAGAACGTTGACATCTCAGTGCCTCAGTTTGCTTATCTTTAAAGTGAGAACTATTGTGGCTCCTGGATGGCTCAGTCAGTTAAGCATCTACTCTTGATTTGAGCTCTGGTCATGATGTCACAGTCATGAGATTAAGTCCCACATCAGGTTCTGCACTGGGTATGGACCTGCTTAAGGTTCTCTCCCTCTCTCTCTGCCCTTCCCTTGCTCACATGCATGCTCTCTCTCTCTCTCAAAAGTAATAATAATAAAAATAAAATGGGAATTATACTAGCACCCATTTTATAGGGTTGTTGCAAGAATTCAATGAGTTAATTCACATAAGGCACTAAGAAAACAGTGCCCAAGCATGTAGTATCCAATGAGGGCTAACAGTGATGGTGAGCATTAAAATGTATCTCCTCAAAGACCTGTTTCTTGTTTACAATTTTTTTTTCCAGGAGTAGGGGAATGAAGGCTAGGAAACAAGTTATCCAAGGAAAGAGCACAGGACTAGAAATTCAGTTCCTAAGTTCCAATGCTATCTATGTGATGCGAGACTTTTTTTTTTTTAATCTTGTGCTTTGTTCTCTCTTACTATAAAAATGACCATATTAATAATCATAAGCTTCTGTACTTATAAAGTGATTCTCCAAGTAAAATTATGAGAGTTTTTGATAATTAGCTCAGTTTTATAGACATGAAAACTGAGATTCCAAAAAGATTAAATGGCATATCCAAGAATTAGCCAGTATGCAAGGTGTGAACTGGGTCATTCCAGCCATCATTTCCTGCTTACTTCAGAGGTAGGAATGTAGTGAAGATCTATAAAATAAACATTCAAAAAGCATATATAGGAATATATACTTAAGAGAATGATAACTGAGGCATCCTCACCCACTTTCAGAGTTTTTCTATGATCCGTATGTTGATGATGTCTAAAACTTTTTTTTAATTTTAAGGTTTATTTATTTTTAGAATGGGGAGGGACAGGGACAGGGGGACGGGCAGAAAGAGAGGGAGAGAGAGAGACTCCCAAGCAGGTTCTACACTGTCAGTGCAGAGCCCAACTCAGAGCTCAAACTCACAAACCTTGAGATCATAACCTGAGCCGAAGTCAACCACTTAACCAACTGAGACACCCAGGTACCCCCAAAACTATATTTCTAAGTCATAACCTCTCTCTTAAATTTTAGGGTTTTTTTTTCCAGCTGCCTTTTGAAGTTCCCGTAGTCATCTCCAGCTCAACCCAAATGGATCTCAATACCTTCCCCTCCAAGTCCTCTGCTCTTGTTCTCTTGATGCAGGTTAATGGTATCCTCCACCCCAGCCTCAGTGTCATCCTAGATCCCCTCTATCTTTCATCCCCTACTGGAATGGAGTCATGCCAATCTTCCCTTCAAGTACTTCTACAAATGCTTTCTCCTGCTCCTTCCTACCACAATGACTCGGTTCAGATCCTTTTCACCCCTTTTGTTGGTGATTGCCATTGACCTTGAGGTGCCTCTTCTGCCTCTTGTCTTGTTCCTCTTCATACCCCATCCTCTGCCCATGAAGTCAGAATGCCCTCTCCAAGATGCACAGCACTCCCCAATCCCAGAAGAATAAAGCCCCAAACACTTGTCATAACAGATCTGCCCCCGTCCCTGATTCTCATCTGTCCTTTTAGCCTCACCTGCAACATGGCCCAACCCTAACACTCACGTCTTGCTCTAGTCGTTCTGGGGAGCATATTCCCTGCACATCTCATAGTTCTCATGACTGGATTGTGGGGTTCTTGAGGGAGGGATGTTATTTTATTCATCCAAGAGGCAGTCTGGTATAGTGGTCAAGAGAAGGAGACCTGGAATTACACTACTTGTGTTTGAATTCTGGTGAAGCTTTCTGGTTGTGGACAAATTATATAATCTTCCTGTGATGCTGTTTGATGGTTTGCAAACTTGGCTACACTTTGGAAATACAAGAAAAGTTTTAAAAAATAATGATGCTTCTGTCCTGCCTCCAGAAGTTCTGGCTTAATTGGTCTGGAGAAAAGCCAGGCTATCAGGATTTATAAAAGTTCCCCAAGTGGTCTAATGTGCAGCCAAAGTTGAGAACCACTGCTCCATCTTCTTATCCCTAAAATGAGGATAATAACAGTCTGTACCTCTAGGGTTGTTTGATGATTAAGTGAGTTAATTAATGTAAAGGTCTTAGTATAATATCTGACACATTATATTTAATCAGTAACTATGACTTACAATTCATTTAAAAAATCAATGGCTTTATTGTTAACCTTTTTGTTGTGAAATAAATCACATGGAGAAAAGTCATACAACATAAATACATAGCTTAATTAATTAGTATAAAGCACCATCTATGGAAACGCCATCCACATCAAGAAATAGAACATTTCTGGGGCACCTGGGTGGCTGTTGGTTGAGCATCTGACTCTTTTTTAAAAAAAAATTTTTATTAGTTTATTTATTTTTTGAGAGACAGAGAGAGACAGAGAGTGAGCAGAGGAGGGCCAGAGAAAGAAGGAGAGAGAAAATCCCAAGCAGGCTCCATACCATCAGCACAGAACCCGGTATGGGGCTTGAACCCATGAACTGTGAGATCATGACCTGAGCCGAAATCAAGAGTTGGATGCTTAACCAACTGAGCCATCCCAGTGCCCCAAGTGTCTGACTCTTGACTTTGGCTCAGGTCGTGATCTCATGGTTCATGTGATTGAGCCCTGTATCCAGCTCTGCGCTGACAGCATGGAGCCTGCTTGGGACTCTCTCTCCCTCTCTCTCTGCCCCTCCCCCACTCATGCACACTTTCTGTGTGTGTGTGTCTCTCTCTCTCTCAAAAAAAAATGAACATTAAAAAAAAAAGAAATAGAACATTTCTATCACTTTATAAGGACCCCCATATTCCTTCCTAATTTTAATCTTCTTTCCACAAAGGTAAGCCTTGTCCTGACTTTTATGGTATACACTAATATTTTATATTTTTATCACCTATTTATGCATCCCTAAATGTTGCAGGCTAGTTTTTGCTGTTTTCAAACTTCTTTTAAATGAAATAATATTTTCATTCATTTGTGTCTTCTTCTGTTTATTATTAGGGCTGTGAGATTTATCCATGATATACATGTACCTTTATCTTCATGCTATGTTGTTTGGATATATCACAATGTATTTATCCATTCTATTGTTGATGGACATTCGGGTTGTTTCTAACTTTTAGCTATTATACATAATGCTGCTGCAGTCATTGTTCTACATATCTCTTGGTACAGATGCACAAACATCTGACTTGGGTGACTTGCAGAGAGAAAATGCTCGATCACAGGGTAGGTGTGTGCTTAGCATTTATGGACACTGGCAATCTTTTCCAAAGTGGTTTTCACCAGTTGCAACTCCCACCACCAGTATATGAGAGGTCCCACTGCTGTGTATTCTAACACTTGGTATGTTCAGTTCGTTTTTATTTATTTATTTTTTGTTCAATTTATTTTTAGATACTCTGGAGACAATATAGTGTTTTCTCATAGTAGTATTAATTTGCATTACCCTGATTACTAATGAGGCTGAGTATACTGTCATATCTTACTGGACATTTTATCATCCCCTTTTGGCCAGTGCCTGTTCAATTTACCTGTGTATTTTTCAATTAGCTGTCATTGACTTAGGGATTTATACATATATCCATATATATATATATATATATATACACACACACACACACATAATAAACATATATATATGGATCCATATATATATTGTTATATATATCCATATATATCTATATATATCATTATATATATCCATATATATATCGTTTTATATATCCATATATATCTATATATATATCATTATATATATCCCTATATATCAATATATATCCATATATATTATATATATCATTATTATTTTTTCAAAATATGAGATCCTTCCCAGTTAAAGTGTAAACAATGTCTTCAACTTACTGCTCATCTTTTTACTCTCTCAAGAGCATCCTTTGAGCAGAAAACTCTAACTTAATATAGTCACATTTATCAATCTCTTTCTTTTGAGTTCTGTTTGAGACGTCTTTTCCAACTTTGGGGTAGGGAAAGAGATTCTCCTATGTTACCTTTCTAGAAGTTTTATTGTTTGAGCTTTCATATTTATTTATTTTATTTTATTTTTTTTAATTTTTTTTCAACATTTATTTATTTTTGGGACAGAGAGAGACAGAGCATGAACGGGGGAGGGGCAGAGAGAGAGGGAGACACAGAATCGGAAACAGGCTCCAGGCTCTGAGCCATCAGCCCGGAGCCTGACGCGGGGCTCGAACTCACGGGCCGCGAGATCGTGACCTGGCTGAAGTCGGCAGCTTAACCGACTGCGCCACCCAGGCGCCCCTTGAGCTTTCATATTTAGATCACCTGTTTGCCTCTGGTATGAGGTTATGTTCAAGTTTAATTTCCTTCCGTAGATATCTATCCTACTGACCCAGAATCATTTATTGAATATTCTCTATGGTACAAACTTTATAATAAGTCAAATGTTCTTGTAAGTATAAGTCTGTTTCTGGGCCCTCTTTTGTCTCTTTTGTCCAACCACACTGTTTTAACTCCTGATATTTTATAGTAAGTCTTGAAATCTAGTATAACAAGTCCTCCCAAACCAGCTTCCTCAAAATTTCTTATCTATTCTCTGTCCTTTGTATTTCCATATGAATGTTTAGATAAGCTTATCAAGTTACAAACACAGACATCAGTTGGGATTTTGATTGGAATTCCTTTGAACCTGTAATTCAAATAGAAAATTAACTTCATTACGTCATGAGACTTTGAATCCAAAAATATGGCATATCTCTCAATTTATTTGTCTTCCTTAAATTCACTTAATAATGCTTTTGAGCACAGCTCCTTAAATTTTAGCCAGCCTAGATGGCTTTTAAAATCCTGATTGCTGGGTTCCCACCCCAGAGTTTGAGTACATCTGGGGTATGACCTGAGTATTTGCATTTCTAAGAAATTCCCAGGTGATGCTTATGATGCTGGTGCTAGGACCATACTTTGAGAATCACTAGTTTATGATTTCCAGAATACTGGTCTTGTATATATTTTATTAGACTGATTCCAATTTATTTGGAATTTTTTAATTTAAATTTTGTTTAAATGTCATTTTCTGTCTATTGTTGGCATTTTTAATATTGACTGTGTATCCATGGGCTTGCTGTTCTCATTTATTAATTCTAATGATTTATCCATAGTTTGTTTGGGTTCTCTGGGTAAACACTCCCTAGGAGACTGTCAAAGTGCTGCTTAGCCTCTCATGTCTAATCCCATCTGTAAATGCCCTAAGGTCGAATGTGGCCCTAAATATCTGACTTAACCTCTCTGTACTTCTTCTTCCAGCAGCTTGGCCCTGTAAGGTTCTACAACCTTACTACCTCTCTGATGCCTTTAAGCAGACACTTTATATTCTGCCCATATTTTCTGACTGTCCTCAGCAGGAGGGCTTCTTTGAATTACTATGCTACCTATACCAGAATACCCCTTCCCATAATTGGAAACCAAGGGCTCTTAATTCTTTTCTATAGATTAATATTTATTTACTTCTTAGATAATCTTCTATTAAACTCTTCACCATAGAGCCTGGGATAAATAAAGTAAATACACTTCATATAAAAAACCCTTTGGAGAAGATCATTGAGCAGAGTATAAAAGGGAGTTAACAAAGGTGGTGAGGACAGATTTAACCACTCCCAGTTTGGGCCAATATTGGTATCGGAAATAACTTGTACCCAAATACACATTTCAAGTGATTACCTCTTTTTATGTATGAAATGTTTTGCCTACACTCTATTCTGGCCATAAGTCTCGGGTAAGTCACGTAAGTTAAGCCTCACTTCTGGAAAATGCAAGAAAGAGGATTAATTTGGTAATTTCTACCTCTACATTGTAAGCATCACAGAATAAAAGCAAACACCTACTATAAGACCTTGTGAGATTCTCCTTATATGGTAGTACTCATAAATATTGGTTGAGTAAAAAAATGAATATTTTAATCTCTAAGTGACTTTTTCTAGTTTATGATCCTCTTTAAGAACTGACAGTCCTTATCTTCAGAACCACCTACCTGAGAAAGGTAGTCCAGTCGCTCACAGCCCCCCATCCCATAATGACAGTGGGAATTGTAAAATATGGAGCATGTAAAGTTATATATTGGAAGAGAATAATGGAGGAACTTCTTAAGATTTTTTTTCCTGGAATTTGGAATCAGATAGTATATGCAAGTGCTTCTGCCACTTGATTTTGTTTGCCACGGCTGGAAATATGATGTGAGGCTCATTGTGTCTCAACTTAAATATCAAGTTACATTGCTAAGTGCTTAATGGGCTGAAATGGACACTTGGTCACAAACACCCTTTTCATGAGAAGGTGAACACAGTGTTGTAGGAAGCAGAAACAACTTCAGATGGAGTTGTTCGTGTCACCAGCACATACGCCTTTGCACCAACACACATGCAAGAGACATCATTGACTGGCTCCAGGTGTTAGCCCCAACATTCAGTCTAAGCTTACTCCAAACCTCAGAAGGCAAATGCCAGTCCAGGAATTAATTGTTCACCAGTCTTCCAAGACCACATATTCACAGTACTATTTGGATGACATCCGTTCAGGAGGGTGGCTGGGAAATGAGAGTGATTCCAATCTACAAAAGAAAGCTTGGACCCAGATCGCTAATCTCTGCTAATCTTTGCTAAAATTAACTTTGAGATTGTAACTTCTCCAAGTATAGCTGGCGGCAATGACTGTAGTGGCTGCAGAGCTCAAAGAGGTGATCATAGTGGACAATAACCTCGCATCCTTGATTCTAAGGAAAGGATGGGTGAACTCATGTCTGCTTCCTTGTATCAGACTTAAATCCTTCTTTGCTCTCTAGAAAGAGAGAACAGGTCTGACTGAGCTTTTAGGTTGCCATTAGGAAAACCGATCGGTAAGGTCATCTTTACAAGCCCGTTCAAGAGACACAAGTAAAGTTGACCTCTTGGCCAAACAAGCTTCAAAATCTTGTTGGGGATGCACAGACTGCCATGGTGAATAAAAATGCAAAAGTAGAAGTTCAAGAGGTTATGAAGAATGAGATTGGGGAAGAAAAAAACTACAAGCAGTATGTTTCAGTTCTATTATTGGCGTGACCTGGAATGCTCTCAAACTGGAAGACATTGGTTTAATGTGATGAACTTTTGCTTCATTATTGTCACATGTCAATAAGATTAGTCTTACTCATGTGAAATATTACTCACCTCCCTCCCTCCCTCTACCTCTACCGCAAAGCTTCACTTCTCCACTTGGGTTTGGGGGCCCTAGTCTTCTGATTGTACTATTTGCGAAGGCTGAGGAAGGAAATCCATAAAATTAATTTTCACAGTGAGAGACATACTCATTGAGTACCACTGGGTCACAGGCATTGATACGTAGTTCACAAAAGTAGAAGACAGCCATGGCTGTCTGGAGAGAGAGAAGCTCCAGACCTTTGCATTCAGTGGTACATACTGATAGTGACAAAAATGTCTACACCTGTCAAGACCCTGTTGTTTTTTCCTTTCTAGAAAAGCCTATTGTATACATTGCAATGCGAAAACTGGCATAGAGAAGACATAAATAAAGAGCCATGTGGATATAGAAAAAGGAGCAACTTGATTCTTTCTGGAGCATTTAGGGAACAGTTTTCAGGGCACTTGAGTTGGGCCTTAAAAGATGCGTTGGATTTTCCCAGGTTGGGAGGAAAGAAGGTCATTTTATACAGGGAACTAGCATGATCTCCATGGCTCCTCTGCACATGTCCTAAATCCCACTGCCATTTAAATTCTTTAACCGTTCCTTATAGTCATGCTTGGGGGGCTCAAGAAGTGCTGGCTCCTCCATCCTCACAATTCATTTTATGTAGATAGGCACACCTTGCTTTGCCAGCTACTGTCCTTTGCACTGTCTGCTGGAAAAGCAGGGCCATCTGTTCTGACAGACGTTACCCAGATAACGTCAGCAATGCCAAGGGCTTTTTCTTTCTCCTCTGACCTACTTAGTCTTCCACAATTCGACATTTTCTCCCCTTTGTTACCATGTTGTGCTGGAGCTCATTGTTCTCTCCCCTCCTTTTCGGCTCAGCGACGTTCTCTTTGCTTTTAGGAAAACACTTAGCCATGGAGCCAATTTCTGAGTTATTGTGCTTCTGTATCCCCTTGTAATCCATATGCAATCATCTGCTTATTAAGGTTAAATGAGTTCAACTGATACTATAAAACCATGATTAATGGAAACATATGGGTAATGCTTCTGGTTAATTGAATTTTCAGGTTAACTGAGGGTTAAATGGGAGATTTAATAAAATTGCCAAGCACTTATCTTTATCTGTTTTATGGCATTTATCACATAATATGTTGCCTTGGCATTTTTAAAGTTCATGTCCTATCTTTCTTAATAGACTGTGAACTCTCTGAGGGTAGAGTCTGGGCCCTGTACTTCTCTGTAACTCAATGTGACCCAACAGATAGTATTTTTAGGATAATTACATTGTCTTCGTCATCATCATCATGTCATCATAGTTGTGTCATGGTTAGTAGCATGGACTCTGTAGCCAGACAGCCTGAATTCGGATACTGCCTCTGTCATTTTCTGGTTCTGTGGGCTTAAACAAGTCTTTTTGTTTCTAAGTGCCTCAGTTTCCTCATCCATGCAATGGGATAGTAATTATCTCACAGAGCTGTTAGGAGAAGTAAACAAAGAGTCAGTAATTATAATGTGCTTGGAAAACTAAGCAAGGCATTTTACTAAGTGCTCTATCTACATCCCATTTGATGTCAGAAGAAGATGCTATTATTATCCCATTTTACATATGAGAAAACTGGAGGTCAGAGAAGTAACTTTCTTAGGTCATATGACTAACAAGTAGTAGAGCCAGGTTTGAATTAAGGAAGTTTGATTTGGTACCCTGCATTCTTCACATGATGCTCTTCTGGAATCTGGAATATTCTGGACTATTTTTGCGCTTTCAGAATAATCATACTCTTGGATCTGCCTAACTATGGGGAAATCATTTGCCAACATTGTATGTCCAATACAGTTAGCAGGGAGCACCAACTGAGAAAGCCAGGTGGACAAGGGCTTCATTGTGACCTCTGGGCTATGTTTCCAAGGCTGTCGCAATAGTAGGAAGAGAACACAGTGTATCACCCATTAGCCTTAAAAATTAAGCATATCACTTACACTCATATTTTACTGGCTAAACCAAAGCACATGGCCACACCTAACTTCAAAAAGCGTAGGAAAGTACAGCCTTACCATGACCCAGGAGGCAGAAGGCTGGAAATACTCCACAAATACCAATACTTCCTGTATCCGAAGATTCAAATTACCAGACAAAACCTGGGCACTGAGTCATAGGGTTAAATGGGAAGGTGCACAAACTAAAGAAAGTCAGGTTCTTGCTCTTGAGCAGTTTCTCAACCTTGGCACTGTCCACATGCTGAACCAAATGATTCTTTGTTGTCGGGTGGGGAGGATAGCCTGTGCATTGTAGAACATTCAGTAGCATCACTGACCTCTGTTCACTAGATTCCAGTAGCCTCTTGTCTCCTTCAGTTGTTACAAGTAAAAATGTCTCCAGTCATTGCCAAATGTCCTGTGGGAGGCAAAATCACCCCCAGCTGAGAACCACTGCTCTACAAGTGACCTACTTGTATCCACAGCTGTTGAGTCCCAGGAAAATTCTGGTGATATTATGACCCCATCGTATAAATGAGGAATGTGTGGAAGATTTTGCAGATTTGAAAACAGACGTAGAGGGTCAGTGGCTTGCAGGAAATCATGGGTTTCAAGTTGGCACAGGAGGCTACATCATCTGGATCTTTGTCCTCTTTTTGCTATACCATATTTTCAAATCCCCTTTTTTCTTTTTCTTTTCTTTTTTTTTTTTGCAGTGAATTTATACTATGCAAAGTTCTTCAGTGAATCTACCTCAAATTGTCAGCCCCTGTAATTTTCATCCTATTTATTTTTCTTGGTTCTCTGTGGAAGTAGGGAACAGCTGGTCATCATGTTCCGTGTAATAACTTTTCATATATTTGAAGACTGTTATTAAACCATCCCCAAGCTTCTCTTTGCTGGGTAATTGTTATGCTCAGACATGCTCTAGGAATTGTGCAAAGCCTAGAAGAAGATAGAGTCTCCACACTAATGTTTGTGTATTAAATTTGAAGAAAAACAAATTTTGACTGAAAATATCAATGGAGAAATAAGGTTAAAATCTGAAATCTAAGGTTTATTTTTTAGAGTTTTTTTTCTTCTTTTTTTTCCTATTTTTTTATTATAGCTACTGTAGCTGACCTGGAAATTTTAATTTATTATGGTGGAAATTAATGTCCTAATTAAGATTTTATAGTACTTTTAATCTTAATGACATTTTAATAGAAATCCAGTGATGGACAAGATAGTGCATCTCTGCTTGTCACATCTCAGGACATGACCAAACATAATCCAGTTAACTGCACTGGCGTTGATGAGAGGCCACGGCTTGAAACAAGGCTTTCCCACAATAATATATAACGTGGATGACCACTGATTAAAAAAAAAAAATCTGCCATTTATTCCATGCCTTCCATCTGTCAGGCCAGATGCTAAGAGATTTATAAGAATTATCTCATTTAATCTCATTAACTCTAAGAGGTAGTTGCCATTATTTTCCTTATTTTTCAGAATTAGAAACTGCAGATCAGAGAGGTTAAGTAATGTATCCAACATCACAGAGATGGTAAGTGGTAGAGTGAGAGTCTGAAATCAAGCAGTCTGACACCAGAGCCCATGGTCTTACCTGTAATAACATATGGCCTCTCTGCACACAGAAGCCATGCCTTATTAATTTCTGTATTCCAATGTCTAGCTCCTGAAGTCAGTTCTCAGAAATATTTATTGAATGAATAAGGAAGTAGTGAATGACAGAGCAGAAATGTGGAACAGCAATATGGGCTATGGTTTAGAACATTAGAAGAGCATTATGTTCTCAGGTACCACTATCCCACTTCACCCCCGGGTGGGTTAGATGCCCTTTCTAGGATTCCATACTAACTTGTGTATGTCTCTATCCATGCATTGACCTCATTGCATTATAATGATATTTATGTGCCTGTTTCTTCTGCTAGAGCACTGATTCTCAACCTGGGGCAAGTTTTTCCCACAAGGGAACTTTGAAAACATCTTTAGACATTTTTGGTTGTCACACTGGGGGACTGCTACTGCCACTTAGTGGGTAGAGGCTGGGATGCTGCTTTAAATCCTACAATGCAAAGGACAGCTCTCTATCACAGTTATCGACCCCAAATCTCATTATTGTCAAGACTGAGTAGCCCTGTCCTACACAGAGAGCTCCTTCATGAAATCATCCTTGTGGTTCAGGATAATCTCTGTGTCCCACGTGCGATGCACAGTGCCTGACATATCAATGGGGCTCAATATACATGCATCAAAGGAGTAGAGACCAAAACAGTGCAAGAATGGATGACAGAAGGAACAATGCAGACTGGTTTTCATTTGTGGTGAGTGTCAGTAATCACCTGGGTCCTAGAAGAGACACTGCCAGTTAATGTTGGACTCGACCAGGCTAAGAGAACTTGAACACGATGAGTTTTGATGTAGTCCAAAGGCAGTTGTCATAAGGGAAGCGTATCAGGTTACTATTTTGATTTATTAACCTATGTTTTTCTCCCTTTACTTTCTCGTATTTTATAATCCTTCCATTTATAGAGCAGCTAGAATATTCTGTAACTCCTGCCCTCAAAGAAAGGGGTGAAGCAGCCATAACCAAAAAAATAAAGGAATAAAATTTCTAAATTTGGAGTTTCAAAAGCTAAGGTTCAAGTAAGTATAAGATAAAAAGACTTAGGAAAATATAGTTGGTTGTGTCCAGTTTCCTTGTTTGTGACATGAAATCAAAAGGACAAGAAGAGAAAGAAAGATCAGAGTGGTCCTAGGAGGGTCCTTGAGGAGAGTTACCTATTCTCTTCCCCTTTTCTGAGTTTTGGGCTGGAGGTAGAGAGAACATCCCCAGAAAGATCTAAGGAGTCTGAAAACAGGAATGTACTCCTCCATCCCTGGATAAACCACAGGGAGTAGGTAAGATCCCAGAATTCCCTTGCACCTGGAATGGTACAGGAAAAATGGAGCAGAAATGACTGCATAAAATATCTAGGTAGAACCAGCAGGCTTCCTAAACCTCAGTGTGGCCCACAATAGTTTAGACACTCCTGTAAACCACAGACCTGCAGAGCCAGACCTGCAGAAGCCCTGGGGTTGGGAAAGGAGGGTACAGCAGTGATCTCAATGAGACTAGATTGGAATGAAGTTATCTGAGAGGATGCCAACATGGATGGATGACAATGGCCCTTATCAGCTTCCTCCCACTTACACCATGGCCCCATGTAACCCTGGGGAAAAAGAGGGGTGGGGACATTCTGCATTGGGTGAGTTCAGTTTCTACTGCAAAGAAGGACATCTCAGAATGGTAATTAAATTCAATGTAAGAAAAACATAGTTACATTTCCTGTCTCCTGTCTTGTGGTCTACCATTTATAGTTGCTATAGAAGTTGATCAGTTACTGGCATCTCAGCAACAATCGCAAAGTTAAGGGCAAGCTCTGCATGGATGACTGATAGGACCAAAGCATGACTCTAGGATTGAGGGTATAGTATACAAAAAAATATTATCAACTCAGAACTTCATTCTCTGGGAGCAAGGCAGGACTCCTGGACCAGAACTACATTTCAAGGAGCCTGCAGGGCCTGGGAAATGAATGAAGTTGCTGAGTTCCCAAACTCAGGGACAAGGTCAAGCTGAATTAGCAATGGCTGAGACCTGTGTGGTGCTCTGAGCATGGGATGTAACCTGTTTAAAGGCCTTCCTTCAAGAATCATCCTTGGCCATAATGAATGAGATGGGCAGAGTTTAGAGGGAGAGTCACATGGCCTCAGTCCCAGAGAGGACTAAAAGCCTGAGAATACTTGTCTAAGTGATTCAGTCTTTGATAAATGAATCTTAAAAAAAAAAAAAAAGACAATGTGAATTACTAGGTAAAAATAGTGTCCACACTACTCATATTGTGTTTAAAAACCTTGTAGGTTTTAATCCAAGAAAGAATCTTATCATTAATATTAATTTTTCTGTCAAGAATTTTTGGTACTTACTAATCTGACATGAGGGAGAGGGGATTCCATTTGGAAGAAAGCATGACGAAAAGTATTTCTGGAGTGCCTTTTGGGCTGATCCAATCTTGTAAAACACAATCTTTTACATGTTCATTTCTCTTTTCTTTTCTCTTTTCTTTTCTTTTTTTTCTTTTCTTTTCTTTTCAATTTGTGTCAGATTGCATGACACTATCCTTCCCCACGTCCAACTCCCCTAAAAGGGCTAGAGGAATCTCCTCTATCATTAGTATGTCCTTCAAGGGCCCCTAAGCATTGATCCCTCTCAGTCTCTCAAGGCTCATCTCCTGACATTCTTCATTTCTCATCCTATTTTCTATCATACTGGCCTTCGTGAGTTCTTTGACTACAGTAGTTTTTTGAATTGGGACTCACCAGGATGTATGTTCACATGGAACTTCAGAAAGTGGGCTTAATTGAACTAAGGGACTTTGTAAACAGAGTAAAGATCTTCAGATGAAATTATCCTGGATTAGGGTGGACCCTAAACTCAATGATAGATGCCCTTATAAGAAACAGAAGAGGAGAAGATTCAGAAACACAAGAGGAGGAAGCCATGTAAAGATGGAGGCAGAAATTGGAATGATGTATCTACACACGAAAGAATGCCAATAGTTCCCAGCAGAAGCAAGGAAGGAGTGAATGGATTCTCTCTCAGAACCTCCAGAAGGAACCAGTCCTGCTGAGAGCTGTATTGATGTTAAGTATCGCAGACTTGTAACTTCCAGAACTGTGAGAGAATAAATTTCTGGTGCCTTAAACCACCAAATATATGATAATTTGTGACAGCTGCCCTAACGACTAAGGCAAGCACTCAAAGTTTTTTTCCTGCGTGCTCTCGCTTCTCAGAGACAGTACATATACTGTATCCTTCCTGTGGTAACTTCCACCCACTCAATCCCCTGTCTTCAGTGACTTTTGGTCAGTTCTCAGTAGACTTTCTGTAAAGGACCAGATTACAAATATTTTAGGCTTTGTGACCAATATACTCTATCACAACTACTCATTTCTGCCATCGTATCATGAAAATAGCTGTAGGTATCATGTAAACACATGCACATGGTTGTGTTTCAGTAAAACTTGATTTATAAAAGTAGATGCTTGTCTGGATTTACCTGCGTGCAATAGCTTGCTTACCACTGCTTTTTGTTATTCTTCAGATCTCAGCTTAAACATCATTTCCTCAGGAACTTCACCTGAACTCTTTAGGTCTCCATATCAGTTATTCTACTTATGAGTATTTTTTTCCAGCTTTTACCAAGGTATAATTGACATATACTGTGTAAGTTTTAGGTGTACAATGTGATGATCTGATACATATATATATTGAGAAATGATTACCGCAGTAAAGTTATTTATACCTCCATCACCTCACATAATTGCTATTTTCTTTGTAATGAGAACATTTCAGATCTACTCATACCAACTTTTGAGTATATAATGTAGTTATGTTAACTATTATTGCCATGCTGTACGTTAGATCCCCATACCTTATTCATCTTAGAACTCAAGTTTGCTTTGACCAACATCTCCCCATTTCTTATACCCCCTCGCCCCTGGAAACCACCATTCTACTCTTTATTGCTATGAGTTCATCTTTTTTTTTTTTAAGATTCCTCATGTAAGTGAGATCATATAATATTTGTCTTTCTCTTTTTTCTAGTTCTTTAAATTGAAGTATAGTTGGCACCCAATGTTATATTATTTCAGGTGTAGAACCTAATGATTCAACAACTCTATACATTATGCTATGCTCACCACAAATGTAGCACACAATGCTATTACAATACCATTAGCTATATTCCCTATACTGTACCTTTTAACCCCATGATATGTTCTTTTCATAATTATAAGCCTGTACCTTCCACTTCCCTTCACCCATTTTGCCTTTGTCTGACTTATTTCACTTAGCATAATGCCCTCAAAGTCCACCCATGTTGTTGCACATGTCAGGATTTCTTCTTTTTTTATGGCTGAATAATACTTCTCTGTGTGTGTGTGGGGGGGGGGGTGTATATCACCTCCTCTTTATCTCTTTATCTGTTGGTGACACTTAAGTTGTTTTTATATCTTAGCAATTGTGAATAATACTGCATTGAACATGGTACAGATCTCTCTTTGAGATCCTGATTTCATTTCCTTCAGCTATGTATCCAGAAGTGAGATTGTTGGCTTATGTGGTATTTCTATTTTTAATTTTTGAGGAACCTTTATGCTGTTTTCCATAGTGGCTCTACCAATTTACATTTTTACCAACCATGTACCAGGGTTCCCCTTTTTCCATACCCTCACCAATACGTGTTATCCTTTGTCTTTTTTAAAACTTTAATTTACTTCAATTATTACTATTTTTTACCTTTTGAATCCCTTCACCCATTTCTCCCACTACCCACCCCTTGCCTCTGGCAACTTCTAATATGTTCTCTGCATTTATGAGCCTTTTTTTTTTAGATTTCACATAGAAGAAAGATCATATGGTACTTATCATTCTCTATCTGACTTAATTCACTTAGCATAATGCCCTCAAGGTCCATCCCTGTTGTTACAAATGGCAAAAATTCATTTTTTTTATGATTAATATACCATTGTGTGTATGTGCGCACGTGTGTGTGTGTGTGTGTGTGTGTGTGTGTGTGTACACAATACTTTTTTATGCATTCATCCATCAATGGACATGCAGATTGTTTATCTTTTGTCTTTTGGATAACAGCCATTATAATAGGTATGAGGTATGGTTTCAAATTGCAATTCTCTGTTGATTAGTGATACTGAACTCCTTTCCATGCACCTCTTGGCCATTTGCTTTTTCTTTGGGAAAACGTCTATTTAGATCTTTTGTAAATTTTTTAAATCAGATTATTTATTTGTGATTTTTTGTAGTTGAGTTATATTCCCACTTATGAATAAAATCATTGTGCATATATTTGTTTTATGTCTGGTTCCCAACCAAACTGAAAACTCTATGAGGTTAGGAACTATAACTATGTCTGTATTTGCTCAATGCTGAATTCCCAGTACCTCCTACAATCCTGGCATGTAGCATTGCTCAGTCAGTAATTAGTTTTGAGAATCCAAGAATAATTAAGCTTAGTTCTTGAGCTTCTACAAGTAAAGTCTCATTGCTTAAATCTGTTTTAAAAATATACAAAAGGTTGTTTCTGAAAAAGTTGAACACAGAATGACCATATGATCCAGCAATTCCATTTCTAGGTATAGACACCAAAGAACTGAAAGCAAGGTGTCAGAGATATTTGTGCACTCATTACCACCATTATTCATAACAGACAAAAGACAGAAAACAACCTAAGTGTCCATCAGTGAAGGGATGAACAACCAAAATGTGGTACACACATACAATGGAACATTTTTCAGCCTTAAAAGGGAATGAAATTCTGGTACATGCTACAACATAGATGAATCTTGCAAACATTATGCTAAGTGAAATAAGCCAGACACAAAAAGACAAATGTCATGTAATTCCACTTATGTCAGATACCCAGAAAAGGCAAATTCAAAGAGACAGAAAGTAGAATGATGGTTGGGGCAGGGGGGGCAGGGGCGGAAGGGGAGAATAGGGTGTTTTGTTTAATGAATTTAGTTTCTGTTTGGGATGACAGAGAAGTTCTGCAGATGGATGTTGGTGATACTTGCACAACACTGTGAATGTATTCAGTGCCACTGAATGGTACAGCTAGGACGGCTAAAATAGCAGATATGATTTACAAATATGCAGGAGGAATTAATCAGTTGAGATATGGGAAGAGACTAGGCCAGGATGGAATAAAACAGAATGGAAGATAATGGATCATGGGGAACTTGGGTGGCTCAGTTGGTTAAGCATTCGAGTCATGATTTTGGCTCAGGACATGATCTCACGGTTGTGAGAAGGGGACAAAGGGACAGTGTGGCTCCGTGGAAAGCAAACTGAATTTCAGAAAACTTGGGCTCAAGCCCATCTGGACCACTGGTTTGCTATGTCCTCAAGCACAACCTTGGTCCATATCTCTGAAATTTGTAAGTACGAGCTCTGGTTGCTCCATTGTCCTGGTTTTTGGTATCAGTCTGGAATTTCTTTTGGGTCATCTAGGCAGGCAGGTTGTTTGCTTGTAGTGAAGGGGCTTTTCTGAATTTTGGCTAATTTTGGTTATTTTCCTCTGCTTGGTCTCCAGCCTCACTCTAATTTTCTTTGCAGTTTTGGGTCAAGATGTCTTTATTAAGAAACACTTGCTTGGCTCACTTTGCTTCACACAATGTGTCAATTCTGTTTCTTGGGTAGGGGCAGCCAGCTTCAGTGGAAGAAGCCAGGAGTTCTAGCATCTACTTTAAACTCTGACTTGAACTCCCTTAATCTTATGTCAATCAATTGACTTCTAGGGGATTCTGTTTTCCTAAGGATAATGAAAGATAAGTTTAATGCTCTTTCTTTCTTTCTTTCTTTCTTTCTTCTTTCCTCTTAACTCAAAAGATTTTTGTGAGGATCAAATTATTAGATGAAATTGACTCTACTTTAGTGGACCCCTGGCAAAACAAACAAAAACAAACAACAAAATAGTGGTTATATCTGTTTGATATTTCACTACCCAAGTGTATGCTTCAGATGACAGGGGCTTTCTCTGCACAAGCAGGCAAGGAAGATGAATAAAAAGTGCTATGGATTCAGAGTCACGAAGATGGCTTCCGGTCCTGGTCTGTCACCATTTTGCCTCATGGTGCTGGGTAGATCAGGCCACCTGCGCTGACTCGTTTCCTCCTCTGTAAAGTGAGGGGCACTGTAAGTTTCCTTGTAAGTTTCCTTTTCTCTCTGACAGCTTATGATTTTTGTACTTCTTCTGGCTCTTAGCTCTGTGCCTTGCATATCTTAGGAAATTAATCAATGTTTACAGAGTTGAATTTAGTTAATTGCTATTTATCATTAGTCAAGTGTCATTGACTCATCACATCATTTGGGTTTCTGGAAAGAAGTTTGGTACTTTTTTATCATTCTTAGGAGGAATGTGGTGGTTCTAAAGATGAACGGGTAATAATAGTAGTAGCAATAAGTAACAAACATAAATCGAGTGCTTGTTATCAGTTCCAGAATTAAAATTTTTAATCCTCAGCACGAACTTATGAAGTAGATATGAACATTAACCGCATTTTACAGATGAGAAGGTGGATATGTTTAGATAACTGGACATGTTCATATACAGGTTTGTAATAACTGACCTGAGGACACAGCTGGTAGATGGTAGACCTAGAAGTTGAAATTTGTTTAGTCTGGTTTCAAATTGGGTTGTCACGCTCAGCAAATAAAAATACTAGGTGCCAAATTAAATTAAAATTTTAGATAACCTATGAATAATTATTTTACTTAAGCATGTCCCATGGGTAATATATTTTTTTACCAGTAGCTTATAGATTCAGCAGGTAAAATGGGTTCACCTGGAGAAAATTAAATTGGAACAGACCTCTTGTTTCTTACAGGAAATTTGGAATTCTCTACTGTCGGGCTGACTGGAAATCAGGGTAGAATTTAGTAGTAGGTGGTGAAAAGATACAAAGATGAAAGGTTTCCATATCAGGAAAATGGCCCCACATGTTGCAAAACTTTCTTTTCCCCTGGATCTCTTATACTGAGTGGCTTTGTATCTTAATTTCTCTCATGAGTGCCTTCTCTGCTTCTTGGGCTTTCTGTTTAAACTAAAAGGGGGAGCAAATGGAATTTAAAAAAAATTCACACGAAATCTGGAATGATGACACTGAGTTCAGGCAAGTGCTCTTGTGGATCATTTGAGAATGTAGCTTCTGTGTGCTCGAGCTGGAACATCTGATGTGTCTGTTGCTATGACAATGGATTCACGTTAGTGGTGATGTAGAAGTTTGATCTGTACATTCACAACGAGGGGTCGTGTTGCAGCCTCTTTGTTACAATTCCAAATCTCATCAAGTTGGAGGTGTTCCACCTTAATCTAAGAAACTAAATCTACAGCAGGAGGCAGTATATCTCATTGATTAACTCTGGGGCCCTGGAGGAAGTCAGGCCTGGGCTGTGGTCCACTAACCATCACTTTAACTCAATTTCCTCCACTGTGAAATGGGTATAATAATAGTTCCTACTTCATAGGCTTATGTGAAGAGGGTTCAGGAGGGGATATACGTAAGATATTTAGCATAGTATCTGGCAACAGTCTTCAATAAATGCCTCTGCTGATGTTATTTTTGTCATGATCGTTAAATCAAAATAGTCTAGTCCAGGGAATCTTGGTGAAGGTTTATAAAGTTACATTTTATATAAACCTTGGTGAAGGTTTATAAAGTTACACCCAGTTCACCCCCCCCCCCCCATAGGGAGGAAGAAGAGTTAAAACTGGAAACCAGAAACTGGAGCCAGAAAACAAGGGCTCTAGTGGTAGTTTCCCAGTCTGGTTTTGGGAATTACGGCAAGGTTTTTGACAACTTTGAACCTCATTGCCTTTTCTGTGAAATAGCAATAATGATCAACTCAGGCCCTGCTGTGCCCCTCACAATGTTGCAGGGATTAAATGAGATCCTTTATGGGAAATACCTCACTTGGCAGGAAGTGCTCTACAGATGTAAACATTGCCTGTGTATAGGAGCGCCTGGGTGGCTCAGTAGGTTGGGCTGTGGACTTCAGCTCAGGTCACCATCTCATGGTCCGTGGGTTCGAGCCCCGCATTGGGCTCTGTGCTGACAGCTCAGAACCTGGAGCCTGCTTCTGGTTCCGTGTCTCCCTCTCTCTGCCCCTCTCCCACTCACGCTCTGTCTCTCTTTGTCTCTCAAAAATAAATAAATGTTTAAAAAAATTTTTTTTAAAGATTGCCTGTGTATAAACAGCCATTTTCCACAGGGGCCTCTGCTCACTTGTGCTCCATCATTTTAGCATTTCTCTCCTCAGGTTTGGGAATTGATCCTTATCTGCTATGAGACAAGAGGCTACTCTTTGCCAGGGCCAAGCATAGGCACCATAGCTTTACTTCATGAGTGGGATGTTTGTTTTGCTAATTTTGTGATTTGGCACATTCTGTTCTTTTTCAGGTGTGTAAACGTGGGCAAGCTTCTGTGTGACTCCATTCCTTTAGCTATAAAATGGGCTGAAAACGAAGTATTTCATGAATGTGTTGTAAAGGTTGAATAAGACAGCATACTTCATGGATTTTGCATGACGGCAAATACTTTAAAAGTTAGGTATTAATCACTAGGAGAGTTCTTTCTGTACATTTGTTTCTTCCAGTGCTATCCTATGACCCTATACAATTTCAGGCTGGTTTTTCTTGCTTTTCAAGCTGCGGGAATCTGTCGCTATCAGTTGAGAAGGCCACTAATAAATGCTATTCTTTTCAAAGAGCTCTCTGCATCTGCCCTCCAAATCCACGCTCCATAAATCAGGAACCCCTACTTCACTGTTTAACACATAACCATATGCTTTATGTCGATGCCTACCTACATATATTAAAACTAAAATCATGTTTGGAGAAAAAAAAAGCTACTTTTAGCAAGCAACGAGACAAAGAATTGCATACACGGCAATTTCTCATATATTAGATTTAAGACGGCATCATCTTTGTATTTTCATTATCTGATAGTTCTATCTAACATTGGGTGCTCTCCTCTGGGGTTCTCTCCCTGGTGCCACTCCCTTTGATTCTGCCACTCTTTGTGAGTATTCAGTTTAATTTGGGGAACTAACGACTCTTGGCTATGAAATCAAAATCCTTTCCGTTTCACGCTATTAAGAGGGAAGTTTCCGATCGCTGCTCAGCTCCTGACTGCCTCTCACTGAGTTCAGTGGGGAGGGTGGAAGTTCACTTTGCCACAGGATGTCCCTCACTCCCTTGCTCCTTTGTGAGAACAGAACGCAGGGTGCTGGTGTGGGTACAGATTGGGTTTCCTGACCTCGTCCTCAGTTTTCAATCTGCTTCTCCTCCGATACAGCAGTCCCCATGTGTTCATGATGACCTAGAAGCAGTCAGGCCTAGCCTGAGTGCCCAGCTAAGGCAGACTGCAGCCATCAGATGGTGTTTTGAGGTGGGGCACATTTTCAAGTGATTAGTAATCCCAAGTGGCTATCGGACCATGGCCAATGCCCCAACAGTAGTTCCTTATTCCAGTCCTGTCTCTAAGCAACAGAACACCCAAGTCAATTTAGTTTTCACAGACTGAATTTCAAATCCTATTCTTTCAAAACCTGTGAGCATTCCTTCTTGGAAATTAACCAGTGAAATTAAGTTGAAAACTGTTGAGGTGATATTATTTATCTTTATGGCGTCACGGAAATTGGCCTCCTGGGGACGATTTTTCTTCCGGTTCAAAAGTCATTTTTCCGATGAAAAAGGCCTAGATTGGCATGAAGTTAAAATCTACTACCTGATAGCTATGATCAAGACATTAGGACTTTCACACGTTTCTGGTGGGAACATAGATGGTCCAGCCATCTTGAAGAACTTTGGGGCAGTTTCTTACAAAATTGACACAGCAGATCATTCAGATACTGCACTCCAGGTTATTCATAGGAGAAGTCAAAATATTTGCCCATCCAGAGATTTGTATACGGATGTACAGCCTTGCAGTAGCCTCAAACTGCAAGCAGGCAATGTGGACACTGCAGATGAGTGGATAAATAAATTGTGGCATACCCATAACGTAGAACACCACTTAGTAATAAAGGGAATAAATTACCAGTGCCCACAACCACATAAAATAATCTCAAAGACACTGTGCCAAGTGATAAAATCTAAAAAATAAAGAGTACATACTGTGTGAGTCCATTGATAGGAAATTCTACAACAGTCAAAACTGATACTAGAGGTGACCTGGGGTGAGGTTCACAATGGGAGCGAACGCAGAAGACCATAAGGAAACTTTGTGGAATAATAAAAAAGTTTCCTATACTGATTGAGATGATGTTTTCAAAGGTAAATACACGTGTCAAAATGCACCAAAAGGTACACTTAAAATAGTTGCATTCTGCTATATGCAAATTATCCCTCAATAAAAGTACTTAAAAATAAAATACCATTAAAATACCATAAGCACAGTAGAATGAACTTTCAATAATACTATTACTTCTTTTAAAAAATGTTTTTATTTATTTATTTTGAGATAGTGCGAGCGGGGGAGGGGCAGAGAGAGAGAGAGAGAGAGAGAATCCCAAGCAGGCTCCAGGCTGTCAGTGCAGAGCCTGATGCAGGGCTCAAACTCACGAACTGTGAGATCATGACCTGAACTGAAATCAAGATCCAGACACTTAACCCACTGAGCCACCCAGGTGCCCCACGGTATTACTCCTATATTCCTTATCAGATTATAAACAGGTTGGGTAAATGGTTGGACTCTGAAGTACAGATTCCTGTAGTAGATTTGAATAAACCGTAAGGAATGAACATGTCACATAATTCACATCTTCTCATCGTATTGTGTTCCAGTAACACGGATGCGGAATGTTTTCATTGGTTGCTAAATCCTTAAGGAGTAAGAACACCATAGCAGTGTCCCAAATCTATCAGTCTCATCCTAGATAAAACATGTTATTGGTTCACAGAGTTTGTGATCCATTTTCCAAACACAGTAAGCCTCCTGGAAAAAAATTTTATTTTTTAATTCTTCGTAGGAACACCAAGTCTCTTTATTACGTATGATTTAAATTATTTACCTTTGGCTAATTCTGGGAAGGGGATCTTGAATGATCAAGGTAAAACTTAGGCGAAGCAAAGAAAACTATAGTGGATTGTAGTCTCTAAGGGCAGTTTTGGGGGTTAGAATCTCTGGGTTCAAATCCCAGGTATGTCACAAGTTACATGACCCAAGGCAAATGAGTTATTTTCTCCAAGTGTCAGTTTATATACTTGTCAAATGAAAACAAAATACAACCCAATGTTGAATAAGGGTTAAAAGAAACCATACAAATGAAGTAGGCAGTATAACTTTTGGCAAATGGTGGGAGAGGTACTTTTTTGTATGTTAAAGGATTAGGAGACAATGAGAGCTTATTCACAAGAAAAATATGGACAGGAAAGGCTGATAGAGACAATGAGTTCTTCTGATTATGAAAAGACTCATCAGGTTTCAAACGTACCAAAAGCACAACATTTTCACATAACTTTTCTCTCTTTAAAGCACAGATCTATCCTGACTCTCTGAGAAGGCGAGACAGATCAAGAGCAAGGAACTTGGAAGGGCATTTGCCTGATAATTTGCTCCCTGACAGACATCTTTTGACAGGGAGATCAAAGGCTAAAAGGGGAATGCCTGCCAAGGCTTTTTGATAGAGAATGGTCCAGAAATCCTGTAGGGTTTTTAATATATCTTTACATATAAGCTTTCTGTGTCTGGAGATGGAAATCTTCTCAAGTGTGAAGATGTCGTCAAAATTATATTAATTACCCTAATTAATATAATATAATTATCATATTATATTTTGAGGTTTGGAAAACCCTAATGCCTTGTGAGAAGTTATCTCCAAGTGCTTCTGGTTGTGTTTCTTAAAATCATGTCTTATATCAGTTATTTGTGATATTTGTTGACGATTCTGGTTGGCTTTTTCATAAAGAATTTCTCCACTAAAAACTGAGTAGGAAAATGCACCGCATTCTGTTTGTTCAGTTTACCTCAGGGTGACAGGTGGGATGGCCACAGAATCCTAACACACCTATTACAGTCCACCCAGGGTAAGTGCACACTAGCTAACTACAGGCCAGATATCCTAGGGGGAGGGAGGGTGGGAATTAACCACCGCTGGGAGTTTGAAGTCTTGTCAAAAGACACCTGAATGTAAATGAGAATATTAACAGAATGTGGGTTTAGTTCGTTCTAGTGTAGCCAGTTCAGCTGGTTACAGCAGGAGTCAACAAACCTCTTCTGAAAAGGGCCAGGCAGTAACTATTTTCAGCTTTGCAGGCCTAGCGTCTCTCCTGCAACTACTCCATTCTGCTGGTTTTGTATGCAAACAGCCGGGGGATGCTGTAAACAGGTGAACATGGCTGTGTTCCAATAAAACTATGTATCTACACTGACATTTCAATTGCATTTTCATATCGTTTTCACATGCCATCGAATTCTTTATTTTATTCAACCATGGAAAAGGATAAAAACCATTCTTAGCTCACAGGCCATGCTGTTAGGTAGTGGGTTGGATTCAGCCCATCGGCCATAGATAATCCACCCTTGGGTTGAGTGTCGCTCTCTTAAAAGGCAGAGTTGCCCTTAGGGTTCAGTTTGCCTTCTCCTGCCGAATATTTTGTGCCATGGTTGATACTTCTCCACCTTTCCAATGTGGACCCCCTAATGGCAAGTATTTTTTCCTTGTCCTGGGTTTAACGCATGACTCATTTACTTTGTATTATAACCCAAGAAAGAAGGTACCATCATTAATTCAGATTAATAGACCAGATTGGAAGACGAAGGCTCATCAGTGTTAAAAAACTTGCCTAATATTACACAACTAGGAAGATACAGAACTGGTTTCTCAGTTGGATGGGTGGATGTGGATGGCTTATTCATTGTGACCAGTAACACAATTACTAGGAAGCACAATTCATAGCCCTTAATAGATGCGCTCCTGGGGTGGTTGAGGACAAAATCTTTATCGCCATTTACAAAGAAAGGCCTTTCCTGCCTCATGCTTTTCAGTGAAGCTCAGTAAGTCATTCAGAAAGCCCCCTTCTAACCATAACATCTAAGATAAATTTTCCAGGAGTCTGTTGGCAATTTGGATACTGCAAATCTCTTCCCAAAAGCACTTGCCTTGTAACGATGTGGCTATTGGGAAAGAATTTTCCCACTCTCCCAGGGAAAAAAAAAATCTATAGAGCGTAATACAGTTTGTACCCAGGCAGCTCTCGCTTAGAGCTAATTTTTCTTCCAGAACTTTAAATTTGCAGTAAGTACATGCAATTTAGCTGGAGTGGCAGAAAGCTTATAAATCAGACCACATCACTCTCTGGCTAAAATCCCTCCAATGGCTGCATTCTAGAGTTAAAACAAAATCCAAGCTTCTTATAGTGACCTGCCAGGTCCTACGTGACCAAACCTTGGCTCACCTGTCAATTCTCATTCATACTCCTCTCTCCCTCTGCTTTGTACTCTCCAGTCACATGACCCTTTTTCCTCTGCACACACTGTCCCCTTTCCATATGCTGTCCCCTATCCCTGGAATGTTCTCCCTTTCATCTGTGTGTAGCTGACTTCTCAGCTTCTGGGTCTCAGTTCATATATTTTTCTCCTCAGTGCAGCCTTTCCTAACTACTTGTGTATTGACATTTCCTGCCTCATCACCCCAGTGTCTATCTCACTACCCTGTTTTATTTTCTTTAAAGCATGTGTCACCACGTGAAATAATCTTTCAGTTTGTGCATTTGTGTACTTGTCTGTCACTTTCCACTTATGTCCCAGCTCCTAAGATAGCAGGTGCCTTGTGCAGTTCACCTTCTAGTCCTGGGACCTAGTGCAGATATTCAATAAATGTTTGTTGAATGGAGAATGAATGGCTATTCTGGAAAACCAAAGAACTAGGCCTTACCTTACTGTGATGATACAGACTAATTTTAGACTTTGCTCACGTCTTGGGTAGAGCAGACAGACGAGAAAGTTGTGGAGGTCTTCTTGGTCAACAAATGTCAACTCAGATTTATTCTCCTTTCTTGTCCAAACCTCAAATTCATTATTAATGTGCAACCAGTTGACAAGCTTGAGTTTCCTCGAATATGTCTATGACCAAAAAAATGGACAATATATTGCACAATGAGCTCTTGATTTATAAGCCCCCCCAGCAGACATACACATTATTCTGAATACATAATTACATTGCAGGCAGCACATTTTTCACCCAGGATACGGCACATCTAGATAAAAACTGAGTGTGCTCAACTGAGTGCCTTGTCTAAATCTGGGTGTGCAGAATGCATATAACACTAACATTCCATTAAAAAATGAGCTGGGGCACCTGGGTGTCTCAGTCGGTTAAGCGTCCGACTTCAGCTCAGGTGTCATGATCTCACAGTCCATGGGTTCGAGCCCCGCGTCAGGTTCTGTGCTGACGGCTCAGAGCCTGGAGCCTGCTTCAGATTCTGTGTCTCCCTCTCTCTCTCTGCCCCTCCCCTGCTCATGCTCATGCAAAAATAATAAATAAAAACATTAAAAAAAATTTTTTTTGAATAGCAAAATGTGAGACATGGCTGTAAAGAGGCGCTCGCATCGTCTGACATATGAAAATGGCAGAAGCACAGCAAGGAGGCTCTGGCTTCCTCGGGGCATTAAGGTATGTGTCAAAGCTACTGAGGTCTTAGGCTTCCGTTGACTTTTCAGAGGCAATGAGGACACGTACTGTTTGGTTACTGAAAGCACACAATGATCCAGTAGTTAAGAGAAGCGTCTGTTAAGTCAGACAGTCCTGGGCTAATATTTAATAGCTGTGAAACTTGGGTCAAATCCCTTACCCTCTCTGAGACCCAGTTTTCTCAACTGCAAAAAAGGGGAGAGCAATACTATATATCTCACAGGATTAGAGACAACGCAGGGAAAGCATGGCACCAGCCCATGATACGTGTTTAGATAATATTAAATACCAATAACTCTGTAGTTGCTGCACCCTCAAAATCACTAAAGTCATCTACTGTCCTGGTGAAGCGATATTCCAATGAAAGAAGATCTGGGTTTGAGCTTCAGTCTGCTGGTTCCCGGGAGTGTTACTTGGGCAGGTTTCCCGCCCTCTGTGGGTTTGAATGCAGCATCTGTTGGTTCAGTCTGTGAAACCGGTCTGCCACCAAGTATTTTCAGAGCATCCATGCTCGAAAAACCCAACTTTTTGTAATGTCACCTGATCAGTTGCCCTCTGTTTTCGGAGAAGAGCAGCACTACCCCCTGCTTCGTGCAGTGGGATTTAAATTTAAAAGCACAAGATTTGTTTCTCAGTGAGATGACAATGCAGTTTGGAACATGGGACAAATATGACACAGCTAACAGGATGAGGGAATCTAGGAAAGCAAATAAGAAGTCACTTGAAACGTGCTGTGCTGTGCTTTGCATAGAGAGAGGGGAAACTGAGGAAGTCTCGAAGAGTTCCGGAGGACTTTCTGTACATAGCAACATTTGAGCGTGAAAGGTGTAGGGTTCAGGTAGAATGAGGGCAAAGTAAAATACACTCAGGAGTGAGGGGACGTTATTACCAAAATTTAAATGCATTTATCCTATAGAGAGACAAGTAATGCAGATATAGCCAGTCTTAATAATGCAATTGACAATGACACCAGTTTTCAATGGAGTCAAGTTTAATGCCTGCACCGATGGCAAGTAAGGTCAGAAACAAAATATTCACCAGACACCCTACTGAGCTTATTACTTCTAGCATTATCTCATGTAATCTTTTCAACAACCGGATTCTTCAGGAGTCTTTTGGTTGTGAGTGGCAGACATTCAATACAAGCTAGCATAAGCATAAAAGGAAATGTATTGAATCTCATAACTAAGACTCTCCTGGAGCTGAGTTTGTGTCCAGCTGGATGGAGGGCCCAGACAATGTCATTAGGACTCTGTCTTTTTTCTCTACCTCAGGCCGACTTTCTCTCTGAGGTAGAAAAGATGGACTCCTGCAGATTCATACTCACCGCGTACTAACGTTGCAGGCCCAGGGGAAAGAAATTGCCTCTAGAGGCATCTTCAGGAGAAAGGTTCCACGGAGGGTTCTGATTGGCCCAATTTGAGTCCCATGCTCATCCCTGAACCAATCGCTGAGAACAGAGACATGGTGTACAATGATTGGTCAGACCGGAGTCTGCCGCTGTGCTATTACAGTATATTAAAAAAATATATATATTTGATCTTCATCCCTGGTTCCTGACACAGAGCCCCTTGGAATTTCCTGAGTGATAGGTGTGAGAGGAAGGTCTTCTTATTCGTAATAAGTCTCTTTCAACCATACCTGGGCTTACGTTAATGAGATAACTGGTGGCTAGAAGTCCTCAGATCGCTTCAGGATGGGGCTAGTTGCCAGAGGGAACCAATCATGTGATTAGAAGATTGGATCTTTCAGCCCCAACTCAGACTTCCAGGGTTAGGAGAAACGATAGGGATTGAGTAGCCGGTGATATAATCAATTATGCCTATGTGATGGAACTTGCGTTAAAACCCTAGACAAAGGGGTTCAGAGAACTTCTGAATGGTGAATGCATCCACATCCCAGTTAGGTGGTGTGGTTCGAACTTCATGGGCACAGAAGCTCTTATGTTCAGGATCCTTCTAGGCCTCACTCTATGTACCTCTTATGTTCTTATCTGGCTGTTCATTTATATCTTTTATAATTTCCTTTATAATAAATGATAATGGTAGGTAAAGTATTCTCTGAGTTTCCTGAGCTCTTACAGCAAATTATCAAACCTGAGGCAGGGGTCATGGGATTCCCCCAGTCTGGAGTCAAGTCAGACGAAAGTGTGGGTAACCTGAGAACTCACTGCTTGTGATTGGTGTCTGAAGTAGGAACAGTTTGGTGGGCCTGCACCTTTAACCTGTAGGGTCTGTGCTAACTCTGTCTAGTTACTGCCCAAACTGGAGAATTGTTTGATATGGAAAACCCACACATTTGGTGCCAGAAGTATTGTGAGTAAAAGCATATTGTAGTATCCACTTACATGAATGAGGGCACGTTGATTTACAGTGGATTCCACTGCACAAGTTCTCCATAGTGAAAGAGGGACCCTATTGGCACAACAGGATTGGGAAGAAGCTCTAGGAAGGCAAAGACAACAGATGTCACAGCAGATGCCATGGCATCAATGTTCCAAATTGTTGCTAGCCCCCTTTTGCAGATGAGGAAACAGAGGCTTGAAGTGGATCAGAGAGGCAAGAGGTCCTAAAACCAGGAATGCACCTAAGTTTCTCTGCCTTCAGAACCTGTGCTTATCACCGACATGTCCAGTGGTGGTTATAGTGCCTGGCGGCTATTTCTCAGCACCGTGGCCTCCTATTGTTCTTAATTTTTTTGAAACCCCAACAAGTTTCCATCATGTAGTAAATTTCTGTCATACTTTTGCTTTCCTCTCAGAACTTTCTCCCTCTGTTTGAGGAATTTGCTAAACACAGGGCTCAGCCCAGACTGGAGAGGCTGAAGATGCCAGAAAGTCAGCTAGGGCACAGCTAGGGCACAGGCACATGAGCTACGCTCGAACATATGCTCACCCGGACTTTGAATGGGAGCTAGTGGCCCGAGGCCCCTCGCTGGCAATGGGGCTGGTTGTAACAAGGTTGTGCTCTCAGGGAGAGCGCTTGCTAACACTGGACTCCCTCGCCAGTGACTGGCCTGATCGTGACAGCAAGTGGGGTATTAACAGATCTGCTGTGTGAATTTAGGTGCTGTTTCTGACCAGTTAGCTGCTAGGTCCATTGTCCAGCCTTCCTGGTGATCAGGAGCCACCCAACTTCCTTCTAATGAATAATTTTCTGCTTCAATGAACCAGACTTAGTTTCTGGCAACTCAGAGCCCTCTCTGATATACACACATCCAGGGAGAATGGCTTGGCTTCTTACTCTCTCCTCTGGTGCCAAAGGACTAGAACTTTTCTGAATACAGTTAATTATTTGTGTTGTCTTAATAGTTCCTCCCGCCTCCCCTTTTTCCTCTTCTGCCCTCCCAACATTTTCTAGAGACCTTGATATTCTAGGATAAAATTCTGTGCCTTTGGGAACACGGCAGCTTCCCTCCTATCTGTCCTGGCCTCCTCCGGCTCTTGTGAGATCACCTGCTTTGTTTTAATTCCCTCCCTCGTTTCCCTTTCTTCTGGGAGCGCCTCTTTTCTTCCATGCTCCCAACCCTTTCATTCTAGGTTAAAGTGTCTTTAAAAAAAAACTGTAATTAAAAATAACTTTGACTTCCCCAAGTTCAAGTACAAACCCATAGGCACAGACCTGGCCTTGAACACCTTCAGGAACTCAACCCCAACCTCATTAGAAGGGATGTCACTTGGATCAGCGGCTGTCCTCCCTGGAGAATGAAAATGGATGCTCTTTTAGATAGAGGTTTGCTCCCAATAAATATGGAAGCTTTGGGGCCAAAGCCTCTGAGAGAAGCTTGCAGGTGCCCTGACCAACTTTGTAATGGACTTGACCTGAAACGGTGTGTTTATTTGCTGTTTCCTGAAATAAGCACTGCTCAGCTTCAGGGAGTTGCTTCAGGCGATGTGAGCCAGCCAGAGAAGGCAGGGCAG
The DNA here is from genome assembly GCF_022837055.1 of Prionailurus viverrinus. NCBI lineage: Eukaryota > Metazoa > Chordata > Mammalia > Carnivora > Felidae > Prionailurus > Prionailurus viverrinus. The sequence goes on along the minus strand of NC_062561.1, from coordinate 193,061,673 downwards.
AACTGTTTTTAAGGGAGATTTCAGGGTACATTTGTACTTCACCCTCACCACCGAGTATATCCCCCTAAGCTTGGATGCTCTGAAAGTCAGGCTTAATTGGGGCTCTTTAACATAATTTAATGCTTTTTTTTTTTTAAGAAGAAAGATAAAAAGTTGTCCAGAAGGGAATATTGAGCTCAAGGTATTTAAAGAAATTATTCTTTGAGGATACAGATAACTATCTCAGCCTCCACAATTCATTTTAATAAAATGAGATTAGCATTTCAATATAATACTTGTTTTTTTTTTCTTCCTATTTCACTTCTACTCTGTTTTTTAAGAACAAAAAGGGGTGAGGGAGATGCAGAAAATAGAAAACGGAAGCAGTAACCTCATGCTAGTGAATGATGGGAAGCAGTCTCTAGTTCTTAAACCAGAGGCCTGCAGACCACCCCCCCCCCCCACCAACCTCTGCTACCCAGACAATTAGCTTTCTCATTTCTGTTAGCAGTGGAATCAAAGATCCTCCAGTTGTACAAGCAACAGTAGGACATAAGTTTGCAAGTCAGACATCTGGAATGCACACTTTTGAGAGACACTGAGCACTTACTGTGGGCCAAGCTCAATGTTAGGTACTATGGAAATGGGAAAAAATCTTACCTTTAACTGGAAGGAGCTTCCAGTTACAAAGAGAGACAGGGAGTAGATTGGGCTTCATTTCACAATAAGTTTAATAACTCCCACTTACTGAGCACTTACTTGTCTTATGCCAGAGACTCTGCTAGATACTTTGTACATCATTTTATTTAATACTGCCCAAAGCCCTATAACACATGCTGCCATTATCGCCATCTTGCAGCTAAGGAAACTGAAGCTCCAGGCAGACAAGCACCTTCTCCCAGGTCCTAGAGCTGCTAGTACATCCGGAAGCTTGAGTTCTAATTCATGTGGGTCTAAGAGTAAAGTCTGTGTTCTCTCTATTAAACTCCCATTGGATGCCTGAAACCAGATTTGGATCTTTAGATTAATAAAAGATAGATGCTGCCCTCTGGGTGTTTATATTATAGTAGAGAGGAATAAGGCAAGAATGCAAAATGCTGGAACATAGAGTAAAACCTCGTGTGATAGGACTGTGCAAAGGAGTGAGGTGTGAATCTTCAAAGGAAGGAAATATGACGTCTGAGAAAATGATACTGGAGTTGTGTCAAATGGTAAGGGGGGGTTCTTCAGACAGAGCTGGGTATCTGACAACCCCCAACAGCTCAGATTCCCACCTAGAAATGGTTTTAAAGCAAGCCAGATTATCAAACGTTCGCCACTCTTCCTCCCCGCTTGTCAGGGTCATAGTGACATTGCACAAGGTGCTGATGAAAAGCAGGAGCCTGGAGAAGCAGATCGGGTAGGACCTCCCACAGCAGTGCCCGCTCCATTTCTGTGCGAGCTGAGGCAATGTCAGCAAGGAGGCGATTCAAAGAAAACACAGAAAAACATTTCTTGTCTTTTTCCTCTTAGGTGTGACTCCCCCGATATCACATAGGACACATGTTCTCATAGGGAACAACTGTGTCCTTTAGCAGACACGGGTGTTGTCCCAGCTAGCAAGCCCATTCCTGCTGAAGAAGCTATTGGATCTCTGATACGAGTGTAGGACATTTGCAGACAGGACAAGGAGGTTGCCTGCAGGTTCCTGCACTCTGCCTCCGAATAGGCTGCTGGTGATTCTTTTCTGTTCTGAAAGTCACAGCAGTTGTAGACTTTGCATAACATTGCATTCGTAGAACCTAAGAACTCAGGTTTTGTCCTGTAATTGTCTAGGTTTCTAGCCAATCTTTTTTTTTTTGTTTTGTTTTATTTATTTATTTTGAGAGACAGAGACAGTACAAGTGGGGAGGAGCAAAGAGAGAGGGAGACAGAATCCCAAGCAGGCTCCACGCTGTCAGCACAGAGTCCAATGCGCAGCTTGAACTCACGAACCATGAGATCATAACCTGAGCTGAAACCAAGAGGCATACGCTTAACTCACTGAGCCACCCAGGCACCCCTATCCACTCTTACCCCAACCAGTGTGGGTTTGTTGGGAAAATAAAAGTAATATTCATAATTGCATCATCACTTAACCATGTAGATATTCATTGCTCTTACATACAATTATAATTAGTAAAATAGGAATTTCCTCTGCATCAGTAGGAATGGGCACAGCATGGCTATGGACAGTCAGCCTCTCCTTTGCTCTTACCACCTGCTGCAGAGTCAAGGGTGGCTCTCATATTTGGGCACGGGATGCAAGTATCAAAATAGAATTTGGAGGCTGGAGCTCTCATGGTGAGCTGACTTGTTGTAGGATCCCTGCCACGAGTGACTCCCAACAGTTTCTTGGTTTGAGTCAGATTTACAATTTCTTCAGAATGATCTCTAGAAAATTATTCGTTGAGAAGTCTCAACATGCTATACACTTGCTTTGCAAGTACCAAGAAGGAGGGTGTGGTTTTTAAGCAGCAGGGAAAAAAACTTGAGCTTGACTGCTGCCATCTGCTCTCTAGATCAATGCCACAAGATCTTGCAGGAGGAAAGGAGTTAAGGTTACCAAAAAATTAGAGGGATTGAACCAGGGAAATACCACCCTGCATCCTATCTGAGACTTACCCTGGTAATGTTTTAGATGGACAGCCAGAGCCACCCCCATAGACACAAAAACAGGGAAGATGTTCCAACCTAGCTGTGGCATTTCACATGGTAGTGCCATAGTCATGGGTAAATATGTGGGCACAGTAAGTGTTTAAAGCAGGCCATGAGGACTTCCAGGGGCCCCTTTTCATCTAGCACAATGAACAAGTTGTTCATTACTTCTAAAGCAAATTTCCCCAGAGTTATGCAGGCTACCTTGTACCTGGATGAAGACATGCTCAGAACCTTGCTCAAAAAAATCCCTCTGCATTCAACAATAAATTGAATGAATGAATGGAGTGAATGAATGAATGAGAATGAATGCCTTCCACATCCCCACTTCTCACTCACTCTTCATCCTTACAAGGTTCTTCAGAATAAAGGACCCTGACTATACTGGATTTTAGTGGACCCTTTCAAGCAATCAACCACCAAGTATAACAGCAGCCAGTCAATTAATTAAAGGACAAACCAAGCACAGATTCATCAAAGCCACTATTTTGCTTCCTAATTAGTACTCATAATCACTTTGCTGGGTTTTTTCCTCCAAATTCATCAAGGTCTGATTTAATTGTCACAAAAACCTGAATAGAAAATTAAAATTGTTAGGCGTTCCAGGCATTCTGGTTGAAAGTAGGAATGATGAGGCTTGCCTTCCTACATGGTACATGATGGTCAAAATTTCTGATTGTTTTTGGATTTTTGTTTTCAATTCCTATGGCCTAGATTTCTAAGTCATAAACTTGGGGGGAGGGCTGTGGGGGAGCCATTCTTTTTCCTTTCTATGAATACATGGATTGGATTTTCCCCCAATTTCTGCTGGAGCATGGTGGGTGGCTACTGTGGGCATTGCTAGCATAGGTTTTCAAAGGCCACTTATTTTGTGAGAGCTTCTGGATAAAATGCAGCTGCCCCTCATTGAACGACTCTATTCGACTATCTAATGGTGAATGTGTAAATTGATCATTTGACATCATGAATAGAAAATTATAGATGAATGTCTTTGGTTCTTTTTGTCTCTTAGAAGAGAAAAATGGAAAATTTAGAAAGATATAGTTTCTGTTTCCAAACATTCTCTTAGATTCACCCACCCTTCTCCATCACTACTCTTAGGTACCAAGATCTCCCTTACCTGGTGAAGTGCGAGAACTTCTTACCTCCTTTCTCTGCTCCCATTCCAACTGCCTTCCTGTCCCCCAATCCATTCTTTATTCTGAAGCCAAGGTGACCCTTCACAATCTAAATAATGATCATGTCTCTCTTGTGCTGAAATGCCTTCTGTGCCTACCTGTGGTATTTAGGACAAAAGCTCAAGTCCTTATGGCCTAAAATGCCCTGATATGTACCTTGTGACTTCTCTGACCCCACACTACTCTTCTGACTTATCTCCATTCCTTACCAAAAAATGCACAAGTGTGGGTACACATACGCATACATGCATACACAGCTTTCACCCATGGGCAGTGGTAGAGGGAGGGGAGAGATGGGGGGAAAAGGCTTTCAAAAATGCCTTTTCTTCTGTCTCTCATGCTCTTTCTTACATTTTTTCTCTTCAAAACTCAGGTGCACAGAATTAGAATAATCATAATCCTCAGCTCACAAAACACTCTTTACATTGGTACTAGTTAGGAAATTAGAATACCTACAATAACTTATATTTACTCATGAGATTCTCCACTGTCCTAATCTCTTTCCCTCCATCCAAAGGAAACCATCAGAATCTTGAGTTGATCTTTCCTCTCTCCCTCTCTCTCTCTCTCTCCTCTTCCTTCCATTTCTTCTTCTTCCTTTCTTTCTGTCATACTGGTGTATTCTTAAAATGTACATTTTTAAATTATAGTTTATTTTCTTTCTGAAAGTGCTATCATGATGTATATAATTTGTAATTTTTCTTTTTTTTTTACTTTTTTAATTCAACACTATATATATATATATACACACACACACATACATATATATATATATTAATGTTTATTCATTTTTGAGAGAGAGACAGAGTGCGAGCAGGTGAGGGGCAGAGAGAGAGGGAGACACAGAATCTGAAGCAGGCTCCAGGCTCTGAGCTGTCAACCCAGAGCCCGATGAGGGGCTCAAACTCATGAACCACAAGATTATGACCTGAGCTGAAGTCAGATGCTTAATCAACTGAGCCACCCAGGTGCCCCAACCCTATATTGTTAAGATTCACCCATTTGGGTGTAAATACCTATACTGCACTCACTTTGGCTGCCATGTTCTGTTGAATGAGTGCTCTTAGGTATCAAGATCTCCCTTATCTGGTGAAGTGCAAGAACTTCTTACCTCCTTTCTCTGCTCCCATTCCTACTGCCTTCCTATTCCCCAGTCCATTCTTTATTCTGAAGCCAAGGTGACCCTTTACAATCTAAATATGATCACATCTCTCTTGTGCTGAAATGCCTTCTGTGCCTACCTGTGGTATTTAGGACACAATGAATTTATTTATTCTCCTGTCAGTGGGCATTTGGGCTACTTCTAAGATTTTGTTGTTACACGGTTAGGGCCACTGTGAGCGTTCTCAAATGGGTTTCCTGTTGTGCAAAACTTTCTCTTTGGTATATATCCTAGGAGGGGAGTTGTGCTGAGTCGTAGGTATGTGAATGCTGACTTTATGCTATAATGGCAGTTATCCAAAGTTACTCCATTGATTCATACTCCATAGCAATGTATGAACGATCCCTGGTCCCACTCTCCGTTGGCACAAATTAACAAGTTCAACAATACATAGAATATTTGGTGCAATTGCAGTAGTATAAAATTTGTATCTTACTATGATCTTCATTTGTATTTCCTGATCACCAAAAAGGGTGTATTCTTACTATTTGTCCTTATGTTAAATCCTATTCAAGCTTCAGGTTCAACTTAAATGTACTTCTTCACATTGGCCTTCTTAAATTTTTCCCTCACTGATCCAAGTCAGTTCTCTCAACTTTCTGTATTCTGGGCATCTATGGGCAATTTTGTTGTAATGGGGACATCTCAATACTGTCTTCTTTGTCAGGAAAAGACCCTTTACACTTCAGATAGCCTCAAATGTATGATGAATAAGTAACATGAATTGATGCGGTCAAATAAATGTCAGAAATGGGAAAACCCATAGAAATTATTTAATCAGATCCCCTTGTGTTGATTTGAAAGTCGAAAAAAAACCAATTCAAACTGCCTTTAGAATGAGAGAAGCGTTCATCAACCCATGTAACTGGCCTTTCCAGAGGCTGAGATTCAGGTCTGGTTGCATCAAGTCATTCCTATAGAATTACCAGGACTCTGTCTCTTTTACCATCACACGGTTTTGTTTTTCTTTGTCTATCTGTGTTCTCTCCTCTTGTGGTTGGCTTTTTTCTGCGGCCAGGCAGGATGGTCCTGGCGTCTTCAACTTCACATCGCCAATTTTGTAGCTGCGGAAGGTAGAACAGTTCCCTCTCAGTATTCGCTTAATAATACCAGGAAATCATAATAGTAAGTAGCCTAGCCAACTTTCATTGGGTACTTGCTTTGTACTCCTGGCTTTGTACTTACCCTTCCATGAAGTTACACAATTCCTTGAGAATTGCTGTTATCATCTCTGCTGAGAAAGTGGAGATCCGGTGGCATTAAGGACGCTATCCAAGTTGACACAGCTTACAAGTGACAAAGCAAATTTAGAACCCAGACAGTCTTATTGGCTCTGCTGGAGTCAGATTTCCTGAAATCCTCACTGGCCAGGGGGTGGGCCGCCATGCTTGACCCGGCCCTTGTCTCGGGTGCGCCCTCAAGTCAAGGGTGAGTGTGTGGAGAAGAGAGTTTCCCCAAAACAAAAGGGAGAGTACCCAAAACAAAGGAGATAAGCGTACATTCTGGGAAGACCAAACAACAATAGCTACCACAGCCCATGACACCCCTTCTGTGATAGACAAGGAAATGCCCTCTGGAGAGAGGAAACGTCTTTTCCAGGGTTGAGAGCCATGGGAAGGTTATAGTCAAGATACAAAGCTGGACACTCTGATTCTTTTTTTTTTTTTTTAACGTTTATTTATTTTTGAGACAGAGAGAGACGGAGCATGAATGGGGGAGGGACAGAGAGAGAGGGAGACACAGAATTGGAAGCAGGCTCCAGGCTCTGAGCCATCAGCCCAGAGCCCGACGCGGGGCTCGAACTCACGGACCGCGAGATCGTGACCTGAGCTGAAGTCGGATGCTTAACCGACTGAGCCACCCAGGCGCCCCGACACTCCGATTCTTACGCTTTCTCCTCCGGGCTCCAGCTGCCTTGCAGAAGAGTAGAGCATGCATTTCTGAGGCCGCAAGTATGAGAGAACCCTCCCACCTCCAGGGCTTTCTGCACGGGGTCGGCAGTCCATCAGCTGAGGGTGCTGGTCTGAATTAACTGTGAAGGGTCTACAACACACAATTTGAAGAGGCTATTTCCCAGCTCCTACCCTGAAGTGTCTGTGAAAGCTTTAACGATTTCCCACTGCTTCCATGGTGACAGCAAGAGGGCTGGCCGTCCAGTACACACGTGGAAGTAGGCGGGGGTGCAGCTCCACTGCCTGCCTGAGCAGATACCCGACACATTGCTGTGCCTGTCACTTACCATTTCAGATGGATCCATGTTTCCCGGCATCAAACTAGATTGAATTTCCATTAAAAAAAAAAAAAAAGAGAGGGAGAGAGAGAGTAATTCCTTCCTCGGCTTGTCAGAAGCCCTGCCTGAAGTTCGCAGCAAATGTAATCTGCTCTACACACGGGCATTTCCCTTTGATACATGTAGTAGTTGATAAAGACAGTGATTCTCTTCGGGTCTCCTGTCCCTCTCCACGTCGCACTCTTCCTCCCATTTCCAAATTCTTTATACTAACCGCGAAGGCACCCCTGGCCCACACAGGTTACACTGATAGAGGAAGGGCCTGGGACCCCTTTCTATGTTGGGTCTAAGAATCTTGAGCACAGAAACTCCCCCCACAGTTGAGGTCTCCAGTTGAGCAACCTCCCCATTAGCGAAGAGTCCACCTCTGGCTTTCTGGTGGGCTCAGAGAATCCTATCCTTGGAAGAACATGGGGTGTGTGTGCAGTGAACAGGAAGATCCTTGGCTGGAAAGCCAGGGGACCTAACTTCTAATACTGGCACTGCCTCCTTTGTCTTGTTCTTCTCAGTCTCTAAGCTTCTGATTCTCATCTGTATGGTGGAGCAATGCTTGAACACAAAGGGCATAGGAGGCAAGCATCAAGGCCCTATAAATGTAAAAGTGTGGGTTTGTAAATTGTGTGTGTCAGCCTGGCCTGAGGAAATTTATGGCATGTCATACCGATCTTTGTTTGAGCTGAGAAAACATTTTCCAAAGGGCAAAACTTGCAAATGTTTTGGTTTTCAGTTTGGGTTCCATGCTAGCCTTTCTGAGTAATCTGCATCATATTATATATTCCTCCAGATCCAATCTCCAAGGGGAAGCCTCTATAACACCAACAGCCTCAAACACTGATATTCGTTACATTGTTTTAAAATAAGGCATCAGTTAGCTGGTAACAGTGAGCTTTTAGGATTAACTCCCTTTCCTCATTTACACCCAATTCCTTGTGAAAACCACCAGTGGAAAGATTTATGACTGAAGATGTCTCGTGGGAAGATTTACTATGAAAGTTCAGGGTTGGGGCAGATGCTGACAAAGTCACAATACTGATTCTGAGTAAGGACTCAGCTTGTAAAGGAGTTTTCAGCATGAATAAATCCATATTCCATGAGGGCCAACAAAACTGTTCTAAACTGCAGCTCTATTTCATATGGCAGTATTCACACAAGACCCCACCCACAGGCATGTTGACGGGGCTGCAGTGAACAGCAGACTTGACATTCATTCATCCCACAGCAATTATTTTCTGAGTATGTCCATACTATGTGCCAGGGTCTGTGTTAGGCTCTGGGCCAGGAACACTGAACAACACAGATAAGGTCTGCTCATTGGGAAATGTGGTAGGATGTATAACGGGCCTCCGGGGATGTGTCCTAATTCTTGGAATGTTCAAATGTTACCATATAGAGCGAAGGGGATTTTGCAGATGTGATTAAGTTAAGGATCCTCAGCCAAAGAGAGCATCCTTATTATCCACTGGGCTTAATGTAGTCACAAGGGTCCTTTGCAGAGGGAGGCAGGAGATAAGAACCATTTGTGGGAGACAGGACAATGAAAACAAGAGAGGGAAATGATCTGAGAATGTGGCCGTGAGTCAAGGAATGCAGGTGACTTCTAGAAGAAGGCAAGAAAATGAATTCTTCCTTGAAGTCTACAGAAGGAATGCAGCCCTCGGGATAGCCCGATTTTAGACTTCTGGCTTCCAGAACTGTAAAAGAATACATACATTTGTGTTGTGTTAAGCCATCAAGGTTGTGGTCCTCTGTTACAGAGCAATAGCAGACTGATACAGGAGCTTACATTTCATCTGAGAGCAACAGATAAGATAGCACGTTGGTGTTTCCCAACAGGGGCACCACTGGCACTTTGGGTGGTTTTTGTGGTTCAGAATCATTCAGGCTTTGCTGGACAGTTAGCATTCTTTAGCTCCATCCACTAAATGCCAGTGGTGGTCTTCTATTAGTAGGTCAATCAAAACTCTCCCCACACATGTTCAAACACTGCCTCACGTGGCGATATTGACCCAGGCTGAGCACCACTGATGTGGATCACAGGAAGTGGCAAGAGGACCCTGAGGTGAGAGATGTCACACAGAGACTGGAGTTTGGGCACAACCGTCAGCTGAGAGTGCTCTAGGAGGCCTCCAAAGACGTGGGAACCAAGCTGGGGCTGCATGATGGGAAGGATGCAGCCTAGTGAACATCTGGGGAAGAGTGTTAAAAGTCCAGGAAATGTGTGCAAAGGTCCTGAGGCAAGAACACGTGGTGTGTGTTGGGAAGGCAGTGCAGTGGTCAGAATGTTTATGTCTCTCTCTCTAAATTCATATGTTGACTCCTAACCCTCAAAGTGATGGCATTAGGCTGTGGGGCTTTGGAGAAGATTATGAAATCGTGAGGGCACAGCTCTCATGAGAGGGGTTAGAGAGACCGCAGAAATCTCCTTTGCCCCTTCTTCTTCTTTTTTTTTTTTTTTAATAATTTTATGTGTTTATTTTGAAAGAGAGAGAGTATGTGAGCAGGGGAGGGGCAGAGAGAGAAGGAAAGAGAATGAATCCCAAGCAGGCCCTGCTCCCCCAATGCCGATCCTGATGTGGGGCTCGAACCCACAAAGTGTGAGATCATGATCTGAGCCAAAACCAAGAGTCAGTCACTTTACCTCCTGAGCTACCCAGCCATCCCTCCCTTGCCCCTTCATGAGGAAGGGGCATAATAGCCATTCAAGAGGAAGCGGATTCTCACCAGACACAGAATCTGCTGGCACGGTGATCTTGGACTTCGCGGCCTCCAGAACTATGAGACATAAATGTTTGTTATTTATAAGCCATGTAGTTTGTGGTATCTAGCAGCCCTAAAGGACTGAGATAAGTAGGTTGCCAGAAACAAGGGGAGGGAGTTGGGAGGTGAGACTAGGAAGAGGCAGAGCCTTGTGTAAGGCTAGCGAGTTGTGCCAAGGCGTCTGGCTTTTATTCAAGAGACAAATGAATTCAAAGCGATCTGTTATCAGTGCAAGACCTATTTACTTCATGTGTTCATTGGATAGTTGGCTTTATGCACGAATTACGATGGATTGCAAGCAAAGTTAAACTAAAGGAAAGAAAGGAAGTAAATGAAACGAGAAAAGAAAAAGAAAAATGAAAGAACAAAGAAAGAGAAGAAAAAAGGTGAAGTAGTTTTTGGGGGGGTTCTTTCAAGAGTAATATTTACGATATTGCTCAAAATGTTTTCTTATGTCGTAGAGGGCTTTGCAAAATATTTTTAATGTATGTTATCTCCCATATCTCACGAAGTCTACGAGAGTTGTTTCCATTTTCCATAGGAGGAACCCTGCCCCCACTCCCATTACTTGGTGGACATTGGCCTCATCCCTGGTTTTCTGCTCCTTATTCCAGGCTGTTTGCACCATGCAAGAGCACCCCTGGATAACAGGATGGAGGTTTGGAGATCTCACCCAAGATCTTGACTCTTTCATTTATTTCATTTGTTTCCAACAGTTCCTTACATTTGTGTGATGATTTGGATTTTCTGAAATATTTTCCCATCTGGCATATGTCCCAGGAAGGGATAGTGTCCGTTTTGTGGTGGGAAAACCAAGGCTCTGGGTTTGTGTGAGGTCCCAGGAAGTAAGACCTCTGACTCAGAATCCATTGTTGTTTTTTTTTCCCCTGATATTACACCGTTTCTCAAAGCTTTTCATTCTGAAGCTTCCTTTCCATTCATACTTGCTTTATGGAAATCTTATATGCACTTTAGATTTTAGGACCTAATGCTGCTGGCACATGTGTTTTTAAGCAGGCAGTTTGTGAGGCAGTGACTCAAACCTTAGTTCCAGCTACGGAAGCTAGTCTTTTATGACATCAGTCATATCCTCATTGTTGGGGCTAGGCAGATTAATATGGCCCATTTGATAGAGCAGTAACATGGTGTTTTAGCTGCACTAATTCTATATAACTTTGATTGTGCATTATATTGTTTAGTTAGGAGAAAATTATAGTGGAGCGAAACTCCTGGAAGGTCCTGATAGCAAACTGATTTTCATTTTAGGTCAGGTTTGAAGATGTCCCTAATAATGTGAAGGGAATCTGTGAGCTCCCCAGAGGAAACTATCATTTCATTCTGCTGCCTCCAAGAACTACAGCTAGCCAAGATCATCCCAGTAGCTACAAAACATAATAATTGTTCCTCTCTTCACTTCTTCCCCAAATTTAGATTCTACAGAAGTTTCTCTCCCCTCCTTTTCTGTAAAACCTAGACTGGTTAAAAAGCTTTTCATGAACATCTGTCCAACACTTCTCAGCGTATTACACAGTTACACAGGAGGTAGCAGGTTGATAAGATATTGTCCCCATTTTTTGGATTAGTGCACTGAGTTTCTGGGAAATTAAACCAGCTTGCCCAAGCTATTGCAATTCTGGCAGAATCGCTGGGGTCTCTGAGAGAGGTCCTCTGGCCTCAAAGTTCGCAGCTGCTCTAATCCTTTGTGCTGCTGGAGCTCCCCTATGTTCTGTTAGGTGCACTGGGAATTTCTTGACCTGAATTAAAAAAAAAGGCACTCCGCTTTGACTTGGATGGGTCACAGTTCTGAATCGTGGCTTCCACAAGAGAACTAAGGATAGGCAAATAGTAATACAGAACAGCAGCAGAAGCCAGACAAAACCAAGCAGAAGAGGGGACTGGAATCTGGGGAAATTCTAATGGTAGTCATGCATTATTTCTAGAGCGGTTACAGCGTTAGCAATAGTGTTAAGCACATATGTGCATTATCTCATTAGATCTTTATAATTACCTTATGCAGTTGATATTATAATTACCCCCATTTTATACTTGAGATATTTCAGGCTTGGAGAGGTTAAGTAACTTGCCCAGTGTTAGACAGATAGCAAGCTGGCAGGCTGGCAGGCTCTATCTGTCTGACTCCCAAGCCTGAGCTCTTAATCATTCGATTACACTTGCTGACGATGCACCAGGAGATTGAGATCATTTCCCAGGCTCCCTACTCACCCATCAAGCTTTCCCTGACACCCCATCCCCCTTTCCACGTTCTCAGAGATTAATGGCATGGAGAACGATATGTCTTCTTTGCGTATCTCTCAGAGGTGCCTATCCAAGTGGTACAGGCGTCAGAACCAATCCTCGACTTCAAGATGAGCCAAAACACCACAAAGGGGCTTTTCGGGCCCTGCCTCCCCATGATTTAATATCACAGCACTTACCCTTCATCAGTTGCTGTGGGCAATTGGTCAGGCAGTTAATAAACACATCAACTTACTTTGAATTCTTGAGCACAAAGGGAAAATAGATATGAGCACAGACAGATTTATTACAGTCTAATTTAATAAAAATGTCAACAAATAAATGCACATTTAGCTGGGAAATAAATATCAACGATGAGGAAAGCTGACGGTGGAGTAGGTTGTAAGAAATTAACATTAAATGGTTTGGGTTGACAGTGACTATAAAACAAAATTGTACCTTGGAGACATCTTGAAACAATTTAACAAATGTGTGCTTTGAACCTGATAAGAGGCAAGTGAGGCCAGGTGGCTTTGATGCAGGACAGGATCCCACAGAGCAGTGGAGAACAATCGCTTGCATTCTGTCCCATACGTCTGCAAAATGCCATTTGGGGCACACCAAATCAATAATCTGAAGATCATTTTCTCAAATCTCCCAAGCACCTACCACAATGCCTGCTATAATGTAGCAGCTCAATAAAATCTTACTTCTTTAAGATATTTATTTATTCAACAAATAATTATTGAGCACCTCCTATGTGCCAACCTACAGAACTAAGGATCAATGAGTGATCCCTTCCCTCAGGAAGCTCCCATTCAGCACAGGGAGACAGAAGATAAATGGTGACTATGATAAACAGATACAATATATAACACGTTAGGTTGTGTGTCAAGGAGGAAAAGGAGAACAGAGCTTGTAGGAAGAGTAGGTTGTAATTTTAAAGAGAAAGATCATGGGAGGCTTCAGTGACGAGATGACATTTATGTAGAGTTTCCAGATTTCACAAATAAAAATATCAGTGGCCAAGTTTAACTTGAAATTTAGGTAAACAACAAATTTTGGTGCAAGTATGGCCCCAAATTAAATGTCCCAAATATTGTATGTCCCAAATACTGCACGTTCTATGTCACTGTTCATCCAAAATTCATATACTGCTGGGTATCCTATAATTTATCTGGTGGCCCTATGGTTTGGGCCAAGACTATAAGTTATCTGTGTGTATATCTCCTTGTCTCTCTGCACAGAAGTGTACTGATGAGTATGCTTTTCTTTTTCTTTTTCTTTTTAAAATATTTATTTATTTTTGAGAGAGAGACAGAGCATGAACAGGGGAGGGGCAGAGAGAGAGGGAGACGCAGAATCCAAAGCAGGCTCCAGGCTGTGAACCATCAGCACAAAGCCTGATGTGGCGCTTGCACTCACAAACCACAAGATCATGACCTGAGCCAAAGTCAGATGCCCAACCGAGCCACCCAGGAGCCCCCATACTTCTTTTTTCCCTAGTAGGAGGATTTTGGGGTGAGCCCATCTAATAGCATGGAACTTCCTAGTTTGCTTCACTCTTTCATTGGGGTGAATTCATTTATTTTTTTTTTTAGTTTATTTATTTATTTTGACAGAGAAAGACAGAGAGAGACAGACAGAAAGAGAGAGGGAAAGAGAGAATCCCAAGCACTGACAGTGCAGAGCCTGATGCGGGGCTCAAACTCATGAACCACAAGATCATGACCTAAGCCAAAATCAAGAGTCAGATAACCAACTGAGCCACCCAGGCGCACCCTCATTGGAGTGAATTCTTAACTGTCCTTTTGTATCATTGCTGGTCTACCATCCAGGTCCTCACCCCCCCCCGCCCCCCCACCACACACACACATACCCAAGTTCCTGATGAGTTAGTTACCTGGTAGCCCATTCAGAAATCTCTCCATACTCCTGGAGCTCAACTCTCTTGGTGTGAACCTCCTGAATGACTTCTTTAAAATAAATTTTGTATTTTGGAATAATTTCGGATTTACAGAAAAATTGTAAAGGTCGTGCAGCAAATTCTCGTACCCACCCCACCTAGTTTCCCCTCATGTTAGCATCTCACGTTACCAAGGTACATTTGTCAAAATGAAGAAATCAGCATTGTTATATACCTTTAACTAAAGTCAAGATTTGATTCGGATTTCACCCAATTTGTCCAGTAGTACTCTTTTTTCTAGGATAGAAGCCAGGGCACTGCACTGCATTCAGTCATTGTGTGTCACCAGTCTCCTCTGGTCTGTGACAGCTTCTTGGTCTCTTTATATTTTACTTGACTTTGGCAGTTTTGAGGAGTAGTGGTCAGTTTTACACTTTGCAAAATGGAACTCAGGGTGTGCTTGTCTGAAGTCGTCCTTATGATTAGACTGGGGTTGTGGATGTTTTTCTTTTTTTGGGAAGAATGCCACAGAAATTAAGTGTTCCTCTCATCATATCACAACGGGGGTTGCATGATATTAACTTCCAGCTGGTGGTGTTAATTTCGATCACTTGGTTATCTACCAGGTTTCTCAACAGTGGTTACTGTTGTCTCCCTTTCCATATTCTTTTCTTTGGAGGCAAATCACAAAGTCCAGCCCACATTCAGAGATGGTGGGGGATTAATCTCCACCTCCTAGAACAAGTTTTGTTCCTTCTCACTTATTCATTCATTCATTCATTCAATCATTTATTTACATCAGTAAAATTCAGTATGAGCTCATATATATTTATTTTATACTTTGGGTTATAATCCAATACTACTTATTTTTGCTTCCAATTACTCCAGCCTTGGCTGTTGAGGGTTCTTTCAGGTTGAAGCCTGTGTCCCTTTGACATGCCCCCAACCGTCTGGTTCTTGAACAGATCTTCACTTTCAGGCATTACAAGAATTTCCAGGGTCATCTTGTGTTTCTCCTGCCCAACCTTAGACTGAGCTATTTCTCCAAGGACCCATTCTTCCTTTCCTTAGATAATGGTAGTCAGAAAAAGCAGAATCTGGACAATGGGTACCCAAAGACACATAACTGGGGTAAAAGTATTCTTCCAGGAAGGGCTCTGGAACCACCTGCACATATTGTGTATTACCCAGAGGATGCCAGCAGAGGTCACCAAGTGACTGGATCAGGATGTGATGGGATTGACAAATTGGGGGGGTAAGGACAACTTTACATTCTCCCAGTTGGAGCCGATCTTACAAGTAGGCACAATGTTGTCTATGCAGCATGGTTAGAAAGGCAGTCATAAGACTCCCTTTTTTTTCATACCCCATTCCAAAATATCTCCCTAAGGGAGATATCTCCCTAAGAATATCTCCCTAAGAATCTCCTAAGGGATTCTTCTAGAGTTTAAGCTTTGTCACATAGGTCATCAGGAACCCATAAATGTTCTTAACATGATGTGCTGTATGTTTTCATATGGTGATAATGTTGGAGGTCACACTGGTTCCCCATGTGGCAAAGAGCAGCCCTGGGCATGGGAAGAAGTGCCAGGAGCCTAGTGCAGCCAGGAGGGCTCTGGGTGAACAGTGCCCCAGAGCTGCGCTTGACAAACAAGATTCTTTGCCTGCCAAAGTCTCAGGCCATAATCGTCAAAAGGATCTTAGGGAGTAATTAGGAGAAGACTGCTTCAGGATGACTGATTTTAATTTTTTCAGAGCCTGGTCGTTTGGGTGCAGAGGCTGGGTTTATTGACCTGTTATGTGCAGTGAGATTGGGGTGTGCTGAGACATCTTCATACCCTCAACTGGGGTGTCTTGAAATTATTAGCAAGGACTTTTGATGGAGCTGCCTGGGGTTGGAATGTTCTGTTCCTACTGCTACTAGTACTGTTAATTCGAGCAAATACTCTATAGCTCCTACTGTGTGCCAGGCACTAAGATAAATCTATATCTGTATCTGTATACTCTTGTTGACTTTTCACGAGCACCCTATGAGGTTGGTTCTATTATTATCCTCATTTTATAGACCAAAAACATCGAGGCACAGAGAGGTAACGTGACTTGTCCTAGAGTCACAGTCTTATTAAATAGCAAAGACAAGATTTAAACCTAGGCAATCTGGCTCTAGCTTTCTGGCTCTTAACCGTATTCTGTGCTGCTGACTTGAATATGTCTTCTGCCTCTTGGAAGATAATTCTCCCAAGTCATCACCTGGCTCCATCCCTTTCCCTATGCCTCCAGAATCCTACTCTTCAAGACCCTTCCCGATCAACTTTATTTTTCCTAGGCCTCACTCATGAGCTCTCTCCCACACCTTCAGCCATCTCATGACCTCTTGGGGCCTTTCCCATCCCCTGACTTCACTTCCCCCAGTCGTTACTGACAATGATATTTGATATATTGAGCTGATATGTTGACGTAACTTACTTTTCTAGGGGCATATTCATATTTCACATAGGACTGCTAGCTTAACTCGAAGGAATACATTCTAATGACAGAAAAGAGGCCAATAAAAGGTCAGTAATAAGGATAATAACAATAATGCCAGCTTGGCTAGGCATATCATAAATGCAGCTGTTAGCATTTATTGAGTGCTTACTTTATGCTGAGCACTGTGCAAAGTGGTGCACGTAGATAATTCCACTTGATTCTTACAGTAATCCTAGATAGCGCCATCATTGTCTCTCTACATACATGAGAGGTTGAGTGGTTTGCCCAAGGTCACACAGCAGATACACAGAGGAGCAGAAATTTGATTGGCAATAATGAGCCTCCAAGAGCCCTTACCCTTGAGCTTGACACAGTACTGACTACAGCACCCATCAGATGATCCCAGACTGCCAGGCCCAGTGTTATCTAATTCAGTCCTATTCAAAAACTGTGGAGGAGGACCACTGACAAATTTCATCTCCGATATATTCTGGATTAATACTTCTATAAAATACGATAACAGTGAGTTATGTGATCACATGCTTGGATGTTATGCCTATGTCAACTTGTTATCAAACTCTCTGAATGCTTTCATTAATTTCTGCACTTACCCCAGTAGGCTGATAATCGACATTTCGTGAGCTGGCATGAGTTTGTGGACCATGCTCTGAATAGCACTGGTCTAATTGCATTCTTTTCAGTAACGTGATTCCTCAAATGTGTGTTTGGATATAAATGAATTTTTATTTCTTTGTAGGTTGTTAGACCTTGTCTTCCAAGTATCAGTTGTTAAACTCATAGACATTAGGTGGACCTGAAGCCAGACACATCTGGAATCAAATCTAATCCTGCCAATCCATGTGACCTTGAGTAACAGTTTCTCTGGGCCTCAGTTTAATTAACACTAAAATGGGGATACTAATATTTACCTGGATGGATTATTGTGAGGATTCGATGAGACAGGGATGCCTGGCACCTAGTAGGTGCTCAAAGTTTGTTCCCTAGCTACCCCACCCTACCCCACAGATACCAAACTAGACTAATATCAAGGCTTCTTGTGGCCATAACAAGAGGCTTATCAACTGGCATACATGTTGGGGAGCTGATAGACCCCCATAAATTATTAACACTTGTTTGGATAACTGACCGTGTTAAGCCAGTGCTTAAACACTTCTGATTGGGAAAAATGCACTTTTACACAACTCCCACTGGGGAAACAGGTGTCAGGGGTGGGGATGGTCTGTGCACTAGGAGGGAGAAGTTGTATCTGAGCAGAAGTCTCTCACCTAGTGAAACAATTCATTAGACCCCTGGAGGCTGGCCCTCCTCTGTCCCTTCTCCCTCCCTGGGTCCGGCTGCCTCAGGCACACTCAAGGAGGACGAAGCTCAGAGTGGGCCACACGGTGAAAGAAGACTGATGTCAAACTATTAATTCAGAGTCATCACTGCTGGGATATAAGCTAAATAGGCACTCCTTTTAGCCCAAGGAGTCCACCGAAACGTATTCTCAGTTCTTAATTTTTTTTTTAATGTTTATGTATTTTTTGGGGGGTGGGGGGAGAGAGAGAGAGAGAGAGCATGAGTGGTGGAGGGGGCAGAGAGAGAGGGAGACACAGAATCTAAAGTAGACTACAGGCTCTGAGCCATCAGCACAGAGCCCGATGCAGGGCTTGAACCCATGAACTGCAAGACCATGACCTGAGCCGAAGTCAGATGCTTAACTGACTGAGCCACCCAGACGCCCCTTTCAGTTCTTAACCTACAAGTGGAAGAGGGTGTTGTTGGCAGGCCTTGAGGATCTGAAAGGTTATTGCAGGCCATTGATGGGGACTGAATTGTTGGAGGATCCACCAGTTAATTTTCTGGAGACTATAGGATTGGAGAAAGTTAGAGCTGGACAGAGCCTTAGGTATCAACCTCCCCCTTAAAATTAGAAAGACAGGGCTGGTCAGGAAGTCAGGGGCACCTCCCAGATCCGCCGCTCATGATTGGTGTGATGTTAGGCATTTACCTTACTTCTCTGAACCTTGATGTCAGCGTCTATAAAATGGACATAATTAAAAGGTCTCCATTATAGATTATGCCTGCAGATTGAACTCGAACACACATGTCATTGGCTCTTTTAATTCTTAAGGGTTCAAAGAAAGTCTTTTCCCCACAAGACTCTGACTCATTCCTTCATGCACCACCTCTTTTGCACCTGTGGCAGGTGGTGCAAAAGGCAAGCAAAACTAGACATGCTCTCCATCCCCATGAAGGTGAAGTTTGATGGGAGAGACAGACCCTGATGAACTCACCACTCCAAGTACCGTAAGTGCGACGGCAGTACATGCTATGGAGGAGTGGTTCCAGCTGCCACAAGGGGCATCAGAGGGGAATCCGATTAAGCTCGGGAGGCCAGGCCAGCTTCCTGAAGAAGCAACGGCTGATCTGAGAAGTGATGTGTAAGTAGGAGTTTGGGCAAACAGGAGAGAGCACAGCAGTGGAAGCTGAGGAAATAGCACGACTGAGTCTCTGTGGTGCCTGCTGGGAGAGGGGCAGGGTGCAGACTGCTGGGAGAAAGTGGTAGGCCATGAGCTTGGAGAGGTAGGCAGGGACAGGCCGGGGGCGTGGCCACACTAAGGATTTGTTGTCCTCATCCCAAGAGCCGGTGGGTGGTTGAGTTACATGATGATCCATCTGTCTGCAGTGAGGACAGCAGAGTCTGCTCACAAGCCTGTGTTCCCAAGAGTGCTGTTGTCCTCAGTGTGGGTTCCAGGCTCTGCCTTCTGCCTTCTTCTTCCTTAGTGATCTGGTTCCTCCCCTGCTCTCCAGCCGCAGAGTCAGACCTGCTTTTGTTCTTGCTGCTTTTCCGTTGCCCTGAGGCACCTGCCCCCTACTCTCATCTGCAGCCTCTTGGCCCTGGCTTTATCGTCCTCATACTCGAATTGGGTTCTCTTGTCCTCCAGCCCTCCTCCCCCTAACCAGCCCTCACAGAGATTCCTGCCCCTATAGATTCTCATGTCTGCCAACGAGGACAACCACCACCTGGTGCATAATATTTTAAAATTTTATGAAGCCCATTTGCATTTGTTCCTCTATTAGCTCCTCATTATAATCCCATGAAATGAGTTGGACAAGAATTATTACCCCCATTTGCTAGATAAGAAAACAGTTCCAGAAAAGACTAGAGACTTAGGCATGGCTGTGCAGATGATGGGTAGCCGGGCTTATGCCCTATAACTCCAAACTCCTTGATTTTTTTTTTCCTGTGTTCACTTAGGATTTGTTATTACCGTTTGCTTCTTTACTTTTTAGCAGCCTTATTGATAGACTGAGCACAAGTGTGTACTTTGATGAGCTGTGATACAAGACATACCTGTGCAGTCATCACTCCTAAAATTTTCCTTGTACCCCTCTGAACCCCCTCTTCCAGCCCCTCCAGGCACCACAACCCCTCGCCAGGCAATCACTCACCTATGTTTTATCACTACAGTTACTTTGCCTTTTCTAGAATTGAATAAAAATGGAATCAAACAGTATGTGTGCTACTTTTCAGGCTTCCCTCACTCAGCTTCGTTCTTTGGAGATTCATCCGTGGTGTTGTCTGTATCAATAGTTCATTCCTCTTTATTGCTGAACACTATTCCATAATGCGGATATCTCACCATGTGGCTATCCATTCACCTGTTAGTAAATGTTTGGGTGGCTTCCAATTTGGGGGGATTACAAATAAAGCTCTTGTGAACATTCATGTTCACATATACAAACTTTGACTTTGTTCTCTCTTGGATAAATACCTAGAAATTGAGTGACTAGATTGCGTAGTAGGTGTATGTCTCATTTTTTTAAACACAGTGCAGTTTATCTATTTTCGAGGCTATTTTTACAAAGCGGTTCTACCGTTTAGCTCTCCTACCAGCAGGGTGTGAGAGTTCCAATCCCTCTACATCTTTGCCAATGCTTGATATGGCCTTTTAAATTTTGGAGGTGCCAAGAGATGTGTAGTAGTATCTCATTGTGGCTTTATTTTGCATTTCCCAAGTGACTAATCGTGTGGATTTTGAAGCATTCCTGCTTGTTTGCAAGGTTGATGCCATTCAGTTTTAATAATAAATTTCTTTCATTAAACTGATACGTGTTATTAGATTAGTTTGTGATCACGGATAAGATAAGGAATGGCTTTTTACATGTGTACAATGTGATCCCACCATATACATTCATCAGGAGTGACATTTATCATACTGTGTAAACTTTCGTTTATGTAAAGCTTCTGCTTCTCTACTCAACAGTAAGCTCCTCAAGAAAAAGTCCCTGTCTGATTTATTTTTATATGCCCCATGTCCATCACGGTGCCAGGCTCATAGTGGGAAATTTGTTTAACGACTTGAATTCATGTGTTTATCTATGAAAGCTGGCTCCGTGGTAGCTGCTCAAAAAATATTTAAAAGACAGACAAGATGAATGCCTTTTGGGTCTTCTAGTATATAATTATGTGACAATGGCCTCTGACCCTCAATTTTCCTGTGTCCTTAATGGGCAAGTTTGATTAAATGCATTTTGGGTTTTTGTAGTGTTAAGATTCTATGATTCGAAGTGTTAACAATATCCCCAGATTTTAGCAACCTATGATAAAAACAAAATAAGGTCATATTTCTTTTAGTGCTCAAACGACACTGACTCTGAATCATGCTCAGATGAACAAGGAATCTGGTCCTGAGATATCTTACCCGAAATCTTTCCCAGATGCTTATTCCGAGAAGCATCTGGCCACAGGTGAGAAAGACGCATCTCCCAAGAGGACACAGAGCCCTGAGGTCACCTCCACTTCAGAGCATCCCTGGCAGGGTTCGGGGTGGAGGGGACTTAGGAAGGGGTTTACTCCTTCTTCTACTCTCCCTACAGAGTATTACAAAGATTAGCAGAGCAGAGAGGGGAAACAAGTTGAGGTGCCCATCTGGGCCACTTTAGGGAAATGGGAAGTGAATTCCTTATCATGGAAGGTAATTAAGCCAAGAGACTGAGAGCAGGTCCAAGAGTCAACGCGGTTTATTTATGGTGATGAAGAGATGGCAAGGATCTGGTGACAGTGCTGGGAGATGAGATTAAAATAAATGTAAAAAGCGTTGGCGTATCGACTGTGTGACCTTAGACTGCTCTAAAATTTAATTTTGTTCAAAGGCTCATATTAAATATGGAAAGTCTGTCGCTCTTTAGCGTCATGTAATATTCTGAACAGTGTCCTTGCAACAATCAGATCATTGTGGCACCATGGCTATGCTGAAAGCAATGTTTATTCGTTAAGTTTCTCCCTCTTGTTTCAGAAATAGGGCAGTAACCACCTTTAATCTTTTAACGAGTCAGGTCCTTTCAGTGAGGAAAATATTACTTTTTCTCGTGGGGTGGTGAGGTAAGTTATATTTCGTTGTAATAATTACATAATTATGGCAGGCAAACCTGTCTTTACTTACAGGTTTTCATATTAGAAGTCATAACTATGCCTGTTTCCTTTTCCCAAATTCTTTCTTTTTTTATTTTCTTTTTTTTATTTTAGGGAGAGTGAGTGAGTGCGCAGGGGAGAAGGGCAGGGGGAGAGGGAGAGAGAGAATCTCAAGCAGGCTCCATGCTCAGTATGGACCACAATGCAGGGCTCGATCCCACAACCCTGGGATCATGACCCGAGCCAAAACCAAGAGTCAGACGCTCAACCAGCTGAGCCACCAAGGAGCCCCTTCCCAAATTCTTAAGTGAGAAACAGAGAGAGCTCTGAGAAGAATGTCAACATTTGTGGTAAATTACTGGGGTGGTCATTTAGTGAGAAAGCCCTTGTGCTAACCTGAGACATTCAAAATGTTTTTCTTTTAAAATTATTAATTATGGATGATTCATGTAAGGATAATTAAAATGTCGCATCTAAAATCTCAGTTGCATCGGTTTCTAATGGAATCTTCTGGTGGAGAGCATTTCACATTCTGTAACCCAGTCGGTTAAATCAGGCAAGCTTCCTGAAAAAGGTGACCTTTTTTTAAAAAAATTTTTAAAAATGTTTATTTGTTTTTGAAAGAGAGAGAGAGACAGAGACAAAGACAGAGACAGAGCACGAGAGGGGGAGGGGGCAGTGAGAGAAGGAGACACAGAATCCGAAGCAGGCTCCAGGCTCCAAGCTGTCAGCACAGAGCCCAACACGGGGCTTGAACTCACAAGCTGTGAGATTATGACCTGAGCCAAAGTCAAAGGCGTAACCAAATGAACCACCCAGGTGCCCCAGGAGGTGAATTTTTAAGGTAGCAAGTCCAGACTCAGATGTTCACAGGGGCCAACCAGGTAACACAAATATATGAACCAGGGCTCAGTCTGCCTTTTTCCCCAAGACCTTTGGTAGCCATATAAGTAGAAAACTTTTACTTTTCTTTTAACTGTGCTGTTACATAAAACCACAGCTGGCAGTTGGCCTTGGAGCCCCGGAAATAACCAGAAGTGGTGCAGAGTGTAGCAAACCCGAGATTCCCTGGGGTCTGAAGAGGTGATCTCTACTCGGGCCAGCTGATATTTGGCTTGAGTGAGGTGTCAACCTAATATTGCCCGCCATTGCATCTTTTTTGTTTTTTTTTTTTAAAGAGAAGCTGGAATTCTAGATTTTTTTTTTTTCCAACGTGAAACCACCATTCTTTTCATTAGCAATTAATTCAGACATTTTTTAAACTCATCTCAGGCCACCACCGTGTGGGCCAAGTCAAACATACTTGTGGAACAGTCGAGCCCACTGGCCTCTGGTGATGTCTTCTGTTTGAGGGGAATCACTGTGTTCCTCTCGTTACACATCCTACTAGTTTTCCTTCAACTGCAATCTTACCTTAGTGGAAATTTGGAAGAAAAGCAAACAAATGATATGTTTATGTGCTCAAAGACAAGTTCTTGCTAGATATTAGAATTTCCAAGAAAGGTCAAATTTGGAGTCTTATAAAATGTTGTCTCTATTACTCATTCTTGAAGAAGCCCAGTTTTATTCACAGCTGTGACTCTAACTTAGTTTTGAAAAATACCTCCAGCTCTGAGAAGAGATATTTTATGTGACATGGTAGCAAAACTCGGATATTTTCCTGTTTAGATTTATGGCTATTTCTTGCTCTCAGAAGGGCTGCTGCTGGCTCTATCAGTGAAATGGTGAATTGTCTCTGACAGCAATGAATTCACTCAATGTACTCTTAAACCTTCCCAATTACTGGCTTTTTCCTAAGCCTCAGAGTACATTAATCATGTAACCAAGAGAAGACTTATTATGACCTTCTTTTGTATCCAGTTTAGATATACCCTATATGTGAAAAAGCTGTCTGCAGATGCGTCCAGTGTTTTCCATGAGAATCTAAGTACATCAAATAAGAAGGAAAATGGAAAGTTGAGAAAGGAAATTAAGACCTTTTTAGGATAGAGCAGTGTCATCATAATCCCATTTAACTGGAGTGGACATAGTCTTTGTGGGAAAGAGAGAGGGAGAAAGGTTAAGGAAAGAGTTCTGACTGGCATTTTGACCTTAACCAGGAAGGAGTAAAGGCAGAGGGGAATCTGCTTCTGTTCAGTTTGTTTATGTGCCCATGTGCTTCCATAATGGGAGCATCTTATGGAGAATATGGAGTTTAAAATGTTATATTAAAAAAAAATAACATGACCCATAAATGCAAGCCATGTCCATCATGTGACGCTTTGCTGGGGAAATCTGGATATTACATAAGCTGTTACATAAATGTAATAAGCCCTTTAAGCACAATATTTCCGTACCCAATGTGACACCTTCCTAGTATTTTTCAAGGATGGTCTTGACCTTTCACATTTTTCACTTTATGTGCTGACTTTAGAACCTACCTTCTGTTGAGATATTTTCTGCAGTATACTTTGTCATTCTCAACCATAATCATCATCATGGTAACCTCTGCCATTACTGTACCCACAACAGATGGGCCAATCCATGTCTCTCTTTCTAAACTCTACATTGCGATCATTCATACAGGAAAAGGGACTGAAGAAACTGCTTTCTCGGGCTGATTCATCAGAACACTAAAAAAAAGAGAGAGAATTATACAAGGGATGATTATTTTCTTCTAGCCTCTCATATGCCATTTTCATTCCCCATTGAACATGAACACACGCTAAGTGCTGACCACTCATAGGAACATGTTTCTTGCTTGGTGAGCATGACGAGTGCACCACACCCTCTGAGCTCTTTATTTGCTAAGGACTTGTCACAGATAGAAGTAACCACCTGTTAAGTGCTGGAATAGAATCCAAAGCGTTTTCTTCAGGAAAATAGACTAGCTTGCTTTTTTTTTTTTTAATTTAAATGTGATTGGAGATAGGTGATCAAAGGAGAAAGAGTAAAAGAGAAACCATGGAATTTATAAGGGGAAATTGGCAAGTCCAATTGCAACCAGTTATTCAAAGTATTAGGCAACCATCAAGGGTTAACCCAATACTCATTACTTGCTCAATTTTGTGTTAAGTGCCGTGAAAGAAAAGAAGAGTAGAAGGAGCTGACAACAAACCTGACAGTGTAAAAGAATGAAATAACATAAAAAGAACATGGTGAAGTAATTATTTATCTAGTTCCTTGTGGCTTAAAAAGCACTTTAAAATACATTGTCTTATTTGGCTCACCCAATTACTTTAAGGCAGGGATTATGACCCGAGTCTACTGGACAAGGAAAATGAGACCTCACTGAAATCAAATAATTGGTCCAGCTGGGTAGTGGCTTAGCCTGGTTTTGAACTCAGATGATGTGACAGCAAACTCGAACCACAGAAGTTCAGAGGAGGTGTAAGCAATTGATGTTGAAAGCCTGTTCTCCACCAGGTCTCTCAATCTTTTTGGTGTCTTGCCCACAGAGGCGCTGACTGCCTTTGTTCTAGACCATCTTTTCAAGGATGTTGGTAGAGCACAGAGCCTTGAAAGGTAGAGATCATGCCCCCTCAGGAGCAGGAGGGAGGTTTATTTCCTGTCCAGTGCAATAAAGATCATGTCTTCCTGTAGGGCAAAAGATCAGGCAAAGTCTTAAAGATTTGTGCTCCCTGAGACACTTTATGGATTGAAAGGATATTAGAAGTTCTACAATCTAACTGCCCCCCAACACACACACACATACATTAAAAAAAAAAAAAACAGCTTCACTGAGATGTAATTTAAATACAGTAAAGTTTACCAATTTCGGATGTACAATTTGATCATCATATCTATAGAATACTGTCACTACCAACACAATCAAGGTATAGAGCATTTCCCTCACCTTCAAAAGTTCCTTGCTGCCCCTCTGCAGTTAGTTTTCTCTCCTAAATCCCTTGCCTCTGGTCACCATAGACTCCCGCCATGTTGGTTTTCTGTCTTTGCCTCTTCTGAGAGTCCATACAGATGGAATGGTACAGTGGGCTGTCTTCTTCTATGTCTCATCTCTTTTACTTAGGAGAATGCACTTGAGTTTCACCCACGTTTTGGTGTGGATCAGTAGTTCATGAGTTTGTTTGTTTTTTTAATTTTCTGAGTAGTAGTATATGCCTCTACATCAACTTGTTTATCCACTCACCAGTTGAGAAACATTCAGATTAGTTCCAATTTTTGGCTGTTGTGAATAAAGCTGCTATAGAGGTAAACACAAAAAATTGCATGGAACCATACTTTTTAAAAATTTGTCGTGGGTAAATCACAATAGGATTACTGGGCTATACAGTAAGTATATATTTTTATTTTTGAAATGGCCAACTATTCCAGTGGTTTTACTGCTTTTGCATCCCCTGTAGAAATCTATGAGTATTCCAATTGTTCCAGATCTTCAACGACACTTGCCATGATTAGTTGTTTCAGCTGTGTGTGTGTGTGTGTGTGGGGGGGTATGTAATGGTACCTCATTTGTGATTTTAATTTACATTTCCCTGATGACTAATGGTGTTGAGCATGCTTTCATGGGCTTATATGCCATCTGTGTATCTTCTTTGGTGAAGTGTCTGTTCCACTATTTTTCACACTTTAAAACAAGTGTCTTATTTTGTCTTCTTATTAAGTTGTAGACATATTTTTATGTATTCTGGAAATAGGCCCTTTATCAGAGGTATGTGTTGCAATTTTTTCCCATTCTATGAAACACCTTTTCATCTTCATTACAGCATCTTTTTTTAAGCTTATTTATTTATTTTGAGAGGGACAGAGGGAAAGAGAAAGAGAGTGGGGGAGGAGCAAAGAGAGAGGGAGAGAGAGAATCCCAAGCAGGTCCTGTCGGCGCAGAGCCTGATGTGGGACTTGAACTCATGAAGTGTGAGATCATGACCTGAGCCCAAATCAAGAGTCAGACGCTTAACCCACTGAGCCACCCAGGTGCTGTTTACAGCACCTTTAAAAGATCTTTGCAGTGTCTTTTAAAGAGGAAAATGTTTAGTCTTAATATCCAATTTGTCGGTGTTTTCATCTCTGATCTCGTGATTTTTGCTACCTTAAAAAAAACCTTTGCCTGAACCAAAGCTGCCTATATTTTCTTTGAGAAATGTTATAGTGTTAGCTTTTCCATTTAAATCTGTGACTCATTTCAAGTTAATTTCTTACGTGCAGCATGAGCTAAGAGTTAAGATTCGTTATTTTGCATCTCCGGTACACCCACTCACTTTTATCGAAAAGATTATCCCTTCCCCACTGAATTTTGTTGCAAACTGACTGATCATGTGCATAGGAGCCTATTTCTGTACTATCTACTCTATCCCATTAACCTATATATCTATCTTTGTACCCATACAATGTTGTCGTAATTATGATAGTTTTATGGAAAGGTGATATAATCCCTCCAATGAAGGTAAGGCATTTGTCCCAGGTCACACAGCAAGGCGGTATCCAATTCGGGACTAGCATTGACATATCCTCAGTCCCAACCCAGTTCTCTTCCCCCTTACCCTTCATTGCTTTATGGCACCATTTCTTTCTTAACTCCTGCCCTCACTCCATGCCCCTACGGCAGAGGAGAGGGACATGTTTTTATCTTAAAAGTTCGTGAGATTTTTGCATTCTATCCAATCATGTATTGTTTGATTTAATATAAAACAATGTTTTTGTTTTCTCTACACCCTTTCTTTTTCTTTAAATGCTTTTAAATTATTATTTATTTCTGAGAGAGGCAGAGCGTAAGCGGGGGAGGGACGGAGAGAGAGGGAGACACAGAATCTGAAGCAGGCTCCAGGCTCCGAGCTGTCAGCACAGAGCCCGATGCGAGGCTCAAACTCACTGAATGCAAGAGCATGACCGGAGCCAAAATCAGATGCCTAACCGACTGAGCCACCCAGGCACCCCTCTACTGCCTTAATACCCCTCAGTACCCACTTGACACTAGAACATTGCATCCCATCTGTCCTTATATGTTGTGGGGCGTGCACCTCAACTGAATGGAATGGACTGAAGCAAATCTGAAATGAGTATTGCTCGGTGAGGACACAAGCCAGCACTGCCATAAGGTGGGCTGGCCACTAGACTCTCCAGAGTCACACCTGAGGCGTTTTCTTTGGCTTTCCTCCTTAATCAGGACTTCCCTGTTACTATCAGTAACAGATGGCTGGTACAATATGGAGCAAACAGTCACAGGAGGCTGCTTCTGTTTCCCAAACTTCCTTTCTGTAGCCAGCAAACATGAAATGTAGGACATCTGACAAGTCTCCAGGCATGGGAATCCCAAAAAGGTGTTCTCAGGCATGTATTCTTTCCACTCCGGAACTATGACTTCAGCCCCAAGGATCTGCAGAGATCTTAGGCCTTCCTTTTCAGTTATCTGGAATGCTGGGCTCTCATTGGAATGTAGGCTCCAGCCAAGAAGCGTGTTGCTTGAAATAGGTATCTTAACCACGTTTTATTCAGATTCCATTACCACTGTAGTTTTGTGCTTCTTTATACTTAAGCTTTCAGCCTGATCTCTCCGTCCTTACTTCTGACACACAACTTAAATATTGATTGGGAATTTTGTTGTCTAGTGGAGAGCGTGGGTGCATGGATGTGTGTGATCTGCTGGATGGGGATGGGGTATTAAAAACTGCATTTTATTGAAAAGATTTGAAAAATAATTAGCAAAGCCAGAGGGGGGAAAACAAGAGAAGGGTCATATAACATTTAGAAATATGTATGTTATCAGATAAGAAAATTGATTAACTCACCCTTTCATGTCTAAGGTAACCCTTTCCCCCTTCTCACTCTTAAATAAAGAAAAAGATCAATTTAGCATAGATGGTTTAGGGAGTATCACATTGACCATTGTATTTATATGCTAAATATAGTAAAATCTCACTTAACTACATGACTCTAAGAATAGCATTCTAGTTATTTTACTTTCCTGATTGAGAGTTTAAATAGAATCTTCCTCTTCAGCTTATGTTGAAAACCCTTCCAAAATGTATGAGTATGCTTCCCTGTCTTCATAATTCTGGGGAACATAATTGTGTTCTTCTTATGATTCAGGATCTGAAGATTTAGGGATCATTTGGAAAATGCATTTCCTTATTTAAGGTCATAACAGCAGAATGAAATTGTGAGAGTTCCATTAAGTGAGTGAGGACTCTAGCCCTCAGTTATTCATTTATTTGTTTATTTTTATTTTTATTTTTTTAATTGTCAAAGATGGCAATGGGGCTGCAGTTATGGTTTCTGCACCACACTGCAGAGCCCCCGGCTTCCTACATATCATGCGCAGCCTGAGATGTTTTTTTTTTTTAATTTTTTTTTAATGTTTATTTACTTTTGAGACAGAGAGAGACAGAGTGCGGGCGAGGGAGGGGCAGAGAGAGAGGGAGACACACAGTCTGAAAGAGGCTCCAGGCTCTAAGCTGGCAGCACAGAACCCAATGCAGGGCTCGGACCCACAAACCATGAGATCATGACCTGAGCCGAAGTTGGACGCTCAACCTACTGAGCCACCCAGGCGCCCCACAGCCTGAGATGTTTTGAAGATTGTCTACATCATCACACTGGTCTAAGAGGTGGTTATTATCACGCCCATTTTGAAACTCAGGCTAGAGAGGTTGTGTGTCCCGCCCAAGGTCTTGGAGTGATGGGGGAAACAAGTCTGCAGGAAATTCAGCCTGTACTTTTCCCCTGTACTTCCTTCCACTGGCCCCTTCTGTGAGTTCTTGCAACTTCGCTTTCTCTCCCCACTGGCCCCTGTGTCCTGAAAGACTCTGGTTTAGGCTTACCATCTTTGGGTAATGAATCAGGCTAAAACTGTCCCTGCCCAACAGCTACTCTCTCCGGACCCAGCACCAGCTAGCTCGAATCCGAATATATTCCCACTTTCGAAGCCGTCATACAGAGAAGCACAAAGGGTGTCACAGTGGCAGAAAGATCAAGGGCCGTTGGGGGCTCGTGGCCCTCCTCATGTTTGAGATGCCCTGCAGTGCCTTCCTTTAGAGGTCCTGAAGTTGGCTCTTGAAGTTTGTTCCCGGTTTGGGCTTGTTCTAGGAGGTTGTCAAATAGATTGCAAAGCAAGGGCTACAGGTTTATTTTTCCTTCTGTTTTGTTTTTAACTTTAAAAAATTAAAACATTAGTCTTTGCTGCAGAAAAATTGAAAGAAACAAAGAGCTATAGAGGAAACAGTAATTGTTTTAAAAATGCAAATTCAGGAGGCCTGGGTGGCTCAGTCGGTTAGGCGGCCGAGTTCGGCTCAGGTCATGATCTCTCTGTCCGTGAGTTTGAGCCCCGAGTCGGGCTCTGTGCTGAAAGCTCGGAGCCTGGAGCCTGTTTCAGATTCTGTGTTTCCCTCTCTCTGACCCTCCCCTGTTCATGCTCTGTCTCTCCCTGTCTCAAAAACAAATAAAACGTTAAGCAAAAAAAAAAATTTTAAATAAAAATGCAAATTCAGTCACGTCATTGTGCTGCTCAACAGACTTAAATGGTTTCTACTTACACTTAGAATAAAATCCAGACCCCTTCTTGCTTACAGGGTTCCGCACATTGGCAGGCTTTATTGCATCTTTATGCATTTTGCATTGTTTTTATTTTCTTATTTTATTAAAAATTTTTAAATATTTATTTATTTTTGAGACAGAGAGAGACAGAA
The DNA here is from genome assembly GCF_022837055.1 of Prionailurus viverrinus. NCBI lineage: Eukaryota > Metazoa > Chordata > Mammalia > Carnivora > Felidae > Prionailurus > Prionailurus viverrinus. The sequence continues at coordinate 193,030,981 of NC_062561.1, read as the reverse complement.
CATGAGCAGGGAAAGGGCAGAAAGAGAGGGAGACCCGGAATCGGAAGCAGGCTCCAGGCTCTGAGCTGTCAGCGCAGAGCCCGGCGCGGGGCGGGGCGGGGCGGGGCTCAAACTCATGAACAGGGATATCATGATCTGAGCCGAAGTTGGCCGCTTAACCGACTGAGCCACCTAGGCTCCCCTAATGCATTTTATATTGTTAAAAGCACTATTTCATAAGAACTTTCCAGTGAAAACAAACGAACCCAAAAAACTCTGAAAACCTCAGGGTTATAACTTTATTGCACTATATGTATAGATCATAACACACTCATTTCCCTCACGTTGAACAATTAGGTGGTTTTCAGTTATTTTCCTTTATAAAGAGCACGGAGAGGAACATCTTTGTGTGCAAGTATTTATAGGCGTTTTTCGATTGGAAAGACTGTAGCAGTTAGGAGCCTAGCGAGGTCATTTAAATGAGGTAATGGATGAAAGCACTTAACTGTACTTACATGTGCGTTTTCATAATGGATGCAAATTACTCTAGCTTCAGATGCAGTTCATGTCAGTACTGACTTCAGGAATAAATTGGCCATCTCACAGTATGACCTGGATCTAGCCCTCTAACCAGTCTGCCTCCCAATCCTGCAATCAATGATTGTAAATGTTATCAGGTCAAGGTTTTCTGCCGCAATACTGATGTTGCTATAGCTGGTGTCCAAATCTCTGAGGCAGATAACTCACGGGTTCTTCCTGCATTTCAATGGAGCCTATGTGACGTCATAGCAGCTGAGTGGGGAAGTGATCTGGAGTCAAGCATCCCTGGAGCACACTTGCAAGTCTCCTCAACACTCTGATGGGAAGGTATTATTAAAATAAATTATCTAATACTTCAATGGATGCCTCGAGAGAAGGCTGATTTCTTCTCTCTCTCTCTCTCTTTTTTTTATATCTCTAAACAGGAGGCTTTGTGGGAGTTTGTTTACATTTGACAGGGCCAGGAAAGCATGGGAAGGCAAAAAAGAACTAGTTGCTTTTTTCGTTGAAGCTTGTTTTTTGAAAATCCTGCTCACTTGCAATTTGAGTTTACAACTTCATCTCTTTCTGTTTGTTTTTTATTCTGTTTTGGAAAATGCTTTACTCTAATAGTAAAAAAGAAGAACGTCTTTAAAACAGACCAGAAACGTTTGGGAAAGGGATGGCCTGAAATATTTGCAGGAGAATTTGACTGATTTTTCAGGGCCAAAAGATAAACTGAGGCCCTCCCTGCACCCCAGTCTGAGCTAGTGTTCTCAGACCCAACTTTCTGCTTCCAAATCCTACATCTAAGGTCCCAAACTCAAATAGGCACATGATTTAGGCAGATGACTTTAATGTAATCAACCAGGTTGGGACAGAGGAGAATGGAAGGACATTTTAAAACACTGTGTGGGCCTTAACAAAACCTCTGTGCAAGCTAAATGCAGTCCATATACAGCAGATATGCACATGAAAGTAGTTATACATGCACAAGTATGTGTGTGTCATATATTATCCAACTTGGTATGCATCTATAATGAGAACATCCTCAAGTTTTTAACCTTGACTTCAGCCTATTCAAGAAAGCAGTCTATATTATTTTATTTATTTATTTAAGAGCAGTGGAGGAGGGGGTGCTGGGTGGCTCAGTCGGTTAAGCCTCTGACTTCAGCTCAGGTCATGATCTCACAGTAGGTGAGTTGTGAGTTACAGCCCGCCTCAGGCTCTGTGCTAACAGCTCAGAGCCTGAAGCCTGCTTTGGATTCTATGTCTCCCTCTCTCTCTGCCACTCCCCTGCTCACACTCTCTCTCTCTCTCAAGAATAAATAAACATTAAAAAAATAAAAATAATTTAAAAAAAAGGGGGGGGCAGGGGCAGAGAGAGACACAGAGAGAGAGAGAGAGAGAGAGAGAGAGGGAATCTGAAGCAGGTTTCACAAGCCTGACATGGGACTAGATCCCATGACCTGAGCCAAAATGAAGAGTCAGTTGCTCAACAGACTGAGCCACCCAGGCACTCAGCAGTTTGCATTATTAAACAGAATGCTTAGCCTCTTTGTCAGAAACATTCACATTTGTATTAACACCTCAGTTTAGGACTTCTTCAAGAATGAGGGGAAAGGCATAGGGATACCTATTAACAACTTGCACAAGTTTTGTGGAATGCACTGGAAAATTGGAAAATGTTTTCCTGTAATATTTAGTACCCCTGCATACCCATGTAAGAATTTAATTACAAACATCTTCGGCTTAGCATGAAATCAGTAATCTCTTCTTGAAAAATCTAATGTTCTACACAAAAACGCTAACCAAGAGCATATTTACTTTTATTTTAAATGGGAAAACTTATAATGCATTATTCATCAACCCCAAATTTACAACTAATTTACTAAAACACAATTTAAGTACACACACATATATATGTAACAACTTATAATTTAGGATATCAAATGCTTAAAACATTGCTTCCTGATAACCAAATTGTCAATATGATTGTTAGCAAACAGTTTATGTATGGAACATAATGGTCTGATGCCTCTTTGCACTAGCAACATTCCCTTTGATGATAATCAGCATGTAATAAAAAACGGGATTCTGATTTTCCACAATTTGTAACTGGAATGTAACTTGAGAGTTTTTCTCTACACTTCCTTTTTTTATTCATTTAAATTCAGGTTAGTTAACATATAGTGTACTATTGGTTTCAGGAGTAGAACCCAGTGATTCAACACTCACATATAACACCCAGTGCTCATCCCAACAAATGCCCTCCTTCATGCCCATCACTCATTTAGCCCATCCTCCCACCCAACTCTGCTCCAGCAACCCTCATTTTTCTCTGTATTTAAGTCTCTTATGGTGTGCCTCCCTCTCTGTTATTATCTTATTTTTCCTTCCATTCCCCTATGTTCATCTGCTGTGTTTCTTAAATTCTACATATGAGTGAAATCATATGACATTTGTCTTTCTCTGACTGACATATTTCACTTAGCATAATATCCTCTAGTTCCATCTGCATTGTTGCAAGTGGCACCCATTGTTTTGTTAAAAAATGTTGTATGAATATTCAAGACTTAAAAGTAAAATTTTCACATATAAACGGTAGTGAAACCCGTTGTATTTAGAAATATATAAGTTCTGGGGCGCCTGGGTGGCGCAGTCGGTTAAGCGTCCGACTTCAGCCAGGTCACGATCTCGCGGTCCGTGAGTTTGAGCCCTGCGTCAGGCTCTGGGCTGATGGCTCGGAGCCTGGAGCCTGTTTCCGATGCTGTGTCTCCCTCTCTCTCTGCCCCTCCCCGTTCATGCTCTGTTTCTCTCTGTCCCAAAAATAAATAAAAAACGTTGAAAAAAAAATTAAAAAAAAAAAAGAAATATATAAGTTCTATGAATTTGAGTCTAAAAAAACAAGAGTTGTTGTATTAGCAATCATCAACTGTAGAGGTAGGCTGCAGGGCAATGACAAAATGAGCTATTGTTCATAAACATAATGATATAATAAAATGCCTTGTTAGGGATCTGGTACAGTTCAGGACACTTTTTTGTGTTTTAGTAATATTACGGCTCCTATTTTCTCTTAATAAATTCTACCAATAAATTCATTAATTGGGATTATGTTTATATTTCCTTTATGAATTTAAAATCTAATTCATTTTAAGAAACATTTAGGAACCTCAGTTGTAATCTGGGTTTAAGTTCTCTCCCACAGTAAATTGAAGAATGTGTTTGGCCACCTGATAGATTAAGGAAAAAAAAAACAAACAAGAAACAGTCAATGAGGACTAGTCTGAATTTGGTTTCCTATTCAAAGAAACAGAATCCAATGATTAAAAATCAACTTAAGTTTAAGCATGGTAAAGTAAGCTCCTAATAGATGTATTCTGCTGCAGATAATACCTATAAATTCTGGACAAAATCTAAAACCCAACTACTTTAAGGATCTGAGAACAAACAAAAGCTGGCAAATTCTAGAGAGTAACAGATACTTGTAAAAAAAAGGACTAGCATAGGATAAATTTTCTGTTAATATGAATTTAGGCCTGAGTGTAGGCAAGGTTGGCACCATGTGCAGCATCTAAACTTGTGATAGGAACCCTATAGCCTTCCTGGCCTGAAGAAACAGAGGGCAGAGTTTATGGCAACCATAATCATTAAGAAGTGAGGTGGGGATCCTCGCAAGGAGAGAACCAGAAAGGGAGGAAGAGGGCAAATTCTGTGTATCTTTTCCAGCCAGATCTCTGGCTGATCCCTGAACAGCACATATCCCTGCCATACTGCAAACTAACCCTAACCCTAACGAAACAGATTTGCACTGCAGCCCAACAGACACAGTTTGGAGTTGTATTCAAACCAAGTAAATTGTCTCCTAGAATAAACAAACTAAAAACGTCAACAATTTTTGGAGGAATGTAATAGAATGTAGCCTCTACATCATAACAGCACAATGTCCAGCATACAATCCAAAATTCCTTGACATGAAGAATAGGGGAATGTGACCCATTCTGAAGAATTGATTGTTATCAATGGAGGCCAATCCCAAGATGTCTCAGATGTCAGAATTAGCAGACAGTTTAAAGCAACTATGATAACTATAATTAATGAGGTAAAGGAAAATATATTCATGAATGAAAACATAGACAACCTCAGCAGTGAAATAGACGATATAAGAAAAAGCCAAAAGAAATTTTAAAACTGAAATAGCAAATCTGAAATAAAGTATGCAAATAAGAATAATTCTCATCTTTAATGTAAATCTTTTACTTTGTATGTAAAAATACTAAAATATTAAATATGTATTTCTAAGTCATAGAAAATATTTTTACCATCTTTCCTTTTCTTTGGTGCCTCTCTCATTCTCCACATGGTCAGCAATATCTGCCTAAAATGTTTTTCTCTTTTCTATCCTACTTTCAGCTTCCAGGCTGCCCAAATTTCTACCAACATCTACCTGAAAAGGCTTCCTTTATTGCGTTTCATTCTGTTTTCTCTCTTCTCTTCCCCCTTCCTCTTCTGTTTAAGGATCTCTGGATTTTGTTTTTTGCTTATTGTTCAGGAGCCTCACAACCATCAAGACTCAATTTTTTTTAAATTTTAATTCCAGTATAGTTAACATATAGTATTATATTAGTTTCAGGTATACAATAGAGTGATTCAGCAATTCTGTACATTACACAGTGCTCATCATGATAAGTGTAGTCTTTAATTTCCATCACCTATCTCACCCATCCCCCCACCCACCTTCCCTCTGGTAAACATCAGTTGTCTATAGTTAAGAGTCTGCTTTTGGTTTGTGTCCTTGTTTCTTCATTTGTTTTGTTTTTTAAATTCTACATGAGTGAAATCATATGGTATTTGTCTTTCTCTGACTAACCTATTTCACTTAGCATTATACCTTCTAGCTCCATTCATATCATTGTAAATAACAAGATTTCATTCTTTGTTATGACTGAGTAATACTCCATTGTGTGTGTGTGTGTGTGTGTGTGTATACCATGTCTTTCTTATCCATTTATTTATTGACGGACATGGGTTGCTTCCACAATTTGGCTATTGTGACTAATGCTGCAATAAACATAAGGATGCATATATGTTTTTGAATTAGTGTTTTCATATTATTTGGATAAATGCCCAGTAGTGGAATTACTAGATCATATGGTAATTCTATTTTTAATTTTTTGAGGAAACTCCATACCGTTTTTCAGAGCGGCTGCATTAATTTGCATTCCCACCAACAACAGTGCATGAGGGTTCTTTTTTTTCCCCACATCCTTGACAACACTTGTTTCTTATGTTTTTGATTTTAGGCATTCTGACCAGTGTGAGGTGATATCTCACTGTAGTTTTTATTTGCATTTCCCTGATGATAAGTGATGTCGAGCATGTTTTCACGTGTGTGTCGGCCATCTGTATGTCTTCTTTGGAGAAATGTCTGTTCATATCCTCTGCCTATTTTTTAATTGGATTACTTGTTTTGGGGTGTTGAGTTATTTTCATTTTCGTTTTCAGTTCATTATATATTGTAGATATAAATCCTTTATTGGATACATCATTTGCAAATATCTTCTCTCATTCAATAGTTTGTCTTTTAGTTTTGTTGATTGTTTCCTTCACTGTGCAGAAGCTTTTTATTTTCATGTAGTCCCAATATTTATTTTTGCTTTTGTTTCCCTTGCCTTAAGAGACATATCTAGAAAAAAGTTGCTATGGCCAATGTCAGAGAAATTATTGCCTTGCTCTCTTCCAGGCTTTTTATGGTTTCAGGTCTCATATTTAGGTTCTTAATCCATTTTGAGACTATTTTTGTGTATGGTGTAAGAAAGTGGTCCAGTTGTCCAGTTTTCCCAGCACCATTTGTTGAAAAGACTGTCTTTTTTTCCCACTGCATATCCTTATCTCCTTTGCTGAAGATTAATTGACCATAGAATCATGGGTTTATTTCTAGGCTCTCCACTCTGTTCAGTTGATCTATGTATCTATTTTTGTGCCAGTACCATGTTGTTTTGATTACTGCCATTTGCAGTAATCTGGGATTGCAATAACTCCAGTTTTGTTCTTTTTCAAGATCGCTTTGGTTATTCAGGGTCTTTTCTGGTTCCATACAAATTTTAGGATTATTTGTTCTAGTTCTGCAAAAAAATTCTGTTGGGATTTTGATAGGGATTGCATTAAATGTTTAGATTGATTTGGGTCGTATGGACATTTTAACAATTTTTGTTCTTCCAGTCAGTGAGTGTGGCCTATCTTTCCATTTGTGTCTTCTTCAATTTCCTTCATCAGTGTTTTGTAGTTTTCAGAGTACATTTGTGTCACCTCCTTTGTTAAGTTTGAAACTCAAATTTTGACCCTGTAGGCAATAGTGTCTTTCCTTTGGAGAAAGAGAGAGCAAGAGAGAGAGAGAGAATGAAAACATACAGTAACTACTGATGTATTTTTGTTCCTAACCATAATGAAGTAAAGTGTAGTTATGTATCCATAGACTTGTCTATCTGAATCCATGTGTCACTTTATAGATATACCCTGTTCCCTAGTATGCTCTACTGCTGACATTCTTCCTTTTCATTTATCTTCATTATTTATTCTGCCGCCTACTTTTCTGTCCTTCCACTGCCTGCACCGCTGTCAACTTCTACTGTAACATTGGGTCTAAGGCCAGGGTCTAAGGCCACCACTGCCTGGGAACAAGTTAATTCCTCTGGCCACAGAGTACACCTACTTTTGTCCTTCTTCAGTTAATAGGAAAGTTTCCCCCCCTTTATATGACCACTCCTTCAGAGAGAATTCCCGCGGCATAGTTTTTGGATTGTTAGTAACCTAGTTTTTTCATTTATACTGTATAATTCTTGCCCGGTGTGAGGGCACAGGTAAGTAGCAGAGAAAGAACAGATTGGAGTTTGGCGACAGCCAGACTCAGATGGAGGACCTGCTGTTCAGTCTTGACCAGTGTGATGTGTATGTGTGTGCGTGCATGTGCATGTGCATGTGCATGCATTTTCTTTCTCTGCATTATGATGTTTTGACATTTAAAAAAATCTTTCTGGTGGAGGAGAGAGTGATACTGCCTGAGCTGGCCAATTTACTATCTTCCTAGGATAGCAAAGGGCCCAGTGGGGAACACTTCTTTGATATGCAAACTAACTAATCCAGAGCCATATTTCCTCTCTCTGGCCCTTGCACCCCAGGAGGTCATCTTCCTCTGTGTTTATCATCCCTGGACCAGGTACAGGACCCCTAGGGGCCACCTCTACAGCCCATATGACCCCATGGGGTGTGCTGTGGCTTCTGTCCCTAGGAACTGTGAGTGTGTAAACTTTGTTTTTCCTGAATCTTTCCTTGGTCTCCTCTTGTGGCAGAACCTGACTCAGCATCTCAAAAACTAGTAACAAACAGTCACTCTATCAGGTGCTTCCTCAGGGTTCCTTTCTCTCAGGATCTTCACTGCCCCTTTTCCCAGGCTGGCCTCTTCCAGGAGCTCCTTATCCATTGGCTTATCTGAATCCCAGTTATAATCTAGTTTGAAATTTTTACCCACAATCCTCCTCTGTCCTCAGTACTGTGAGACATGTGGCTGGTTTTCTGTTTTTTGTTAACCTAGAACATTCCATGACAATGAAAAAATGAAGAGATATTTCAAGAAATTTTATTTAGAAGGCTGGCTTTCTCAGAGCATGCAGCAGACTTTCAGTTGGAGGTATGACTGGCCATAAAGGAATTCTGGGAATACAGAAGAAGAATCAGCGGCTATATTTCATAAGGGAAGTAAAGTTTTTTCTACATTCAGGGTCCGTAGCTGGGACTGACAGGAGAAAAGCATACAAAATTTTTAAAAGTAACATTTGCACGTACACTAGAGACTTCACAAGAAAAAGGAAGACCCAAAGAAGCGGTTAGAAGCCAGAGTTTACATGTTGGGTTGGACACAAAGTAGTAAATTGTGAAAAAGTGACAACATAAAGGGGTTTGGGCTAGGGCATTTAATTGCGGAAAACTAACTAAGAAGATAAGCATTAGGTTAACAAGGTTTGTTTGTACAGATTTCTCTTGTTCCCCACTCTCCATCTCTGGTGAAACTGATGTCTTCCTTCTTCCTGGTATAGGGAGGGCATCTTTCACATGGGAGTTATATCTCCTGCTTTTAAGAAGAAAAAAGGTGAGAGTACCCATTTTGTATTTGCTGTTTTCCTTTTTTGTTGTTTTTTGTTTGTTTGTTTTTTCTTTTTTCTTTTTTTTTCTTTTTTTTCTTTTAATATGAAATTTATTGTCAAATTGGTTTCCATACAACACCCAGTGCTCATCTCAACAGGTGCCCTCCTCAATGCCCACCCCCCAGTGTCCCCTCCCTCCCACCCCCCATCAACCCTCAGTTTGTTCTCTGTTTTTAAGAGTCTCTTATGGTTTGTCCCCCTCCCTCTCTAACTTTTTCCCCCCCTTTCCCTCCCCCATGGTCTTCTGTTAAGTTTCTCAGGATCCACATAAGAGTGAAAACATATAGTATCTGTCCTTCTCTGTATGACTTATTTCACTTAGCATAGCACTCTCCAGTTCCATCCACGTTGCTACAAAAGGCCATATTTCATTCTTTCTCATTGCCAAGTAGTATTCCGTTGTGTATACAAACCACAATTTCTTTATCCATTCATCAGTTGGTGGACATTTAGGCTCTTTCCATAATTTGGCTATTGTTGAAAGTGCTGCTATAAACATTGGGGTACAAGTGCCCCTATGCATCAGCACTCCTGTATCCCTTGGGTAAATTCCTAGCAGTGCTATTGCTGAGTCATAGGGTAGATCTATTTTTAATTTTCTGAGGAACCTCCACACTGTTTTCCAGAGCAGCTGCTCCACTTTGCATTCCCACTGACAGTGCAAGAGGGTTCCCATTTCTCCACATCCTCACCAGCATCTATAGTCTCCTGATTTGTTCATTTTAGCCACTCTGACTGGCATGAGATATCTGAGTGTGGTTTTGATTTGTATTTCCCTGATGAGGAGCGATGTTGAGCATCTTGTCATGTGCCTGTTGGCTATCTGGATGTCTTCTTTAGAAAAGTGTCTATTCATGTCTTCCGCCCATATTTTCACTGGATTATTTGTTTCTCAGGTGTGGAGTTTGGTGAGTTCTTTATAGATTTTGGATACTAGCCCTTTGTCCGATATGTCATTTGCAAATATCTTTTCCCATTCCATTGGTTGCCTTTTAGTTTTGTTGATTGTTTCCTTTGCAGTGCAGAAGCTTTTTATCTTCATGAGGCCCCAATGGTTCATTTTTACTTGTAATTCCCTTGCCTTTGGAGATGTGTCAAGTAACAAATTGCTGCGGCTGAGGTCAGAGAGGTTTTTTCCTGTTTTCTCCTCTAGGGTTTTGATGGTTTCCTGCCTCACATTCAGGTTCTTCATCCATTTTGAGTTTATTTTTGTGAATGGTGTAAGAAAGTGGTCTAGTTTCATTCTTCTGCATGTTACTGTACCGTTCTCCCAGCACCATTTGTGAAAAAGACTGTCTTTTTTCCATTGGATATTCTTTCCACTTTTGTGGATCCAATTCTGGAGTCTCTCTTCTATTCCGTTGGTCTATGTGACTGTTTTTGTGCCAATACCGTGCTGTCGTAATGATTACAGCTTTGTAGTAGAGGCTAAAGTCTGGGATTGTGATGCCTCCTGCCTTGGTCTTCTTCTTCAATATTACTTTGGCTATTCGGGGTCTTTTGCGGTTCCATACAAATTTTAGGATTGCTTGTTCTAGCTTTTTTTTTTTATTTAAAAAAAAATTTTTTTAACGTTTATTTAGTTTTGAGATAGAGAGAGACAGAGCATGAATGGGGGAGGGTCAGAGAGAGGGAGACACAGAATCCGAAACAGGCTCCAGGCTCTGAGCTGTCAGCACAGAGCCAGACGCAGGGCTCGAACTCACGGACTGCGAGATCATGACCTGAGCCGAAGTCTGCCGCCCAACGGACTGAGCCACCCAGGCGCCCCATAGGATTGCTTGTTCTAGCTTTGAGAAGAATGCTGGTGCAATTTTGATTGGGATTGCATTGAATGTGTAGATAGCTTTGGGTAGTATTGACATTTTAACAATATTTATTCTTCCCATCCATGAGCACGGAATGTTTTTCCATTTCTTTCTATCTTCAATTTCCTTCATAAGCTTTCTATAGTTTTCAGCATACAAATCTTTTACATCTTTGGTCAGGTTTATTCCTAGGTATTTTATGATTCTTGGTGCAATTGTGAATGGGATCAGTTTCTTTATTTGTCTTTCTGTTGCTTCATTATTAGTGTATTAGAATGCAACTGATTTCTGTACATTGATTTTGTATCCTGCGACTTTGCTGAATTCATGTATCAGTTCTAGCAGACTTTTGGTGGAGTCTATCAGGTTTTCCATGTATAATATCATGTCATCTGCAAAAAGTGAAAGCTTGACTTCATCTTTGCCAGTTTTGATGCCTTTGGTTTCCTTTTGTTGTCTGGTTGCTGATGCTAGAACTTTCAACACGATGTTAAACAACTGCATTTGCTGTTTTTGAAGTACCTTCAACTCAAAATAGTCAATGTATCAAGGCAACATACTTTTGGGTGACAGCTCTGAACCCCTACAGTTTCCAACACTGTTCACATGTAATGTTTCTAAAATGTGCACAGGCCATTTAGTTTCTTGCCATCTTTAAAAATGTGGCAGTAAAACTATAAAGCATCGTGTAATTCATAGTGTCTTAGAATTGAGGAAATATGGTACTTTTAACTAAGGCTGAGTGGTTAGTTAACTAGGGTTAGTGATAGTGGTTATTCTAATAGAGAAAGTGGCACCTATTAGACCTTGAAGGATAGCTGAAACTTTGTCAGATGGAGACTGACATAGAATGTATTCTGGGAAGAAAGACTAGGAAGAAATGACCCAAATATAGAGGGTGAGTTTTGGGGTTTTGAGGCTTTGTGAACTGTGTGGACCAATGTATGGGTTTTATACATAGAATGGGAGATACATTTGAAGATCTACATGTTTTAATTTGTGTTGGCTGAGAATTGAAAGCTAAGAGCATTTATTTTCACCTGATATTGGAATAACTAAAGGGTTTTAAGCTGGGGGGTGCTTTCAGTACACTGAATTTTCAGGAGCCATTTGAGGCAATAAGACCAATAAGGGAATTATAGCAATAGTCTAGCAAGAGATGATGAGCATTTGATCTAGAAGCAGTAACAGAAAGATATAGGAAAGAGGGAGATAGTACAACTCCAAAGATAGATGTGGCAAAACATACACGTGGAGGGTTCTGGGAGGAAATGAGGTAAAAGAAGAATCAAGAGTTTTTACCTCGGATACTGAATAGATAGATGATGGAGCCATTTATCGAGAGTAAATACAGGAGGAGAAGCAGGCTTAAGGTCTTAGAGCACAGTATGAAAAAGACAGCAGTAGACTATTTGTGTGAACTTTGAGGCTTCCAAGGCGGCACAAAATTAGGTAGTAAGAAAATCTGGGGAATTTATTGGAAAGGGATTTGAACGAAAGGCATGCATGCATTCTTTATTTTAGTATGTAATGATTTGGGGGGGCTCTCCTATGTGCAAGTTTCCATTGTGGGTGCTAATGATACAAAAATGAAAAAGTCCCAGCTCCTGCCCTGACGGAGGTCACAGTTTAGGAGAAGAGATACATCAACCAATCTGAATTTCTTGTCCAGATGATTAGCAGTATAATTAAGGTATGATGAAAGTCCTGTAGCAGACCCTGTACACGCCCCAAATTACGTGTCTACTCAGCTCTCAACATTACTGTACATGCCAATCCCACAACTTCCAACTTCAAATAACTGATGCTTTTTTGAGGGGGGGGGGGTGGTCCTCTGGCAGTGGGAACCCTCTGAAAGGGTCAGGGGGTTCCCACACCTCCCTTGCCAAGTAACTCTCAGCCAAGACTATGAGGAGTTAGTAGATAAATAGCTCCTCAACCTTACTTCACTGTTGGGGAGAACAGTGGGCTTATTCTATGCTGCATCACATAGTTGTCACTGAGGTTGAGCCCTAGTTGGTTATAGCACTACTCCACTAGTTAAGTCACCCTGAATTCTTGCACTTGACTTGTTGGCTCAGAGGTTGTTTGGTGGCAGCTTTTAAACATGGCTACAGGGTCACTTGGGTGGCTCAGTTGGTTGAGCATCCAGCTTGGGCTCAGATCATGATCTGGAGGTTCATGAGTTCAAGCCCCACATCTCTGTGCTGACAGCAGGGAGCCCACTTTGCATCCTCTGTCCACCCTCCCTGCCCCCGCCCCCCGCTGCCCTTCCTCAGTTTGTGTTCTCTCTCTCTTTCAAAAATAAACATTTTTTTTAAGTCAAAACAATAAAAAATAAACATGGCTACAAGCTCTGACATGCTCTTCATCAAGAGATGGGATTTAGATCCCTATCCATTAAATCTGGCTGTATTTTAACCTGTAGGTTTATAGTGGAAGTAATGCTATGTGAGTTTTGAGCCTGGGTCATAAACGACCATGGAGCTTCTGCCTCATTCGCTGGAAAGTTTGCCATTGGAGCTCTGAGCTCCAGGTGAGGAATCCAGTTTGCTTGAGGCTGCCATGCTGGAGATGCCACACTGAAAGACCACATGGGGTTCTGGACACTCTCTAGGCATATAGTGAGATGCCCAATGAGCACCTTGCTCTTTGTCATTTCCAGTGTAAGTGTGACACATGTGAGTGAAGAAGCCTCCAGATGATTTCAGGCCCCAATATAGGAGTCACCCCTAGCCATCCCTGTTTTCTCAGTTGGATTCCAACACATCATGGAGCAGGGACAGGTTATCTACACTGTGCCCTGAGTTAGTTCCCAGCTCACAGAATCATATGCATAATAGTGTATGAACATAGTAAAATGGTTTTACACCACTGAATTTTGGAGTGATAACCAGAACATTGACCTAAGATAGTACCTACATAGTCAAAGCATCATGAGCATTTGCAAGATAGTTGAAAACTGGAGTATGAAATAACTCATCAAGGGAGAGGGTGCAGCACAATTATTTTCTACCATGCAGAGATGATTTGCCTTATCTAAAAAAAAAAAGGGCACATTCTGCATGCATTCTTTCACCCCAAATAAGACCAGCCTCAATTGATTATCTAAGAACATTGGCTTCCAGGAAGTCACATGGTCTGAATTAGGCTCATAAATTACAAAAGGACTACCGAGGGGCCCGTGGCTAATAGGTTTTCCACAGCTTTCCTGTTTTAAAAGTATTTGTTTGTGCTTCATCATTAGTAATCAACATACATTTAGTTGGAAATAAATGTAACCTGAAAAAAGACTGAAAAAAGATTCTGCCTGAGTTAAGCTCTAGATTCTCTCCGGTGTGAACATGAGGTGAAAGGGAGGGGATAGTTCTCAGGTGATTGGAAATTATTTCTGTGTTGGATGTGATGTCTGTCACATCCAATCACCTGGTGCCTGTTTAGGATCAGACAAATGACAGCAGGTGGAAGTGTGCCTTTTGATCCTGAAATGGCAACAGACCCTCACGTCTGCAGCTTCATCTGACAAATTTGGCAGGAGGAAAGAGGTCTGGAACCAGAAGCATCTGCCACTGAGTTGGGAGAGCTGAAATAAATGATTTTATTAAAGCCGTTTCCTCCAACTGCTATCCAGTGAGTTTACAATGGACACAAGATCAGACCCAAGCATGTTGATCAATATGAGGATCCTGGGATCATCTGTCCATGACTGTGGTGCTTCTGAGAGTCCATTTGAATCAGTCGAATCCACGTCGATTCGAGAGACATGTTTACACTGTGTTAGGTGGGTGTATGTCTGTGCTAGAACCATGGAGGAGACCTGAGCAGGGTATAGTTCATGCCTCCCTGACAGTCATCCCCCATCTAGTCATTAGGTAGGTGCCCCATCACTGGAGGGGAAGCCTCACTTCACACAGGATGGATTACAGTTAACTTAAAAATAGAAAAGAGAAGAGTTTAAATGCAGAAGAAAACACATGTCACTATTGGATACCATGCTGGGCAATCATTTTTCTCTAAAAACAATGGAAAAGTTCACACAGGTAAGAGATGATAATTTGTATATGAGTGAACAAAAGCTACTATGGGCCATAAATCTAAATCAAAAAGGAAATGACACACTGAGAAAATATTTGAAATAAATACTTGGTTAACTTCTTGAATGTAGGAAGAAATCTTACCAACAAATCTTACCAATCAACTACAACAAACAAACAAACAAAAACAAAACCACACACACACCCCAGATGAAAACAAAACGAGTAAAGAGCATGAGCAAATAAATCATTCATTAAAAGTACAAATGGCTAATAAAGGTATGAATAAAAGAAAACAAATTAGGGGCGCCTGGGTGGCGCAGTCGGTTAAGCGTCCGACTTCAGCCAGGTCACGATCTCGCGGTCCGGGAGTTCGAGCCCCGCGTCAGGCTCTGGGCTAATGGCTCAGAGCCTGGAGCCTGTTTCCGATTCTGTGTCTTCCTCTCTCTCTGCCCCTCCCCCGTTCATGCTCTCTCTCTGTCCCAAAAATAAATAAATAAAAAAAAAAAAAAAGAAAACAAATTAATATGCCACATTTTGCCTATCAGATTTGCCAAGATTTCTTAAAAGCAATAACACCCAGTGGGGTGAGAGCGTGGTGAGATTAGTAGTTTCTAACTCCTTCCCTATGGCTGGTAGGGACAGTATTTCCCTTTTAGATACAATCTGATAATGTGTGTCAAGATATTGAAGGATTTCAAAAGCTTTTTGATTCATCCAGAGCACTTCCAGGAATCTGTCCTAAAGATAAAAGAGATGACGTACAGGTTTATGAAAAGAATAATTATCAAAATGAAGTTTATTACAAAAGAAATATGAAGACAATCTAGATGCCTCCAAAGGGCATGGTTACAGAAATATTTATATATGCATAGAATATAGTAATTGCAGGGGCGCCTGGGTGGCTCCGTCGGTTAAGCGTCGGACTTCGGCTCAGGTCATGATCTCAGGGTTCGTGAGTTCGAGCCCCGCGTCGGGCTCTGTGCTGACAGCTCAGAGCCTGGAGCCTGCTTCAGATTCTGTGTCTCCCTCTCTCTCTGCCCCTCCCCTGTTCATGCTCTGTCTCTCTCTGTCTCTAAATAAATAAATAAACATTAAAAAATTAAAAAAAATAAATAAAAAGAATATAGTAATTGCCAAAAGTTAAATTTGCAAGTCATATTTGATAACATAAAAAATTCTCTTATTGGAGTACTGATGAACAACATAGAAAATGAAAGGCGAGAGAACAAAATTTACTAACAGTTTGTTACCGGTATGGAACACGTGTTCATAAATACCGGAAACAAACACACCAAAAGTGTCAGCAGGGTTACTGCCTCTTATGGTGAGATGATGGGTGATATTTATTTTCCTCCATTCAACTCCTTCAGGTGTCCCAAATCTCTACAGTAAACACTGAATTTGTTTTCTATCGCTGCACAGCGAATTGCCACATCTTTAGTGGTTTCAAGCAATACCATGTATTCTCCGCTTCTGCAGATCGGAAGTCTGAGGTTGGCTTAGCTGGAGCTGCCACTTGAAGTCTCACAGGGTGAAAAGTGAGTCCAGCTGGGATGAACTCTCACCTAGAGCTCATTCGAGCTCGTTCGAGCTCATTCAGGTTGTTGGCAGAGTTCAGTTCCTGAGATTGTAGGACAGAGGCCCCTGTTTCCTTGCTGGTTGTCAGGGACGGCTCTTTGCTCTGAGAGGCTTCCCATAGTTCCTTTCCACCTGACCCTGTAGGCAGTCACGGTGTGAATTTTGCCTCTGATCACATGGCGTTGGGTAAGTTCCGTAACCTCTCTGAGCCTCAGTTATTTGTAAGATGGGGCAACGGTAGTAGTGGTAATATAATAGTTGTCGTGGTAATTGTCTCAAAGGATTGTGGTAAAATTTGTGGCAAATGTAAATGTAATGATATTTCGTTACTTAACTTGGCATGAAGTGTGGTTTTAGTTTTGGTCTCAGAAAATGCAAAGCAAAACTTAAAAGCCCACAAAAACCAGTTGGGCAGGACAGAATCTGACCAGGCGTCAGAAAAAGCTCCAGATGTTTCTCATTATCTCTTTTTCTAGTCAATGGCGAAGAGCCTGTTTAGTCCCTACCTTTGTGCGGTGAAATGAAGCAGAAGAACACCTCTCTGTTGCTCTGAACTCTTTCTCTTGATGCTCTGCTTTGTCTGTCTGTGAAGATTTCTGCTTCTTTTGTTAGGGGCCCCACATGGCAGGTCTAAACCTGCCTCCTCAGGTCAGCCTCTTGAAGCTTACCAGTGTGGAAAAGGAGATAAACGCTGAAGTGCCTGCTTTGGGGCCCAGCCTACTCTGTTCTAGGCTATTTGTTCTCGCTGCCACCAATCCCACCCTTCGTTTCATTTGCACCCACCTCCCTTGATACTGTGTCATCTCCTACTGGGAGAAGAAAATGACTACAGGCAAATCAGATCTGCTCTTGGGTTTTCTGGAAGGTGCTCCACACGAGGGTCAGGTTGCTGGGTCCTGAGATGTACCTCTCCTCCTCCTCCAGCCAGAAGTAATGGGATCATAGAAGCCAATAGCCAGGTGAACGAGGCCAGGTTCTCTGGCAGATAGAATTGTGGTTTTGTTTTTGTTTTTGTTTTAACCCAGAGTATATGTTCAGGAAATACCTTTGAAAAGAACAAGTGGCAGGGTGCCTGAGTGGCTCAATCGGTTAAGTGTCAGACTCCTGATTTGAGCTTAGGTCATGATCTCCCAGTTAGTGAGTTCAAGCCCTGTGTAGGGCTCTGTGCTGACAGCGCGAAGCCTGCTTGGGATTCTCTTTCTCTGTCTCTCTCTGCCCCTCCCTCAATCAATCTCTCTCTCTCTCTCTCTCTCTCTCAAAATAAATAAACTTAAAAGAAAAAGGATGAATGAGAATAAATTATGACAGCTCCTACAGATGAATGCCCTAACATTAATTATAAAACAGTTATTCCCTTATTGCGCATGAGAATATGGGTATTTGAGTTTGGGTTACGTAAAAAAAGGAACGTCTTATAAAATATAGCAAAAGCAGGACTTTTTTTTAAAGTATTATGTGTTAGATGCAGTGCCAGGTGCTTTATAGGCAGGATCTTAGTTAATCTGAACTAGATTGTAAACTGTAGGAGGACAGAGATCAAGTCTTCCCTGTGTGTTACGGTATCCTCAGTGTCTTGCATAGGGGCTAGTGTAGAGCAGTGTAGAATGTCTGTGAATTCCTTCAGCATGTGTTTATGGAGCGTTTACTTTGTACTGGAGCAACCCGACCAATAGACACTGATAGATCTCCATACCAGGGAATATGCAGTGCATAAAACTTGCAAAAATCCTGACCCTCGTGGAAGGTAGTCCTTAAGAATGAAGACTGGAGGCAGGTTTAAATTCTGTCTTTGCCACTCATTAACCATGTGAGTTTGGGCACTTATTTCATATCTCTGGGACTCTGTTTCCCCATTTGTAAAACGGGACGAATACTGCCTAGGTCTTAGAGTGTCCCGAGAATAAAAGAACAATGCTTGGCTTATGGTATGTTCTCAGGACATGGCAACTGCATGTTATCACAGGCACCTGTGAGTATGAGTTGAATGTGTGTGTGTGAATAATTCCTTCCAACAACCCAGAGAGGATGCATATTCTCCATGTCATGAATAAGAAATCTGAACTAGAGACGAGTTAAGTCCCTTGCCCAAGGTCAAACATCTGGTAAGGAGCAGAATTGTGATTTGCATCCAAGACCGTATGACTCCAAAGTCCATTGTGTTCTGTGCTATTGCTGTGACTTTCTATTAATGGTGAATGTTGACAAGCAGTATAAACACCTGGTAAAGGATTCCTGAAAGGAATTAAGGCAAGAGGGCAAATACCATGTTGTTTCCCTATAAGAGTGGGGCCAGGGAGGTAAAAAAAAAGTCCTGCAAAACTCCACCGGGGTCCAGCTGCCAGTGCGGGAGTATTGCTCAGTCTAGCTGTTAAGCATTATGTGCCAGTTGGAAGTGGGCTGCATTTTCCTCATGTGACAGCTGGTCTTGGTAGCAAGGAATGCCTCGAAGTTGGCACTACAATTCAGCCCAGAAAACATTTGACTTGATTCACAAATCTGTAGCTGAAAAACTACAACCAGAGAGAAGGTGGGCTCAGAATAGAGTCTGAAAAGCAGACAGATGAGAAAGGAACATTTATTACTCTGTTTGCATAATTAAAGATGCTACATCTGGATACAAATCTCCAATTTACTAATGTATGCTCTCAAACATGTTCTCAAACACAATAAACATTAACTTCTCTATCGATGGTGTTTTTGATCAACTATAGACCTTGCTCTTGCAGGTTTTGTAAAACGGTCCCATACAGGGTGTAATTCATGCAGAGATCACAGTGAGTCTTATTTAGGTTTTCTGTAGATTTATCTCGAGTGCCACCTACTCCACAATGACCTCTTTGGCTCGCTTTATTCATTGATTCACTCATTCATTCATTCATTCATTCGTGTATTTTTACAATTTCGTACATATTTACTGAATACGTACTATATAAAAGATTGGTGGGAAGCTTGAACAGGGTCCTTGCTCTTATGGGATTTGCATTCTATATATTCTATATATGTCTGTTAGAGAGACAATACATAAGTAAACCAACAAACAAGGAAATAAAACATTTACAGAAAGTGGTAATTTCTATGAAGGCATAAGATATGTTATGATGCCTGAGATGGCATTTGAGCTAAAAAATGAATATTGGGGTGGGATGGCCATGAATAGAGCTGAGACAAGTACTATGGGCAAAGGGAAAGGCTGGTGCAATAAGCCTTATAACTATAACATAAGAACAACTCATTTCAAAAATGGGCAATCGACATGAATATACATTTCTCCAAAGATATACCGATGGCCAGTAAGAACATGAAAAAATGCTCAACATCATCCCCTAGAGAAAGGCAAATCAGAACCTTGGTGAGATACCACTCCACACTCACTAGGATGGTTATAATAAAGAGGTAATAACAAGTGTTGTCTGAGATGTGAAAAAATTGGAACCCCCATACACTCCTGGTGAAAATGGAAAATGGTGCAGCCACTTTGGAAAAGAGTCTGGCAGTTTCTCAAGTGTTAAACACAGAGGTACTGTATCTTTCAACATTCCCACTTCTGAGAATGTACTTGAGAAAAGTGAAAACAGATTCACACAAACGTTTACACAGCATTTTTCATGACAATCAAAAAAAGTGAAAATAACCCAAATGTTTGCCATCTGATGAATGGATACATAAATTGCGCTCTATGTATGTAATAAAATATTATTTGTCAATAAAAATAAATGTAACACTGACACATGCTAAAACACATATGAAGTTGGAGAATATTAAGTGAAAGAAACCAGTTATAAAGGAACATGTATTGTAGGACTGTACATATATGAAATACCCAGAATAGGCAAATCTGTAGAGACAGAGGTAGATGAGTGGTTACCTGGAATGGAGGGAAATAAGACTTTGGGGGATTATGGTTGAGCGGAGAGGGATTTCTTTTTGACATAATGAAAATGTTCTAAAATAGACTGTGATGATGGATGTGCCACTCTGTGAGTATAATAAAGTCATTGAATTGTGCACTTTAAGCGGATGAATTGTATGGTATGTGAACTGTATCTCGGTAAAGCTGATTTTTTTTTTTTAAAGAATAGACTGTTTGTAGGGAAAGATTAGAGACATGTAACTAAATTAGGAGGCTGTTGCTCTTGTCCAACCAGGATATAGTGGTGGCCTGAACAAGAGTAATCCGGTCACCCTGTCCGTTACCAGTCCAAAGTAAAAATTTCTCTCATTTTTTCTCATGTGTCTACCTACATCATTAATACTTACCGCATCGCACTGAAGTGATCTGTGTAACTGTCTGTAACCCTTACTACACTGTAAATTTCTGATGAAGGACTTTATTCTTAATTTTTTTTTCAACGTTTATTTATTTTTGGGACAGAGAGAGACAGAGCATGAACAGGGGAGGGGCAGAGAGAGGGAGACACAGAATCGGAAACAGGCTCCAGGCTCTGAGCCATCAGCCCAGAGCCTGACGCGGGGCTCGAACTCACGGACCGCGAGATCGTGACCTGGCTGAAGTCGGACGCTTAACCGACTGCGCCACCCAGGCGCCCCTGAAGGACTTTATTCTTATCTCACATTTTATATCCCTCTACACAGGATATCTGCACACAGTAGGGACCAAGTAAATATTCAGTGAATTGATGTGAGCCAGAAGCTGATAGCATTAAAGATGTTTCAGATATTTCTAGAAGGTATACAGCTTAGTATAATTAAGACTGTATCCAACACTCTCATTTTCTCTCTCCCACATCTTTATCTAGAATTCATTTCAGGAAGTTTAACTGAAAGAGAAAACAATCCACAAAAAGAAAATCTTAAGGGGTTAGAATAGAAGGGAGTGAAAGAAACAAAACTGTCTCTATTTCCAGAAATCTGATTGTCTATATTGAATATCCCAAGGAACATAAAATCCCAGGGAATTTATAAAAACAACTCCTAGAACGAAATAAATGAGTTTAAACTTATTTATTTATTTTGAGAGAAAGAGAGAGAGAGCAGGGGAAGGGGCAGAGAGAAGGAGAGAGTCACTACAGAGCCCAACCCAGGGCTTGAACTCATGAACCGTGAGGTCATGACCTGAGCCAAAATCAAGAGTCGGACACTTCACTGACTGAGCCATTCAGGCACCTCCTAAATAAATTAGTTTGAGAAAGTCACAGAATATAAGGTGAACGCACAAAAATCAATTATACACTAGCCATGAAAAATAAAACAAACTTTTAAAATAGCATTTACAATAGTATTCAAAAACAGAATACATATGTATGAATATAAGAAAACATGTATAGGGTCTCTATACTGAAAACTAACCCCAAAAACGTGGACAAAAGAAATGAAAGGTCCAAATAAATGGAGACATATATTCATGGTTTGGAGGACTTAATATAATAAAAGTGTTAATTTTGTCCAAATTCAGTTAGACTTTAATACAATTCTATGAAAATCACAATAGGCTTTATATATATAAGTGAAGTTGAAGGAATCATATAAAGACCGCCTAGAAGGGTGCCTGGCTGGTCCAGTCAGGGGAGCATGCAACTCTTGATCTCAAGGTCATGAGTTTGAGCCCCACATTGGGTGGTGATTACTTTAATAAATAAAACTTAAAAAAAAAAAAAAAGACCAGTATCAAGAGTGTGGTATTGGAGAAGGAATATGCATATAGACCAATGGAATAATACAGACTCCAGAAGTAGACCCACACTACTATGGCTAATTTATTGTCTTTTATTTCTTTCCAACAAATGGTGTTGGAGCAACTGGACGTCCATATGAAATAAAAATGAGTCTTGAGCTAAGCCTCATACCCTATGCAGTAATTAGATCCAAGTGACATCATCAGTCTCAATATATATTGGAAACTAGAAAAAATTACAAGGAAACACACAAAAAATTCTTCCAGTCCTAGAGCTCATCAAAGAGGCCTTAGACCTGACACCAAAAGTATGATCCATTAAAAAAGTGGTAACTTGTATTTCATCAAAATTCAAAAACTTTTGCTCTGTGAAAGATACTATTAAAATAATGCAAAAAATAAGCTAGGGGTGCCTGGGTGGCTCAGTTCATTGGGCATCCAATTCTTGATATTGGCTCGGGACATAATCTTGAGGTTGTGAAACTAAGCCCAACATAGGGCTCCGTGCTGAGGGTCGCGCCTACTTGGTATTCTTTTTCCTTCTTTCTCTGCCCACTTCCCCATTTGTTCTCTCTCTCTCTCTCTCTCCCTCCCTTCCTCCCTCCCTCTCTCTCTCCCTCTGTCTCTCTCTCTCAAAGAAATATATATATATATATATATATATATATATATTTCTTTATATATGTATATATAATATACAGTATTTGGGGGAAATATTGCAAAACACACATTTGACCCAAGACTGTATCCAGAACGAACTCTCATAACTCAACAGTAAATGAAAAAACAACAACAAAAAACAAACAACCAACAATGAATTTTAAAATAGGCATAAGACTTGAACTTTACCCAAGGAGATATACAAATAGCAAATAAACATATGAAAAGATGTTCAACATCATTAGTCACTGAGGAAATATGAATTACAACTCCAGGGTGATAGAGAATCACGCACCTGTTAGAATAACTAAAATTAAGATACTGAAGATATCAAGTGGTGAAAAGAGCAACTAGAACTCTCTCACTGCTTAAGGGAGTGAAAAGTAATCAGCCACTTTGGAAAACAGTTTGGCAGTTTTCTTGCATGTTAATCTGTGACCCCTCAATCCTACACCTGAGTATTTACCATAGAGAAATGACAAGTATGTTCACACAAAAACCTCCTCATGAATGTTTATGGCAGCTTTGCTCATAATTGCTCCAAATTGGAAGTGGTTCAACGCCCTTCAGTGAGTGAATGAGTAAACAAACTAGGATATCCATACAGTGGAATACAGTGCTGCAATAAACAAACTATTGATAAATGCAACAATTTGGATCAGTCTCAAAGTCACTATGCTTAAGTGACAGGAACCAGTCTCAAAGGTTACATACTATATCATTTCACTTATACGTCATTCTTCTCTTAATTTTTTATTGTAGTTAACACCCAGCATTATATGAGTTTCAGGTGTACAGTACAATGATTCAACAATGATTTCCATTACTCAGCCCTCATCATGGTAAGTGCACTCTAAATCCCCTTCATCTGCTTCATCCATCCCTCTACCCACCTCCCTTCCAGCAACCACCAGTTTGTTTTCCATACTTAAGAGTCCGGGTTTTTTAATCTCTTTTTTTGTTTGCTCATTTGTTTTGTTTCTTGAATTCCACATCTTAGTGAAATCATATGATATTTGTCTTTGTCTGACTTATTTCACTTAGCATTTTCCTTCTAGGTCCATCCATGTTTTTGCAAATGGCAAGATCTCATTCTTTTTCATGTCCGAGTAATATTCCAGTATGTATGTGTGTGTGTGTGTGTGTGTGTGTGTGTATCTACTTTATCCATTCCTCTATTGATGGACACTTGCTTTGCCTCCTCACATGACATTTTTGAAGAGACCGAATGTGAAGGAAAACAGATCAATGGTTGTCATCGGTTAGGATCAGGAATAAGATGTGACAACACAGGGGTTGCTGAAAGGAGTTTTAGGGATGATGACGTTGTTCTGTATTCATATTATTGTGATTGTAAGAATTAATATGTGTTTTAGAATTTCTAAAATTTTACAGCAAAAAGGCAATTTTATGGTAAATTAATTTTTAAGTAAAATACAGAAGTAAAACAACTTTCTTGATTCTCAAGAACTCTGGAGACAGACTTACCTGGAATTTGATCTAGCTTTGCTACCTAGTGCCTGGGGTAATTTGGAGTTACTGTTTAATGTCAGTTTTCTCATTTGTAAAATGGAGATAAGAACACGGGGCACCTGGGTGGCTCAGTCAGTTGAGCGTCCAGCTCTTGATTTCGGCTCGGGTCAATCCCAAAGTCATGGGATTGAGCCCCTGCTTGTGATTCTCTCTCTCTTTTCCTCTGACCCTCTCCC
Source organism: Prionailurus viverrinus (assembly GCF_022837055.1). Lineage (NCBI taxonomy): Eukaryota > Metazoa > Chordata > Mammalia > Carnivora > Felidae > Prionailurus > Prionailurus viverrinus. The sequence continues at coordinate 193,006,858 of NC_062561.1, read as the reverse complement.
CCAACATGTGCTCTCTCATTCTCTTTCTCTACCTGTCTCTCTCTCTTAAAAAAAAATGAAAAAAGAAAAAAAAAGCACAATATCTGTCACATGGTAGGAAAAATTCAATGGGAATACCCACATGGCACTTAGCACAATTCTTGTTACATGGTGAAACTAACATTCAACTGATGTTTCTGTTGCTATTTCTGTGCTCTCTACTACTATCTTATCGAAGAGAACAATGCCAATAAAAACAATATAAGTCTGGTATTTTAACCCTTAAAATGTTAATATCAGGACATTTTGAGAAGTAGCAACATGGAGGCAGCACTGTGATATTTTATCCTGAAATCATATCCCAGGGCTGGGCGGGAAACAGGTTGTTCATCAGTGCCCTCAAACAAACAGAGGCCACTGTTCCACAATACCCCAGTGCATCTGATCGAGCTCCATCTAGAATCTCTGATCCTACCGTTCACGCATTGGTTAACCTTGGAAGCAGGTTCAAAATAATAGATTAAGAGAAAGCCTTTTGAGAGGTCCTGTGCATCTTCACTCTAAGGATGGTTTCCAAAAGCTAATAAGAATTACCATTGCTCGTGTGTGTGTGTGTGTGTGTGTGTGCGTGCACGTGCACACAAGCATGGCAGTCTTCTAAATTTCTCTGCCAGTATCTCACAGCCACAGAAGGCTGGGTTTTAAGCATTTGGATTTCCAGTTCTTATCTTCCAGAGTTAGCATTGAGAGCCCAGGACAGCCTCATATGTAAGTGCCTGATGTCACTGATCATCTATAACTGATAGAGCTGGGATTCCTGATTGAGTATGTCCAATCGCTTAAGTTAATAGAGAAGCTTTATCATGTGCCTCTAATCTTTGCCATCTGACTTGCAGCCCTGTTCCCTCCCTCACACTCTGAGCTGGCAAATTTCCCTCCACCTGCAATCTCCTGGACTAGAGTATCTCTCCAGGAGGCAGCAGAGGCTCAACTCCTGGGCCATCTTGTTACCTTCTAATCAACTCTAATAGCCCTCCATGCTCGCCACTTGAGAATCATATTAAACAGGGCTTCCTGGTGTGTATGTTAGGGTTTGTTTAGAAACATCTGTGATGGGCAGGCCGGGAAGAGGCATTGCCAGCTATAGAGAAAGAAGTTGCTCAGCCTGGACGAGTCCTCCATATTTCCCTCTGGTCTCAATTTTCACAACCGAGATGGTTGGATCAGATTGTTTCTAAGGTCTATCCATTTTGATATTCCAGGACTCTAGTTCACAAACAAGTTTTTGTTGTTTAAAAAAAATCTCCTTGCCCTCTGAAATACACATTGATTCTGCACTCTTCATGTTTTTTCTCCCCAAATAATGCTCACATTTAAATTGAGTCAGGAGTACTATAATCTTTGTTGCATGATTCAGTCTGGCTCCAAAGAAATTAGCTCCTGAACTATCAACAAATAAACATTGATTCGTGGTTACTGTTCAATGCAGATTTGACACTAACCATAAACTTAGGAGTTTGGGGAATACATTTTTTTGGTAGCAGAAGTGGTTGAAAATGGATTAGATTAGTTCAAGTGCTTGTATTCTTTAGTAGGAGGCAGAGGTGGAAAAATTGGTAGCAGCAGTGATTGAAGGGTTAGGAAAGAAGGAAGGGGATTTACTAACCTCATGTGGCAGCACAATCACAATTACGCAAACCTTCTCCCTTCATGCTTAGACCAGAACATGTTAGCCATTTACCTTCTAGATTCACTCCTGAGCCAGAGGAGTGTGCAGACTGAGACAGCATCCTCAAATTAGAAAGAAGCATCTGAGTGACCTTGACCTTGTTTCATGTACAGCTCCTGGCACCCAGGCATCAAGGAGGAAGATAGGATGATAAGGAAAAAGACTAAATTGGCCTACTGGGTCCAGTACATTTTCTTCAGAGCCAAGCTTCACAATTCTATATTTACGAGTGGAGACGTTTCTCAGACTATGCTTGCACAATGGTGAGATAAATCCTTGCCATCACCTCATTGCTCAGTTAAGAAGGCTGGAGGACCAGGGGTGCCTAGGTGGCTTAGTCGGTTGAGTGTCCGACCTCGGCTCAGGTCATGATCTTTCAGTTCGTGAGTTCGAGCCCCGCCTCGGGCTCTGTGCAGACAGCTCAGGGCCTGGAGTCTGCTTCGGATTCTGTGTCTCCCTCTCTCTGCTCCTCCCCTGCTCACACTCTGTCTCTCTCTCTCAAAAATAAATATTAAAAAAAAATTAAAAAAAAAAAAAGGCTGGAGGACCAGTGTAGTATAAGGAACACCAGACCTGTTGTTGGAAGACAGGGGGTTGGGTCTTGCTCTGTTCTTTATCAATTATATGACCCTGGGAAGTCATTTAACCTCTATTATTCATTCCTGGATTATTTGAGGAGGTATATATTGAATTCCTGCTATGCCATTCATAAGCAACAAGACTACAATGAGACATTCTTTCTGTTTTTATCAATCTCAGAACCCTAATTATCACTTATACGAGTTGGCATTTGTTGAATTCAATCTGTGTGTCAGGCTATCTGCGTTCTATATAAATTATGACACTTAAATCCTAAGAGAGTTATTTTTTTATATATATAATTTATTACCAAATTGGTTTCCACACAACACATAGTGCTCATCCCAACAGGTACCCGCCTCAGTGCCCACTTTCCCCTCTCTAAGAGAGTTATTTTTATCCCCATTTTGCAGAAAAGGAAACTGACGCTCAGGTAAGTTAGGTAATTTATTCAAGAACACAGAACAAGTGGTACAAGTAGGACATTCAGTCCAGAGCATTAGAATTTAACTATGGTACTACACAGTCTCTTTCATTTTGTATTTTATTTTATTTCACAGTATCTTTTAATTGGCTAATATGCAAATGTAGATAATACTATTTAATTAAATATATTTTGTAAGGTTTTGTGAAAGTTTTTAGTAAACTCTGTGTTATTACAATGCATTCAATTGTATAAGAGGTCAATCAATGAAGTGGCTCAGGGGTGAATACTATCCTGCTCTATCTTTAGTAAATGGCATGGCTGTAGGCAGGTCACTTTAACTTTTTGAATTTTAAATGTATCAACTGACAAAATGGAGGAAATTGTTGTCAGTCTTCCTTGAAGTTTGTGACGAGGATCAGAAAAAATTGAGAATGTGAAATGCTGTGGATAAAAAGAGCTGGGAGAATTTAAGCTCTATATCAACATACCGTGAACATTTTTTATTTTGATAAACCAGAGGGACACCAATGTGGAATCTCAGAATGTTCTATATTATAATCCCATGCTTAGTAACCACTGAGTATCTGACTCTTGTCTTCCAAGAGGCGACGTTAAACAGAAAAAGGCAATGACATAATTGTCTCAGAGAATGTTAAGAGTTCCCACATGTCTTATGAACTTTGGAATGCATTCTGGGTCCTACCATCCAGGTACTCTGATTTGTAGACCCTAGCCTGGGTCACAGAAGTCTAACCCTTTAATAGACATGCTGCCCGGGTTAACTGATTCAGAGAAAACTCAAACTATCCTTTGAATCTCCCACCTTGTTCAAGACCTTCCCTTTACAGGTTGGACACAAAGATGCCTGGCTTCTAAGGAAACACTCTTCATAAAACACTCTCTTGGAATTGAATTCGCTCATTCAACAAGTGTTCAATGAGTGTATACTATGTGCCGGGAATTGTTCCTGGGGCTGGGGTATTGCACTCATGGAGCTGATGTTCTAATAGAGGAGGCAGGCAGTAACATGCTAAACACACCAACAAATGATACAGTGGGCTTGGTGCACAGGAAAGGCCGATCTATGAAAGGAACTGAAGCAGGGTAAGAAGGTAGAGTGTTATAGGGGGGTCCCGTCTTTCTCATAACTTTACCATAGCTTTACCTGATGCCTGGTTGAGTTCTGGCCACACCTTAAATTGCCACTGAGGACACTCAGGATAGGAACTGATGATTTTTCTGGGGTGTCAGAACATAGCAGGGTGGCTCCAGTGGTGAAGTCACAGAGCTCACGTATGATGTTTGAAAACAGACATGACAAGGGTGCCTGGGTGGCTCAGTTGGTTGAGTGTCTGACTTCAACTCAGGTCATGATCTCAAGGTGCTTGAGTTTGAACCTGTCTTTGGGTTCTGTGCTGACAGCTCAGAGCCTGGAGCCTGCTTCGGATTCTGTGTCTCCCTCTCTGCCCCTCCCCAGCTCACACTCTGTCTCTCTCTCTTCCTTAAAAATAAATAAACATTTAAAAATTTTTAAAAAAGGGGCGCCTGGGTGGCTCAGTCGGTTAAGCGTCCGACTTCGGCTCAGGTCACGATCTCGCGGTATGTGAGTTCGAGCCCCGCATCCGACTCTGTGCTGACTGCTCAGAGCCTGGAGCCTGTTTCAGATTCTGTGTCTCCCTCTCTGTCTGACCCTCCCCCGTTCATGCTCTGTCTCTCTCTGTCTCAAAAATAAATAAACGTTAAAAAATTTTAAAAAAGAAAAGAAAAGAAAACAGACATGACAGAAGGGAGAGAGAGAGAGAGGCTCTACAGGAAGTGAGAGAACAGAACCCTGGGAAGAGGAAATAGCAGATGCAAAAGATCTGAGGCCAAAGTATGCTTGGCATATCCAGAGGACAGCACAGGGGCTGGGGGCTGATGTGTAGGAAGTAAGGGGTACATGCCCTCTTTATTCTCAAAAACACAACTCTGCACCTGCTTCCAGCTGCCCAATTTCTTAACCTCACATTTAAAGCCTTTTACGATCTGGCTCCAAACTCCACTTTGATTTTTTCTCAACTTCTCTTTAACATGAAAGCTCAGGTCCAGCTGACCTCCCCTGGCTTTGCATGGCCTCCCTCCCTCGGGGTTCCCCCTGACCTCTGAGATCCCTAACTTTCTCTAAGATAGTGGTTCTCAGCTGCGGAGAGTTTTGCGCCCCCCCCCCCCCAGACTTAAATGGCAATGTCTCCAGATGTTTTTGGTTGTTGCAGTTGGGAAGTTCTACTGGCATTCAGTGGGTAGAGACCAGGGATGCTGCTGAACATCCCTACGTGGCACAGGACAGCTCCCACAAAGAATTATCTGGACCAACATGTCAGTAATGCTGAGGTGGGAAGATGCTGCTCTAAGGCATCATTCACTCTTCAAAGTCAGAGCCTCCTGTTTGCAGCTTCCCTAAACCTCACACCTCATTCTACACGATTCTCTGAATTCTGTGGCCCTTACAAACTGCCTTTCATCATTATATCTATTGTGACATGATTATGTGTACAGGGTTTTGGAATTATACAGCATGGATTTCGTTCTCAGTTCTATCTATATGATCTTAGGTATACTATTTAACTTTTCTGATATACTGTTTCCTTACCTGTAAAACAGGACAAATCACACTTTGGGGAGGATTAAATGAGTTAATGTGTATAAATCCCTTATCACAGTGCCTGATGCAGGGCATAATAAATATTAGTTATTATCATGATAACAATTATTTGATTTCCTTAACTGGTTTGTATGACTCTTGGAGCCATTGATTATACCTTATAGTTATATACCTTATACTTCCTTGTATCCCCAGGGCCATGTGAATTAGAGTTGTTTACCAGAACTTTCTTGGTGATGGTGAGGTATGGAGTAAGTCTTCAGTATCTTTCCTAACGACGGCCTCTTAAAACTGGGAGTGGAAAGTAAGTGCATCTCCCTTTGAGAAAATAAACAGCTTACTAAAGTTGGTGAATAAAGTCTTTCAGCTTACCAAATACTGATTCTTGATCCAGGACAAATCCATCACTAGGGCTGCACCTGAGTTTTAGGAGACAGCTTTCCTCTTTTCTGTGTTAAGATAAAAAAGAAAAAGAAATGGTCAGAATAGAAAGTTAAGCACAGGCTGAACCTGATAAGAAACAGGACTGTGTGAGGCATTGATGGACGCAGGAGTAAAGAGAAGTGATAAATGAACTGAAGACAGACTGAGAGCTGTTCATTTAAAGGAATCCTGTGCCCCCACACCTTTTTTTTTTTAAAACAGTCCACTGGTATAATTTCAGTGGCTTCTTGGTTGTAAATACATCTCTTTCTCTCTCACCTCTACTCCTGAGTAACTAGCTGATTTTCCAACTTGCAATCCAGAGATCAGAGCAGTAAAACAAGACAAACGGAGGCTAACATATTGTGCAAGCAAATATTCACTACTTCACTCCCCACCAGTTTATCTTTTATTTATCTATTTAAAATGTTTATTTTTGAGAGAGAGAGATAGAAACTGAGCTGGGTAGGGACAGAGAGAGAAGGAGACAGAATCCCAAGCCCCGAGCCCCATGTGGGGCTTGAACTCATGAGCGGGAGACCCGAGTCAAAAGCAAGAGTCAGACGCTTAACCAACTGAGCCACCCAGGTGCCCCTCCCTCCCCAATTTATCTTTTAGGTAAGTCGAGATGTTTACCCATAAAGCTCTCTGACATTGGGAAATATAGAGCCCCAGATGGAAGTAGAGGGCTGTGACTTTCCCCTCCTACTCACCGCTAACAGGGGACCTCCAAGAGGCAACAGAAAGGGGCGGGCTTTTATTTTTTCTTATTTGGCAGAAACAGGGTTGAAGGGGGTGCTGGAGACAGGAAAAGGCCTCTGTGGGTCCCTGAACGTAGCCGCTCTTTTTCAGTTCTGAGGACATCTCTCTCTCTTCCCACCTTGGGACTTCCCACCCACCTCCTGGCCCTCTCTCTTCTATCCAAAGCCTGCTCACCCTTCAGTCACAGTTTAAATGTCTCTTCCTCAGGGAGGTCTTCCCTCACTGCCCTTGCCTGGCTCTTTTCCTCTCATTCAATACCCCAGCACCCTCTACTTCTCCTTTATGATGCTTATCACAGTTTAATAAATGTAAATCCTATTGTCCTCTACACTGTAAACTCCAATAAGAGCAGGAACCAAGACTGTCGCCTTCCTTACTCAATTTCCTGCGTTCACAACAGTGCCTGGAACATGGTAGTCTCACAGTAAATGTTTATTGAATGGATCCGTGAAGTAGATATTAAAAGACTTGGGTTTTAGACCCAACTGTGTCATTGACTTGCTATGCGACCTTGAGCAAATGTTTTCTTCTCTAAAGTAGTTTACAGCTACAAACATTTTATGTGCCTGCTTCTATTTAGTCCTCACCACAGCCCGAGAGCAGATGAGTACTATTTGTTATCCACATCTCGTAGATGAGAAAACTAAGACTCAGAGGTTAAAGACTGGGTCCAAGTTCACACGGTATTCAAATCACACGATAGCGATGCCTCAGTTTCCCTGCCTATAATGCTAAGGCGTTAAGCTAGGTAAATTCTGAGATCCCTTCAAAGTCCTATTTTGTAGAAGTTTGAAACTCGAATATTAAACTGGAACTAGTAAAATAGAATGGCTACAGTGGGGATGGATATAGAAAGATCAGCTTAAAAATTTGATTCTATTGATGTAGGTCTAGGAACATGAGGGCCGGGGGGACAGGGCCAGCAGAAAGAAGGTCCGCTCATAAGAAGTGATGTGTCTATTCTCATTCCAACTTATCCAAAAAGTTAAATGACTCCAGCAAGCTTTAGCAGTTGGCATAGCACTTAGCTTTATAAGATTTGACAAAGATCAGGCAGGAGTCAATAGTTTGCCAGAAGCTAAATGATACATTCCAAATACGGCATCTCATTTATAGTCACTCTTTCTCACTCTCTTGCCTCCCCACCCGTGTTTTTTTGTCTCCTTGTTCTGGAATTTCTTGCTATCTGACAGCAAAGCAAATGAGCTCTGCCCAGTGAAGAGTGAAAGCACAACTCCTGTACCGTGCTTTGCTCACTGCCTCTGTTTAATCGTGCATGACTTCCCGAGTAATTGGAGATGTTGGAGGTGAAGTGAGGAATGTGCAGATTCTCCAGCTCTCTTGATGATCTCCATCTGGCTTTGAGGATCCAGGGATACTGTCGTAAGCAAGGACAGTAATGCTATTGAGGGGCAAGGTGAGAATGAGCCACTGGGAAAGTGGGTGGGCAGGGCTTCCCCTGGATTTCTAGGTCCGGCATCACTGGCAGTGCAGAATGTATGTGCTGACCAAGCTGCTGATGCAGTGTATTCCTTCAAAGCTCTGTCACCAACTCCGGTGACCTTGGCAAATTCACTCTTCTGGGCTCAGTGCTTCTCCATCTATAAAGAAAAGATAATGGAACATTACGGGGGTGCAGAGGCTTAATTATTGTTTGCAGAGGACTTGGATATTCTTGGATGAATGGCGCAATCAAGGTGCTCTGCAAAATATTATCATTTTGCATGTCAGTTAGCAGGATGGCTTACACCTGTCACTGCATACGGGGTAAGTCTTAATAGAGGAAGTGCTGCAGATATAAAGAGGAAGAAATAAGGGGCTGGAGACTGGCTAATGCATGGAGATAACAGCTTTTCAGTCCAGTTGACCATCCTTCCAAGTTCTTATTATTCCTAGTGTTAGCTACTATAGCACATTAAAGATGGCCACAAATTCGTTGATTGTCTTTTTATCAAGAAGCGTTCCCTCTTCTCTTGAACCTGGGCTGGACTTGGAGTATGTGGAAGTGACATCGAGGCAAGTGTAGTCTTGGAAGCCAGAGACCAGTAGCACTTGTCCTGGTCTCAGGGAGTCTGAGAGTTCCAACTTGCCTGATGGAGAGTCCGAGTGAACGCATCCTGTGACTCTATGGAGAGTGGTCACCAAGGAGCAGGGTATGTGAGTAAAGCTTTCATGGAACTTCTTGGAGCTCTAGATCAGTTCATCTGCCTGCTGAACATCCCCAGGCAACCCAGTTGTTGCCACATGGAACATAAGAATCATTCAGTTAAGCCCTACTTGAATGTCTGATCCACAAAATCATGAAATATAATAAAATGGGGATTTGGATATGAATCCATGTGTGAATGAGTCTGGAGCTTATGGTCTTTCCATGACAATACCCACTTTCCTTGGCCCATCTTTCCTGAGGGCCTGCCCTGGTACATGAGGTATTGATTTAATACTGTGTTTTTGGGGCTTAATACTGCCCAAATTCCATTCTTATGCAAGCACAGAAGGATATGTTATCATTCAGCAGTCAATAATTGGAAGTAGCTCTCAGATATTTATTGCCAGATTATTTTTAGCTGAGAGCAAGATGTGATCATCTCTAAGAATGATCACTAACATTTATTGAGCAATTCTCTGTGCCAGGCTCCGTGTTTTACCTCTAAATCCTCACCATGATTTGTGAGATGTGTACTGTTATCTGTCTTCCTTTTACAGATTACGTCCAAAATCACCTAGCTGGCTCACCAAGATTAGATTAGACCCATGCAGGTCCTATTCTGACCAGTTCCCAGGGTAGGTGGATCCATGAGTTCCCCGCATGATAAGCAGACCTACTGGTCTAAGCTGGTGCTATGTAGGGGGCTGATTCCAGTAGATCCTGGGCAGGCTGCTGCATGTGCTGCCCAGGTCAGTCATTTGCTTCCTGTAGGGTCAAACTGCCAACACCCTGAGAAGCATGGTGCTCGAGGATCAGAAACTCAGCTCTTGGCCCCCTCTACTGATTCCCAGATTGGTCACTGTGGAGGGGAGGAGGGTGGTTGGTGCGTGCTGAGCCTTGCTCACTGGGGACATCTGAATCTGAGCCTACATACTTACTCTTGGTAGGTGACCTGCAGTATGTTAGTTAGTATGTTAGCCCCTTCAAACGGTCTCAGAGTTAACAGAACATTGAGTAATGCCTCTTCCAGACCCTTCATTTCAGATAAGTGAACTACTTTTAACATTCTCTTATGGATGTTTTGTAGACCTCATCAACCACTACTATCTGTGTCACTTACTGCTCTGTAATATACTAGCCTTCTTTCTCTTTCTCAAAAACCTAAGCTTGGGCCTTCCCTACAGCCTTGGCACTTGCTGTTTCTTATACCCAGAGTACTCTTCATCCACATCTTTCCGTTTTTGCTTCTTTTATTTAGCTGTCACTTACAGAACACTTGCTGTACCAGTCTTTGTATATATTAACTCATTTCAATCTTCACAATCACCTGGGGAAACTGAGGCACGGATAGGTTAAGTCACTTGCCCAAGGTCACACAGCCAGTTAGTGATAAAGCCAGGATTTGGATCCAAATTGTCTGGCTCTGGCCATCATCCATGCTCTCAACTCATACCATGCTGGCTCAACCTCCTGATGTTCAGTCCTGAACTTAAGGTCACATTACACTGTTCTTATTACACATTCCACAGCACTTAATCATGATCCGAATTTGCCATGTTTGTTTGTTTGTTGTCGGTTGGCTATCTGTCCCCTCTCCCCAGGACATGTGTACCCCATGAGTATAGGTACGTGGGTTTGTCCTGTTCACCACAAAATTTCTAGTGTCTTTAGTAAGTCAATGAGTGGAATAAAGGCCCACAAAATCGAATAAGTTTGTAGGGGAAGAGGTGATTGGGCAGCGTGGTCATCCTGACTTCAATCTGATTCCAACTTTGCTTCCCTTTTTTCTTTGTCATTCTTTACTGTTGCTCTTTCTTGGAGAAGTGGCCCTTTTAAGGGGGAAAACACACAAGTCTAGCAAAAACAGATCTGGCTTTGAGTCTGTTTGGTTCCTGCCAACTGCTGGGGGAAGGCACTGGGCAGGCCATTTAGCCTTTAGGAGTCTGTTTTATTTCCTGAAAAAGGGGGGGGGTGGTCCCTTTTTTTCCCCCACAGGGCTGGTTTGTGGCTTAAATAGCAATAATAGTAGTAGCAGTCATAGCTAATGTGAATCAGTCCCACCTGTGTGCCAGGCCCCGCGCAAACCCCATTACTTGGGTTGTCTCAGTGCTTCTCAAAACCTTATGAGTAAACTGGGTCATGGAGAAGTTTGATATCTTGTCTGAATAAGAATCAGATTGTGAGCCCATGTAACCTGACTCCAAAATCCAAACTCTGAACCCCTAAGAATGCACGTCTAAAGTGCTATGAAAAATGTTGGTGATTATCATCGGTGCGATGTGCCGCATAATGCGGAATTGGTGGTTGCCTGTTGGGGTTAAATCTATAGCCAAGAGCAGCACTGTGTTTGGCCTGCTGTGGGTTGAAGTTAGCACCTGTAACAGATGTGCTTCACCCTGGCAGGAGGCTGACAGGATGATAGAGTATTGCTCCCAAGTTGGCAGGGTGGGCAGAGACAAAGCAGGAGAGAGAGAGAGAGAGTGGGAAAAAAAAGAAGGTTAAAACATCTCAACATTTCATAGAGCAAATGCCTCCCTTTCCTGCTGAACATTAGCTGGCATTTAAAGAAAATTATATAACTGTGCAACTTCCATATAATAAATTGGCTTATAGCTGGTGCAGTATGTTTCATATCTTTTTAAAAACTAGAGCAATATGTTGGTAGAATAAACACAGTTGTACTTCAGCACGTAAAAATTGAGATAGATATTAAAACGCCTGTTTCCTGTTGTGTGAACCAATAGGAGGTATTAGAATCATTTTTACTAATTATGGTAATACATGTTGCTATTGAAATGAACAGCTTACTTATAAAAAAAATCATGAGTATTATTAGCTTCTTTGCATGACAGTAGTTCCCCATCCATTTTTAATGTTATAATCTGGAAAGCTCATTGACATTTCATGTTGGCAATACATGGAGTGCTGCGTCGCAGTGCGGCCGCTTAGGGACAAGAGCATGTCAAGATGGGGGGCAAGGAGGATCAGAGGTGCGGAGGGAGAAAGCACTGATTCAGCTGAAGTCCAGGCTGAATCAAACATTTCATGTCCACTATTTACTTATCACTATGGCACCTGAGGAGGTAATAAAAACTAACATTTGCATAATGTGCTTTAGTTTACACAGACTATCGCATACTTTCTTCCTTTGAACTCGGAGTTTATTATCCCCATTACAAATGTCGAAATCGACATGCAGGAAAGATGTGACATGCCTAATTTATCATTAGGTCCTGGAAGATCCAGGGTTTGAATCACTGTCTTCTGACGACAAGGTCTGTTGAATTACATTCCACTCCCCCTGATACGATTACTATTACTGTTTTGTCTGATCCCTTGACAGGGAATAGAAACAAAAGATCTGGCCTGTGAATCCAGTGATACTGCTGGTGTTTTTAATATCAGGTCAGCTGACAAAAACAATGTAGTTTATCTTTTCAGAATCCTATACAACACTTTTGGTATTCATTCATCCATTCATTCATTCATTCATTTATACATATTTATTTAACATCTGTGAACATCTTTGATGTTCTAAGTTAAATGATCTATGTTAGAGTAAATACAAGTGGAGGAACATTATGCAAGAAATAAAAGAATGAGGTAAATCTGTATGTAGTGACACATCGAGATTTCCAAATCTTATTGTTATACAAAAAGAGAAAAATACTTACAGTAGATATGATTGATAGTTTAAAAAATCAGGGAAACAATAATTTGTGTGTTTGTGTATATATATCTATGGAGAGATACATATATACACTCAGAAAGTCAGACACACACACACTAAAACATGGTCAAAAAGATTATATTCTGTACAAATGGCTACCCCTGGTGGGGGAAGGGTTGGAGGGTTAACATAAATGTAACAGATAAAGATTCTGCTTTATTTGTACTTTCTCAATTTTTTACTCATAGAACTAAAATTAAAATAAAAACTCTTTCATCTCATGTCAGAGTGAAGAACACTTCTTTCTCAGAGTAACAAAGGAATCCAAGTGCTGTATCTCAGCTCGGGCTGCTATAACAAAGTACCATAGACGGGTGGCTTATACATAGCAGAAATTTATTTCTCACAGTTCTGGAGGCTAGAAGTCCAAGGTCAGGTGCCAGCTTGGTTGGGTTCTGGTGAGGACCCGCTTCTGGGTTGCAGACTGCTGACTCCTTGTTGCAGAAAGAGGACTAGAGAACTTTTTGGGGTCTCTTTATAAGGGTACTATCCCATTCATGAAGGCTCTACTGTCATGACCTAATCACCTCCCAAAGGTCCCACCTCCTTACACCATCACACTGTGGGAGCGGGAATTTGGTGGGGGACACAAATATTCATCCCACTGCACTCTGAAATATGGTTGCATATTCATAAAAACAAAGTTTTCCTCTAGACCCCAAACAGCCTCCTTTCTCTGTCTTCTCGCACTAAAAGGACTAGGGAAAAAAAATGGAAATTACCAATAATATATCAGTTTTCTGATCATTGAAAATCATTCTTTTAAATAGTAAGCTTTTTCGTGGGGTCTCTGCATATAATTCTGGAGAGCTAGTTGGACAGTATGTGACATTAGCTGGGCTATTGTAATTCTATTCTTGGAGCCATATTGTGATTTCAAGTGAGTTACCTATCACTTGCTAACTTCAGTGGCTTTTTTGAAAGTTGAGTGGCTTTCAGTGGAATACATTCAACACAGAGACTTTTCTCTGCTCTTTCCAAAAGTAAAATCACACAAAAATTGCTAAATAAGGCAAATAAATAAAAACACAACTGACTTTAGTGGCAGTGGAGGTACACCACTCTCATCTCCATCCAGAGGACCTGGTGTGAGCAGGGTCACTGGCTGACAGGTACCAGCTGTTGTACCTTCAGACCCACTACATTATGGTCACCGAGACCACATTCCTGCTGGGATGCTCCCTGGCATTGACTGAGGGTGGTGAAGGAAGTAGAGCCAGGCCGTTTATGCCCAGTGCAGGACTTCTATGGACTTCTCTGCCTGGAGGTTCCCCATCGGCTGTTAGAACTTCACCAATGTCCATGATCTTCTTACCTACCCCTGCTGCCCTCCCCCTCTCTTTTCAGAGATGTCAGTACATCAGCACAGTTCAAAGGCTCTCCCCACCTACTCTTCCTCTATTTCTCCCTCTCCCTTACCCTCTACAGGTGTCTCCTCTCATTGCTTGCAGGTCTGATTCTATCTTGTCCCCTGCTCCTTGGAGGACCTGAGCTGACACAGACCTAAACAAGATACAGATCCCTGCAACAATGACAATGGGAAAGGGGATTCTAGCAGTCTTTGATCATAGTTTGGAAGATGGAAAGTGGACAAATGAGTGGTAAGTGTCATAGCAGAGTGGAGAAAGCTATAACCTCTCTGCCATGTAGGCTGGGGGTGGGAAGTGTGTGATTCAAGCTGAAGAGTTCTAGAAAGTCTGGAATTAACAGCGTCTTGTATCCTTCAAGCTTGTGATTCAGAATAGGGCTAAAGTGAGGGGGTTGATGGAAAGTCTGAACAATTATGACAGATCAGAAGATCTTTCACTCCCTCCCAGCTTGGAAGGAAAGAAGTTTGAGCTTTTTAGTTCAGAAAGTCTCTCTCCCCCTGGGACATCAGGCACAGAAAAGACAGAGCAGGATGTCTGCATAGGTGACATCGTGAGAATTTCTACCACTTTATTACCCATTAAGTTTCCAGAATGCTGGCACCAGCCTTATATAATGCATGCAGGCAAGTGGAGGCTTTCTCTTGGAAAAACTTATCTATGAAAAAAATAAAGTGGTACTGACATCAAGAGGTCCCCCAAGGAAATTCAAGGCCCTTGCTTATTCACCCTATAATGCTCTGCTCAGTCACACGTAGTTTTCTATCAGCTTTTTAATGCTTATCTCTTAAGTATGGCTGAACAACCAAGGTTAGCCAGACATGAAAACATGAAAAAAAAAAAAAACAGGAAAAAAAAAGAATGTAAGAGAAAACAGAGACATGGTAGAGAACAGACAAAAACCGAAATAAGCCCAATCATCACTACAATTTTTAGATAAGGAATTGGAGCCATGAAACAAAAATCTAAAAAATAAAAGAGTATTCAAAGAAGAAAAAATAAGTAATGCAAATTTAAAATAGAACAGCTGAAATTATTATTTCTTTTTTTTTTTAATTTTTTTTCAACGTTTATTTATTTTTGGGACAGAGAGAGACAGAGCATGAACGGGGGAGGGGCAGAGAGAGAGGGAGACACAGAATCGGAAACAGGCTCCAGGCTCTGAGCCATCAGCCCAGAGCCCTACGTGGGGCTCGAACTCACGGACCGCGAGATCGTGACCTGGCTGAAGTCGGTCGCTTAACTGACTGCCCCACCCAGGCGCCCCTGAAATTATTATTTCAATAGAAGACTTTTTTGAGGTAAAGCTATGAGATTTTCCTATAAATTAAGACAAAAAGAGAAAATATGAGAAAAGATTTCTAAGTTGGAGAGTTTAATAAGACTAACATCTGACATCACTGAACTCCAAATGGGAAGACAGATACATTGAGGAGAGGAAATAACAAAAGAAATATAGAAAGATTGTCCCCCCAAAAAAAGTGTGCCTGATATTCCAGATTAGAAGTTCCCCTGAGTGTCAAGCATAACAATTACCAGACACACACACACACACACACACACACACACACACACACACAGGCTTTCAAGCACCGGGGATAAAGAGACATTTTTTCAGCTTCCAGGAAGAGACTGGGAACGATTTGTGTTAAAACTACTCGCCAACATAATTGCAAATTAGATGGAAATAGAACAATACTTTTAAAATTGTCATCAGAAGTGGTTGACAAGCTAGAATTGTATACCCAGTGAGACTACGCAGTGAGTCACTGCATAAACCAACAATATTTTTAGTGAAGCAAGTTGTCAAAAAATTTGTCTACCAATCACCTTTTGTCAGGAAGCTATTTGAGAGCATGCTCCCCAAAATGAGAGAGTAAATCAAGAAAAAGAAACAAAGCAGAGGATTCAATACAGGTGTGAAGAATTCTCAGATGATGGGGAAGGAAAAAAAATTAAAAAACAGGGCACCATCTACACAGCAGGCTTCGAAAAGAACCAGCTGAGATTAGAACTTAGTTGGGGGGGGGGGTGTTCTCAGAGCCATTATCTCCAAGAGCAAAAGAAAACAATGAATTGGATAGATTTACTGATGTTATTGACTCTATTGAGGATCAGAGATTTGGGGGCGGAGCTGGAAATACATATGTAAAAAGATAAGCAAACAAATGAAAGCACCCATTATTAACTCTTGGAAACACAAATTTTATATCAGCAAGGAGTTCTATGAAACACTGTGTAGTACAGCTGTGAACAAACAACTGGAGTCATATTGATGTGAACACTACTATTGATTAGCCTAAAAAGTATTATGTGATTTCACTGGGAGGATGGGGAAAGGGGGTTGGGGTGGGAAGAAGAGTTTCAGGGCATATTGTACAGTAGGAGGTCAATATCAAAATGGGAAATAAATCAAGAATGGCAGTATAAGCATGTTATTTAGAATGTGGAAGATAAATAACAGAAGAGACACCTAAGAAATTTGGAAGGTAGGGGCACCTGGGTGGCTCAGTCGGTCAAGCCTCCAACTCTTGATTTCAGCTCAGGTTATGATCACAGTTTGTGGGATCCAGCCCCACATCAGGCTCTGTGCTGACAGCATGGAACCTGCTTGGGATTCTCTCTCTCTCCCTCTTTCTCTGCCCCTCCCCCACTCATTCTCTCCCTCTCTTTCTCTCTCTCTCCCTCTCAAAATAAATTAATTTAAAAAAAATTTGGAAGTGGCCACCTGTAGGTAGCTGGAACTGGAGGGGAGCAAGGACAGAGCAGGAGACAGCTCCTTCCATGTCTAAACTTTGTGGTCTTCTTCACCTTCTAAGTCATATAGAAAAATCCTTTGATAAAATTAAGAAATAAATGTTATAAAAGGCATGGATTAGAAAACTGAGGGGAGAAATATCCCTCCCTGCCACAAAGGATTTTTCGAGATAAAAATTTCCAAATTCCTTATTGTCTCATTCCTCTTCTGATGTGCTCTGGGGGAGACAGTAAAACAGACCCTTTCAAGATCAGACATTCTGAACTTAGCTTCTTCGCTTTGTTTCTAAAACCCAGGAAGCTTTTTGTTGCACTGTTTGATTTTTTAACAACAATCTTTCAATTTTTGGTAAAAATCAATGATCACAACCATAAAAATAGAAGTGCTGATCTTAGTTGATGTCCTGTGTATGCAAATAGCCCTCTGTTAATAACAATAAAAAAGCTTCAATAAATTCAATATAATATGAATGCAGAAGAGGCAGACTATTAAGGCCTTTCTATGAGCCAGATACAGAGCAGAGCACTTACTGTGCACGGTGTCATTTAACCCTTACAACAACTCCAGCAAGCACTTATGGCCCTCATCACCTTGAGTTTCCCAAGACTAGCAGGGTCTAATTGCACACATCTTGCTTCTCAAAATGCTGGGTAACCTCCCAGTTTCTCAGGCAGTAGTAGCCAAAAGAGGCATGCGATCTTAATCTAATTAGACCTCACCATCTAATTTCATCCTCACAGAAATTTTGGAATGAATGCAAGGCAGGCGTTAGTTTCTCCATTTTACCAACAATTAAAATAAAGCTTAAGTAAGTTGAATGATTTGTTAACATATACCCAGAGTAGGAAGTTATATTGCTGGAAAGAACCCCAGTCTTTCAATTCTGAGCCTAAGGAAGTTTATCAGTTAAAGAGAAATATTTTGGGGGCACTCGGGGGGCTCAGTCAATTGGGCATCCAGCTTTGGCTCAGGTCCTGTTCTCACAGTTTGTGGTTCGAGCCCCGCGTCAGGCTCTGTGCTGACAGCTCAGAGCCTGGAGCTTGCTTCGGATTCTGTGTCTTCCTCTCTGTGGCCCTCTCCACTCATGCTCTGTCTCTCTCTCTCTCCCAAAAATAAACATTAACAAAAAATTAAAGAGAAATATTTTTATCTTTGTTGTGATGGACTTTCGTGCTTCTGCTCAAACTATGATAGCCCAGAGGAGTTGTCTATCCAGCTCACACTCTTGCATTCTTTGCAGACATCAGACCAGGGAGAGTCTGTAGCTATAGTTCTCTGGACCTGGTTTGAAATATATACACTTTTTTTTTCTTCACACAATGGTGTTCCTTCTTCATATAATTGAAAGTCAGAATTATTCTAATCAACTTGGACTCATTTCTGGTAATTTATACCCTTAAACATCCAAATGTCATATTTCTAGCAGAAGCCTGAGAATGACAATCACATGTAGGATCAGAATGCTCTCCAGGTCCATTGTGCAGGACTGGAGAGCAGGGAGCTTTGCAGGGGAGCTCTTAAATTCCAGAGCAAGACTATAATTAGCTGTAATAGGACCCAGAGTAACTTCACTGTCATAATTCTCAGCAGGAAAACAATTATATTGCAGCCGTATAACTAGACAGACATGCTGTAAATACAAAACATTCTCTGGAAATATATGCTCTATACTTCTAAATACATGGAAAATTAAATAAGACACTTCTTTGCTAATTGTAACTCAATACAGTATTATTTTGTTTTCCTCAACATTTTTTTTCTTTTTCTTTCCTTTCCTATTTGGTTTCCTGCCCAATTTTAGATTTTCTATGTTAAAATATAAGGAAGGCATATCTCACTTAGGAAACATATAATAAGGGAAACAATGATGAATTTAAAATATGGTATATTCCAGGAGAGCCTGGGTGCCTCAACTGGTTGAGCATCTGACTCTTGATTTCGGCTCATGTCATGATCCTAGGGTCAGGGATAGAGCCCCATGTCAGGCTCTATGCTAAACCTGGACCTGCTTAAGATTCTCTCTCTCTCTCTCTCTCTCTCTCTCTCTCTCTCCACCCCCCCCCCCCACAATGTGACCCTCTCCCATTCTTGTGTATGCTCTCTCTCTGAAATAAATAAATAATAAAATAAAATAAAATAAAATAAAATAAAATAAAATAAAATAAAATAAAATCTGATATGTTCCAGACAGGCAATCTGGGGCCAAGAGAGCCCTGATCTTGGATCTGGGAGACTGGATTTTTTTTTTTAATTGAGATATAGTTGAGGGTGCTTGGGTGACTCAGTCAGTTAAGCATTCAACTTTGGCTTAGGTCGTGATCTCGCAGTCTGTCGGATTGAGCCCCGCGTCAGGCTCTGAGCCTGCTTGAGATTCTGTGTCTCCCTCACTCTCTCTGCCCCTCCTCCGCTTACATTCTCTTTCTCTGTCTGTCTCTCTCTCTCTAAAATAAATAAACATTAAAAGAAATTTGAATTGAGATATAATGGACATATAACGTATTTGTTTTAGGAGTACAAATATGATTCAGTCTATGTATATATTGCAAAGTGATCACCACGATAAGTTAACATTCATCACCACACACATAGTTACAAATGTTTTTTGTGTGATAAGTGCTTTAAGATCTACTCTCTAGCCAACTTTCAAACTTACAGTGCAGCATTGTTAAGTACTGTCACCATGCTGTACATTACATCCCCAGGACTTACGTATCTTATAATTAGAAGTTTGTACTTTTTGAGCACCTTCACACATTTCACCCACCCCTACCTCTGGCAATCACCAACCAATCTGTTCTCTGTATCCAAGAGTCTGGTTAATTTTTTTGATTCCACATATAAGTGAGATCATACAGTAGACACCTTTTGTCTGACTTAGATCACTTAGCGTAAGTGAAATAAGTCAATAAGTAAATAAGGACCTTAGCCCTCAAGTTCCATCCATACGGTTGCCAATGGCAGGATTTTCTTCTTTTTTTTTTTTTGTGATTGAACAATATTCCACTACACACACACACACACACACACACACACACCACATTTTCTTCATCCATTCATCCATCCACAGACACTTAGGTTGTTTCTATGTCTTAGCTATTGTATATAATACTGCAGTGAACATGGGGTGAAGGTCTTTTTAAGACAGGAATTTGGTTTCCTTTGGATAAATGCCCAGAAGTGGAAATGCTGGATCATATGGTAATTCTATTTTTAATGTTTTGAGGAACCTCCATACTTACAGAGTGGCTGTACCAATTTACATCCCTACCAGTATTGCACAAGGGCTCCTCCTTCTCCACATCCAAAGCTTATTTTCTTGTCTTTTTTGTAATGGCCATTCTAACAGGTGTGAGGTGATGTATCATTGTGGTTTTGACTTGTGTTTCCCCAATAATTAGTGACGTGGAGAACCTTTTCATGTACCTTTTGACCATTTTGTCTTCTTTGGAGAGACTGGATTTTTTATCTCGTACTGCACCTAACTGGACCAGTCATTTTGTCCTGAAGCCACAAAATGGCAGCTTACATATGAGTTCTGACGAATAAGTGACAGATGTCTTTGTTATAACCTGTGCAGTATTTGTGGGGGAAAGTTTGAGCCAACCTGTAAAAGTCAAAGATTCTATAAGAAAATCTTGATTTCTGGTTTATCATGAAAACCTCAGAAGATGTGACCCCACAGGGTCCACAATTCCTTAATGCAACAGTCAGCAGTGGCTGGGTAAATACTGCTTCCTTTGGGTGAGACATATGCTCCCCAGTTCACCAACAAATTCACTTGTTCATTCTGCTCATTTAAACTATCCACTTTGTAATCCATTTCCTCACCTATTAAAAGCAGAGGTTAGATTGAAGGTTGCAAGTTGGACTGCTTAAGTATTCATTCATCTTTTAAAATCTAGGATTTTGTACCATTACTAACTAAAAGACTGATTCAGAAATGACTAAATGATATAAGGATTTTTTAAAAGCCTAAATTATATATTTTTCCTCTTTTCAGTTTGTATGCTTATGTTGCTGATAGTCTGCTTTTACCCCTGGTAGAAGAATCATGATAATCACAGATGCCTGCAAAAAATGCAATCTCTCCCTGCATGGGAATTTACACCAAGTTAAATGGATAGTTACTTACACATAAGGCTGTTTAAGCAATTGGAAATCTTTGGGTTTCCTGGGGTTAAATCAGAACGTTGACATCATTTTAACACAGTTTTATCTTCCTATGACCTCCAAGGATCCTATATAATCCTAAAATCATAGCTATTCCAAGGGAATCATTTCCTCCTGCATTCTGCTCTACAAAGACTGTGCAGCAAAGAGCTCCACAGGCACCAAAGAGGGAAAGAACAAATTCCTGAGTTCAAATGTAGGAGGTTCTGTCCACCCTACAAAAGCCTTGGTGCTCTTGGCCCCACCTTGGCCCCACTCATGTCTCCATGCAGAGAAAATGACCAATGAAGATGGAATTAGATTTCATTGTGATAAAAGTTACGGTTTCAGAGTTCTGAAACTATGACTTCCTAGCCTGCCATGACCTGCCATCAGGATGGATAAAGGTACGGAGGATTTTACAAACCATCAATGCTATGAATATCTTTGGTTGAATTATCAAAGTGGAATTCTCCGAGTCCAAGCTTTTCTTTTCTAGTGGTTGACTGAAGAAATTGAGATCCATTATAAGACTTGGGTGAAATATATTACTCTTTAATTAATCAAAATAATGTATCTGTGGATTATTGATGTTTTCCCTGGAGACAATAATGTTATCTTCAAATACTAAGTGTTTTGTTTGTTTGCTTTTCAATTTTCATGCTTCTGTATACATTTTATGCTTTTTATCACCTCAGTACATAGGATAGGATCTTCAGCACCATATTGAATGAGTGTGGTGATGGCCAAAATTTGATCTTAAGTGGAATACTTTAACATTTTACCATTGTCTTAAATCTTTGCTTGTTTGTTTGTTGATATGTATTATCAGGCTAAGGAAGTTCTTTCCACTTCTCTATGCTGAGAGGGTTTAGTATGAGTGGATGTTGAGTTTAATTTATTTTAGTTTGTTCACCCTAGAAAGTTTCCCTGTGTCCTATTGCCTTAGGCAGTCACTGATTTCTGTTGTTGTACTTAGAATTTAACATGACTAGAGTTGTATAGGTTGTACTTTCTTATGTCTGGCTTCTTTTCATCAGTATAAATATTCATCCATGTGTTAGTTGTATCAGTAGTTCATTACTTCAAGACATATTTTAGATACAATCTGCATAAAGTTCACAATTCTAAAGTGCACAATTGGTGGTTTTTTACTATAGTCACTGTATTGTGCAACCACCACCACTGTTCTAGAACATTTCATCACTCCAGAAAGAAACCTTCCACCTGTTAACAGTCACTGCCTACCATCCCCACTTCCTATCCCCTGACAACCATTCATTTACTCTCTGTCTTTATGGAGTTGCCTCTTCTGGACACACAATAATGGAGCCTTTTGTTTCTTTTTTTCACTTAATAGAACGTTTCCAAGGTTCAGAGCAGATGGTGAATTTTATCTCATCTTTTTTTCCCCTGCATCTATTAAGATGACTCACATGATTTTTCTCTTTTAATGGGTCAATATAATCAACTACATCAATCAAAGTTTAATGTTAAGGTAAACTTGAATTCCTAAAAATATCCAAACTTAGTCCTGGTTTCTTAATTAAACTGGATGCCTGGTTCATTTACTTTTAGCCTTTATTTCTAAAATGTGTATTGGGGCACCTGGGTGGCTCAGTCAGTTGAGCGTCCAACTTTGGCTCAGGTCATGATCTCACAGTTCATGGGTTCGAGCCTCATGTTGGACTCTGTGCTGACAGTTCAGAGCCTGGGCCAGCTTTGGGTTCTGTGTCTCCCTCTCTCTCTGCCCTCCCCCACTTGTGCTCTGTCTCTCTGTCTCTCAAAAATGTTAAAAATTTTTTTAATAAAATAAAATGTGTATTTAGGGGTGCCTTCCTGGCATACAGGCATGTGACTCTTGATCTCAGGGTTATGAGTTCAAGCCCCATGTTGACCATAGAGCTTATTTAAGAAAGAAAAAGAAAGAAAGAAAGAAAGAAAGAAAGAAAGAAAGAAAGAAAAGAAGAGAAAAGAAGAGAAAAGAAGAGAAAAAAGAAAAGAAAAATAAAGTGTATTTAAAGCTAGTTACGTATTTTCCTAATAAATGTTGCTCTCTGGGGCACATGGATGGCTCAGTTGGTTGAGCGTCTGACTCTTGATTTCAGCTCAGGTCATGATCCCAGGGTCATGGGATCGAGCCCCACATCAGGCTCAATGCTTAGCTTGGAACCTGCTTAGGATTCTCTCTCTCTCTCTCTCTCTCTCTCTCTCTCTCTCTCCCTCTGTCCTTCTCCCCTGTTTGCACTCTCTCTCTCTAAAATAAAAAAAAATGTCATTCTCACTGTATCCCATAAGTTTGATGTGTAATATTTTAATTGACATTCAGTTTTAAGTTTTAAAATTTTCCAACTTCTGTTATGATTTCACTGTGCCACCAACCCTTTTAATGTGCTTTTTGAATTTTCAAATATATGGATGTTTTATGTTTTTCTATTTTTTAAAAATATTTAGAATTTTAACTTTGTTCTATTATGGTCAGAGAATTTTTTGGTAGCAAACTAATCCTTTTAATTTGTTGACTTGTATGTTAATTGTGTTGTTTAGATTTTCTATATCCTAATTTTCTTTTTGGTACACTTGATCTACCAGTTACTGAGAATGTCCTTCTTGATGGTGGATTTATAAAATTCTTTTGTAATTCTGATCATTTTGACTGTATACATTTTGAAGCTATTAATTAGGTCCATATCAGTTTAGAATTATGTCTTTCTGGTGACAAGAGCCATTTATTCATAGGGACCCTCTTTATCTTTATTAATGCTTTTGCCTAATGTCTAATTTATCTGTTATTAACATAGGCATCCTAGTTTTCTTTTATTATTTTCATAATATATACATTTTTCATACTTCTACTTTTTTAAGTTCTTTTGTATTATTAAATATAACTTTAAAAAGAGATCTGTTATGTAGTTGCAAAAAAATCATGCAGCTAGGATGATGCTTCAGAGATATCACAACTTGGGTAAGGTTATCTGACTCCAAAATCTTGTATCGCCTAGGCTATCCCCAAGGAGAGGGTCAGAGACTTGAGCTGAGGGCAATTCTTGGGAAAGACCACAGCTCTGAGCCATCATCAGGCAACACTTCTAGATACTGATGGAATGGTCATTTCGATATTGAACAGTGAATCTGGGTAGTGCACCACAGCATCCATTAGTAAATCGTATGTGCTTTTGAGAGCTGCTTGCTTCAGATAATGAACTCATTAAATCTGGCACCAATTCCTCCAGGATTCTTTGTTCTTCTTCCTGGAGAAACTTAAAAGAGCAGGATTAGTTGAGTGGACTCTAGTCTCGGATACTGTAGCTGGTCTCAGGGTCAACTGAAACGCGTTTCTTCCCCTCTTCCTTCTCCCTCAGGCAATACCTCTTTTACTTAGTTGCTTACCCACTGAAATAAGTCAGACCTTCTTTGATTAGTCTGAGCCTCTACTCACCATTTTCAGGTTGTGGCAGCTGTGCTTGACTGCCTACCTTCAAAATTGGCAAGGGAGTACCAAGAGATGCTCTTGGAGATCACCCGGGTGCCCAATATACCTACTCCCAATAACCATTAGCAGAGTGGTGACACTTTTTTGCCTGGTGTTTTGGTGGTGTTAGAAGCCTACAGAGATAAGGGGCCCCTGGCTGGCTCAGTTGGTGGATTATACGACTTTTCATCTCGGGATTGTGAGTTTGAGCCCCAAGTTGAGTGTAGAGATTACTTAAAAATAAAATCTTAAATAAAAAGAAGCCTAAAGAGAATGGGTGGCAATCATAATTTAAAGTCTACTTGAACATTTGCAGTGTCTTCTTATGGACACACTGCACTCATAGAACTAGAACCCTTAGGTCTGAGAAGCATAGACTTTTGAAAATGGGATGCACAGATTCCCCAAGTTGGTCTCTAGGAATGATAGTTAACAAAACCACTCCAATTCCAATTCTTAGTTCTGGGACCTATGTTTCTACCTGTTGTGGACGTAGCACCATATAAGAATTAAGTTAGGCTGTATTTCCCATATTCAGTGTATCATCCAAGCTGGTGTCTAGGCATGACTTCAAAAGGCGATTTGATCATTCTATCAGGCCATCAACCTTGAAGAGTGAGGTATGTGACAGGATCATGGTCGTATGCCCATTGCCTTTCTCCCTCAGTCTGAGGCAGTGTTCATGGAATCCCCTGCCATTGGATCAAACATTCTGAGTCCTCAGAATGCTGATTGAGTCCTCAGAGTGCTGATTGAGACCGTATGGGAAAGAAGGGCAAATCTGTATTGAGAGAATTTTCCAATTTGCATCAAGATGAATTGCCACCCCTTCCAGGGTGGAAGGAATCCAATATAATCAACTTATATTGGCTAATCTCCTTGAATGGGAGCTAGTTCGGGGGTTCAGTATGGTGTCATCTGCTGGGAAGTTATATATTTGGCATTGGCAGTAGCTGGATCTGCCTTCCTGAGTGGCTGCCCTTACTATTGGCTAATGCCTAACCTCCATCCCAACCACCGTAGCTATTCCATTTGTGGTAACGTTGTACCAGCACTGCAGTGGTGAGTGACAGAGGTTGGATGATGTCATCTTGCTAAGACATCTGGTCTATCTGCTTACTAGTATCTCTTCCACTGTTCATATGTCTTGTAGTTATTAACATTTAAATGAAAGATACTTACTATCTGTTCCCACTCTGGTAGTTCATCCACATATTTCTTCCTCAGACCTCCTCGTTCCTTATGTTTGAAACTCTCTCTTTCCAAGCCCCTTTCTTCTCATACAAAGTGGATGACTATTAGCATCACCTAAAACTCTGCCCACTGAGGGAACTTCCACTTCCCATTGCCTTTCTGGGACATTCTCGAGTAAGGCAGTAACATAGCTGTTCATTTTTGGTTTGTGTTCACATACAAACACAATTTGAGCTATTTGGTCCATGAACCAAGCTTGGCCTTTTTCTCCTCTGCTCGCTAGTAATAAGGGACACCCTGCAACATGGCTATACATGTGAGTAGAGGGAGAAGCACTGGTATAACACATGTGGACATTGTGGGAATCTGGGTTATCAGCTTATACTTCTTACTTATGCCTTCCGGCATAAGTACTTGTACTTATGCCTATGGCATAGACGTGTTTGATACCACAACTACTGCTTCTATCTTTATTTATTTATTGAAAATATGCTACAGTTCACTTATATATTTCCCTATTAATGGGAATTGGGGTTTTTCCAATTTTTACAACTAAAATTTTGCTGAGATTCTATGTCTATATCTACTTGTTTACATATGCAAGAATCTCTCTAATATGTATATACCTAAAAAAGAATTGCAATAAATATTGTATGTGCATTCTCAATATTATTATGTGTTGTATTTCCCTAAGTTCTAGTAGAGTTGAACATAAATGGCCATTTATTTTTCTTTTTTTCTATTCATCTTCTTGCCCTTTATTCTGTTGAATTTTTTCTTTAATATTTAATAACCCTTTCATTCATTTCTCTCACCTCCTACCACCTGGAAATCCATCCACATTATTTCAAATGGCACAATTTCATTCTTTTTCTATAGCTGAATAATATTTTATATACTATATATATATTTTTATATATGTGTGTATATATGGCCCAATTATATACATATAAAATTATATATATACCATATATATATATATAATTATATATATACCATATATATATATATGGTACAATGGTACATATGGTAATATGGCACAATTTCTTTAGCCATTTATCCATCAATGGACATTTAGGTTGCTTCTGTATCTTGGCTATTATAAATAATGCTGCAATGAATTATGAATGAATATGGTATTGCATATAGCTTTTTGAGATGGTGTTTTCATTTTCTTTGGATAAACACCCAGAAGTGGAACTGCTAGATTGTATGGTAGTTTTATTTTTAACTTTTTAAGGAACGCTATGCACTTTTCCATAGTGGCCACACTAGTTTACGTTACGGTCAATAGTGCACAAGTGCACTTTTTCTCCACATCCTTGCCCACACTTGTTATTTCTTGTCTTTTTGATAACAGCCATTCTAACAGATGTGAAGTAATATCTCATTGTGGTTTTCATTAGCATTGGCCATCTGTATGTGATCTCTAGAAAAATATCTATTCAGATCTTTTGCCCATTTTTTAGTTGGATTGTTTGGTTTTTTGATGTTGAGTTGTATGAGTTCCTTAAATAATTTAGATATTAACCTCTTATCAGATACATGATTTGCAATTATTTTCTGCCATTTAGTAGGTTGCCTTGGCATTTTGTTGATGGTTACTTTTGCTTTGTGGAAGCCTGTTGATGTAGTTTCACTTGTTTATTTTTGCCTTTGCTTTGGGAGTCAGATTCCAGGAAATCATCACCAAGACCCATCAAGGAGCTTACTATGTTTTCTTTCAGGAGTTTTATGGATTCAGGTCTTACATTCAAGTCTTTAATCCATTTTGAATTAATTTTTGTGGGGAGTTGCGGCAAGATGGCGGCTTAGGAGGACGCTGGGCTCACCGCACGTCCTGCTGATCACTTAGATTCCATCTACATCTGCCTAAATAACCCAGAAAACCGCCAGAGAATTAGCAGAACGGAGTCGCCGGAGCCAAACGCAGACGAGAGGCCCACGGAAGAGGGTAGGAAGGGCGGTGAGGCGGTGCGCGCTCCACGGACTGGCGGGAGGGAGCCGGGGCGGAGGGGCGGCTCGCCGGCCAAGCAGAGCCCCCGAGTCTGGCTGGCAAAAGCGGAGGGGCCTGACGGACTGTGTTTCCACAACAAGCGCGACTTAGCGTCTGGGAGGTCATAAGTTAACAGCTCTGCTCAGAAAGCGGGAAGGCTGGAGGACAAAGGGAGGGAGAGCTGCTGAGCCCCCTGACGACAGAGCTCAGTTTGGTGGGGAACAAAGGCGCTCGCCAGCGCCATCTCCCCCGCCCATCCCCCAGCCGAAATCCCAAAGGGAACCGGTTCCTGCCAGGGAACTTGCTCGCTCCGCGCAAACACCCAACTCTGCGCTTCGGCGGAGCCAAACCTCCGGCAGCGGATCTGACTCCCTCCCGCTGCTACAGGGCCCCTCCTGAAGTGGATCACCTAAGGAGAAGCGATCTAAGCCTGCCCCTCCTGCCCCCGAGCACCTTGCCTACCCACCCCAGCTAATACGCCAGATCCCCAGCATCACAAGCCCGGCAGAGTGCAAGTAGCCCAGACGAGCCACACCACCCCACAGTGAATCCCGCCCCTAGGAGAGGGGAAGAGAAGGCACACACCAGCCTGACTGTGGCCCCAGCGGTGGGCTGGGGGCAGACATCAGGTCTGACTGCGGCCCCGCCCACCAACTCCAGTTATACACCACAGCACAGGGGAAGTGCCCTGCAGGTCCTCACCACGCCAGGGACTATCCAAAATGACCAAGCGGAAGAATTCCCCTCAGAAGAATCTCCAGGAAATAACAACAGCTAATGAGCTGATCAAAAAGGACTTAAATAACATAACAGAAAGTGAATTTAGAATAATAGTCATAAAATTAATCGCTGGGCTTGAAAACAGTATACAGGACAGCAGAGAATCTCTTGCTACAGAGATCAAGGGACTAAGGAACAGTCACGAGGAGCTGAAAAACGCTTTAAACGAAATGCATAACAAAATGGAAACCACCACAGCTCGGCTTGAAGAGGCAGAGGAGAGAATAGGTGAACTAGAAGATAAAGTTATGGAAAAAGAGGAAGCTGAGAAAAAGAGAGATAAAAAAATCCAGGAGTATGAGGGGAAAATTAGAGAACTAAGTGATACACTAAAAAGAAATAATATACGCATAATTGGTATCCCAGAGGAGGAAGAGAGAGGGAAAGGTGCTGAAGGGGTACTTGAAGAAATAATAGCTGAGAACTTCCCTGAACTGGGGAAGGAAAAAGGCATTGAAATCCAAGAGGCACAGAGAACTCCCTTCAGACGTAACTTGAATCGATCTTCTGCACGACATATCATAGTGAAACTGGCAAAATACAAGGATAAAGAGAAAATTCTGAAAGCAGCAAGGGGTAAACGTGCCCTCACATATAAAGGGAGACCTATAAGACTCGTGACTGATCTCTCTTTTGAAACTTGGCAGGCCAGAAAGAATTGGCACGAGATTTTCAGGGTGCTAGACAGGAAAAATATGCAGCCGAGAATCCTTTATCCAGCAAGTCTGTCATTTAGAATAGAAGGAGAGATAAAGGTCTTCCCAAACAAACAAAAACTGAAGGAATTTGTCACCACTAAACCAGCCCTACAAGAGATCCTAAGGGGGACCCTGTGAGACAAAGTCCCAGAGACATCACTATAAGCATAAAACATACAGACATCACAATGACTCTAAACCCGTATCTTTCTATAATAACACTGAATGTAAATGGATTAAATGCGCCAACCAAAAGACATAGGGTATCAGAATGGATAAAAAAACAAGACCCATCTATTTGCTGTCTACAAGAGACTCATTTTAGACCTGAGGACACCTTTAGATTGAGAGTGAGGGGATGGAGAACTATTTATCATGCGACTGGAAGCCAAAAGAAAGCTGGAGTAGCCATACTTATATCAGACAAACTAGACTTTAAATTAAAGGCTGTAACAAGAGATGAAGAAGGACATTATATAATAGTTACAGGGTCTATCCATCAGGAAGAGCTAACAATTATAAATGTCTATGCACCGAATACCGGAGCCCCCAAATATATAAAACAATTACTCATAAACATAAGCAACCTTATTGATAAGAATGTGGTAATTGCAGGGGACTTTAATACACCACTTACAGAAATGGATAGATCATCTAGACACACGGTCAATAAAGAAACAAGGGCCCTGAATGAGACATTGGATCAGAGGGACTTGACAGATATATTTAGAACTCTGCATCCCAAAGCAACAGAATATACTTTCTTCTCGAGTGCACATGGAACATTCTCCAAGATAGATCATATACTGGGTCACAAAACAGCCCTTCATAAGTTTACAAGAATTGAAATTATACCATGCTTACTTTCAGACCACAATGCTATGAAGCTTGAAATCAACCACAGAAAAAAGTCTGGAAAACCTCCAAAAGCATGGAGGTTAAAGAACACCCTACTAACGAATGAGTGGGTCAACCAGGCAATTAGAGAAGAAATTAAAAAATATATGGAAACAAATGAAAATGAAAATACAACAATCCAAACGCTTTGGGACGCAGCAAAGGCAGTCCTGAGAGGAAAATACATTGCAATCCAGGCCTATCTCAAGAAACAAGAAAAATCCCAAATACAAAATCTAACAGCACACCTAAAGGAACTAGAAGCAGAACAGCAAAGGCAGCCTAAGCCCAGCAGAAGAAGAGAAATAATAAAGATCAGGGCAGAAATAAACAATATAGAAACTAAAAAAACTGTAGAGCAGATTAACGAAACCAAGAGTTGGTTTTTTGAAAAAATAAACAAAATTGACAAACCTCTAGCCAGGCTTCTCAAAAAGAAAAGGGAGATGACCCAAATAGATAAAATCATGAATGAAAATGGAATTATTACAACCAATCCCTCAGAGATACAAACAATTATCAGGGAATACTATGAAAAATTATATGCCAACAAACTGGACAACCTGGAAGAAATGGACAAATTCCTGAACAACCACACTCTTCCAAAACTCAATCAGGAGGAAATAGAAAGCTTGAACAGACCCATAACCAGTGAAGAAATTGAATCGGTTATCAAAAATCTCCCAACAAATAAGAGTCCAGGACCAGATGGCTTCCCAGGGGAGTTCTACCAGACGTTTAAAGCAGAGATAATACCTATCCTTCTCAAGCTATTCCAAGAAATAGAAAGGGAAGGAAAACTTCCAGACTCATTCTATGAAGCCAGTATTACTTTGATTCCTAAACCAGACAGAGACCCAGTAAAAAAAGAGAACTACAGGCCAATATCCCTGATGAATATGGATGCAAAAATTCTCAATAAGATACTAGCAAATCGAATTCAACGGCATATAAAAAGAATTATTCACCATGATCAAGTGGGATTCATTCCTGGGATGCAGGGCTGGTTCAACATTCGCAAATCAATCAACGTGATACATCACATTAACAAAAAAAAAGAGAAGAACCATATGATCCTGTCAATCGATGCAGAAAAGGCCTTCGACAAAATCCAGCACCCTTTCTTAATAAAAACCCTTGAGAAAGTCGGGATAGAAGGAACATACTTAAAGATCATAAAAGCCATTTATGAAAAGCCCACAGCTAACATCATCCTCAACGGGGAAAAACTGAGAGCTTTTTCCCTGAGATCAGGAACACGACAAGGATGCCCACTCTCACCGCTGCTGTTTAACATAGTGCTGGAAGTTCTAGCATCAGCAATCAGACAACAAAAGGAAATCAAAGGCATCAAAATTGGCAAAGATGAAGTCAAGCTTTCGCTTTTTGCAGATGACATGATATTATACATGGAAAATCCGATAGACTCCACCAAAAGTCTGCTAGAACTGATACAGGAATTCAGCAAAGTTGCAGGATACAAAATCAATGTACAGAAATCAGTTGCATTCTTATACACTAACAATGAAGCAACAGAAAGACAAATAAAGAAACTGATCCCATTCACAATTGCACCAAGAAGCATAAAATACCTAGGAATAAATCTAACCAAAGATGTAAAGGATCTGTATGCTGAAAATTATAGAAAGCTTATGAAGGAAATTGAAGAAGATTTAAAGAAATGGAAAGACATTCCCTGCTCATGGATTGGAAAAATAAATATTGTCAAAATGTCAATACTACCCAAAGCTATCTACACATTCAATGCAATCCCAATCAAAATTGCACCAGCATTCTTCTCGAAACTAGAACAAGCCATCCTAAAATTCATATGGAACCACAAAAGGCCCCGAATAGCCAAAGGAATTTTGAAGAAGAAGACCAAAGCAGGAGGCATCACAATCCCAGACTTTAGCCTCTACTACAAAGCTGTCATCATCAAGACAGCATGGTATTGGCACCAAAACAGACACATAGACCAATGGAATAGAATAGAAACCCCAGAACTAGACCCACAAATGTATGGCCAACTCATCTTTGACAAAGCAGGAAAGAACATCCAATGGAAAAAAGACAGCCTCTTTAACAAATGGTGCTGGGAGAACTGGACAGCAACATGCAGAAGGTTGAAACTAGACCACTTTCTCACACCATTCACAAAAATAAACTCAAAATGGATAAAGGACCTAAATGTGAGACAGGAAACCATCAAAACCCTAGAGGAGAAAGCAGGAAAAGACCTCTCTGACCTCAGCCGTAGCAATCTCTTACACGACACATCCCCAAAGGCAAGGGAATTAAAAGCAAAAGTGAATTACTGGGACCTTATGAAGATAAAAAGCTTCTGCACAGCAAAGGAAACAACCAACAAAACTAAAAGGCAACCAACGGAATGGGAAAAGATATTCGCAAATGACATATCGGACAAAGGGCTAGTATCCAAAATCTATAAAGAGCTCACCAAACTCCACACCCAAAAAACAAATAACCCAGTGAAGAAATGGGCAGAAAACATGAATAGACACTTCTCTAAAGAAGACATCCGGATGGCCAACAGGCACATGAAAAGATGTTCAGCGTCGCTCCTTATCAGGGAAATACAAATCAAAACCACACTCAGGTATCACCTCACACCAGTTAGAGTGGCCAAAATGAACAAATCAGGAGACTATAGATGCTGGAGAGGATGTGGAGAAACGGGAACCCTCTTGCACTGTTGGTGGGAATGCAAATTGGTGCAGCCGCTCTGGAAAGCAGTGTGGAGGCTCCTCAGAAAATTAAAAATAGACCTACCCTATGACCCAGCAATAGCACTGCTAGGAATTTATCCAAGGGATACAGGAGCACTGATGCATAGGGCCACTTGTACCCCAATGTTCATAGCAGCACTCTCAACAATAGCCAAATTATGGAAAGAGCCTAAATGTCCATCAACTGATGAATGGATAAAGAAATTGTGGTTTATATACACAATGGAATATTACGTGGCAATGAGAAAAAATGAAATATGGCCTTTTGTAGCAACGTGGATGGAACTGGAGAGTGTGATGCTAAGTGAAATAAGCCATACAGAGAAAGACAGATACCATATGGTTTCACTCTTATGTGGATCCTGAGAAACTTCACAGGAACCCATGGGGGAGGGGAAGGAAAAAAAAAAAAAGAGGTTAGAATGGGAGAGAGCCAAAGCATAAGAGACTTAAAAACTGAGAACAGAGGGTTGATGGGGGGTGGGAGGGAGGAGAGGGTGGGTGATGGGTATTGAGGAGGGCACCTTTTGGGATGAGCACTGGGTGT
Source organism: Prionailurus viverrinus (assembly GCF_022837055.1). NCBI lineage: Eukaryota > Metazoa > Chordata > Mammalia > Carnivora > Felidae > Prionailurus > Prionailurus viverrinus. The sequence goes on along the minus strand of NC_062561.1, from coordinate 192,973,831 downwards.
TGTATGGAAACCAATTTGTCAATAAATTTCATAAAAAAAAAAAAAAAAAAAAAAAAAAAAAAAAAAAAAAATTTTTGTGTATGGTGTAAGATAGTGGTCAAATTTCATTCTCATGTGGATTTCCAGTTGTCCAAACACCAGTTAGTGAAGAGACTGCCCTTTCCCCATTGTATATTTTTGGCTCCTTTGTTGTAAATTAATTAACCATATATGTATGCGTTTATTTTGGGCTCTCTATTCATTTCCATTGATGAATGTGTCTATGTGTTTTTATGCCAATACCACACTATTTTGGTTACTACTACAGCTTTGTAATAGAATTTGAAATCAGAATTTGAAATTATGCCTCCAGCTTTGTTTTTCTTTCTCAAGATTCCCTCGTGGTTCCATAGAAATTTTAATATTGATTTTTCTGTATATATGAAGAATGCCATTGGCATTTTTTAAAGATGGCATTGAATCTGTAGATGCAGTAATATGGACATTTTAACAATGTTAATTCTTCCAATCCATGATAATGGAATATTTTTCCATTTATTTGTGTTGTCTTCTTTTTATTAACGTCTTACAGTTTTCAACATGTAGGTCTTTCACTTCTTTGGTAAATTTATTTCTAGAGGTGTTATTCTTTTGGCGAATTATAAATGGGACTTTTTTCTTAATTTCTCTTTATGATAGTTCATTAGTAGTATATAGAAATGCAACAGATTTTTGTGTATTGATTTGTATTCTTCAACTTTACTGAATTTATTTATTAATTCTAACAGTTTTTTTGATGGAGTCTTTATGGGTTTCTCTTTATAATATCATGCCATCTGCAAATAGTGACAGTTCTACTTCTTTCAACTTTGGATGACTTTTATTTCTTTTTCTTGTTTAATTGCTCTGACTAGGAATTTCCAATATGAAATTAAATAAAAGTGGTGAGAAGGGGCATCCTTATCTTATTTCTGATCTTAAAGGTAAAGCGTTCAGCTTTTCATTATTTAACATGATGTTGCCTGTGAGCTCATCAAATATGGCCTTTATTACATTGAGGTAGGTTTCCTCTACATGTGCTCTTTTGAGAGTTTTTATTTAAACATTAAATGGATGTTGAAATTTTTCATGCTTTTTTCTGCATCTGTTGAGATGATCATATGATTTTACCCTTCATTTTGTTAATATGGTATATCACATTGATTGATTTGTGGATATTGAACCATCCTTGCATCCCTAGAATAAATACCACTTGATCATGGTGCATGATCTTTTTAATGTGTTGTTGAATTTGGTTTGCTAATATTTGCTGAGAATTTTTGCATTTGTGTTCATCAGGGATATTGGCCTGTAATATTATTTTCTTGTGAAATCCTTGTTTGGTTTCATATCAGGGTGAGGTTGGCCTTGTAAAATGAGTTGGGGAGAGAGTTCCCTCTTCTGTTTTTTGGAAAACTTTGAGGATTGGTATTAATCTTCTTTGTTTTTTTAAATTTTTTTTTCAACGTTTATTTATTTTTGGGACAGAGAGAGACAGAGCATGAACGGGGGAGGGGCAGAGAGAGAGGGAGACACAGAATTGGAAACAGGCTCCAGGCTCTGAGCCATCAGCCCAGAGCCCGACGCGGGGCTCGAACTCCCGGACCGTGAGATCGTGACCTGGCTGAAGTCGGACGCTTAACCGACTGCGCCACCCAGGCGCCCCGGTATTAATCTTCTTTGAATGTGTGATAGAGTTCACCACTGAAGACATCTGGTTCTGGACGTTTTGGGTTGGGAGATTTTGACTACTGATTCAATCTCCTTATTAGTAATCACTCTGTTTAGATTTCTATTTCTTCATGATTCAGTGTTGGTAGGTTGCATGTTTTTAGGAATTTATTTCCTCTTGATTGTTCAGTTTGTTGCAGCATAATTGTTCATAGTCATCTCCTATGATCTTCTGTATGTCTGTGGTACAAGTTGTAACATCTCTTTCATATATTATTTTATTTATTTGAGCCATCTCTCTATTTTTTTTTTTCTCTTGGTGAGACTACTTAATGTTTTCAATTCTGGTTATTAAAAGAACAAAAACAAAAACAAAAACAAAAAACCAAACAGCTCCGAGTTTTGTTGATCTTTTCTATGGTGTTTTTAGTCTCTCTTTCGTTTATTTCTTCTCTAATTTTTGTAAATTCCCTTCTTCTACCAACTTTGGGCTTTGTTTGCTATTCTTTTTCTAGTACCTGAGATGTAAGGTCAGGTTGTTTATCTGAGCCTTTTCCCATTTCTTGAGGTAGGCCTATGTCACTATGAATTTCCCTCTCAGAACTGTTTTTGCTACATTCCATAAATTTTTCTGTGTTATATCTTCATTTTTGTTTGTCTCAAGGTATTCTTTATTTCTTTTTCAATTTTTTCTTTGATTCATTGGTTATTCAGTAGCATATTGTAAAATTTCCACATATTTGTGAATGTTGTAGTTTTCTTTGTATAATTGATTTAGTTTCATATCATTGTAGTTGGAAATGATGCTTGATTAAATTTCATTTTTGCTAAATATATTAAGATTTGTTTTGTGGCCTAACATATGATCTGTCCTGGAGAGTATTCCATATATACTTGAGGCAAATGTTAATCTATTGCTTTTGGATGGAATGTTTGATGTATATTTTTAAAGTCCATCTGGTCTAATGTGTCATTTGAGGCTGATGTTTCCTTACTTATTTTCTGTCTGGATGATCTATCCATTGATGGGTGGATAAGTGGGATATTAGAGTTCCTGTACTGTTACTATATTGCTACCTATTTCTCCCATTAGGTTTGCTTATAAAAAGAGCTTTATATATTTAGATGTCCCTATGTTGTATGCATAGATATTTACAAATAGAGGCTTACACCCTCTTGTCTGATTAACCCCTTAATCATTATGTAATGCTCTTCTTTGTCTCTTATTACGATCTTAGTTTTAAAGACTATTTTGTCTGATATATGGATAGCTACTCCAGCTTTCTTTGTTTTCAGGGTTTTTTTTTTAGGTTTTTAAAATGTTTATTTATTTTTAGAGAGAGAGAGAGAGAGAGAGAGAGAGAGCGAGAGGAAGCAGGGGAGGGGTAGAGAGAGAGAGAGAGAGAGGGAGAGAGAGAGAATCCCAAATAGTCTCCATGCTCTCGGCACAGGGCTCGATGCAGGGCTTAATTCCATGAACTGTGAGATCCCGACCTGAGCTGAAATCAAGAGTTGGTAACTTACCTGACTGGGCTACTCAGGCACCCCTGTTTTCACTTTGAATTGAATACCTTATTATCATCCCTTCATTTTCAGTTGTGTGTCCTTACATCTAAAGTGTGTCTCTTATAGACAACACATTAATGGGTTATGTTTTTGTTTTGTTTTGTTTTCATCCATTCAGCCACTCTATGTCTTTTGTTTAGAGAATTTAGTTTCTTTACATTTAATGTAAGTATTGATAGGTATGCATTTATTACCATTTTATTAATTGTTTCCTGAATTTTGTTGTAGGTTCCTCTCTTCTCTTTCTCTCTTTATTATTATTGTGCGTGTGTGTGTGATTTGAGTACTTTCTTAAGTGATATGCTTACTTTTTCTTTAAATTTTGCGTATTTATATTAAATTTTTACTTTTTAGTTACTATGTGGCTTACATATAACAACTTATATTTGTAAAAGTTTCAGTTGATAACATGTTTGCATTCTAAAGCTCCACATTTTTACTCTCTCCCTCACGCTTTACGTTTTGATTTCACATTTCATGTCTTTTTATCTTGTGTATCCCTTGCCTAATTATTGCAATCACAGTTGTTTTTATTACTAGTGTTTTAATTTTCATACTAGCTTTATAAGTGATTACTCTACCACCTTTACTATATATTTACCTTTCCAGTGAGATTTATTCTTTCATATGTTTTCTTGTTGTTAATATGTGCCCTTTACTTTCAGTTTAAAGAAGTCCCTTCAGCATTTCTCGAAAGGCCAGTTTAGTGGTGATGAACTCCTTTAGCTTTTCCTTGTCTGAGAAACTCTTTATTTGTCTTTCAATCCTGAATGTTAACTTTGCCAGGTAGACTATTCCTGGAATAATTGGAATCATTTTTCCTTCATCATTTTGAATATATCATTCCATTTCTATCTGGCCTGCAAGGTTTCTGCTGAAAATTATGCTGATGGTCTTATAGTAGTTCCCTTGTATATAAAAAGTTGCTTTTCCTTTGATGCTTTTAAGATTCTTTCTTTCTCTCTAAATTTGACATTTTAATTATAATGTGTCTTCGTGTGGGTTTGGGTTCTTCTTATTTGGAACTCTTTGGGGTTCCTGAATCTAGTTACCTGTCTTCTTCCCCAGGTTTGGGGGAGGGGATGCCCAGAAGGACACCTGGAAAGAGAAGAGGAAGAGAAAGGGACAGAAAATGATTTGAAGAAATAATGGCTAAAAATTTCTACCTTACAGTAGATTGTTTCAAGACCCTTCTAAACTTACGATGTTTCAAGACCTTTCTAAACTTATGACTTGGTGGGTCTGAAAGAACCCAGTTCATGATGGGCAGTTCTGTCCCCATAGTCACTTGATGTTCCATGATTAGATTCTCTGTTTTTACCAGCATCTAGTTGCCTGTCAAGAGAAACTTTTTTAATGGTGTATAGTTTTCTGCTGCCAGTGCTATGGCCTTTCTTCACCATGCTATAGTGTTGATGATGTGATTCTTCTTTGAGGCGTGTCACAACGTTATACATATATCTTTTCTGACTTCAATTTCTTTAAAACCTAAAGACTGGTAGTATATATGACCTACAAGTCAGGGCTGTTTCCACTATGTCATGGACCTGGTATAGAGAACTTACTGCTCTGAGCACCCACTCAATGGAAGCCGTCTTTCATTTTAGTTGATAAATTGTTCAAAGCAACATTCTTAAGGTTAAAGCTATCATTTTGTTGCCTAACAGCTCTAAATCTACTTTTTATCACCCTTCTTGAGATAACTAGAGCTGTATTTTGTAAATGTTTTCCTTTTGCCAGCTTGCATGTAATAAAGCTTTGCCAGTAGAGGGTGCTGGAAGGTGTTTTTGTTTGTCTTTTTTTTTTTTTTTTTTTTTTTTTTTGTCTAGTTCTGGTGTATTTTCCTTGCTTCTTGCCCCTCTGGTTCTTAGCTAGCATGTGTGACATCCAAGCTGTTCCTTGATTTCAATAAGTATGATAATATTACGGAGCAGCAGAGGCCAAGTGGCAATACTTCTAAATAGAAGGTGGCCACACTTTGCAACCATAAAGAGCAGCAGGGACATACTGGTAATTAGAATGCCTTGGCCTACGAAGCCCTTTGGAAGTGCTTAACTGATTGTGTTGTCCCAATAACAAAATTTATGGACAAGTTGCTAGTATATTGCTATATCTATATAACTAAAGAAACCTCTAGCTCTGATAGCAGAAAACCTGACTTGCATCACCACAGTGGTTAGTTACAGCCTCATTTCCAGGCCTAAACCAATTCACAGACGCTTAGGTTCCTTGATTGAAGGGGAGTCTAGGTCCCTTTGAGGAAAGACCTTGTAACATCGCCACAAGTACATACCATAAATCTTCCTCCAAACCTTCTGCAAGGAATCTGTAGCCATACTAGAATGACTAAGCATTTGGGGAAAAGGAAATGAACAGATCTTTCAGAGATTACTAGACAATGGCTTTGAATTGATGCTAATTTCTGGGACACAGAGTAAGAGCCTTATGGCAATCAAGTTATAGATAGACTCTTAGTTCAAGTCTTAATCATACTATGACTGGTTTACCACCTCCCACCACTAGACCTATTCCATGGTTATTTGCTCCAGTTCCTTAGTGTATCTCTTTATATTTTTTAAGTAGGCTTCATGCCCAGTGCAGGGCCCAATGTGGGGCTTGAACTCACGGACCTAAAGTCAAGATCTGAACCAAGATCTGAGCTCAGATCAAGAGTTGGATGCTTAGCCGACTAAGCCACCCAGGTACCCCTCCTTAATGTAGAATTTGAAGAGACATACCAGCAAGTAGGTGGAATATCCACATGCTTATCTGAAACAGAATTATTATGGTAGGAGGGGCCAAGTGGAAGCCCCTGGAACTTCTCACTACCAAGATAGTTAACCAGAAGCAATACTCTATTCCTGACGGAATTGCAGAGATTGATGACACCACCAAAGATCTGAGAGATATGGGCATGTGATACATATCACATCTTCATTCAACCCATCTGGTTGACCTATACAGAAGTTGAGTGGGTCTTGAAGACTATGGACTATCATAAGTTAATCAGGTTTTGATTCCAATTGCAACTGCCACCTCGGATATAGTGATTTTACTAGGGCAAAGTGACATGGTCCTTGCATTTGGTATGTAACTATTCACCTGGGTTATGATGTTTTCACCATGCCAATTTTCAGGGACCACCAGAAGCAGTTTATTTCTCTCTGCAGAGCCAACAATATATTTTTACATCTTGCCTCAGGGTTACATCAATTCTGCTCTCTGGCATAAAATAGTCTGCAATGATCTTGATCATCTTGACCATCTACCAAATACCACACTGGTCTACTACACTGGTTATATTATGTTGTTTTAATCTGATAAACAAGAAGTAGCAAGTCATTTGATACGTTGGAAAAAAATATGAATGAGATGATGGGAAATAAAGCACATACAATTTCAGGGTCCCGCCACTTCTGTGAAGGTTTGGGGGGGTTCGCTCACTTGAGATATGCCAAGCTATATCCTCCAAGGTAAAATACAGGTTGTTCAATCTTGTGTCACACATTATGAAAAAGGAGACACAATGTTGGGTAGACATTTTTGGACTTAGGAGTCAATATATACCACATTTGAGTGTGCTACTTCAACCTATCTATGAAGTCACCTTGTACGGTTGCCAATTTCAACTGGGGAACAGAGAAAAAATAAAAGCCTCTGCAGCATTTCCAGGCTGCATTATGAGCTGCTCTATCACTTGGACCTTATGATCCTACAGACTGGATTATACCTGAATTATCTGTGGCCACTAGGAATGCTGTATGGAGTCTCTGACAAGCACCAATAGATTACAGCATACATATCTATGTTGTTGAAACAAATCCATACCCTCTTTTGCTGATAACTATTATCATTTTGAGAAATGGCTTCTTTATTGCCGGTTCCTCTGGGGAGACTACTACATTCCTAATGATGGTACATTAGATGACCATGTGACCTACGCTTCTTGTCATCAATTGGGTGTGTCTCACACACCCCGCCATAAGGTTGAGTGCATACAATCTATCAAGTAGAATGGCAAACGAGAGATAGAGCTCAGATAGGGGCAGAAGGCATGAGTAAGTCATGACCAGATCTCTCTTGCTCTGGCAGTAATGAGATCTGTTGCATTGTCTCCTTTCCCCAAATCCATATCTATGCCCTTTGGGGGAGTTATTAAGAGACTTCTCTGCAGTGGACGTAACTTTGGGGAGCACTCACATGAGACACAAATATCTTCAAAGTTTTTGCCCACTTAGGATTTGAACCCTTAGAAATAAAGGTTTGTTCACTCCACCAGGTGAAAACTGACCAGCTTAAGTTCTGGCTGAGGACCAGGAAAATATGGAATGAACAGCGGAAGAAGGAAGTCACAGATATCAATTCCAGCTTCTGTGACCACTTACAGAAACAAGGACTATTTTCTCTTTGCTTATTGTATTTGTATATGCTAACCAGTTTTTTTTCTTGCTTTATTTCCCCATTACTATTATTTATGTAAGTTTTTGAGGTAAATTTCTGATTAGCAGAATATTCATCATGATTTCAGATTTGAGGAGTAATTAATATAGTCTGACACAGATACAAAGGTTGTGGGATGTTGTGTCTCTTTCTCTTGAGAAAAGAGTGAGAACTTCTTCACTTGTAAAAAGGATAGCTATATCCTGTAAGTTAGAACATTTGGTTCATTGTACAGAAGTTCAAATGTCTATAGGGTGATGCATAGAGAAGCTGAATATTCAAAGGGGTGGACTGATACCAATTTATTGACTGTCAGCTCCAAATCTACTCATCATTGCCCTGTTTGTAATACTAGGGTTGCATGTTGCAAACATTTCTCCTTTGCCAGTGAGCTTGATGTTAAACTTTGCCAGTAGAACCCCCAGAGTGTCACTGCAGGAAAACCAGGTTTATTATGATGATGATGATGATGATGATGATGATAATTATTATTATTATTTTGGTTCTGGTGTATGTTCCTTGTTACTAGTTTCTAGGTGGCTGAGCTAGTACCTCAGACCCCGAGTAGAGCTCACTCCCAGTGAGTTTCAAACAAATCTTACAGGAAACTTCTGGTGAATTCTACAGGCTTCAGCTGACTTCCCAGAGAATTCAGTAGTGTCCCCTATTGGCAGCTTCCCAGCAAGCTTTCTTGGTAGTCCTGGAGGCAGTTTCTCTTTATTCAGTCTGGGACTGCAGCATCTTAGAGATGAATTTCTCTTCCATCCAGTAGGTTATAGATATACTTTCTCCAGTGAGGTCAGAATCGCAACCGTGGGTGGTCCTTTTCCAAGACCTTAGGTACCTGCCTCAGTTCTAAGTAGTGACTGCTCATTTGTGGTTTGTGATTCTTGTATTATTCCAAGTTCTTGTTAGCTGTTAGTAGCCAAAACCCAGTTAGTAGCTAATTCCTTATATTAAAATTTTCTGAGTAGATCCCATCTAATATGCCAGGTTTAGAATCTATTGCCTCCAGAACCTGTGCTCCTTCTTTAGGAGTAGAAGGTTCAAGATGAAAAAAAAAAAAGTTTTTACCTACTTTGGAGGGGGATACTGGAAAGTCCCACTCCACTGGATCCCTAAAACCTTCACTGATATGGTGGGATACCATATATTTGTAGGGTTTAATTTTCCACCCTCTATCTGGTATGTATCCTATCAAGTCCCTAAATATACATACTTACTTCTTGCTTATCTGGACCACTTAATATGATGTTATCCATATAATGAACCAGTGTAATTTTCTGCAGAATGTCAAAAGAGCTTAGATCTAATAGTGGGCAGAAGAGTTAATGTAACTCTGAGGCAAGACTATAAATTTATACTGTTTCATCTTACCCAAATGTGAACTTCTCCTGATCTTCCTTCCTGATAGGGATGGAAAAGTATGCGCTCACAAGACCACTGGCTACATAACATGTACCCGGAGCTGTCTTAATCTCTTCTATCAAGGTTTCAACTTTGGGCACAGTAGCTGCAATGGGACTGATGGTTGTTTGAGTCTCTGGTAGTCCACTCTCATTCTCTAGGATCCACATGCTTTTTATAGGGGCTGAACTTGAACTTATGAATTAAATGGGAAAAATAACTGGTGTACCATTTCTGTATATTTTAGATTTTTTAATTTGGCATTAATCTTTGCCATGGGACTCCCCCACTCCCTTAATACAAGTTTTGATTTACTGTCTTAGCCAGTTTCACAAGTTTTCACTTGGCTTTTCTCACTGTGAGAGGACAAGGAACCAATAAGGGGGCTCTCCCAGCTACCAAGAATGTCTATGCCAATTATACAGTCAGAGACTTAAGAAATGTCCACTGGTTGGGTCCATGCACAAATTAGACTTATTGGTAACCAAATCTGGGCCAATATTTCATTTATTACCTGGTCCTCCCAATATTCCCCCATTTAAAAAGGGGGACATGATGACACTTCAGGTATCAGTGCCAACTCAGATCTTGTGTCCAACAATTCTTGAAATATATGAGTATTCCTCTTTTCTTGGTTTACTGGATTAAATAACAGTAGATTTTGGTGGGGGGGAGGACTGTATACTCTTGCTGAAGTGTTCTGCCCTTCCCTCTGGAGACCTGGCACTGTCCACCAATGAGTTCCTTTCTCAAAACCGGTTTTGATCTGGAAACTAGGAAAGGAACCATTTAGTTTTTATTGGGACAGTGGGCCAAAGTCTTTTTGATATTCTTTTGATTGTATAGTATAAGTCAGAAGTTGGCAAACTTATTCTGCAAAGGTCTATATAGCAAACATTTTAGGCTTTGAGGGCAATAAGGTGACTATAATAACTAGTAAGTTCTTTCATTGTAGCACAAAAGTGGCCACAGATAACATGTGAATGAATCAACATGGCTGTGCACCAATAAAACTTTGTTTATGGATACCAAATTTGAATCATATAATTTTCACCTATCATGAACTACTCTTTGTACTTTTTTTAGCCATTAAAATGTGTGAAAAACTTTCTTGGCTCATAAACTGTATCAAAACAGGTGGTAGGCTGGATTTGGCCTTAGTTTGCTGACCCATGGTTTAAGCACTGCCATTGTTGGCTGCCCACCTATCTTGTTCCTAGGGATGCGGTATTCTTTTAACAGTTTCTGTAGCTCTCTGCAAGTCAGACCTTCTTAGTTGCCACTATGACTCTAATCACAATAATATAATTGTGCCTTGATTCCAATAGTCAAGCACCACCACTTGGATTTACTGTCATCCTCAGTTCTATAAAGGAATCCAGTTTGTAAAATAATTTCCTGTTAAATCCGGTCTAGAAAAGGACAGTCACCACTGAGCTTCTCAATGGTTCTGGTGCCCATCTCACCAGTATTCCCAAGTGCATTGTAAAACATGACATTCTCCACATTCTCTACATCTTCACACAGAATATAATTGGCTGTTGGTATTTAGCTTTGTATAGCAAGTATACTCTAGGCATGCACACACTTTTTTAGCCTTTTTTGTCTCTCCTTTGATCATCTGCCATAATAGTTTTGGCATATCTAGTTCACTGAGTTTAGGCCACTGCTGCTTTCTCCATATTGCCAAGAGCCATCCTAACTCTGTGTTATCATTGTCTCCTTGGGTTTTTGCCAGCATATTCAATCCTACATCTTGAGAAGGGATTTCTATGACAGAAACTCCTCTTTGTCCAACTTAATGATCTGTCCCCCCCTAATAAGCAACCCCAGGTTTCATCTCCACAGTATATTGTCCCAACTCCTGCTGATATGTGTTGGCTATAATGTTGATTATGATTCTTTAATCTGTGCCTATTTTATCCTGTTATGTATCAAATTACCAGATGTTATAAACCATAATCTCTCCAAGTCTCAGCTTTCCATCTATAAAATAAAGTATATTCTTCATGATATTGATTTGAAAATAACAGAACTCCCATGCTAACTAATTTTGGCAGAAAAGGATTTGCTAAAAGACAGAGTCTTTATGGAGGGCAGAGACCCATGCTTGAAGATGATACATCTGAGAAAAATGCCTGAATGACTGTGCCTCCTAGTAGAGACTCCTGTGCTGCCACAGTGGCTAGAAACAGATACTAAATCTAGTATCACAGATGATGTGTATGATGCAACCCATGAACCACTGTCTTTGCCTTCAGCCCTCATTTATTCTTCAGGCTCACCAGAAAGTAGATTCCACATGCCTATCCCTACACATTGCTCCCTTCTGAACAGAGTACCAAGAGAGCATGACTGATTGAAGAAGCTTAGATGAAATACCTGTGTCCTAGTTGCTAGAGAGTCTGGAAAAAGTGGTTCTGGCTTCTACCTTATAAAGGAAAGATTCAGAATGTGGGAAAGCCCACAAGCAAAGGAAGGCTTTAAATGACGCTAGGTGGCCACACATATGACAAAAGTGTACTAGAAAAGGAGATCTATGAACAGTAGAAACCTAATACTCAAATAGAGTAAGTAATCAAGATAATCTCTAAGCAGCCCCCAGCTCTTACATTCATTGCTTCTATGATCCTGATGAGAACATGTCTTTGCATTTAGAACATGTGGATGCATAAAATTATGATATTTGTAAAACTCTCTGATATGATTTTATAAATTTTGCTGTCTAATTCCATTTAGTATCAAATGCATGTCACACACACACACACACACACACACACACAACTAACCTGGTTTATCTGATTTTAAAGCTAACGAAAAAAACTCACTCCCCACTTCCTAATGAGAAACTTTAGATCACCACAAGTAAGATTATTTAAATATGGTAATTTGTAAGGTGAAACAATTCTAGTCTCAATGATTTTTTTCAGACATATTCTTAAAACCTCTTTGGCTACCTAGTCAATTAAATGATTTGGAGATTGTTCAAGGAATTTAACCTTTAGGTTACCCTTTTTTTTTTTCACTTACAGTTACTCAAATTTCAGCTCAATGTATCTGATCAGTTATCTTGTCTCTGCACTAAAATACCTAAAGATTATGACTTCTTTCTATAAGCAACAAACATTCACTAAAAATACAGTTCTTAACTGGGGAGGGGCCATGCCCACCAGTTGAAAAACATATTTTCACCCATCCTACTTCTTCATCCTTTAGCAGCTTGGCAAATGGGCTTTGGCTTGGCATGGGCTTTGCATCTAGGGCAGACTACACAATATCCATTCTCCCTTTCTTCCTCCTGTTAGATTCTGGAAGCAAAGTGCCCAGCCCCCTTTGTAGCTGGAGGTAGACAAAGCAAGTGGAAGTTTGAAAGTGGAGCTTCTAAGAAGATATCTTAAAAGGAACTGACTTACCGGGGAGGTTTATCCTTTTATATCTTGGCCACCTTCTTTTCTTTTCTCTCTGGGATTTGGAGGTGAGAGACAGAAGTCTTGCATCCATCTGTGTCCTTGAAGATGAAGGCAGCGCCATGGATAGCTAAACAGAAAGGTAGAAAGATTCTGGGTCCATGACAACTTCCTGGAACTGCTGTAATAGTACCATGTAGCTTACCTATGGACTTTCATTTTTTTTTCTATGAGAGTAAACCACTACTCTTTAAAACAAACAAACAAACAAACAAACAAAAAACCTTTTTTTAAAGGCTACTGTGAAATAAGTCATACAGAAAAAGACAGATACCCTATGTTTTCACTCTTACGTGGATCCTGAGAAACTTACCAGAAGACCATGGGGGAGGGGAAGAAAAAAAAATAGTTAGAGAGGGAGGGAGCCAAACCATACGAGACCCTTAAAAACTGAGAATAAACTGAGAGTTGATGGGGGGGTGGGAGGGAGGGGAAAGTGGGTGATGGGCATTGAGGAGGGCACCTGTTGGGATGAGCACTGAGTGTTGTATGGAAATCAATTTGATAGTAAATTTCATATTTAAAAAAATAAAAATAAAAAAATAAAATCTACTGTCTGTAATACTGTCAGCCAAACACATTTTCTAAACAATAAAAATCAGATTCAACTTGGTTCAAATCTCTTGGTTCTATGCCTCTCTAGCTATAGAGTTCTGAGTCTGTCATTCACCTCTCTGAGATTCATTTTCATTATGCAGAAAATGAAGATGCCTGTTTTATTGTGTTGCTCTGAGATTCCAATGAGCTAATATGTGGGAAGTACCCTACCCGGTTTCTTGTACAAAGTTGATTCCCAATGAATGTTAAGTTCTTCTGACTTTCTCTTTGTAGTTTTTCTCTTAGTGGTAACTTTGGGAGCAATAAAATCTTCCTAAGGGGCTACTGAATCACAGGACAAAAAGAAATTGTATATTGTAAAGTCCTATGGGGAGTGTATTTTGTTTAATTTAAAATAGTTGAAAAATTAGTTGTTTTTATACAGGTTGTATTTAAACTTTCTATTAACTAGACTAACCAGACTACCTTTTTAGTTAAGAAACATGACATTGCTAAAAGAATAATCAGTTCTCTGAGACTGAAGGGCCTCAACGGAAGGCAGCTGACCAGGGACCTAATTTAAGCTTGTAGGAGGAATTAAAATTTCAGACCTGGGTTTTACTACACTACTTAGCTTTTCAAAATGTATGCATCCTAATGTTTTTCCTCATTTTATCTTCTGTATGCCTTTTACCAACCACAAAAACTTTGCTGACTTTCACTGACCATCACCTGTACTAAACATTATAAGAATAATAAGTATATACACTTATATAGCAATTTACTTCCAGTATAGTACAAGATTAAGAACACAGGTTTGGTGTTAATGAATCTGGATTAATTAGAGATTACTAGATATACACATCTTAAACCACACCTATAAATTCTTCTTAAGTTTTTTTAATGTCTATTTATTTTTGAGAGAGGCAGAGCATGAGCAGGGGAGGGGCAGAGAGAGAAGGAGACACAGAATCCGAAGCAGACTCCAGGCTCTGAGTTCTCAGCACAGAGCCCGACACAGGGCTCAAACCCACAAACCATGAGAATATGACCTGAACCGAAGTTGGACCCTTAACTGACTGAGCCACCCAGGTGCCCCCACACTGATAAATTTCTAATGGCGAACTATTGGGCAAGGTGGTAAGACCAGTTAAGATACAGAGAAGACACCCTGCATTATATCTTTATACAGCGGAGGGCTAGGTTCTAGTACCTTTGTGGGGATTGAGGTTCTGGAGTCTGCTGGAGTCTCCAACTCCTTGTCCTTCACTGAGTAAAAGAACAAATTTAGTAATAGTAGCAGCAGAAACAGCATCAAGGGGAATGGTAACCATCATCATAATAAGTTTCTTTAACATTTTCAAAATCCATTCACTGTGCCGCTATGGAGGCATACCCCCCCACATCCCCCTTCACGGGAGAACCTTCTGTTTGGAGTACAATAAACTGACAGCTTCCAGCCACATACCTTGCAGGATCTGCACACAGCGGTAGAGCCAGGCCATTCCTGCCCAATGGAGCACTTCTCTAACAGGCAGTCTATGCTCCCAGCTCTCCATGGGCCTGCCTGAGACTTTCTCGGAACTGCACTGCAGGACAAGGCTCTTTCTACCCAAGCAGCCTTTCTTCTGTCTTCCCATTTATGGATGTCAGACTTGCACTGTGGCCTGAGGGTTCTCGTTGACCACTCACGCTCTCTTTCTGCTTTATCCTTTTGTATTCGTTTGCAAAGTATCACAGACGGAGTGGCGTATACAACACAAGTTTGTTCTTCCACCAGCTTGGAGGCGAGAAGTCTGAGATCAAGGCGTTGATGGGATTGGTTTCTTCTCAAGTGTCTCTCCTTGGCTTGTAGATAGCAGCCTTGTCACTGTGTCCTCACGTGGTCTTCCTTCTGTGTGCGTGTCTGGGTCCTGATCTCCTCCTCTTCCTCTCAGGACAGCAGCCACCTTGGATTAGGGACCACGCTAATGACCTTAATCAGCTCTTCAAAGAGCCTATCTCCAAATTCAGTCACATTCTGAACTCCTGGGATTCAGAGTTCAACAGATGAATTTGGGAGGACTCTAGTTCAGCCCATAGCACCGCCACCAGAATTTCTTTCAGTAACTCTCTTGTGCTTCTCATTCGGTCCTGCATCTGTTTCCCAAGACCTCAAGTGACCAGTGCCCAAAGGTTATTTCCCCTAATCGCCTGAACAAGCCTGTTTTAGAAGTGAAAGGTGAAATAAGTTCACCAAGCCATCATTACCAGTACACGTGGTGGCCAGAATCTACATCTTCCCTCAGCTGGATGCGATTTTGTCTACGTCTTGCTGGAGTAAACTGTTTGTTTCACGTAGTTGAGCTAAGATGCAAAAATTTCCCTCCAGGCCTTCTTACACTGAATTGGCCATAACACTATATAGTTTGGTGCGTCTTTAACAAACTCACGTTGTTTATCATTTTCTCTGCTTTAATTACTAGTAGCCTTTCCCTTTTTTTTTTTTTTTTTTTGTTGTTGTTGTTGCAAATGAATCCCATTTCCAGACTCCTGTTTTGAAGGCTGGGATTTTGTTCTTTTTCCTCTCTGTTCTTCTATAGCGCCCAGGGTAGACACTGACTCTGTTCCCCTACAGTGTCTAGTAGAATGACTTCACACAGTAGATGCTCAGTGAAGACAGCTTGCTTGAACAACCACTGCGTGTGCTCGGGTGCCTGTTCTGACCTGCGTTCCTAATGCCTAACCCCACACCTAGCGTATGCTACTTCTCAATATAAATGTATTACGTGAAAAATGTGTTACTATTTCCTGAGCAATTACCGTGTGCTAGACGTAGCATTTTCTCACTTAAAACCCATAACAGTCCCTTAACAGGTGGTACTGCTATTATCTCCATGATTCGGATGTGATCTGAGGAGGTTCTATTGCTTGTTAATGTCACAGAGTTAGTGACAGATCTAGAATGCAAACCAAGGCTGTTCGATTTTCGATTTAACAACTGCTTCACACTGCAGAGTATCTTCAGTTGGTCGATGGCTTTCCCAACACAAAGCTGTAGAAGAAAACGAATTAGAGAGAACTCATTACCTTTCAAAACCTTGAAACAACTCCTTGGCCTCTATTTTTCAGTCATACAAAGTATCATGACTCATTAACAGCAGGAGTCCTGTTGTTGTGTTGCAGGATTACAGTGTTGTAAGGTATCCTTGAGAGAAACTAAAAATAGTTCTTTAAGACTTTCAGTGGGGGAAAACTTTGGGGAAGGATTTTTAGGAGTCAAAGTTGACCTTTAATACTTACTTTGTTTTTGTTTTGTTTTGTTTTGTTTTGTTTGTCATGGATCATTTGATTTGACAACTGATAGACAATTAAAACTATGGCCAGATTTCAAGTTTTTCACTATAAAAGTTACCTTCTCATGAGCATTGTGAAATAGGACTCTGCCACAGCCGAAAGTAGGAGAGGCAATGTGTTTCATTCAAAATATTTTTTTTTTTGAGGATCTAACTGAAAAGATACAGTGTGGGAGTTAGTGAGAATCCAAAAAGGAATCACTTAAGAGTCACTATCTTCCAGGAGTTTGAAGTCTTGTGGGAAAGACTGACATGTAAATTAAACATCCAAACTCTTTTCTGAGTGCCCTCTGTTTCAGACACTGTGCTAAGTAGGGCAAGGACTAGGGTGAGACAAGTTAAGCACTCATCTTGGGTGTATAATTTACAAGGACAACGCCCCAAACTCAGTATTCAAGATAAATAATATGTCATGTTTTAAATAATTTTAAACCAAAGCAAATGCAAGCAAATCCATGATGGGAAAAACCAATTTTAAATAAAGATAGGATCAGTATTACTGATTTTTCCTTTTGCCTCAGGCTCAGCATGGCGCTGGAACTAAGCACTTGACATATACATCAAATGCATATGTTTCTGCCATCCAAACCACTTGCCTCCAATTAATTTCTCAGGAAGATGACTGGAACTTTGGAGAAAGAAGGTTTTCCTTTAATGTAATGGTTAAGAACACAGGTTTCTGGCTCAGGCCCACCTGAGTTCGAAGCTTGTCTCTGATGCTGATTCATTATGCCCTTGGGTGAGGCACTTCATCATCCTAAGCCCTTGATTCCCTTTCTCTAAAATGGAGCTAATAGTACTCAGCTCCTGGAGTTGTTGTTTTAAATGACCTAATACAGGGGCGCCTGGGTGGCTCAGTTGGTTGAGTATCCAACTTCAGATCAGGTCATGATCTCAGGGCTCGTGGGTTCGAACCCCACGTAGGTCTTTGCGCTGACGATGCAGAACCTGCCTCAGATTCTTTTTCTCTCCCTGCTCTTCCCCCGCTTGTGTGCACGCAGGCCCTCAAAAATAAATAAACATAAAAAAATTACAAAATAAATGAGCTAATACATGTAGAATGCCTAACTAATGTGTTTGATACGACTCTCATATAATAAATGACAGGATGTAGTAAGATATTAGTGATGCAAATATTATGCATCGCGATTGTAAAATTGAGAGTCATTTGTGCCAGGGGGTGGGGGGTGGGGTATTATTAAAGGTTTAACAGAGGAAGTTATGTTGAGTCTTGAAGAAACTTGAAGTAAAAACTTAACAAGTGAGGGAATGCATTTGAGACCAAGTCTCTATTATAAGAGAAGCATGAAATCGTGAATGTAAACGGCAAATTGTGAGTAGAGCATGTAGTCTACAGAGGATGGTAAGAGGGAATAGAGATTAGCCCTCGGAGTTCTGTCTACCATCTATTTAATGGGAAGTGCTAGAAGGTTTTTGAGGAGGGGAGCGCCATATACTGACCTGACTTTTAAAAAGATGACTGGCCCCAGGACGAAAGACTGATGGCTGAGTTGACGTTTTCAGGGGTAATAAAACTTCATATACATGGATATAGAGACTGTTTCATGGATTACATGAAAGAAGAAACTGGTTTGCAGTTACATTTACAGCAAGTGATATTTTTGAGTGTCCCACTGAGGAGAATAGTAGATCATATTTTCAAAATGTAATCCTAACTGGAGAATTCAGGAAGACTCAAAAGTCCTATTGCAAAGAGCTCCGCTGTATCTTGAGGAAGATATGGTACCGGAGATGTCCTGTAATTAACCTGGACCCTACAACCCAGGGCTCAAGCAATGATTCTGCCTAAAGCAATCAGTTTGTGGGCACGTCGTAATTTGTTTTACTGAACTTGTATTTTTCAAGTCTTAGTTATTCTTAAAATAAGGTTGTAGCAAAATTAAGCAAAGTGTGAAGAAAATTAGCCATAGTCTCACCATTCTGATACAACTGTTTTATTCTCCGGGCTTCCTGCTGGTTCATTTGTATGTATGTGAATTTTCACTCAGTGTAATCAAAGCACATGTCTAATTTTGCAGTCTTTTTTTGAAGCCTAATGTTAGAGTACCATTTTCATTATTCTTTTGCCAAAATGTACACCATTCAATAATAATCCACTCCCTCCTCACTAAAAGATGGATAGTCTATCATAGGAAAGAGAAGAGGTTAAAACACCTGAGATTAGAGTTGTAGAAATTAGGGTTGGAAACCCAGCTCACTTCTTCTAGATGGCTGAATTTGGCAAAGTTATTTACGCCTCAGTTTCTTTGTCTGTAATGTGAGTAATGGCAAATTTTGCATGTGCTGGGAGGTGGAAATGAGGCATAAGGTTCATAAAGTGTACATATGTAAGCATAAGTTAAATACTCAATAAAAGGTAGCAACACTTATTATTCCTGTCAGTCACTATACCAGCAGTCTGGTATATTTTTTTTATTAAAAAAAAAAAAGTTTGTTAAAGACTTACTCTATACTAGATACTGTGCTGATCACTGTGGTGCAAAACTCAGGGTCCCTGCTTTCTAGGGGCTCTCAGTTGAGTAGGGGGTGATAGTTCTGTAAATGGATGACTGCAATGAAACCTGTTAAGTCTATTTTTGGTATCTCTGTCCTGCTTCACAGGTACTAGCATCCTGGTTTTTGTGTTGTCTTCACTATGAGCTGCTGGGTCTTTCTAAATCCCTTTGCAAATTTCTTGAGTCGGATTAGCATGGGTCCAGGGCCTACCGGCCTTACCCCGAACACTTTCTGTGAGTGGGGCTGCTCCAGAAGGTAGCTCTGTGACCAGAAGAGTAGGCACGACTGTCAGACAATCAGCTTGCGAACGCCAGCTTGGCCACGTGTGAGACTTTGAGAGAATTCCCTAACCTCTCTGAGTCTCAGTTTCCCCAAGTGCTCATTGAATGGGGGTAATGCCTGCCTCGAGGGGTAATTGTGAGTATTAAGTGAGATAATATTTGTGATGCTCTTAGCTCATGCCTGGCCCATAGTCAGCACCGTGTAAATGGAAGCTCTTATAATCAGTGTTTATCTTGTAGCTCTGTGAACCATCATTGGCTTCACCTCATCTGTACTTTGCTCTGACTCATGAAATGCCAGTGCCTTGAGAGGTAATGAGAGAGGTCCAACCAAACCCCAAAAAAGACATCTGACACCCACTGTGTTTGCCAAATACTACCTTAACTACCTTAACTTGACTTCCTCCATGATTTCCTGTTTATAACCTGTATCCTTCTCAAATTTATGCTTCTTCACATGACTAGCTGTCCCTCCATCCTCTCCACCTGTCCACTGTCCCTCTGGTCAAAATCTGATATCTGTGGGTCTGCTAAGCAACTCCATCTACAGTCTGGCCAAATCTGCCATTGGCTTCACAGACCACACTGGATATTCTGGATCCACGTCTCAGATTCCACACATGGTCCATGCACCCACCACAGCCTCTTCTTGGCCTGACAGGCCCTCTCAATACCATCTGCTTCTCTGCCTGACGGGAGGTTGCTTTCTTATTTCTACTTTTGATGTTTTAGGTGGCAAAGAACAGCTGAGTGGCAGAGTATCAATAGGGAGTTGGTTCTCCTAGGGAAAAAAAAAAACAAAAACAGCTCTTTTTCTCAGTATTCTTTTGCCTGTACAGTGTCTACTCTTTCTGTTCGCTAATCCCCTCTACTCTCCACATGAACACTATTTGTTACAATTGGACAAGGCTGGTGGTTCAGTGTACAGGTGCTTTGTAACATGCGTCCTCGTGATATGCATGCACACGTATACATTTGTGTTGATATTAAATTCACGTAACATGCCATTCACCATTGTAACCATTTCCAAATCTATAATCCAATGACTTTTAGTTCATCCACAATGTTGGGCAACCATCACCACTATCAGGTTCTAGAACATTTCTACCTCCCACAGGAAGAAATCACTTCCCATTTCTCACTTGCTCCAGTCCCTCCAAACCACTATCTGCTTTACATCTCCATGAATTTGCCTATTCTGGACATTTTAAGTAAATGGAATTGTACAATATATGACCTTTTAAGTCTGACTTCTTTCTTTTTTCCTGTTTTATTTTTTTAATGTTTATTTACTTTTGAGAGAGAAAGAGCAAGAGAGAGAGAGAGAGAGAGAGAGAGCAAGTGGGGGAGGGGCAGAGAGAGAGAGGAAGACACAGAATCTGAAGCAGGCTCCAGGCTCTGAGCTGTCAGCACAGAGCCCGACGTGGGGCTCGAATTCACAAACCGTGAGATCATGACTTGAGCCAAAGTCAGACTCAACCAACTGAGCTGGCCAGGCTCCCCCTGACTTCTTTCATTTAGCATTATGTTTTCAAGGCTCATTCATGCTGTAGCATGTATCACTCCTTTTATGGAAAAATAATATTCCATTTTATAGATATACCACATTTTGTTTATGCACTCATCAATTGGTGAACACCTGAGTTGATGTCACCTTTTGGCTACGGGGAACAGTGCTGCTGTGAACATTCCCGTATACATTTTTGTTTCAATATCAGTTTGGGGATGTATAGCTACAAATGGAATTGCTGGGTCATACTTTATGCAATTTCACTTCAATATTTTGTCACAATTAATTAGGTTTGCTAAAGTCACAAAATTCATATCTTATTACATATATAATTTAATCTCATGAGATTCCAGGGTACTAAAGTAAATATTTGGTTCTATTGGTATGCTGGGTCTCAAATTTTCATTCTGGAAAAATTTTCCGGGAGAGTCAATATCTTGCATTGAAGTAATATTTGTGTTACTCAGAACTACAACAACAACAAAAAGAACTCACATAAAACATGCTTTCCAAAGAAAATACTGTATGGAGAAAGCATTGGTGAAAAAAATTATACAGCTTTGGAAGCCCAAAAGAATAGTTCAGTTCTGCCTGGTTTGCCATAGAGGGTGAATAATGAAATACAGAATCCTTTCTTTTAGTAATTTGGAACTGGCTGGCAATCTTCATTTTGCTGTTCTCTCCTCCAAAAGCCAATGAATAGATGAGGAAAATGGATGGAAATGAGGATTTGAATCACCTCCTAATTGTTTTACTCCGTTCAAATGGCCACAGTTACCATCCACACATTTTTGTCTGCTAAGGAATCACCAGATGATAGAAAACAGTCATCTTTTTAAAGGATTCCCTTATTCCCTCTATTTTTGTCCCATATATAAACTGGCACACAGTCTTCTAAATGCACACTTGCACTTTGTTATTGGTATCTAAACCTAAATCAGACTCTCCTCATCAAGTTTGATTTTATCTGCTTCATTGAGATTGAATCTAATAGCCACCGAATACATGCTGTGGGCAAAATAACATTAATGTGCACCGAGGCAAATGCCTATGCAATGAAGGGACATTTTAATAGTGGCATGCTGAATAATCAATTCCACTTTAAGACACAGATCAATATTATCTTTGAGATGTCTAAATAGCCATCAAATATGAACAGAACAGGTCTAGAAAGCAGAAAAATGAGAAAGAAGATTGTTTTTGACAACAACATGAGGCTTCTAATGATTTTGAATAGGGCAATTGGCTTGTCTGGAAAATTAACTGTTATATTTTTCTCATTGACAAGTCTAAATTAGTTAAGTTTTGTTTTCATTTTTGTTTTCGTTTTGGGTTTTTTTTTATGCTTTAAATATTTTATTATGTGAGAAAAGGATACTATGTATTTCCTGTAGCCTATCTCCTGGGGCTTTACATTTGTTTTTGGTTGTTGTTGTTGTTTAATTTTTTGAAAAGCTTGTTTACTTTTCAATAGTTTTAGATTTATAGAATCTATACAATTTATACAATTACCAAACTAGTAAGAGAGTTCCCATATACTTGTATACATCATACCTACTTCCCCCTACTATTAGATCTTAAATTAGTATGGTAGCCTTGTCACAATTAATGAGTCAATAATACATTATGGTTAACTAAGGCCCATTTTGTTCATACATCTTAGTTTTTAAGTTAATGCCCTTTTTCTGTCTCAAGATTGCATTAGGGTATACATTGCATTTAGTTGTCATGTTTCCTTAGATGCATCTTGGCTGTGATAGCTACTCAAACTTTCTGTGTTTGATCATTTTTGACAGTGTTAGGTGCACTGCTCAGTATTTTGTAGAATATCCCTCAAATGGGATTTGTTCGCTGTTTTCCTCATGATTAGACTGTGGTTGTGGGTCCTTGGGAAGAAGATTATAGATGTAAAATGCTGTTCCCATCACATCATATCAAAAGTACATATCCTCAACATGACATCACTGCTGATCTTAACCTTGATCACTTGGCTGAGGCAGGGTTTTTCAGCCTTCTCCATTGTAAAGTTCCTCTTTTATCCCACTTTGTATACTGTGCTCTTGGAAGGAAGTGACAACACCCATCCCACACTTACAGGAGGAAGAGTTAGGCTTCATCTCCTTGAGGGAGGTATGTACATAAAACATTTGGAATTCTTCCATATGGGATATTTGTTCTTATTTATTCAGCCAGTTGTTTACTTATATCAGTGTGGACGTCTTAATATTTATTTTAGACATAGACCTATGTCTAAAGGAGTCTTGGCTCCTTTGTCCATTTGACATATTCCCCCAATACTCTGTGTGTGTGTGTGTGTGTGTGTGTGTGTGTGTGTACGCGTGTGCACGCATGTGCGCATGTTGAGTACATCCTTGCTTTCTGGCACTACAAGATGATCCAGGCTCATTTTGTACATTTCCCACCCTAATTGTAGGATCAGCCATTTCTCTAAGATGCTGTGGGTTTTTGTAAATGGAAAATGGTATTAGAAACTAGGATCTGGGTGCTAGGTATACTCATTTTTACTGTGTCATTGCTTTTAGGCCCTCTAAGATGACAGAACAAGGAAATATACGTGTGTATACTAATCTGTATGTGTTCACATATCTGTAATGATTTCTGTATGTATCCATCTGATCTGTATGAGTTCAAACTGATCTCTCCAACTCTAATCCATTACCACATGGATTGTTCTAACTTTCGCTCATTGCTTATCTGAAATCTCCCACTCCAAGGGTGAGAAACCAGACTCCCACTATCATTCCTTTACATAATTGTTCAATTCCAGCAGACATGGATGGTGGTTTCATAATTGTTAACGTGCACCTGCACAAGAAACAACCTGATCAGCCAGGAAACAGTGCATATGTACATTTCCTTTACATTTGGTCTTACAGACTCCACTCATTTTTAGTTATTTAGGTCAACAACTTCTTCCTTCGCTTCTTCCAGTGACAGTGTTTCATATATTTGTAATGTGATTAAGAGTCTCTTGGGGCGCCTGGGTGGCGCAGTCCGTTAAGCGTCCGACTTCAGCCAGGTCACGATCTCGCGGTCGGGGAGTTCCAGCCCCGCGTCGGGCTCTGGGCTGATGGCTCAGAGCCTGGAGCCAGTTTCCGATTCTGTGTCTCCCTCTCTCTCTGCCCCTCCCCCGTTCATGCTCTGTCTCTCTCTGTCCCAAAAATAAATAAAACGTTGAAAAAAAGAAAAAAAAATTAAAAAAAAAAAAAGAGTCTCTTGTCAGAGTCTGCATTCCTTCCTGAGATTGCCTAAATGATTCCTTACATTTGCATACATTAAGGTTTACTCTTTGTGCTGTAATGTTCTATGGATTTTGACAAACGCACAGTGTCATATCCTACACAATAGTTTTGCCACGCTGAAAAATACTCTGTGCTTCACTCTTCAGTCCTCCTTCCACCAAAGCCCCTGGCAACTACTTATCTCTTTACCCCCTCTCTAGTTTTGCCTTCTCTGGAGTGTCCCACAAATGGAATCATATAGGAAGTAGCCCTTTCAAGCTATCTTCTTTCACTTCTCAATGCGCATTTAAGGTTCTTCCATGCCTTTGCATAAATGGGTAGCTCATTCTTTTTCATTGATGAATACCATTGTATCATATATATCATATGCATATACTACAGTTTATCCATTTCCTTATTGAAAGACATTTTGGTTGCTTCCAGTTTGGGGCGATGAATAAAACTGTAATAAACATACGCCTGCAGGTTTTTGTGTGGACATTTCTTCACATTAATTGGGTAAATACCTAAGAATGCAATTTCTCAGTCGCATGGTAACACTATGTTTAGCTTTTAAGGAACTGCCAGACTATCTTCGTTTTTTAAAATTTTTTTAATGTTTATTTTTGACAGAGAGAGAGAGAGAGAGAGAGAGAGAGAGAGAGAGAGAGAATGAGCAGGGGAGGGGCCGAGAGAGAGGGAGACATAGAATCTGAAACAGGCTCTAGGCTCTGAGCTGTCAGCACAGAGCCTGACGCGGGGCTCAAACTCACAGACCGCGAGATCATGACCTGAGCCGCAGTCGGTCGCTCAACTGACTGAGCCACCCAGGTGCCCCCAGACTATCTTCTAAGTGGCTGTACCATTCTGCATTCCCATTAGCAATAAATGGACATTCTTGTCACTTAGCATCTTCACCAATAATTGGTATTGTTATTTAAAAATCCATTTTAGGAGTGCCTGGGTGGCTCAGTCGGTTGAGCGTCCGACTTCGGCTCAGGTCATGATCTCACAGCTCATAGGTTCGAGCCCTGCGTCAGGCTCTGTGCTGACTTTTCAGAGCCTGGAGTCTGGTTCGGATTCTGTGTCTCCTTCTCTCTCTGCCTCTCCCCCACTCATGCTCTGTCTCTCTCTGTCTCTCAAAAATAAGTAAAATGTAAAAAAAAATAAAATAAATCCATTTTAGGGCCACATGGGTGGCTAAGACTCTTGATTTTGGCTCAAGTCATGACCCCAGAGACGTGGGATTGAGCCCCTGCCTTGGGCTCTGTGCTCAGCGTGGAGTCTGCTTGGGGTTCTCTATTTTTCTCTCCTTGCCTCTCTCCCCTGCTCATGTTCACTCTCTCTCTCTCTCTCTCTCTCTCAAAACAAACAAATAAAAAACAAAAATATATTTTAATAGGTGTGTTGTCATCAAAGTACTTAAATTGTGTTTAGTGACCATATATTCATCAGAAAAATATACACATCAAAAATGTATGTGGATTTATGACTGGATAGTTTTGATTGTTAGAGGCTTCCTTTTTTTTTTTATTTTAAAGAGAGGATACGAGTGGGAGACAGGGATGGGGAAGGAGGGAGGGAGAAAGAGAGAGAGAGAGAGGGAGAATCTTAAGCAGGCTGCATGCTCAGCACAGAGCCCAACAAGGGGCTTGATCCCACAACCCTGGAATCATGACCTGAGCCGAAATCAAGAGTCAGATATTCAACCAACTGAGCCACCCAGCTGCCCTGAGGCTTCCCTTTTTATAATACGTTTTGCACCACCAAAACTTTACATTTATCTCACATTTCTTCCTGAGGATATAAAATGCAGAATAGTGTAGTAGTTACTTACTTTAACTTTGGAATGAAGTAAATCAAATTTTAATCTGGACTCTCCGACTTAGTACTTCTGAGACTGTGGGTAACTATTAACTTGCTCTGCTTCAGTTTTCTCTTTCTAAACCAGAGACAAAAATGGAACTCAGCTAAGAAGGTTATATGAATTTAATGAGCAAATGCGTGGAAAGCATTTAGCACAAGGCCTAGAACATGGCAACCATATGGTTATCATGGTCATTGCTGTATTGCCGCTGTAACTATTCCTACTACTGCTACTGAAGGCTCAAGTTATTTCTTAAAAACTGTACACTTTCAATCCTTCACTTTTGAGCTGCACTGATCTTTTTCACCCAACCATGGCTCATAAAAATAGAATAAACACACTTCACATTCATTACATTTCTTGCAGCATGATTTTTTTTCTACTCCAAAGAGCATGGTGGAATAGATATTTGCAAAGGTAACCTAAGTGTTACAACTCATTGGCTTCCTGTTATTTCTTGTATTACTAATAATCTCTTACATTTTCTCAGTGCTTGAGATTTTACATAGTGTTAGCTTCACAGATATTATCTCATTTGCTTCTTGAAGAGCTTTCTGAGGTAGGCAGGGCATGCTTGTTAACCCCCAGTGAGGTAACTTGTCTAACAGGTAGGCGCAGAGCCTGGGTTTGAATCAGGGTTCTCTGATTCCTGACTTAGTGTACTTCCCAGTAAACTAAAATGAATCCAAATGAACTGAAACATTAATATCCAGATCAATGTGCCTGGGACAGTCATTGGTTCCCATTAATTTTGGCTCATCTGTACAGGATCATGGGTGGCAAGGATCTTTAAAATAGTCTCCATTGCATTTTGGGCTTCAATCAGTGTTAACATCACTAGTCCTCATGTCCCGCTAGTGATCTCCTACATACAATCTAGTGTGTGCATACTGAGATCCCTCACACCATTTCTAAAGCACTTGACTGTTCATGTTAAGTGTAGTAGTCTGGGTCGCCTGGGTGGCTCGGTGGGTTAAGGCAAGCATTTGACTTCAGCTCAGGTCATGATCTCGAGTCATGAGATCAAGCCCTGCAATGGGCTCTGTACTGTCAGCACAGATCCTGCTTTGAATTCCCTGTCACCCCTCTCTCTTTGCTCCTCCCTAATCTCTCTCTTTCTCAAAAATAAATAAACATTTAAAAAATTTTTTTAAAAAAGGAGTGTCATAGCCACATTTCTGCATTCTGTCTGGGATTTATTCTAACCTACCTTCTCCACTTCATATCTGAATCACAGGGCTAAGCTCCTAGCAGCTTTGTTACTGTTATGAGTACATCCTCCTGGTTCTGTCTGATGGACCACAGGTGAACATTTGACCAATGAGATACCCTCTCCTGAGGGAGACCCAGCGACAAGTCAAGAAATGCATGGGATGGATATTATCTTGTACAGGAGCAGAGAAGCAGTCAGGTCTTTTGCAGGAAGGGAAGAAAGTAGAAGCAGAGCAAGACAATGAGATGAAAAAGAGAGAGAGAGAGAGAGAGGGAGGGAGAGAGAGAGAGAAAGAATATATGCGCTCTAGCAGGATTCTATTCCTACTTTCCAGTCCCTTCCAGAGGTCTTGCTTCATTACTTTCCATGGATTTCTTGAGTCCCTTGATTCTTTAAAATCAGTTTCCTGCCCCACGCCTCAAACTAGCTTAGGTTGGTGTCTGTTACTCCAAACAACAGAAGAGCGCTAATTTACACTGGGAGTGAAATTCCCCTGATGCACAAACTTCCTTTTGAGCTTCAGCCAAAGCAGCTTTCAACAGCAGCATTAACTTTCAAGTGTAATGGACCACCACTGAGTCAGTTTGTGGATTCTGCATAGCGGGGGGGTACTCAAAGTACTTAATAGTATTTCCACCTTGGTGTGAACAACCCTTCAGAGCATCCCAGAATCTCAGCACGAGGGGCCCCTTTTCAAGTCAGCCATTCAATCCTTTGCCCCAATCAGAACTCTGTCCTTCCATCTTCCAGACAGTTTTTGCTGGAAATCTTCCGTGGCGGGGCTGCAAAGCGCAAGAAAAGAGGGAGAACGGATTTGGGAGTAACACAGGCTTTTGTTCAAAACCTGATCTGGAACTTTGTAACCTTAAAATCTTAGGCAAATTATTTACCATTCTGGATGATCCTGCCTTTCCTCACTTGCAAAATGGAGATTAAAACCTCCTACTTCATGGATTTTTGTAAAAGGGGGTTTTATGAAATTCAAGCATGAGAAATAGCAGCTCCAGTGCCTAGTCCATAGTAGATACTCAATAAATATATCCACTCCAGCCTTTTCAAGTAACTCATTGATCATCTTCACCTTGAATTAGAGATTCCTCCCATGTCATCTGTGGCATTCCTGTGTAAAATATATATGCCTGCGTTTGAAAGTCTGAGATGAAATACTTCAGCTATAGCTTTCTTAGATATCTCATGATAAGGAACTCTGTGATAACTTCCACAGATTCCTTTAAAAATTTTTTAATGTTTTTTAATTTATTTTTGAGACAGAGAGAGACAGAGCATGAGCAGGGGAGGGGCAGAGAGAGGGAGACACAGAAGATGAAGCAGGCTCCAGGCTGTCAGCACAGAGCCCAATGTGGGGCTTGAACTCACCGACTGTGAGATCATGACCTAAGCCAAAGTCAGAAGCAAACTGACTGAGCCACCCATGCGCCCCATATAGATTCCTTTAAGATAGGGGGTTGAACTGGTGGACACTTGAGATGTCTATACCATGAGATACTGTAACTCTATTGTGCACATTTTAGGTTATGATTTTATTTATATGAAATAAATCATAATACTCTCCACTCCATCTAAGAACAGTAAGCACTTCTTCATTCTCTGTGGTCTCTTTCCTGTGGCAGGGAAATCATTGCCTCCAAAAGAATCTATTTCATTTTGGAAAGATATCGTTGCCAAGCATCTCTGTGTATTCGAACAAAATCCACTCCCAGTTATTTTCTTCTCTTTGTCAGAGACCCTGGTCCCAGGACGACAAGACCATGTGAAGCTTCCCTCTTTTCATGTCAGGTTTGTACGGATATGTCTTCCTCATTTCCCCATTTCTTTTCCTTTTCTAAGATTCTGTGTTCGCTACTCAGCTTCTTTCCCTCCTACTCAAGTCCCCAACGTTTCGAATTTTGTGAAGCAACAAAGGTGAACACCATTGGCAAAGAAGATTCTGGCCAACAGTGGAGCATTTGGAATGCATGACTGTTTTAGAAATGACCTTCTGTGCTCATAGTCCATTGATATTGCTTCAGGGAACTGGAGTTTTGGGTAAATATTTTCCTGGCTTAGGTTCTTCTACACGCCAAGCTTTGTTCTCTTCTTCCCTCGGCTTGCCCCAGTCCCTGGCTTCCATCGGTTTATGCATTAATGGATTCACTCATTGAATAGTTATTGAGTTGCTACCTCATACAGAACCCTCCGTTAACTCTGATCTATAGTTCAATGATAAAAAATCTGAACCTTGCCTCAAGGAATTCACTGTCTAATGGAGGAGATAAGATACACACACATGCAAACAAAATCCAAGATAAAATAATTGATAGCATGGCTCAATATTTCTCAAGCCCCAAATTACAGCTCTTTAGCAGGTCATGGAATCTATTAGCAGGGCATGGCCAGCATTTTTTTTTTAATGAAATAAATTGGATAGAAAATATTGAAGTGAACTGTACATTAAAGATATGTGTTGTTTTATGAAACATTTATTTAAATTATAAGTGTGTGTGTGTGTGTGTCGCTGTGGTGTAATATATGGCTTTTGAAAAAACATGCATCACACTCAAAAGTTTGAAGAACACTAGCTTAGGAGAGGAACAGATAGAGAAAGGAATCTTAATGTATCAGCTAGGAATCTTACGACAAAGATTCTGATTGATTGGGAATCAGAGGGTGGGACCTCCGATTCTGTGCCTGGTAAGCCTGAGATGCTGTTGGTGCTGGTCCACATCATGGGTTGCTACACAGAGAAACTATTTCCACTGGAAGAACCCGAGGAGGTCCTTGAAGTCATTCATTTGTGACTTTAAGAGCCTCCAAGGAATAAAAGAAAACACGATTTCCCCTTCCCTTTCTGGTTTTCTGTTTTGGTTGATTGATAGAAATCCTAACTTAGCCCATTCTTCTCTAAAGGCTGTTGCTGTCCAGCTCCCCAGTGTTGAATGTTAAACCAAGGGACCAGATAAGCTTCAGATCAGTTACTGTGAAAAGCTCCACTTCAGTCTCTGAGGGTTGGCGTCCAGCTTTCCATTGTATCTCAAACACATGCCCCTTTCCATACAGTGTCCCCTGCAATTAACAGCAGAGTACTTCCTATAAAGGAGGCTTAAAAGAACAGAGTTAGAAAGTTTCATTGATTTCAGCTTTACCTGCCACCACATTTCATCAGGCTTCTACCACTTGCATCTGGATAGCTGCCTTGACCTCCTAATGGTTCTCTCTGCCTGCAATTCCTTCCCTTCCCGCCTGCCCCCCCCACTCCGTCTCCTTCCTCCTCCCTCATCTCTTCCCCCCCCCCTTTTTTTATCCATTCTGTACAGGACATATAGATTATCATAAAATGAAGCTCTCATTTTCTTTTACTGCTTAAAACCCTTCAGTGGCTCCCATCACCCAGGCAAGCTCTCTGCTCCTGCCAAACTTGTTTGCTCCTCTTGTAACACGTCCTTCTTCATCTTTCATTGTGACCTCTCTCCCTCCCCTTGC
The DNA here is from genome assembly GCF_022837055.1 of Prionailurus viverrinus. Classification (NCBI taxonomy): domain Eukaryota; kingdom Metazoa; phylum Chordata; class Mammalia; order Carnivora; family Felidae; genus Prionailurus; species Prionailurus viverrinus. The sequence goes on along the minus strand of NC_062561.1, from coordinate 192,943,280 downwards.
ATGGTCTGGCTTTTCCAGATACCTGAATCCTGCCTACTGTTTAGGGTTTAGCTTAAATCCCAACACTTTTACGAAGCCTTTTTTTTTTTTTTTTTGGAAACCCAGAGGAAACAAACGTCTCCCCCTTTTTGCTGATGTCTCCTCACAATACTGCTGAGTATAATCTGTGTCCTGGTGTGTGGCAGAGAAAGCACTGGTTTGCCAGTAGAAGACCAGACTAACCAATTGGATTATGTGTGACCTTGGACAAGCCATTTGCCTTTTCTGAGCTTCAATGTTTCGGCTTAAATAATGACAAGATTGGAGACAAAGATCTCTAAGTAACTGCACATGTGCCCAATAATAGGTGCATTTTGCTAGTTTTTTGTTTCCCTAGAGATCTATTTTGTAACTATAAAAAAAATCACGTTTCTTGTTAATATCAAATTATTTATTACACATCTTTTGAAGTGTCTTCTAATTTAAAATTTCTCACAGGTATTTGTTTTGTCTTTCTTACTCCAATGAGGAAGGAGCCTCATTTTCTGGTTGGAGCCAGGAGGCCCAAGGAGGGCCTGCTAAAGGGCGCGCAGAACAGAGAACACAACTTGAAACCGGGAAGGGCCCGACGATTCAGGACACTGCCCGGGCATCACTCAAAGTGAGTGCTCAGTAATTATTTGTCACTTGATTGGAGGTTGTCAGGCCCATCTTGCAAGACAACTCCTTTCTCCCGGGAAGGAGGAGCCCCTTGGAGTCTGTTGGTTAACGGGAAAAGTGCTCACTCTGGGAGGAAGGCGGGGCCAGCCGGAACAAGCTCTCTCTGGGAACCCGCATATTCCCTCACTCGGTGTTTCCGAACCCTGTTCTTCTCCCCGGAGAGGTGAGGGGGTTCAAGGATACTTGGAACCCGTCCCTTTGGTGGAGACACGTAGCCGCCTCCGGCCGCGGCTCCCGGCTGATCCTGCGGAGTGGAGCGCCCCCCCCCCCTCCCGCCCCGGGTTTAGCTCAGGCTCCCTCCGTTCTGCAAACGGAGGGGGGAGCTGGGGGAACCTTGCACACCAGTCTTCCCGGAGCTGCAGACCAGAAGCCCTGCGCCCCAGGGAGCCTCTCGGCGGCTTCCCCTCCGCTGCGCGGGTGTGCAGGCTCTCCCCGCCACCCCCACCCGCGGCTCGCCCCAGCTCCCTCCCTCCAGCCCGGCCGGCCGGAGCGCGCACACCGGGGCTCCGGCACGTGGGCGCGCGGGAGGCGGCGGCCGCTGCTGCCGCTGCCGGAGCCCAAGCCCGAGCCCGAGCCCTAGCCGGCGAGATCGCCCTCCATGCTGCGGGCTCTGCGGTCGCCTTCCGCTCAGCCTCTGGCCCAAGCCCAGCCCCGCGAGCCCTGCGAGCTGGTGAAACAGCGGAGGGGAGGAGGACTCGGGCAGGAGGAGGGGCGCGGCGGGCTGGGGCGAGCCGGGCTCTGAGCTAGGGGCGCCCGCAACCGGGAGGAGGCAGCCCGGCTCTCTCGCTCGCTCTGTGCTCCAGCCGCTGCTGGGGGTTCCAGGCGGTGCGATGCCGCTGTGCTCCTTCTAGGCGGCGGCCAGCGGAGGCTTCCTGCAGCCTCACGGCCCACGCCTGCCCCCATTCCACGGGCGAGTCCCTTGTCTATCCCAGAGGACGCGCCCGGCCGCTCGAGCCGAAGCGAGCGCGAAGTCCGAAGTCCACCCTCAGCGCCGCCAACTTCCCCGGGAGCCCCTCTCCCCACTGCAGCCTGCGCCAGCTCTGGGAGCGATGCGCCCCCAGCCGGGCGGCGCGCCCTCTGCCAACTCGCCACCCATGGGATCGACTGCCCTCGGCTGCCCCGCTTGGAGCGCGTAGCCTTCGCCGCGTGGCCCGGGAGACGAGCGAGACACCCAGGCGTTCCACGGATTCCACGCGCTTCAGTCTGTTGGGGTCCCCTGCGGGGGCAGCGTTCATACCCAGGGGTGAGTAGCCCGTTCGTGGCGGCGAACCTTTCCCCCAGCTAGTTGCTTGCAGGGAAGGCAGGGAGACACCAGAAAGTTGAGCTCCTTTGCACCTATCCTGGGATTTGGCTGCGAAACGCAACATTGTTTCCCCCAATCCGATTGCCTTCGGGGTTTCCCCGAATGCCTTCATTTCTGAACCGAGGAAGGAGACCCCTTCCGGTTCCCTAGGTGCAAGGGGGCTCCCTAGAGCAGGCCACGGACTGTTCCCCCTCAATGTGCCATTTGGGGCTTTTCTGCCGCCCGCGCATTAAGGAGACACCCAGCTAAGCGCTTGGAGATCCGCTGCCGCCTGGGCGCGCTCGGAGATCACGGGCAGCCCGGGCCCCTAGGGGAGGCTAAGCGCGCTTCATTAAAGAGTAGTGACTGCTGGAATATTAAGGAAGTATGTATGTGTGTGATTGGGAGCAGGAAAGATAGCCATAGGAGGAGGGCGCAAGTGAATTTTTCTGTTGCTGATGGATTGGGTACCTTGGAAGCCCTGCTTCTCAGTGCGGGTTTGAGGGCGCAAGATCTAGGGCGGCCGGACAGAGTCCAACAGGTGGCCTGCACGGGCTTCCTGTGGCCAGGCACGCGGGAAGGGAACCGCAACTGAACCGCATCCAGGGGCACATCTGAACATGGGTAAGGAAATGCGCTCTGCTCTCAGGCCCGATTTGGGTTGAGTGTGTGAGGCATCCAAATGCCTCCTGTCGGAAAACAGCGGCCTCATTGTGTGCCTGACTGAGGTTTCAACTTGCAGGCAACTGAGGGGCCATTCAGCTGGGGCGACGCGGACTTGGCTGGTCCTCGGACGCGAGCCCCTGCCTTCTGCGGTCCCTGGTGGCGGGTATTCCCGCTCCCTTAGCTGGGCAGCGGGCCAAACCTCAGCATTTTGCCCCTCTATACTCCACCAAGGGGAGGGGGGAGTTGCGGGAGCATTAGGAGCCATGGCCTGAGTTTATTCTTCTTTACCGGCCTGGCCTCCTACACTTTCATCCTAAGACCCAGAGAGAGGGCTCAGGGTGGGGAAAGCGCGTGTACAGGTGGTGGGCGCGGATTAGCGTGCGGACCCGTCGAGTTTGAGAGCTGCACCGGAAGAAACTAGGAACGAAGTTCTGCCCCTGCCGACGGAGATTCACATTGAGAGAGGCTGTGGTTCAGCCTTGAAAAAAGTTTCTTCTGAACTCACCATCCTCTGGTGTTTTCCAGTATGCAAAATACTCTGGGTCCTGATAGCAGCGGCACTCCAGAGGAACCTCTTCTGGAGCCTGCTGTGCAACTTCTCTGTCCCTCAATTTGCCTAACTGCAGATCCGGAAAGTTACCCCTGCTCCTGGCAGGAACTCTGGTATGTCTATAAAAGAGGTGCTTAGAGATGGGTTAGGGTTGGTAGATGGAGGGGCAGCTGGGGGGTTGTCGGAGGTTGTAGCGTGGTCTGGAGGCTACATGCAAAGCAGACACACAATTTTTATTTAGAGTTTGTGTTTTGAGGAGGTTAGTGGGCTCTGAGAAGACTGATAAAAATTTTAAGAGGCTGAAGCTTTCCCAACCACCCCGTTGGCACCCCCACTGCACTGCCTGCCCTCGTGTGTATCTTGGAAATGGAGTGATAGACAAACCAAATTGCAGAAGAACTCTCCACTGCTGGGCTTGGCCCCGTGACTTCCCGTGCGGGAGACACTCCAGGTACTAGAGCCGTCGGGCCCTCCTGTTTCTACTCCGTAGTTGCTGCTGCATCTTCCCGGCCCAGATTTCGTTTCTATTCCTTTGAAGGATCCTCCTCAGTGGGGGTCTCTGGCAGCAGATATCCAAGAACTTGTAAGTAGACTGAACCTCTTATAGAGGGCGCTGGCTGACTTAGCATGGGGCACAGGGTTGCCTGCCCAGAAGTGTGCCCCCTGGAGGCTCCTTGGTGAGAGGGGAGCCAAGAGCCAGGCATCAAGTGGAGGAAGGGGCAATGAGGTATTGTGTGTGATAGAAAGACAGGGAGAGACCCACAGACAGAGGCACAACAGGAGGGGAATCAGAGAGAGACACACATATACCCCCGGGGCAAAATGAGAGAGAGAAAGAGGCAAAAGAGAGAAGGAAAACTGCAGGGTAGAGGGGGCAAACATAGGAGAGAGGAGTGTAAGGAAGGGAGAAAGAAAATAAATCTGAACAAAAGAGCCTGAGCACAGAAAGCATAAAGGGAAAGCAGTGGAAACAGGGGTGAAGTCAGTGGGGGAGGAAAGACAGGGTGGGAGAGCAGAGCAGAGGAAGGGGAAGGCAGAGGAAGTGGAGAGGCACTCACTGCTTGTATTTAATTTTTACAAACCATGCTGCCATTCTAAGGAAGTTGACATAACCCACATCCGTAAGTAGCCAGCCCTTGGCTAGTGTTTGTTTCTCTGGGGAGTTGTGAATTATGCACAAATTGGACACTTGCTTGGAACCCAGCTGCACTGGAGATGACAAGAATGTAGGAAGTTTAGATTCTTGGTAAATGCACAGATGCACAAGTTCATTTGCCTTCACTGTGTTGTTCCCCCCTCCCCCCGCCCGGGTAAACACAGGACTGGAGAATTAGGGGGAGGATTTTTTCATCAACTATATTTGCCAGTGATCCTCCAACTCCTGTGTAGCTCGTGAGAAAAACAGATTGCTGGACCCACCCCCTTGGGAGTCTGATCCAGTAGGGACAGGAATAGGCTTCTTTAATGACCGCCCGGTTGGTTCTACAGCACATCATCCCTGAACCACACTTTGATAAACATGGTATAGATTGTATAATGCCTTTCTCAAATTTGTTCCCACGTTTCCTCTTAGGAGGCGTGACTTAATGCCCTCCCTCCAATATCCCACCCTTTCCCAAAAAGCTCATTTCCTTTGAATTTCTCTTGATAAAAGGACAAGACCAAGGATTGTGCAGCCAGGGTTACCTTTCCCTGAACCTCATTAATCACAGTAGCTCCAGGGGACAGCAGGAAGCTCTTCTGGCTGACCTTGGCAGGGGTATCCACAACTAACAGCTATTGAGCACTCAGCAGGGCACTGTCCTGGACACTCTTCATGCACTGCCTATTTCACACAAAACTTTTTAATCACAAAAAACTATGCTGTAAGTGCTGTTTTTTTTTTTATCATCAGTATTTAAAAAAAATCTTTTTTAATGTTTGTTTATTTTTGAGACAGAGACAGAGTATGAGCAGAGGAGGAGTAGAGAGAGAGGGAGATACAGAATCCGAAGCAGCCTCCAGGTTCTGAGCTGTCAGCATGGGGCTCGAACTCACAAGCTGTGAGATCACGACCTGAGCCGAAGTCAGGAGCTTAACTGACTGAGCCACCCAGGTGCCCCTGTCATCGGCATTTTATGCTTACAGTTGAGGAAACTGAGAGTTAGAAATTATATTACTTGTCCAGGAGAAATGATAGAAGTTGTCCGGCAACTGGAGAGCAGCAGTGCTGAAACGGGGACCAAGGTTCGGTGCCTTGAGGGTCTAAGGTCCTAATTATGCTCCGTGGTGGCCCCTAACCCCTACACTATGTTCGAGACTGATGGAGGGAGAGATCCTTGGAGATCTTTCCCATGGACTCTCTCTCCCCCGCCTTATCAATTGGGGGAAAGGAGAAGTGGCTGAAAAAACAAAGAAGTGACTTCCCAGAGATCCCACACCCAGGAGGTACCAGAACTGGGACTAGCACCCTGATAGCTTGAGTCTCAGTCCAGCCTTTTCCCCATCAGACCAGTGCTGATTGCACCTGGCTGATCATCAAGGTCACATGAGCATCTCAATCGGAACTCAAGCTCTTGGAACCCAACAGAGGCTTACTGAATCCAAACCTTGGGGCAAAAAGCCCATTTTATTGGTGCCCCAAGTCTGCATCTGCACATTACCATTTGCCCCAGTTATTTCGTAGCTCCTGGATTCTGACTTTCAAACGGCTTCAAGAGCTCTCCAAGTCCCTCCCCCTTCCAGCAAAGCAGACACACAAAAAGTAGTATCCTCTGTGTGTTCTGCAGCTCTTGCTAATGTTCCATGGGTAAGGAAACAAGCTGGTCAACCCAGAGGCAACTTTGAAAGTTCTTTGAGAGGTATAGCAATCACATTGATGTTTGTTACACTTGGTTTTTCTTGTGCCAAGTCGGAAACCATTTAAGGAAACATCAAATGCTCCTTCAATGCATCAGTGTAGGTATTTGTACTAATACTTGACACAAAATGACACCATGAGCCAGGCCAATGTGCTGCTGTGTCAAAAAGTGTCAAGCTCCGTCTCCCAATTTAGTGGATCTAGCTGTGGTGTAAGAAAAACCCCTTTCCTCCTCTTCATTATTACGCTTTTGACTGCCTCAGACTATGTCAGTGTCTCCTGCAGGTGAAAAGGAGCCATCACACACACTGTGTCTCTTTCTGGCCCACTTAAATTGTTTTCTCAGTGACCTCAACATCTTTTCCCTTCCATTTCATTGAAAAGTGGCCAAAGGGGCCAGACATCTTGTCCAGCAAACTGTTTTGTCATCTTTCCCTTTTCAGATCCAGATTTATCCTCTGAATCTGTTGCTTTTAACCCTGACCTCTTATTGAAGAATCATAATGGAGACTCAGGTGGCTTTGATAAGCAATTGTCTGATAACATGTGTTTTAAATAATGGCAGGTGTTTGACTAGAACACAAACCAAGGAATATACAGGTAGTTACTGCGTCTTTAATACACTGGGAATGTTTTGCCATTTCAGTGGTGAAAACCTACTTTTCTGGCATTGGCTGGCAACGGAGAAGTAGAAGGTAGAAACACCGTTAGTGGTTAAGACTGGGGCTTAGAATGCAGACAACTCGGGATTAAGGCTTGCCTCCAACTTGCTGGCTGTCGTGACCTCCATCGGCTTATAGAATTTCCCTAAGCCTTTGTCTCTTCCCCTGGACATTGAAGACAGTAACAGGATGCTCTTTCTGTGCATGCTGCTAGGACTTATCTTCGTCAGGGACTGAAGTGTTGAGCGCAGCATCTGGCATGTGGTAAGGACTCATCTATTAGGTGGTACTTGTTAAACATTTGTCCTGTGCCAGGCTCCATTTAACTGTGGATGAAACTGACAACACAGAGGTTAAGCAACTTGCCCATGTCACCCAGATCCTGAGTAACAGACAGAGACTTGAAATCCAGATCTGTCCTTTTAAACTTCCCCAGAGTCTTACTGTTGCATTGGTTTGAGTCCCTGTTGTTTTCTTACATGTTAAGAAATGATGCTGCGTATGCAACATATTCTTTCTGGTTTGTATTTTAATTAAATCCATTACTTAGAACATGATGTAGAACAGTTCTAGGTGGGGATCTTTTGAATTGGGGGGGGGGGGATAACTTTTAGGTAGTTACTTTACCTCCCCAAATTTTCTTGTGCTTTTCCAGGAATTGGTACGAGTTTCATGGATTAGTAAGAGTTCCCTGACTCCTCAATGGCTGGGTTATGAGTCTTTATAATGTGTTCCTCTACTTAAACTGTAGTGTATGTACATTTCTCTTTACTTTTCTCTATATGATACTTAGTCTATGTATAGGCTTCTTGAGTTCAGGAATCTTGTCTTAATTGAAGTTGTATCTACAGGAGCCAGGACAGTACATGACATACAGAAAACTCACACAATACTTTTGAATGACCAATTGTAACTTTGAGCTAATTCTTGGTGGCCCAGAAAAAGTGACCATTGTGTTTAAACTCTAAAAGACAAACATCCAACCACTGGAACTGCAAACCATAAAGTATAATATGTTCCCAGAGGCAGCAGTTCTTCAGATAGAAGGAGTGTAATGGTATCAGAGTTGTTGATTAACTATGTTGGTAGCTCTGGGCAAGTTCCATTGTGATGTTGCTGAAGGTATAATTAGAAGGGACATTCTGATATATAAGTTAACGTGATTTTATCTGTACAGTTAATTAGCTTCTCAGAAAAACACTTTTGTTTCTCAGCCCAAAAGTTTGAAAAATAGACTTCTGGGGTTAGAACCAAAGATAGAGATAATCTAGTTCTACCAGCTTGTAGGAGAGAAAACTGAGGGCCGGAGAAGGAAAGGACTTTTCTGAGGTTATCCAGCAAATGGGTGCTAGAGCCATCGTGAGCTCCAGAGGCTTCTGGTTGCTAGCTCAGGACTCTTAATGCACAGCTGAGGGTCGTTAACACATCTGTGGTAAGCTACTTGTTTGCTTCGAAGGCATTCTTGCAAGCCGTCTGCACAGACACAGCCTGGCCTCTGCAGAATTCCAAGATCAAGCCCATGCTGGAAAGGAGGAAAGCAAGATTGAGGTAGTGTGTAACTGGACAAACCTCAAGTTTCAGAGAAGTTTGCAGGAGAGTTTGCAGGTAGCAGGTCCTGTGTTGCCAAGGTCATATGGGCTTCTGGGATTCCCAGTCTGCTTTTCAAACAAGGAAATGTGGCTTGACAGGCATCTTCTTCTGATGTTCAAACATAATATTTCAGGGAGATTTAAGGATATATGGAAGTGCATTGCCAAACCCCTGGCTGAGGGTTGCTGGCAAAATAATGGTTTAGATAAGGCTCCTCTTTCTTCTTGACTGTTTTTGTTTTTGTTTGTTTGTTTTGTTTTTAATGTGGGATGTAGTCACCTTAGGCCCTTTGTGTCTCCCTCCAGGATGCTTTGGTGTCTGACTAAATGGACCAGCCTAAATACATCCACAGGCACAGAAGTGTGGGCAGTTACTCTGACATTGTTAACACACAGATCTTTATCACATGGTGTCAATATCATGGAGACAGTAAGACACAGATCATTGGTGCGATGTATTGTGGATGATCTTTTGGAAACATTATAATCAGTGCTGACAAGGCAGCAGAAATCTCTCAACATAGCACCTTCCCCGCATCCCAAAGTGTTTGCCCAAACCAACCAAAAGTAACAAAATTGTGATTATTCAAGGAGAGAAGGCCCCGTTAAGAATTCTCTTTCCTCTCAACCACAATCAGTCTGAGATGATTGGTGCTATTTATGATTTGGTCTTCAAGGACTGGGTGCAAGGGAGAGGCATCTTTCTTTGTATCCCTACCACCAGAATGAATTACTCTCTTCCCTACATCGTCTGGGTTCCTAAAGTCCCACTGTGAAGGAGTAATTCCTATGGTGTTTGTCTTTCTCTGACTGATTTCATTTAGCATAGTACACTCTAGTTCCATCCATGTCATTGCAAATGGTACGATTTCAATACCATATGATTTTACTCATGTGGAATTTAGGAAACACAACAGATGAACATAGGGGAAGGGAAGGGAAGGAAAAATAAAATAACCTAGAGGGTGGTAAGCCATAAGAAACTATTAATTATAGAGGGCAAACTGAGTATTGCTGGAGGGAAGGTGGGTGGGAGATGTGCTAAATGGGTGATGGGCATTAAGGAGGGCACTTGTGATGAGCACGGGGTGTTATATGAAAGTGTCGAATCACTAGATTCTAGTCCTGAAATGAATGCTACACTCTGTTAACCAACTTGGATTTAAATACAATCTTGGAATGAAAAAAAAAGTGATTACTTTGGGATTCAAATAATTTGGAATATTTTGTGGTCCTCTATTAAAATGTAAAACTTTCTGAGCAGGATATCATTTAGTTACTTCATCCGTTTAGACCTACTATCTCATCCATATGTCTGACCCTGCTGGAGGCATTTTGATAGCCATTAAGGATAAACTCGATCATTACTACCACCACCACCTGTTACTATGGCTTCTAATTCCACTATTACTCTTGCCATTTATTGAGGTCCTACTATGTACTGAGGTGGTCCTAAGTTCCTTCCATGTTTTTTTTTTTGTTTTTTTGTTTTTTGTTTTTTTCTCATTTCATATGCCCAGTAGCCCAGTCAACAGGACTCGCGATGTTACCATAGATTGACAAATATACCCCAAAGTTGGGCAGGATCTGCCTAGAATTGTAAGAAAGAAAGTAGTAGTCTGAGCAGGAAAATATTAGGGAGCAGCAATGCAAAAGGGCAGGAGGGAACGTGATCTCTTCCTTTTCCCTATTCCCAGACACCCCCGTCTCCAAGTGGGATCTTCAGAGAAAGCTAAGGAAGCTGACACTTGAAAGGTTAATGTGCACCAAATCGTCACCACTGACAGTGTAGAGCAGGGCTTTGAACCCAGGCTTTTCTCAGGTTCGAAGTTCACTAGGTCATACTGTCTCCAGTTGACTTAGAAAATTCCTAGCTTGAAAGGAGCTTAGAGAATATCTGTCTTGTCCTGTGGCTTTCAAATGACTATAATGTACATGAAGAAACGTTTTACATCCTTATCTAGTATATAGCCACACACAATGGACACAAAGGTTTTTTAAAAAAAATAACACCTTGACTGTGTTTATTTTGTGGTATTTCCTGTTCTATTACTGTGCACATATCCACATACAGATACAACATACTCACAAATATACACGAAACAAAAGTTTCAAAAAATGATACTTACCCTTAACATGGGTGATATACTCTGATGCTTTCCATTCTATTCTAGTTATTTTTTTAAAAAAATTTTGCTGTGACCCATAAAATTGATTTCACAACTAATGGTGTGAAACCCACAATCTGAAAACTGCTTACCTAATCAGCCACTATAGATTTTTAGAGGTGGAGAAAGTGAGGCCCGGGGAAGGATAACCATTTTCCCTGGTCCAAGGTACCATGACAAGCTAGTACAGAGCCAGTGTTAGACCTGGGCTCCCGGTGCCCACTCACACCTATGAGTAAAGGCATCTTTGATTGTGGATGCTGGACCATAATTTAGCATCAGTCTGATAGTGGATTGTTGTCATTGATTGCTCATGATATCTGCCTTCTGACTTAGCCTTGACTCACTCCCTTCGTATGGAGACTTTTTGTGAGATTTGAGTGACAGTTGATCTGTGATGCATGAGTTTGGTGGTGGGTGTTTGTGGCTTAAAGCGTCTTTGGAGAGGCAGAGATGGTGGTGGCTCCTCCGTGGACCTCCACAGACATATTGATCATATGACTAAGGCTATGATACTGGAGGATGGAAGAAGCATTAATGCCACCTAGGAGGTCCTCTCTCCCTATACCCCTCTCTCTCTGGCCACTCCCCCTTCTCAACTCAGAGGCCATTACTCTTAGGTTTAAAGACATTAATATGAACAGCTTATGAGAGCCTGGCTTTGCCGTTCTGGGTGTACAAAGAACTCTTTCTGGAAGCTCTGATGAGTCCTGGGATGGGGGGCAGACCTTTTAAAAAATGGTAAGTTTTAACTTAACACTGTGTGCAAATGGTAAAATGCTAACCAATACAAATTGGCAAAAAGGAAGCATTCTTCCATTTCTGATCCCAAGTCCTCAGTTCCCTCTTTCTTGGTACAACCATGATTCTAGTGTGTTCTGCATTTTCCCTACTACATCTGGGGACAATATGCACATGATTTTCCTCTTTCATGTGAATGACAGCCTAAAACAGACCTCGTTTTTTAAAATTTAAATGGTACATTTTGGTGAATGTTGACATATGTTTGTACTGAGCTGCCTTTTTATTTTTCTGAGCTGTATAATGGATGTGCTGGGATTTATTTAGCTGTGGTCAACTGTAGTGATAAAGGGCCTAAAGTCTGGAGTGAACCTGCTTGTGTGTATGAGTGTGTGTTGGGGGGGGGGGGGAGTGAAGCCAGGGAAGGCCCCAGTGAATTGAGCTGAATTTGCACATGTTTTTAAGAAACGATGGGGCACCTGGGTGGCTCAGTTGGTTAAGCATCCAACTCTTCATCTGGGTTGAGGTTGTGATCTCATGAATTCTGAGATCAAGCCCTGCATTGGGCTCTGTCCTGACTGCATGGAGCCTGCTTGGGATATTCTCTCTCTCTCTCTCTCTCTCTCTCTCTCTCTCTGCCTCTCCCCTGCTCTCTCTCTCTTAAAAGAAAAAGTTTTCACTATTGTATGAACTTTTTTCACACCATGAAACTATGGACAATTATTTGTTGAGGATCTTGGCATCCTCTTGTTGAGGATTTGTCTCTGGGATCCTGGGAAGATAGCAGATAAAGACAGACAGTGCTTCTAGTCCTTGATGAATCTGTAAATGGCATTTACTTACTCAAAACAGGTGGAGAATGATAAACAATTGTGTGTTATTGAGACGTAAGCCAGATGTTATTAGGAGTTATCTGCTAAAAGAACCTTCCAAGCAGAGGGAGAGTGAGTACACAGGCCCTGAGGAGGGATTGTGAGTTTCACAAAAGAGAACCTGCAAGGAAGCTAGTGGTACTTGAAGTAGAAACTATAGTAGTTCATCTTGGTTCCTAGGAAAGAGGTGCATTAGGCCAATGGATAGGTGTGCTGCACAAATAGAAATGTTCCAACTAGGGTTCTCTAGAAGGTCTGAAGAAGGCTCTACATGGCGATTTCTCAATTATAAGAAAATAGATTTTCCTATCTATGAATATATTAGAGTTCAGGAGTTTTCAGTGAAACTCTCTTGCCTATAGTTCTGGCGAGTTCAAAGGAAACAGCAAAGGACCCAGTAAATGTTCAGTGAAGGAACATACACTTGAATAAATGAATGAATCAGAAAACAAACTCACTAGGTTGGCTAGTGTGAAAATAACGGGGCAGCTCCCTCCTAATGGGCGCGCAGAGAACTCAGTGAAATTTGTAAAACAGCCAGTTTTAAGGGAATTTCCATACCAGCCAAAGGAGGGAGGAATTTTTGCTTTGTATTCAAAGTTGTGAGGTTTTTGTCAGCTTTAAGATCTGTTGTTTTGAATGAAATAGAATGAAATGAAATAGCCCACAGTTAATACCAGCCAGTTCTTCTGTCCCCACCCTGCCTTTATGTGTTCCTTCCATGCTACCCCCACCAGCTCAAAAGAGATAAAAGCAGACTGTATCAAAATGCTTGAAATGTGTTAATATATTTTTATTGAAGGACACACATTTTTAACAGCAAAAATATCTCAACTCTTAGCAAGATTTTTATTTTTATACATCCCAGGGAAGAGTGTTATGGAAACATATATATAGGACTACTTGATTTTGAGAAAATATTTATATTGGATGTTTACTGTGCATTTATTTCTGTTAAGAAAATAACATAGCCGTGAAAAACACTATCAGTCCGGTGGTTCCTTTTCAGATGCAAAATCCCTCAAACTGAAAACCCTTTTGTACTCAAATTGAACCTGCCAGCTTTAAAAGAGGGCAGTCGGGAGAATATGATAAACTGGCCCCTGCGTTCAATCTTAGCTCATCAAGGCTGCGCCAGAATTGACATTTTCGTACAGTATGGCTTGATGCTCTGATTACAAATTGGACCCGAGTAGCTAGACTCTTTGTAATTTTATTCACTAAGGGATTGTGCTTGTATCATTAGGTCTGTTTTGGTTGTTACTCTTGGAGGAGGAAATAGATTTCTGCTTCCCATCACTTGTTTAAAAATGTGATAGAGAGGGAGATTCATACAGAAACAAATGCAATTTATTATGTGCAAAGTTAAGAGTTTCATTTTCCCTCAAGGCATTGGTGGTACCCTTTCCCCTCCCACCTCCTCCAGGAAGTTTTGCTGTGAACAGTTTAAATTGTAGTTTTAAGAAGGGGGCTGGGTATTTATATTTCTCATCATTGATTTTACTTGTGATAAATGGATGAATTGTTTTGGAAAAGAGAAGATCTGTAATTGTGTCTCTTTTGTGCTTGTTTTCAAGAATTCTATTTTTAATTCAATTGTGTGAACTTTTCTTTTTTAACACATGAAATTACCAACAATTATTTTTTGGTCAAAGAACTTTTGTCCTTGGGGTCCTGGGAGAATAGAAGACAAGTAAAGACCATGCTTTCTGTCTTTGGAGAACTTAGAGATTGCATACACTTACCCAGAGCATATTGAGAACGATAAACTATTGTTTATAGTTAAGACTTAAACTGGATGCTTGCAGACAGTGAATTATCTAGGATCCAGAGAAGGAAGTGATTAGGTAGGAGTGACATAATTGGATGGCATTTCTAACGTGTCATCAGAGAGCCACCATATAATGGATAGTGAACAGTTTTATATGACCCGGATTATATCAACTGAACTCTTACAACAGTAAATTAAAAATAGTTATTTTATGCTTTCACTTGGCAGACTGTCTCAAAGGGTCTAAGTATAAAATACCTAGATCATGGTTAAACCTAGGTTTAATGCACTGCTAGATTTGGAGTAAGGGAAATCCCTAACCCTCCAAATACCCAACCACCACCCCAAAGAAAACAAACACAAAACTTGAGCAGAAATTCAAGTAGAATGTACTGAGCAAGGAACAAGTGAGGATGACGAGAATTGTTCTGAGGCAAATACCCATAAAGCTCTGTATCTCAGGATCAGCCTTGAGTAAGCCGGTTGGAAACAAGAAATGAGAACTTGACCCCTGCATGAAATCAAGACCCGAAGGGGACCAAATGGTCCTAGGTTGGTAGCCTCCTGCGGCTTTCAGCAAAAGCAACCACAAATCCTCTCTAAGGAAAGCATGCCTTATTTGAGACTACAGGAAACCCAATGGTAAAGATAAAGAAGTGATCCGACAATCAAAGATGATAAAAATACACAAGAAAACCAGCCATTATCAGAGATATCATAAAACAAAGCAGGAAATACCCCCCCCCTTTTTTAGTTATTGGAATTAGCACATGTAGAATATAAAATAAAGAGAGATGAAACCTCAAAGGAATAAAGGCAGTTATTTATTTATTTATTTCAAGAGAGACAGAGATAGAGAGCAAGCAAGGGAGCAGAGAGAGAGGGAGACAGAGAATCCCAAGCACTGACAGTGTGGAACCCCACGTAGGCTCAATCCCATGAATCGTGAGATCATGACCTGAGCTGAAACCAAGAGATGCTTAACAGACTGAGCCACTCGGGGAACCCCTAAAGGCAGTTATTTAAAATGGTAGCCTGCAACAACAGACTAAGTTTGTTATATGCTTAATCGGAGCCCCAGAAAAGGAACAAAATGGAGGAGAGACACATTTGAAGAGATAATGTCTGAGAATTTTCTAAAACCGATGGATGATGTCAATCCCCAGATACAGAAAGTACAAGCAAGAAAAATAAAGAATGAGTCCATACCGAGACATGTTGTAGTGAAATTGCAAAACATAGCGAAATGTAAACATACAAATGGTAGAAGGTTTTAGAAGCATCTAGAGAGCAAAGACAGGTCATCTACAAAGGAACCACAATCAACACGGACGGGAGGCTGTTCCTTGACAGCAGTGGAAGAAGAAGACCTGGCAGGGTCTCTTCAAACACCTGAGAGAAAATAAGCTGTCAAGCAAGACTTGTTACCCTTTTAATAATAAGAACAAAATAAACGACACTTCCAGACAAATAGAGCTTCACTATGGAAACTGTACAAAGGAAAAGTATCCTAGAAAGAAGGTCTGGTACAGAGAAGGTGGAATGGGAGGTAAAATAAATTGGTAAATTGTAAACAAGGTTAAATACTAGGCTGTTTTTCCTCACCTGTGTATTTTTTGAAGAAAATAAACAAAATACTAGACAACAGGAATGTGTGTCTAATCAACCACAGAATCAAACTCCCAGACAGCTTTATAATCTGCCTTCCATCTTCCTCTCTCCTGCCCCCCCCCCATGGATCCCATTAGCTGCTTACCAGTTTTATTAGACATTGCAAAAGAAACCGTTGACTTTATAGTTCCTTTGTTTTATATTACTTCAAATATATGTAAAGTGAGGAGATCAGCCACAAACTGGAAAGTTGTTATTTTTTATTTTCTTGCAACACATGTAAATGATGAAGAAGTAGTGAATAGCATATGTAAAAAGCTACTACAAAAGAATAAGATAACCTAATGGCAAAATGGCCAAAGGACTTTAGTAGGAGGTACTCTGAAAAGGAAGGACATATGGTAAATTTTTTTTTACATTTATTTATTTTTTGAGAGACATAGAGACAGTGTACAAGTTGGGGAGGGGCAGAGAGAGAAGGAGACACAGACTCTGAAACCAGCTCCAGGCTCTGGGCTGCCAGCACAGAGCCCCATGCAGGGCTTGAACTCACAAACCATGAGATCATGACCTGAGCCGAAGTCGGATGCCCAACTGGCTGAGCCACCCAGGCACCCCGGGAAGGACATATGATAACAAATGTATGAAAAGTTGCAAAACCTCATTAGTAACTGGGGGAATGAAAAATGAGACATCAATAAAATGTTGTTTATGCTTGCTTGATTAGAACAGATAAAGATGCCTTAACATATGAAGCCTTGGAGAGGACTTTAATACATTGCTTTGAGTGTATCATCGGCCATCATTTAGAAATGTGGCATTTTCTTGTGAAGTTAGACATTGGTGTCCTCTCTGACCCAGCGGTTCTGCTACTCTGTGTATGTCTTCTAGATACTCTTGCTTATGTGATGCAGTTGACACATACCAGAATATTCATGCAAGCATTATTTATAATAGTAAAAAAATGGAAATAACCAAACTGCCCATCATTAGGAGGGTGAATAAATAAGTTGTAGAATATTTATGCAGTGGATGACATGGCAGAGAAAACATGTGAGTTGTGACTACATACGCTAACCTAGAGATGAGTAGTGAGATCAAAACGTTGAATGATAATTACATTATTTATGGGGTTCCTGCGTGGCTCAGTTGGTTGAGCATCCAGCTCTTGATTTCAGCTCAGGTCATGATCCCAGGGTCATGAGATCGAGTCCATCGTTGGGCTCTGAGCCGAGCATGAAGCCTGCTTGGGATTCTCTCTCTCTCCCTCTGCCCCTCGCCTGCTCATGCATGTGTGCACACTCTCTCTCAAAAATAAAAATAAGAAATACATAATTTATGGTATTCTATTTATAATAACATTTTTGCATTTTGCTTGAGAATAAGCACCACTAAATTGCTTATACGTGTATAATATATTTGAGAGGAAGGAAAATAAATGAAGTTCAAAGTCGTGTATGATCGCGGTCTTCTTGAGGGAGAGGCAGGGGATGCATTAGGAGAGGTGCATGGCCAGTAGGGTCCAGAGATTACTTGGCTTTGAGAAGCAGAGGGTTTAGGTAGTTGGCTACCCTTTATCTGAGAAAGTGTGGTTATTGGAGTTGATTGACGTTGGGAAGGGGAGACTCTCACTGATTAGCTGGCTTTTAAATTTTGCTTGCTTAATTTGTATGAGTTTCAAACCATTTCCTTGTAATGACGGATGCAGAATAGTCAGTCTTTTCCTTCCTTTTATTCTCACTTGTGAAGTCTGAATCTTTCCATTTTGAAGGTGTTGTGGGTAACTACTAGCTTGAGTTACTAGCTACGAAATGGTGGAGCTGGGATTTGAACCTCCGTATTCTGGCTTCACAGTCTACCATAACATAAGGTAGTTATATCTAAATATAACACTTATCATATTCTGTGTTACAAGCTTATAACAAGATTATTCTTATCCAAAGTCTTAGAGTTTTTCCCTAGCTTAGTGTTGCTACTCTCCACTTCTCTATCTCAGTAAAATGGCTCCAGTTAGGCAAATCAAAAACCCAGGCTTCTCCTGGACATTTCTCAGAATTTCTCCCTACCTCTAATTAACTAGAGTCTTAACATTCCTAAACAGCTGTACAACCTGACCATTTATTGCTGTGGTAAAGAAAAGGCAAATCTGATCCTGTCACTTTTGGCTACCAAATGTTAAAGAACATTATTCTGTTCTTTTTATTTTGTCTTCGGGTAAGAATCAAATCCTTCCCCTACTTCTCCATCTTGTCTCACACCTGTCTCTCCCTCTCACTGGTTGTGTGGCCTTTGTTTTTTTTCCCCAACCTCTTGTTCTTTCTGAGGATAGGGCCTTTCTATGTGCTGTTTGATTTAAAGTTTGAACCCTTGTCTATTACCAGCTACTGTCCCTGGGTATGGTAGTTCACAGATCCCCAGGTCATGGCTCTTAAATTCTTAAAGATTTTAGATCCTGGTTGGCTCACTGTCTTTCCTTAAAACACCTCTGGTTATAGTTCTTGATGATTGCAGTTTCTACGCACAAAATTCTACTCTGTAGCTCACTTCCTTCTAGTAGCTTCACTCCAGTGATTCTCTGACAATCCCCATCTCTAATCAGATATAAGAAAATGGAGAGTTTTGTAATGATCCAGTGCGTGTGATGTATGCAGCAATTAGCATGAGTCATTCAGGAGTGGTGTTATTTTCTCGGTGTCAAGTTTGTTTGAAATTTCTGGAAATTGTCGCAGTGTTCTGCCTTCCTTTCTCCATGTATATTAGTCTAACTTAAAAAAAAAAAGTCAAGTTGTTAAGCTCCTGTAGGCAAAATGGTATAAAGCAGATACAAAATACATTAATAAACTTTGTTCAACTTAAAGATGTGAAACACACACACACACACACACACACACACAATTTACTGCAGGATTTTTATTGTTTTCATCAGGCCTTCTAGTAATTTCATCTAGGTCCTTTCAAATCATAGGTATTTCAGATATTTATCAAATCTGTTTTTATTTTAAGAAAATATCTAAAGCCATATCATTCTGTTCCTGAAATGAATAAGGAAGCCATCTGTGTTTGGTGATAGTATCTTACATTGATAAGTGCTGTGGTGTTGCTTGCGGAAATGATTTCATATCATTCTTAACTGCAATCCTATGAGATGGTGGGGAAACGCATCATACCCCTATTAGAAAAACACAGACTGGAGGACTCCAGCAGCCTGTCCAGGGACACAAACTCAGTCAATTTGGACAACATATGGACCTTCTGGTTCAAAATCCAGAGTTCTTCCCATTTGGATTACAGAATCGTGCTGGGTCAAGAAGATCCAGAGATCATTTAATTTAGGAATCCCAAGGAGATATGAAAGCAAATGGCATCAGCCACAGAGTATGATAGAGACCATCAAAATCAGACTCCAGCTGATTGTCACGGTCTGGCTATGAGTATTGCCTCATCTTCTGATTTTCAAAGGAAGCTGGAAGTATGGAGTTTTACTTATATGTTTTAAATTTAAATATGTTTACACAACTTATCTTAGGAGGAAAATAGCATGGAGGGCCAAACTGAACATAATCTGATCTGTCTGTCTGTGGGGGTGTTTGGTTGAAACCTGTGATCTAAAATTATATTGCGGGTGGGAGGTATTCGTTCTACAACAGTCTTAGCATGTGGTAGTTTGGCCTTTGCTCAGATATTTCTAGTGATGTAGAATTTTCTAGAACTTAATAGGCTTGGTTCCATTGTTGGTCACCTCACTGTTCTTAGGTTACTTATCCAGAGCTCCTTCCTCCTGCTTATAGCCTGTGTTCAGTTATTTGTGATTCCACAGGGAATCCTTTCAGACATTTTGAGAGAGTGCCCTTTTTTCCTCAATTCTTCCCTACCCCAACCAGGCTTCATAAGTTGTACATTCATAGCCTTTAAACTATTCATCCTAAGATATGGTGTTTAGAGCCTTTATAATCCCAGCTACCTTCTTCTGGATGTTCTCTAAATTAAATGTTCTCCAAATGTTAAATTTCTCCTGATCAGAGTAGCCCAAAGTGTTCCAAAATAACATCTCTTACCCAATAGATAAAAATTAAGTTTTGATTCACTGTAACATCACTCAGACCCACATAGATTTCTGACATATTTTTGAGGTTATGTTGGGAACAATATGACCAAAAATGTGGTCTATGCCATAATATTAAATTCATTCTTCCAAGTACCCCTAGATGATAAAGGTCAAGAGGCATATGTGATCATCCACTGAGAAAGTCTTGCCATACTTCCTGAGCCCTCATGAGCAGAGAAAATAAATCGTTCTAAAGAAGGGCCCTACATTAAAAGGTTCAGAAATTCTAGGCATGACTTGTGGTAGAACTGGTCCCCACAAGGGCCAGGGTCTCTGGGGCTTGCTGCAGATAGTGGACTCTGGAGTCGAGAGTCAGGAACTTTGGAGATGTTTTAATGACATGCTTATGAGTGATTCTCCCAGATAAGGTTGTAAGGCCAACTAGTTCATAATGGGAGCCATAGTTTATTAGACACCTGCTCTGTGCCAAACACTGTAACATAAGACATATTGATGTGATAGTGCTTGTAATTAATGATTCAAATAGGTGATAGATGCTATTATCATTATTATTAATATCCCTAGTATGTTCACTATGTTATTTAGTCATTATTCTTTAAGCAATAATTATTATCGCCATTTGATAGAGAAGGAAACTGAATTAAGTGAAGTTCGGGGATCACCTAGCTTGCAAGCCTCACAGCTGGGGGGTCTTAAACTCTGCCCCACATGTTCCTCCTTCCCCCTCATGCTGCCTTCTCCCTTGCAGCCTAAGATGGGCTTGGATCCATGTGTAACCCTCTGTTCCTTCTGAGTAATTATCCAATTATTTCTCTGTGTGATGATTTGGCAATGGATTTAATTTTGAGCTCAGATGTAGAAATAGGCGTTTACCTTGTCAAGCATTTATTTGTGGTATTGGCCCTGTATTCTAATCTATTTAGATCACTTTGATACTCTAAAATTTTAATCATTGTATGAAACTTGTGCCATGCATACATTTGACAAGCAGGATTGGACTTCTAGGACTTTTTCCTACTCTTTAATTAAAAGATTTTTTAAAGTTTATGTTGAGAGAGAGAGAGCACAAGAGTGTGCACATGTCCACTTGTGCGGGAGAGGAGCAGACGTGGGGTGGGGGAGGGAAGAGAGAATCCTAAGCAGGCTTATGCTGTCCGTGCAGAGCCTGACGCAGGGCTCAATCCTATGAACTGAACCGTGAGATCATGACCTGAGCCAAAATCAAGAGTCAGATTTTTAAGTGACTGAGTCACCCAGGTGCCCCAAAAGATTTTTTAAAGAGGATGCACAATAGGGGGAGGCAGCAAAACAGAGCCTTGGGGCACACTCTGAGAGATGCTTTCATTCTTGTAAGCTCTGATCTTTGTATCAGTCATAAATTGAAGTTCTTTGTCTATGGTGGGTTGACCTGATATACATTTACCACCCTAATCTTATCATAATCTACCCTACGTTTTTTCCTTCTTGTCCGTAAATTTATCACAAAGTATTTTGGCAGCTTTGTTACCAAAACCTATAGATTTCACAATTATGGAATTCTATTACTCTGCAAGACAAGTAAGCTTATTTAAAATTCAGGTGACTTTGGCATGAATTGTTTTTGTTGAAATTATAATGACTTTAGTTATTGCTGCTTTTTGATATTGATTCATGCTTGTTTGGCCTGAGAGAGTAACATTTCTTTCACTTAAAGATTCTAAAATGATTCCAGCTTTTAAACTGACTTTGGGAAGAAGAGGGCTAGGAACCTGAAAAGTTTTGAAGCAAACCATCATTGTTACAATTAGAATCTGGGTGTTTGTAATGATTTTGTATAATCACATGCCATCAAAATGAACGTACAGATGTACTGCAAATAGAAAAGATATTTTTTACATGATTTAGATAAATAATAGTTTTGGTGTGGGAGGATTGTTCCAAGAATGTACAGAAAGTAAATGTATTACTCATTCCTTTACATCTTGTCCCACCATAGGGCAGAGAGTTTATTTAAACATAGACCAGAGCTGGCATGTTCCACATGTAATTTTCCCATATCTGCTAGATGGTAAAAGGAAACCACCCTGGAGAGATGCATTAAAGGCTGCATTTCGTTCGGGAGGAAAAAAAAAATAACCCATATTTGTCCCTTTTAATTAATGTATGAAGAACAGTATTTCTCTAAAGATTCCGTTCCTAGTCTGTATTTATAGAACAGCGTCTTAAAATGACAGTTTTCTTGAAGAATGAGAATTTTAAAACAGCTTCATACTTTACATTACAAAATACATTTTAAAAGATACTGCGCTTAATGGTTTGTGAACAGTGAGGGATCCTTCTCAGTTTAACACCTTGGTGTTCGTGGGCTACTTTTGGCCCTTGGCCAGAGTTACATGTAAGTCCGAGAAGCTGTTCAGTGGAGGGAAGTGTGTTTCAGTGAAACCGGATTGCCCTTTAGGTGGGAGGTGTGCTCACTGTCTTATAACAGCGCTTACTCCTCCAGACTGTTGTATACATTTGCTGTCCCTGATGGGGCTCTGTAAGCATTTGAATTTGTAACCTCTCCGGTAAAAGGAAGAGGGGTGGTCTTGTGAATGTAATTGAGATGATGTAATTGAGATGTAATTGAGATGGTAACACCTTTGTGGATTAACTAAAACCCTTTCACATTTAGAATTTTCTTTTTCTTTCTTTCTTTCTTTCTTTCTTTCTTTCTTTCTTTCTTTCTTTCTTTCTGTCTTTCTGTCTTTCTGTCTTTCTGTCTTTCTGTCTTTCGCCAAAGTGGTTCTTTGATAGTTTTAGACCTGCTTAGCACCTCACTATGTAAATTCAACTACAAAATGTCTTGATGAAATGCACACAAAATTAGGGGGCACCTGGGTGGCTCAGTCTGTTAAGTGTCTGACTTTTGGTTTCTGCTCAGGTCATGATCCTACAGCTTCGTGGGTTCAAGCCCTGCAGCGGGCTCTGTGCTGGCAGCACGGAGCCTACTTGGGATTCTCTCTCTCCCTGTCTCTCTGATCTTCCCCCACTTGTGCTGTCTCTGTCTCTCACAAAATCAAGAAATAAAAACGTAAAAAAATGTACACAAAATTAAATCATGGCTACATTTATTTTCAATGATGATAATAAGAAACCATTGCATGGTTTTAGGGAAGTGGGTGGTAAAAATATTCACCAACAGGAGTTCTACATTTTTGAATTTGACAAATTGTCAGTGGATAGGAGTGCACATGTTTTGTTTTGTTTTTGGTACTCTTTGATCTATGTACATGAGCACCCTGACAGCTTCTGTCTCAAAATTGCTATATAACTTTGAAATGACTATATTTGTTTGTGATACAGATCAAGGCTCTAAAATTAAAAACAAAACAAAACATTCTTTTGTTCAAATAAAAGCCAAGGTTCAACCCTTTCTTATATTACATTTTTTAAGTTTTATTTTTATTTATTTTGAGAGAGAGGGCACTTGAGAGAGAGATTGAGAGCAAGTGGGGGAGGGGCAGACAGACAGGGACAGACCCCCAAGCAGGCCCCATATATCAGCACAGAGCCTGATGTGGGGCTCGAACTCACAAACCGTGAAAACATGACCTGATCTGAAATCAAGAGTTGGATGCTTAACTGAGTGAGCCACCCAGGCGCCCCTCTTATGTTACAGTTTTGACTCACTTGGTGCCATCTTCTAAGGCATTACTACCTTTATTTTGTAGCCTGCCTGTCCAAAGGCAATTTGGGATAGTGCAGAGTACTTTGAAGTCAAGCCTATGGGCAACCATTTGACCCTGAGCAAACCACATGATCTCTTCAAGATCTTGTTTTCTCTATACTTAATGAGACTAGTGGTCTTCCCTACTGAGATTTTATGAGGATTAAATGAGATAATGCATGTAATATCTGTAACAGCAATAATAACAAGTGTTATTTAAATAACACTAAGCCCTATTCCGCTTTCCTTCATCCCATTGCCAACACTATAGCCTAAAGGACCACTTGTTATTATCTGGTGGAACATAATGTCCATTTAACTTCCCGCCCCCCCCCCCCATGCCTAATTCTCCACATGCCATATACCTAGAGTGATAGATTTCTGAAGTTAATATGATCTGACCAGTTCCAAGGCTCTTCATTGCTCATACTCCAGGGCGCCTGGGTGGCTCAGTCATTTGAACGTCTGACTTTAGCTCAGGTCATGGTCTCATGGCTGTGAGTTCGAGCCCCGCGTCCAACTCTGTGCTGACAGCTCAGAGCCTGGACTCTGCTTCAGATTCTGTGTGTCTCTCTCTCTGTGCCCTGCCCACCCCTTGCTCTCTCTCTCTCTCTCTCAAAAATAAACATACAAAAAAGCAACAGTCCACAAGTTTCTGCATGGTGTGGTCTCTGCTACCTAACCTCAGTATTATCAGCCATGCTCCCCATGGCTTGCATCACTCAAGTATCCTAACTTTGTTATAATTTACGTGTCCTGCTCTGACTCACTGTCTCCCAGGGGACCCTCACTGAGGCTGTGTTTCTGCTCAGTCTTTTCTCCTGTTCCCAACTGATGAATGCCTACTCATTTTTCAGATTTCTCCTGCTCTCCAGCTACTTCCTTTTTTTAATTGTTAAAGAAATGTTTTTAAAGTTTATTTATTTTTGAGAGAAACAGAGACAGTGTGAGCAGAGGAGGGGCAGAGAGAGAGGGAGAGAGAGAATCCCAAACAGGCTCTGCGTTGTCAGCACAGAATCCAATGCGGGGCTTGAACTCATGGACCCGTGAGATCATGACCTGAGCCCAAACCAAGAGTCGGACACGTAACCGACTGAGCCACCCAGGTACCCTCAGCTATTTCCTTTTTTTCCCTGACCCTTAGCCTCCCCAGTCAGGTCTGATTCCCCCACCCCCAATCTCATAGGGCCATAAATGTCTCCCTCAAAACACTTATCATGGTTATAATTTTGTATTGATTTGTGTGATTATTTAATCAATCTCCATCTTATCTGCTAGAATGAAAACTGCATGAGGTCAAGGACTAGCCCTGTATCCTCTGCACCTAGTAGTTGCCTTAAGATCATAGATGCTCCATCAATATTTGCTGAATGAATTAATCATGAATGAAGGGAACACTTACTCTACACTGAATCCTTGTGATGGCACTGTGAGGTGGGCATCATTATTCCTTTCTTATGGAAGAGGAAAATGAAGCGCGGAGCATTTTTAGAGCCTTTGCTTACTATAATGCAGCACATTGGAACCGGTGCCGTAATTTGCATTCAGGTTACCTTGCTTCTAATACCATGCCCTTAACCTCTAGCCTTTGCTGCATCTTGAAGAACCTAGAATAAGTGCTCAGTGTCGTCGCTCCTCTTACAGCCAGAAACCATTTCATCTCAACTACCTCTCTTCCTTTTGTTTGTTTGCCTTCAGAGGACTTGAGTTTTATCGAAACCTTCTGTAATTCACGGTCAAACATTATTGAGTGCCAGGAAGGCTTTATGCTAAGTTAAGTTTAGAAGCAAAATCGCTACACAGTTTCTCTTGCATTGCACACAGAATTATTTCTCATCCCAGTGTGTGCAAAGGGCTAGGAGAGTTCTGAAGAAAACCTGCCTAACTCTGACTGGGAGGAGTTGAAGAGTGGCTTCCCTGAGGGGGTGATGTTTTGATGGGTCTGCCCATCATTTCTCAGTAGACTGTGAAGCCTCAAGACCAAGGACAGATTTCCTATTGGGAATTCATTTCTCAGTTGTTGGAGGAATATGGTTCCCAGGTGTGCCTCTGTGTGCATTGGGAGCTTTTATTCCTTAGATACGTACTGACAAATACGTATAATGCAGGAATCACCACCGCCTGCTCAAGGCCCAGATTTACGGCCTCTTCTACCCATCCTTAAGTGTATTGTCTTTTGACCCATATCCTATTTAAAATTCTTTTGAATTGGCATGCTTTTTTAGACAGAGTTCTCCCCAAATGCTTACCACTTCGCCATAGTCCCCACCATTCCCTGCTGTCTTGCACCGATATGATTCAGTCATAATATTCACTCATATTCCTTACTTGAGTTTACAGACCATGCGTGAAGTACCAGGGTAAAACACTTCTTGAATTACGAGGCACGCAACATATTCTAGAAAAAACTGAACTGGCATCTTCAACCCCAAGCTTGCTGTTCACCTCACATGGCCTTGAGTGCTCCTCTCATCTTCTGTCCCCTCATCTCTAAACTGAGAATCATAATCTCTGCCCTGTCTTTCCCATGGAGATGTTGTGAAAGCCAGATGAGATCATGGACAATGAGAACATTGAGTAAATGGAGAAAGGTTCAAGTATAAGGGACTATAATTAAGTGTGAGTTTGGCTTCAGACAGAGCAAGATGGCCATGGACAGCCTGCCCTACAATTTTTGACACCCACCACAGAAAGAGGACTAATTAAACGGGCAAGAGTTGCAGAGTTAAGACACACAGGCACAGGGGGAGGAGATCCCCTGCTTCCAATCACCAGCATGAGGGAGTAGGAGAGAGGAGGGAACATGAGTTTGAACGGAGTCCCAGAGAACTATACAATTATGCAAATGATCACACTGCAGTGTATTGTGTTGGCTCTGGAGCAGTGTATGTTATGACATCAATTATAAAGTGGACCATTAAACACTCTATTTTTAAACCACTTCTTAGCGTTAAAAAACTTTGTTCAAAAGTGAGCTTCATTTATGCTTTTCAACAGACAGGCAAGAGGCAATGGAGTTTTTCTAGCCTTAATTGATAACTGAAAGTTTATCAATAATGCGTTTCATTGCATACGGCTTAATTTCATGCTTAGTAGTAGTTGTAATTATTTCTAACCTTCTACTTACAATTCTCCCTCGACTTTCTGCATTTGATGTCTTTCTAGATAGGATTTTTGGCTTACTGTCAGCCCAGTTTTGCAGCCATGACAGCTGGATAGAATCCAGAGAAGTGGGCGACATACAGCCACCTACCTCTGAACTGTGATGAGAACACACGTTAACCTTTGTGTCCTCGAGGCGAGAGACTGCCGGGGTGCACGACGCTCCTGTTGGTACCTTTCCATACAACTCGGTGCATTTTCCTTGTGACTCACCACGAGATGTTATCATAGCTCATGGAGAAATGTTATTAACTTTAATTTACCAAAATTGAGTGCTCTATGAGACATTGAATCAAGCTGCATTCTCCTAGCTGGTAAACACATTTATTAAAACAAAAAGATTAGCAACTTACCGTGCCCTACCTGGGCGGATTCACATAAACTATGAAAATTACATTCTCATATCCTGGGACTCGATACTTTATTTCATTTCTGTTTGTACTGTTCTGAGACCTATTCTATGAGACTAATAGAAGAATCAGACCTCTCCAATCTAACATCATGAAACACATTATCGTGGAGTCACTTAATTTGTGGGGAAAACATATACTTGGCCCTTCTCTGTAAGTCAGGAGATCAACCAACGTGTTGTCCTAGCTGAGGATGCTGTAGCTAATGCATAGTGATGGGTAAATTAAAAAAGGACTATCTCTTATGGTTCTTTTTTATGGGTAGACTTGCACTGAGCCTTTCTTTTCCTTCTGTGTTCATGGGCATGCCTGGGGGGTAGGCCACATCTTTCTGTGTTCTTGTAACCCTGACAAGATTTCTGAGAACACACTGATTTCCTTTTATATAACTCTTTTTTTACAGCGATTTATCCACCTCCAGACTGTGAATTACTCAGGAGCTGGCACTCAGTTTGTTAATGTTTATGGTCCTGATATGAGCAGAGTGCTGGGTAGATATTTGGTGCGCAATTGATGGTGGTTAAATACGTGAATGGTATTTGCATCTTTCCTTTTCATAGTCACGGCGGAAAAAAACCCAAAAAACAATAGAACTACAGTTTGGTGATTTAAACTTAGGAATAATTTTCACCACCTGGCTGGTATTCACATCTTGCCATTTGTTCAATTACAGTGTGTATCTAATGATGAAGAGTGTGGGCTCTGGAGTCAACCAGCCCGGGGTTCGGGTGCTCGTTCTGGCACTTACCAGCTGTGTGGCCTTGTGAACTTCCTGGCTCAGTGCTTCATTTATAAAGTGGGGGCACCAGTAATAAAGAGTGCTGATCTCACTTATATAAAACAACGCTGGCCATTCTTAGATCTGCACGCAGAAGCGTGTGTGGACTGAGGCATTTTCCTAAGAAATGCGGTGCACCCATTGAGACACATGTGAAGGTCACCTGGAGGTCCGGAAAGGGGGAGGGGAGTTTGAGCTGTACTTGGAATGAGACTTACTGTTTTTTTTGTTTGTTTGTTTAATGTTTATTTAGTTTTGAGAGAGAGAGAGAGAGAGAGAGCACGAGCAGGGGAGGGGCAGAGAGAGTGGGAGACAGAGGATCCAAAGCAGGCTCTGTGCTGTCAGTGCAGTGCCTGATGTGGGGCTCGAATTCACAAAGGGTGAGATCATGACCTGAGCCAAAGTCAGACCATTAACCGACTGAGCCACCCAGGTGCCCTGAAACTTATTTTTATTATAAAAAGCTCTTGCCTTGTTGCTAGGTGATAGTCTTTTATTGCACAGTTTGGTCTTTTCTCCTCTTCCCATGGCCCCCTGGGTGGAAACCCCCCATGGTGGGGGGAAGAACCCCACACCCCACAAAAACTGTTGATATGTTGGTCAATAAAAGGTCCTGCAAATGTCACTTGAAGCCTGATAAGTTTCAGCACCGGCCCCCTCAAGTTGGTGTAGGGATTGAGTGTGATTATGTTGAAAATAAAGTTTCTGGTCCACAATTAACCATTCAGTAAGGATTAGCTATTGTTTTGGTCACTGTGGCCCATCTACTATTGCAGCTGTATGTGATGAGAATTAGTCTAGAAACATTACCGGTTTATGAGAAACGCCGAGCATTTTTTAAGTATAGCTCATTATTATTGAGCACGTCTTGGAGAAGCTGTCCAAGAAATGGCATTTACCTCACCCCGAAGCTTTTGCCTGAGATAGGCATGAGTTGCCCACACTGGTGTGGTGAGATGTCAACCACAAAGATGGCACGGGTGTAGCATCAACCTGACCCTTCCTCAAAGCGTCTCAAACCTCAATTACATCTCAGGTTTCCGGGGTAAATGCCAGAACTGGATGTGTGTGTCTGTCCGTCCTTTTCCACAGGAAGTGGTGCCCGATACCAGGGCTGTCCGTCAGCTGTGGGCCACAGTCTGCGATGGAAGGCCCTGTGCAGGGGTAGGTGGGAAGCTGGTCCTCAGCGCCTCACTGGGGCTTCTGACTTGGGGTTGTGTGTTCTGACTCAGTTTCTAAGCAGGGTGGGAGCCAACATTCTGGGCTGGGAGACAGGAAACCCAGGTTGAAGTTTAAGTAACAAGAAACAAAGGTTACCTAATCATGGAAGGCTTAGAGCCTTGTACAGTTAGTTCATTGTATTATAGCAGTTCTCTAATACTTAGTTCTTTATTCTATTTTCAACTTGGTAGCAGCCGTGTGTATTTCTTTAGGCGTCAGGAGCACCCCGGGTAGGTGAGATTCCATGTCAAGGGCTTGTTATGTCTATATAGTAACAATGAGCTAGTATTTATTGAGTATCTACTATAGGGTAGGCACTGCATTACAACTTATTTAATTCTTACAATAGCCCCACAAATTAAGCAGTCTTTTATCCGTCTTCCTATGTGCCAGATCCATGCTGAAGGTTTTGTATAAATTACCCCATTTAATCTTGATAACTGTCAATGGGGCTCGTGATAGTAAATTCGGAAATGGAAAGGTCTCAGGTCTTGGAGATCTCAGATGCCTCATTTAGCCACAAGCAGTTTCTAAATGGCAATGCCAGGTGGCGAAATCAAGTATCTCTGAGAGCAAAAGGTGAACACTGCTGTTTCTTGTCTCATCCTTTGCTTACTGTGGTTGACAACAATAGCTGTAAGGAACCTGCCCCAAATTGTACAGGGTGTTGGGTGCATCTTCTTTAGGATCTGAGTTCTTTCTCTGTTCTCAAACTCTCCGGTAGATTTGTATGACCTCTACAACCCATCCAGCTCTGGTCTGGTGTTGTGTGTCTGCTCCTCATTCAGCTGTTGAGTCTCCTATGCGAACACCTTGAATTGAAGTTCCCCATCATGTTTAGGTTGGTTCTGAGTTACGTGTAGGGCCAGGATAGAACATCGGTGGCAAAGTGACTTTCCTCATTGCTAATCACCTCTGTAGATGTGTGCTCACCCCTAAATTTACTGTTTCCTCCGCTGTTGGCAGGGGAAGGACAGTCTTTGTATCCAACTTTGATACATCTTGATGATTGAAGTCATCGAGAGTTTTGTCATTACATGAGTAAAATTTGCAGAAAGATAATTTGCCAAGTGTAGTTTCTCATTTCATGTGGTCTGGAGTGATTGTGGCTTTTTCCCCCCTCTCTCCTTATGAATATGATCCATTCTGAAAGGCTAATAGCCTTCTATTTTACGCTTTCATTGTCTTCAGGGAGTTGGTGGTCCATTTACTGTGGTATTTGGTCATGGAACTATGGCTGAGAAACTTTTCAAGATGTGACGTAGCCTCCAATTTGTCCCAAAATTTCTTGTACTGAATTTGCATGGTAGTATTTAGACATTAACC
Source organism: Prionailurus viverrinus (assembly GCF_022837055.1). Lineage (NCBI taxonomy): Eukaryota > Metazoa > Chordata > Mammalia > Carnivora > Felidae > Prionailurus > Prionailurus viverrinus. The sequence continues at coordinate 192,913,179 of NC_062561.1, read as the reverse complement.
TTGGCAGAGAAAATATTTTTTGTATCATAGCCAAGGGGCTGAAATTAATATTTTATTTATGTCTAATACAGAACATTACTGTGTTACAAGTGATTCATATCACCTCTCTCTCTATCCCATCTCCTGCCTCTTTTTCTCTCTAGTGCTTATTTGTTTTACTTTTTCTTTTTTCTTCTTCCTTCCAGAGTATAACACATTCTTCACAGGCTATAATGATGCAAAATAATGATGCTTGTCTTTATTAATTACTTAGGACTTTCCGTGTACAGGAGTGCATGTGGACAAGGGTGTCCTATTCTTTGAATCCATAAGTCAGCAGTGTGCATATTTCACTGACAAGAGTAATTATGGTGAGATGTTCACCATCAGGAAGTAAATGATCAGATGTATTATTAACTAGTGAAGTACTATGTTTTAACACACACTTTTGCCTTTCTTATCTTCTCTTGAACCCACTGGAGAGGTCACTTGGTTTCAACTCCCAGCCCTTTGTTGATCTCCAGATCTTAGTTGCCATCAATTACTCCTCAGCTATTATCAAATTCTTTGGGTCAAACAGCTTCCGGCTTTTCTGCCAGGACCAGGAAACTTTTTTGTGAGGTAACTCCTATCCTGTCTGTGTACATGAATTTCATTAATCTGCCTTAAGACAAAGCAACTTCTGGGAACTGACCCACGAGCAGTTTCCACTGTTCTCCTTAGCCTCCTCCCTGTTAGCCTATGATCCTCTCCATTGTCACGGCCATCACCACCGGCATCATAATGGTCATTGTGCCTGCCAATTGCTGAGCCCTCATTATATAGCACACATGAGACACCTGAGTCTCAGGAAAGTGAAATTAACTTGGCCAAGTCCAAGTCCAAGTCCAAACAGTCACTAAATGGCCGAGCTGGGGTGGGGGCATCTCTTGTGTTTGGCTCTGAAACCTGTGCCAAGGTGTCACTATACAACTATACTCCTCCTGACTGGCTCCTTCCCTTTCCTGGGCACACCCAGGCTGGTTGGGGATGGACAAAACAAATCCAGGGCCTGACCACTGTGAAGGATTACCAGCTAGCTCAAGCGCTGACCAGCTGGTGGCAATGTACAAGTCACATCTGGACTTTAGGTTTACCCAGATGAAAAAAAAAAGACAAAAAAAAAAGACATTTGAATGAAATGAAGCTTAATGTCCCTTCCCATAAAAATTTCGGTGCTTTTTCTGACCTGTCTGCTAACCCACTATAAAAAACACTAACATCTTTGATTTTCACAAAATTGATCTCTCTTAATAATAACGTTATCATCTATGGTACCTTACAATTTGCAGTGTACCTTTGCTTATTTTAATAATAATAATAGTAGTAATCATAATACTAGTTATCTGCTATTTAGCACTTACCATGTGCCGGGGGCTCATTTAATCTTTATGGTGGCTCTAAAGGTTTTTGTTAAGCTGTATCACTTTTTTATTTATTTATTTATTTATTTATTTATTTATTTATTTATTTAAAAAAAATTTTTTTTTCAACGTTTATTTATTTTTGGGACAGAGAGAGACAGAGCATGAACGGGGGAGGGGCAGAGAGAGAGGGAGACACAGAATCAGAAACAGGCTCCAGGCTCTGAGCCATCAGCCCAGAGCCTGACGCGGGGCTCGAACTCACGGACCGCGAGATCGTGACCTGGCTGAAGTCGGACGCTTAACCGACTGCGCCACCCAGGCGCCCCTATTTATTTATTTTTTAACATTTATTTACTCTTGAGAGAGAGAGAGAGAGAGAGAGAGAGGTGTGAGTGGGGGAGGGACAGAGAGAGGGAGACACAGAATCTGAAGCAGGCTCTAGGCTCTAGGCTGTCAGCACAGAGCCCAGTGCAAGGGCCCTGAACTCACAAACTGTGAGATCATGACCTGAGCTGAAGTCTGTTGCTTAACCATGGACTGAGCCTCCCAGGCGCCCCCAGCTGTATCACAGTCTTGAAACATACCTGTGTATTGTGATACAGTTCATTGTATTACAGAAGTTCTCCCAATACTTAGTTCTTCATTCTATTTTCAGCTTGGTAGCAGCCATGTGTATTTCTTTAGGCATCAGGAGCACCCCTGGTAGGAGAGTGAGATTCATGTTGTCAGGAGCAGAGCAAAGGTGAAGAGACTGTTGATTTGCAGTTTCTCCTTTCCCCTCCTCCCTGCAGACACTGCCGGTAGAGCAGCTGAATTGGCACCTGGAGCTTGCTCACTGGTGTTGAAAAGATAACATGCCCAGAGCAGAAATCTGCCTCACGTGTGCTTAGAATTGATTCTTTGTTCTTTTTCCTCAGTTTTGTTTGGGGTCATTTAATTCTTCAGTTAAACTCTCTTGTTACTGGGATTAAAACCATTGTAGCTGGCCCTGGTGTTTTGATCACGGTGCTCTTTGAAGAGGAGGGAGTACAGGACTTTCTAATCTCTGGGCTGAAGGAATTACAATGGAACCTGATGTTTCCCAATAGCAATTCTCAACCAGGGAGGCTGGCTTTTTAGAGGGTTAGAGGGAGGAGGGGCTGCCAATGGATGAAAAGACTCATGCAATATTCTGAAAATAATATTATAGCTAAGAAATGAGAAATAATGAATATTGTTAACCAAGCTATAGAGAGTTAAGCCTTGTAAAATCTTCTCAACTGGTAGGGCACAAAAGTTAGATATTCCCAACAAGATGGGTTCTTCCTCTCTCCAGGGCAGAGTTTCAGAATGTCACTGGTGTGATGGGCTATATCTCCGTTCAGGAGAAATATGCAAGGTTGTTTTCAGAAGCATCATTTGTAATAACAGAACCAAATAGAACTGGAAAAAAAAAAAGACTCATTAAAGGCAGAGTGGCTGAATTAAGTCAGTGGGGTATCATTGTGCCATTGATGTGAACAAACAGCAGTGTGGATATTGGAAGATCTCCAACATATATTTCAAGTTAAAACAACAACAACATGAAGGGCACAGCGAATAGTGTTAAAAAGAAAACCACAAAGCCCCAAATGGTGTCACTTTAAGGCCTCAAGTTAGTAAACCAATTAATACCTAACCTGACTGCTGTTTCAGCCCCCCAGAAATGTAACCTTTACCCAGTCGACCTGGGAATTTCCTGGTCAGCGCTAGGAAATTTACTCATAGACCCCTTCCGTTTCCCTTAGGGTGACTTGCCTAAAACAACGGATTCTTTGTTAATAATTTCCTTTTTTCTACTCCCTCTTTCACTTTAAAACCCTTTCCTTTTCTGTAGCCCTTTGGAGCTCCCCTCTCCTTGCTAGACAGGCTTGCTGTTCAATTCATGAATTGATTAATAAAGCCAATGAGATCTTTAAAATTTACTCAGTTGCATTTTTGTTATTTAACAGTAGTGTGATCCCGTTAGTATGGAAACAGCCCCCGAACCTTATAAAAACAATAAACATCCCTCTCTCTCAATTATGACCCCCTCCCCCTCTCCCTTGTGCTTATACATGTACATAGACTTTTCTTTTCTCCTGGAAGGATACCTAAAAATTATTCTAGGAAGGCTACCTTGGGGAGAGAAACCACAGGAAGGGAGACTTAAACTTTCACTTAGTACTTACTGCTTTTTAAAGTTGCATAACTAATCATCCAGTCATTTATTCCACAAATATTTTTTGAAAGGTTACTGTGCCGGGCAATGTAATGCTCTCTTTAAGAATGGCAAGATCCCAACTTTCAGAAAGCTAAGTCTACTGAAGAAACGGAAAGTAATAAGAAAACACAGAAAAGAAAACACCAGAGAGTTCTAAGAGCTAAAAAAAAAAAAAATAACAAAGTAAGTTAAAGATTAATAGAGGACCATTTTAGATAGCATAACCATCAACTCTTGCCCCTTAAATGCTTCGTACATTAAACAAAACAAAACCAAAACACCCTAAATGATGCCTTGACACAAGCATTTATCCTGTTGTTCAATTCTGCTAGTCAACTGTGACTCAGCAGATCTAGGCTGGGCATGGCTGGGAAGTTGTGGGTCAGTCATCTGGGTTTGCAGGTTGCAGATTGCACTCAAGTCTGCTCTGTATTTGTTCATTCTGGTTCCCAGGTGGAAAGCACAACAGCTCTTCTGGGAGACTCTTTTCATGATAAATCACTAGAGTGCAAAAGAGCCAAGCCCAACTGTGCAAGCCCGGTGAAGGCCTTTGTTTGCATCATTGTCTGCTCATGTCCCACAGCCAAAGCAAGTCCTGTGGCCAAGCCAAGTGAACAGTGGGGTGGAGAGTTATATTCGATGCCTGGGGACAGTGCATGCAAGTGAATATGTGCTACAAAATAGCTGACACTATAAGTCAAGGCCACTCTGATAGTTGAGCTGGAAACTGAACAGCAGTGAGCCCAGACATGCTTAAAACCATGCTAAGACCTAGGAGTGAGGGTGAAGGGATCATTCCAGGGAGAGAAAACAATAAGTGCATAGAGTTAGTATCTAAGCCATCAACTAGAATGGACTGATCAGATCATAGGCCATTTTTTTCTTTAAACTTTCCCTTAAAAGTAAATGCAAATGAATGTTCATTCATAAAGGAGTGGTCTGAGTTGAAAAAACTCTAAGAAACACTGGCTGAATCTGGAGCCTTATATCTAATTTTCTATATAGAAGAACTTTTGTGGTCATGAATGTAACAGGACACGAAATTCACCAATTCTGAGGCACCAAGATGCAATAGGGGCAAAGGAGGCGCTGGTCCATATGCAGGATTCCAAAGTGGATAACCCAAAATCAGTTGGATGGCCATTACACCCCCCACTCACAAGGGGGGTTAATATAAAAAACAATAAAAAGATATTTTTGTAAGGGTTTCTTTGAAAATGTTGTGCTGAGATTCCCGGCTCCTGCCTACCACCAAGTGGGAGTGATAGAGAATGTCTCCCCCTCACCTCAAGTCCAGCAGGAAGGTCATCAGTGGTACCACTTTGGGCAGAGGTCTGGAGCCAGACCCACATCTAAGAAAACTCAAGCAGCCTGTGGAGAAGGGGGCTGCTCTTGGGTGTGTCTGCCCTCCCCTCTTATGGGGTCCAAGGGGTGCAAAGTCCTGGAGAGATATATAGAACTTGTGGCATGCTTATTGGCAGGGGTCATTTTAAAGCGTTCCTGCTTAAGAGGGCACCATGCCAGGGTGAGGGCTCTGTGCTACTGTAAGAGGCTGGGATGCTTCCCCAGGGGCAAAAGCTCAGCCACCCAAGAGAAGTCGTAGTGGAGGCACCTAGCAGGGAGAACCCATGACCTTACGCATGAGAGAGAGAGAGAGGGAGTGCTTTAAAAATCTGCCTGGTGCAGGCAACAGGAAACCATCAAAGGACAGTAGGATCCATGAAAGAGTTTTCATCCCTCTTAACTCTCCAACCCCTCCCACAAGGACTTTAAACAGGTCACACACAGCAGCTACCTAGAGGGGAAGGAGGTAAGCAAGAGAGAGAAGCCTTGGGGAACCACAACCCATTGTCAAAGGCAGATGTCAAAGGCAAGGGCTGTGGCTTGTGGGGGAGGGGAGAGAGGCCCTGCCTTGGAGAGAAGAATGTTGTGTGTTTTGCCTGGTCGACTGGACTTGCCGATTTCTCAGTAAAGACCGGTACTGAGTTAGAGTGACGGCAAAGCTTTCTAAGAGTGGTGAGAAATATCACTGGAACTGTTTACATCTTTATCCAGGATAGGGCTTCAGCTAAACCATGGCAGATTTTAGGGACAGTGGCAGTCAAAATGGATTTGCTTTTATGATTACGTCTTTTGAATCTTGTCCAAGCTACTAGCTGCATGAACGTTTATTGAAAGGTAGAGATTGAAGCATTGTGTTGAGTTTTATAGATATTAACTCGTTCCTGTGAACTCTGTAAGGCAATTATCATTATGCCCATTTTACAGATATGCATTTTGAAGCCAAAGGGAGGTTGAGTGATGGTCCATCTTATGGCATGGTTTCAGTCTTTACCCATCCTGCTCACTCTCATGACCTTATTCCCATGAGTCATGTGTAGCCTCTCTGCATGTGGGAATACTAAACATTGTATTTGATCACATGTGTGTCACTTGGCTGATGCTTCAGCTCCTGACCAAGAGCAGTTGCACGGAGGTAGGCTAGGGCCTTATGGATGCACTTTGTACAGGGTCTCCTGCTGTGATTTTCACCAGGGTGACTGAAGCACACACGCTCCATGTGGCAGTCCTTAGAAGGCATAGCAATTACCTCTTTATATAGATCTCCAGTTCCTTGAGTTTTATGAGATGGAGTGAGAATCTGATAGTGGCAGAGCATTAAAGCAACAACAGCAGCAGCTCTCTTTCTCCCTAAATGCTTTCTAATAATACTGGAAATAGTTTTACTGTGTGGCCTCTCATGTATTCACTCACTTATACATTTGTCCAAGCATTCATTCATACAGTAGATGCTTATTGAGAGTTTACTCTGAATTAGACACTGAGATACAGTAATGGGTAAGGCAGGTCCTTGTTCCTGGGAAGCTCAGAATCTAGACTGGGAAGTGGGTAAATAAATCAATTGTCATGCTCTGGTGGGAAAAGTACTAAGTTGAGGTGTGAACCAAACACCGCGAGAGCACCCAGGAGCAGGTAACTAGGATCGTTCTGGAATGTCACACAGTGTTAGTCATGGTGTTGGGCCTAAATTAGAAAACCAAAAAACAAACAAACAAACAAACAAACAAAACTGTGAGAGGCCTTTCTTTCAAGTTCTGGCTTTATTTTACAGAAAACTGTTCATCTTCTGAAGGGCTGGGGTGACAAATGCTGTATCTTTTGTACAGAAAGACCTATTTGACCTTGCAGTGAATCACCCCAGATATTCCTCTTGATTTGCATGTTATCCTCTCATAAAGGAAGGCCTGAGTTGCTGGGCCCCAGGCTGTGTCCCTGATGCCCTTCTTAATTCTGCTGACCCTCCTGTAAGTGCTTTCCAGAAAAGTGGACCCATTCACTACTTCTGCTATGTGCTTGCAGAAATGAACCAAACAGCTGCACAAAGATGTGTATTCAAGGGTGTTCCCTGAGGTATTGCTTACAATAGTAACAAATGAAAGTATCTTAAAGAGCCCCCAGTAGGAGATTGACTGAATATATTAAAGGCCATACTACAATGAAAGACCAAATTGCTGCCTTAAAAAGATGAGTAGGATCTCTATATATATTCACAATACACAAATATATATATATATGTATATGTGTATATATATATATGTATGTGTATACATATATATGATATATATGATATACATATATATATGATATACATATATATGATATATATATATGATATACATATATATTATATATATATATATCATATATATATGATGGGTATATATATTCTGGGCTGTGAATGGAGGTTTTATAAATTTTATAAATTATTTTTATAAATACATTTTTATAAATGTACATATTTTATAAAAACTAAATGCATATTCAATTACAGAAAGAAAAAAAGAACAACGTAGAAGAGAGAGTTGTATAGCAGAATGAGAACATGGCTGCAGGTAACAAACTCATGGAGTCTGGCTCTTCTGTTTGGCTTTAAATGGTAGCCAGGGTTGAACTCACTATCTCCCTTAACTAACCCAGAACCTTCACTCTTCCCAGATTTTCCCGTTTTCAACCTTGGCATAACCTGGGAGGACCTACTTCTTCTTCTCTTGCTTTCCGTTGTCTAATCAATTGCAAAGGTTCTTTTGTGTAGTTTCACTTTTTCCTTTGACCCTTTTTTTTAAAATTAAAAAAAATTTACAGTTTAATTTTGAGAGAGAGACAGAGTGTGAGCAGGGGAGGGGCAGAGAGAGAGGGAGACACAGAATCCAAAGCAGGATCAAGGCTCTGAGGTGTCAGCACAAAGCATGACGTGGGGCTTGAAACCATGAACAGTGAGGTCATGACCTGAGCTGAAGTCAGCCACTTAACTGACCGAGCCACCCAGGAACCCCTGCTCTGACTCTTTTATTCTTCTGCGATACACTGGCCTGGCCTACTGGTATGACTCTCTTCTGGTCTCTATCCTTCATACATTTGTACCGTCGATAAGACAGATTCTTCTAAAGCATAGACGTAACAATTTTACTCTCCTTATCAGAGACTTTAAACAAATCCCCATTGCTCATGGAATAAATACAGATTCCCTTGTTTAGCCCTCAAGACTGTACAAGATGCAGTCTCACCAGCTATGTCGTTTCGCATACCTCACGGAAGACCGAACTTGCGCTTTTCTCTTTCGTGGTTTTGCTTGAAACACCTGCTTCTCATTTTTGTCCTACCCTGTAAACACTTAATGTATACTACCTGATGTTACAGCTATTGTATTTCTGTGAATCTTCTTTTTTCATTCACTCATTAATTCTGTAAATCTTCATGGCGTGACTCCTGTGTATCTGGTACCGTGCTGGGGACTGAAGATACGGCAGTGGATAAAACAGACCTCCATACCCCTGCCCCCTCCCCACACCCGGGCAGAGCTAAAGGAGACAAGCAGATACAAGTACCACTTGGGGAAAGCCATGGTAAGAGAATGAACACAGGGCTGAGAAAGAGAATAACAGTGATGACGGTGGGGTGCAGGAGGAGAGAGGGTGTGATTGGGAAAAAGTCGCCTTTACTTCCCACCTCACGAACAGGAGGGAAGGAGCCAGCCAGCCATGGCGCGAGTGGGAGTAGAACATTCCAGGCAGATGGAATATCAAGTAGGAGTATATTCAAAGTTCCTGAAGCAAGAAAGTGCTTGGCTGTACTGGGATCTGAAATAGGACTTGGGAGGAGGGAGGTTGAGGGAGAGAGTGGCAGAAGATGCTCGGAAGGTGGGAGTCTTCAAAGTCAGGCCTTAAAGGTCATGTAACGAACATGGATTTCCATCCAAGTGCAATGCTATTGTCAGGGGAGGGGGGACTTTAAGCAGGGAGGTGAGATTATAAATCCAGTTTATCCCTTCCTGCCTTCCCCTCAGCACCTGTCACAGTGTCCTGCATATAATTGTTGCTCAGTGAGTACTTGTTGCCATATTGAAGGATGCGGCTGTGATTGATTATAGAATTAGCCACACTTCAGCAGGGGATGAATTTAGTTCTCTTTATCGGTTTTTATCCAGCAAGCTAGATAAGTTCATAAAAAGGTAACTTTCCTGGTAATCTCCTATTTTCGGTTCATTAATCATATACTGAATGATGGCTCTGGTTTTGCCTTAAAAAAACTGTGAAATGATCTCTTAAGTATTCTGGATATTTGAACTTTCATTTAAATCCCGTGGAGAAGTTCTTTCATTTTTCTTTACTAAAAGACATTTAAATTTTTGACGGAAAAAAAGTTTGGGAAGTGCTGCTGTATTCTGAACCACACAATATATGTTTGTTGGTAGTTTAGAACATAGACGGATCCTGGGATCTTCTGGATGAAAAAACAAGGTCCAGAGGGTCAAAGTCCCTTGTCTGAAGGCATCCTTTTAACATTCGTATTTCCTGGATTCCTGCTATGCTCTGCCATATTGCTACTTATTATATGGAAGTGTTTGTCTTTCTCCAGATTCATCTGTAATGCAGCATAATGTTTGTAAGCACAAGGCCTGATAAATATTTGTACTATGCTCCTTAAAAAATAGCTCGAGAAACCTATTCATTTGATTGTTGTGAAGAAATAACTTGAAGGATTTGCTCCTCTTTACTTTGTGGTGAAGGACGTTAGTCAGGAATCTCTTTGTTCCAAGAGACAGAGACCAAATTCAGAAGCAGGAATATATTGATGTACGTTGGTAAGCTGTGGGAGGTAGAGTGGGCCTCAGGTCCCGCAGGGTCCCCCACACTTCAGAACCTGCCCTTTCTGTCTCTTGCTTCTGCCTGGGACAAGGCAACACCTCCTGTTTGTTTGGACCAATGACTAGGGAGGGAGAGGGGAGCTATTAACTGCCCCAGAATCAGAAGGTGCTGCTTCCAGGGGAAGGAAGGGCATTGACAGAGTAAGTTGGCTACCCCATATTATAAAGACTGGCTATTTGGGCTAGCCATCATGGTAGCAACTATCTGTGTAACACTTTGATATTTCCAAATGCTTTTGTGCCTATTATCTCATTTTATCTTCAGGAAAACCTGGTAGGTTTCCAGGAGGGGCAACACTTTGGAGGCAAGTAAATGAGGGAAAGAGATGAATTCAAAAGGATGTAAGAAGAGTCAGGTCGTGGAGGCTGTGGCAGAGGTGGATTGAGTGGGGGTCTAAGTCCGGAAGCCAAGCTTTTAGTCACACATCGTTTTGTAGATTCTCCACTGTGGCAACTTTTTCTCAAGTGTACGTTTGATTTTTAGAAACAAATGTTTTTTGGAGGCAAGTCTTGAAGATATACAGTAGACCACGGAGATAGGTGTAAGTTATTGAGACTGGTTTCCTGATGTTGCTACATTGATGCTTTGATTTCTTTAACCAACCTTTGTCATGCCCATTATGTGCCAGGCACAGTGGTGAGCATTTAGGATTCAGAGAGGAATAGGGGCATTGTCATTGCCCAGGAGAGGCCTCCAGGTAGTTGGGGGAACAGATGCATAGGCAAGTAATCAGAACAGTGGCATAGCTCCTAATGATACTCTGTCCCAAGATGGCAGGTGGAGCAAAAAGCAGGGAGCTGGTCTAAGGCTTAGAGTCAAAGAAACCTAATGAAGGAGACAACATTTGAATTGAGTCTTAAAAATATATATATAAAATTGAATGCCTTTTACTAGGTCTTAGGGTTAATAAATGGAAGAGGGACACCGCAAGCGAGGAAACAGCATGTGCAAAGGCAGGCAGTGGAAAAGGTGATCATGTGACCTATGCATGGGATATGGGTGGAGAGGTGACGGTGGTCCAGAAATAGTAGAATGAGTGTGTTCCTGTCTCCTCACTCCAGAGTCGACCCTAAAGATTACAACAGGCACGTGGATGATGGACTTCTAGAGTGCTTGATAAAAAATTGGACTCCTTTATGATTATGCATTACCTCTCCAGTTCTCAACTTAGGTTTGGAATGCATTTTCTCATAAAGTTAACATGTAAGAATGGAGACAATGAGATAATTTCTTTCAGCTTGAGGATGTTGGATTTTAACTTTGCTCAAAATCCTGGGTCACTTCCAAGATATTTTTGTGCTTTTGGAAGTTAGCCTTTTAGCTTTTTTTTTAAGGAAATTGTTGTGGTAGAAAGCTCTTCTCAGAATTTTCACCCAGTTGCTACCCATCTGTAAATGAACTCTCAGTTGGGAGTCATCTGGGTGCTTTGTAACATTCTTCTTCATTAAAAATAAGAGCCAAAATCAAAGAACAGGGGTCACTTTTTCCTGTCTCTGTTGTCATTTCCTGCGGCTGTTTTAAGGAATCATCAGAAACTTAGTGGGCTACCCAACACAAGTTTACTTTATTAACAGTTCTGGAGGTCAGAAGTCCAAATGCAGTTTCACTGAGCTAAAGTCAAGGTGTCAGCGGGGCTGGTTCCTTCTAGACACTCAAAGGGAAGAATTTGATTACTTGCAATTACTTGCAAATCTAGTCGTCACCTGTATTTCTTGGCGTATGTTCTCTTCCTCCATTCAAGACACATCACTGTAATCTCTGCTTCCATTATCACATGGTCTTCTCTCTCTCTCTGTCTTTTAAAGTTGTATTTATTTATTTTTGAGAGAGAGAAAGTGTGAGAGAGAATGTGGGAGTGGAGGAGGGGCAGAGGGGCAGGGAAGACAGAGAATCCCAAGCAGGCTCCATGCTGTCAATGCAGAGCCCAACACTGGGCTCAATCTCCTGGTGAGATCAAGACTTGAGCTGAAATTAAGAGTCAGACACTCAAAAGACTCAGCCACCTGGTAGGCACCCCTATGGCTTTCTCTTTTGACTCCTGTGTTTATCGTGTAAGTGCCCCTGTGATTCTATCAGGCCCCCCCCCCCAGATGATCCACGATAATCTCCCCATCTCTAGATCCTTAACTTGATCACATATGCAAAATCACATATGCAAAAATATTTGCCATGTAAGGTGATATTCACAGACTCCAGAGATTAGATGAAGGACATTTTTGGAGACTATTATTTCACCCTGCCAAGGTCCCCTGGCAGCTTATGAATCCTTTGATGGTAGCAGCAATTTGGAGACAAGTCAATGAGGAAAAAGAATAATAGGAGATGAAGTCAAAAGGATATAAGAACAAGATCACGTAGGCAGAGATGTCCATATTGAAGCCATGCACGTTTTGTTTTTGTTTTTGTTTTTTTTTTTTAGTTTGTATACAGTTTTTCTAATTTCCATCTAAATGCTTTTGGATTTTCTATATAGAACAATGTCAATAGGAGATTTGGTGGTTGAAGCTTAATATCATTGTTTCTAAGAGTTTCTTACGACTTGCTTGACGATGAAGATACTACTTTGTTTGAAGATACTTTAGTAACTTCAGAAAGAGAAAAATGTTTACTTTTAAAGGACTAGAGAGAGCCACTACTGGGAATTTACCCAAAGAAAATGAAAACACTAATTCAAAAAAATGTATGTACTTCTATGTTTATTGCAGTGTTATTTACAATATCCAAAATATGGAAGCAACCCAGAGTTCCCCTGATAGATGAATAAAGAAAATGTGGTATATAAGTACACAGTGGAATATTATTCAGCCATTAAAATAATGAGATCTTGCCATTTGTGACAATGTGGATGGACCCAGAGGGTATTTTTCTAAGTGAAGTGAGTCAAACAGATAAAGACAAATACTGCATCATTTCACTTGTATGTGGAATCTAAAACAAACAAATGAACAACAGCAACAAAAAACAGAAACAGACTCATAAATAAAGAGAACAAATTGGTGGTTCCCAGAGCAGGCGGGGTGGGGGTGGAGTGGATGAAATAGGTGATGGGGATTAAAAGGTACAAACTACCAGTTATGAAATAAATAAGTCTTGGGGATAAAAAGTACAGAATAGGGAACACAGTCCATAATATTATAACAACATTGTGTGGTAACAGATGGTAACTAATACTCATCCTGGTGAGTGTAGCATAATGTACGGAATTGTTGAATCACTATGTTGTGTATCTGAAACTAACGTAATATTGCACATCAACTATAATAATTCTTAAAAATTTTTAAAATGTTTGTTTATTTTTGAGCATGAGTGTGGGAGGGGCAGTGAGAGAGGGAGACACAGAATCTGAAGCAAGCTCCAGGCTCTGAGCTGTCAGCACAGAGCCCGATGCGGGGCTCGAACTCACAGACTGTGAGATCATGACCTGAGCTGAAGTCTGACGCTTAACTGACTGAGCCACTCAGGCGCCCCTATAATAATAATTTTTTTAAGGTAATACATTAAAAAAGGCAGAAAAAAAAGCTGGCGTGATTGACTTCTCATGATCCTCTGTGACGTCTTATAGCACTTCATAGCTCTTTTAGGGCACCCACTTTGTCTTATGTTCAAGTTGTTTATATACATGAGTTGTCTTTTTTTAAATTATTTTATTTTATTTTTTTTTAACATTTATTTATTTTTGAGACAGAGAGAGACAGAGCATGAACAGGGGAGGGGCAGAGAGAGAGAGGGAGACACAGAATCTGAAACAGGCTCCAGGCTCTGAGCTGTCAGCACAGAGCCCGACGCGGGGCTCAAACTCACGGACCACAAGATCATGACCTGAGCCGTAGTCGGACGCTTAACCGACTGAGCCACCCAGGCGCCCCCATGATTTGTCTTCTTACTAGACTGTAAGATTCTTTTTTTTTTTTAATTTTTTAATATTTTATTTATTTTTAAGACAGAGACAGAGCATGAGTGGGGATGGGGCAGAGAGAGAGGGAGACACAGAATCTGAAGCAGGCTCCAGGCTCTGAGCTGTCAGCACAGAGCCTGACGAAGGGCTCAGACTTGCGAACTGTGAGATCATGACCTGAACTGAAGTCGGATGCTTAACCAACTGAGCCACCCAGGCACCCCTAGACTATAAGCTTCATGGGGACAGAATCCTTTTTTGCTTTATCAGTGTATCTGATAGAGCACATAGCATACCTAAAATATAATTAAGGTGCTTTGAATGTGTTAACTTTTTAAATGCTCACAAAACCCTGAGACAGGCTCAGAGAAGATATATAACTTGTTTCAAATTAGACAGCTACTAAGATACAGTGCTACTATTCCAGTCCACTCTGACTTCTGCACCCATGCTTTTATCAACTCCATTATGTTCCTCTTTACTAGGGCACCAAAGTATATGCTGAATGAATAACAATTATTGCTTCATAGCTAACACAGCACTTTCACATACATTAGATTATGAGATCCCCATTAAAAAAAAGGCAGGCAACAATCACCTGCTTTTTTATTTTAGAGATGAGCAAACAGGCTCTGAGTGGTCCAGTGTTCACTCATTCAGTCTTCATTTGTTAAACAGACATTCACTGAACCTTCATGAGGCGCTAATGCTGGGCGAGGTCTTGGGAAATTGTGGTAAACAGACAAAAATCTCTACCCTCGAGGAATTTATGGTGCTCTGGGGAATCCAGCACCATTACCTGTGCCATGACTCCTCCACAAGAGAAGTAGAGTGTTTTGTAGAACAGATAATAGGGGAGTGTCGGATCTGTGGCATCGCAAAAGGCTTCTCTGAGCAGCATATATTAATCAATGCACTTTTGGTTTCCCAGTAACAGAAACTCATTTAAAATAGCTAAAACTTTTAGGTACATATTGGCTCAGGTTGCTAAAAAAAAAAAAAATCTCTGCATATAAACTAGCTTCTAAATTAGATCCGGAAATTTCTATGATGTTATTAAAACTCTGTGTTGGATTTATTCTTCATTCCTGGTTACAAAGATGGCTGCTAGGCAGTGAGATGTTTTTGTTTTTCTTATTGTTAGAGACCCAGAAGAAATAAGGACAGTTCTTTTCTGGTAGCTCCAGGAAACATAGTTCTTTAGGAGGACTCCATTTGGCTCTATTTGGACCTCATGTTCAAATATGATGATGGCCCAGGGTTCAAGGTACTCGGGTTGGCTGGACGGGGTCACATGTGTCTTTCTACTGTGGAGAAATCAAATTTCATGCCTGATATTGGGGAAGTGACAGTTTTTTGAATGGCAGATTTATTCAGTAGATCAAATTAACAGGTATTCTCTGCATGGTGACATAGGAGGTCACATACAGGCAGTTATGCAATAATATCAAATACAAAACAATATGAACTCACAATAACCACACTATGCAAATTTAAACAATAGAAGTCATGGGCTTATGGTAAAAATGGGGTTAGGGGCATCACAAGCAAAGGGTAGAAACATAACAAAAACAGCAGCACAGCCATGTCCACAAATACTTCAGTAAATATGGCACTTTATCTTGAAAAAGATCTGGAATTTGCTTTTGAAGATGGACAACGAATGGGTTCCTCCTGATGAGTTATTGTGAAGTGGTTTAAGGAGGGTAGTACACATTTGCTATCTTTTACAGCCTTACATTCTGGAGCATATTTTTCTGCTGTTGAGACTAGGGCCTTAGAGGCATATGTTTATAACTGATAACTTGTTTCATCAGATCAAAAATTTGATCCGATGGATAGCTTTATTCTGTAATTAATTTTGGTAGGGCTGCTACAAATTTTTACAGCGTTTTTGTCTTCACTTGTGGCTTCACCCAACAGCTGACAGTTTTGGAAATTTGTAGAGATGTTTGAGGCCACCACACCTGCCACTACTAGCGCTAAAATGAGCCATTTATGCTGGATTTGGCAATTTCTGTTTTAGCTTAAGGTCTTCTTAGATAGATGGTGCTTTCTCTTTGATCATGAAAAGGCTTGTTTCTGTTTTTTTTTTTCTGTTTGTTATTTGCTGTATTTGCTCAATATTCTCTTCATCTACTTCTGTGTCCTTATGAATTCACAACAGTTGAATTGTTCTATCTGTAGAGTTTTCTGCCCCCTCACATTGATTCTGATGGTCTGCAATCCTGATTTCTTCATGCCCATTACTCAGGAGAGCAACATGTTCTCTTGCTTTCAAAATTATTAATTCGAGTTTTAAAAAAAATTTTAATGTTTATTTCTTTTTTGGGGGGTGGGGAGAGAGAGAGAGAGAGAGTAGGGAAGGGGCAGAGAGAGAGGCAGACCCAGAATCCGAAGCAGGCTCCAGGCTCTGAATTGTCAGCACAGAGCCTGATGTGGGGCTCGAACCTATGAACTGTAAGATCGTGACCTGAGCTAAAGTTGGACATTTAATGGGCTGAGCCACCCAGATGCCTCAAAATTCTTATTTCAAGTTTTTTCTCAAGATTTAAGACTTACCTTCTGCATATACTTTGTGGCATTTTTGAATCTGGATACTTTGACATAAATAGGACATTGAAAGAGTGTTTTTTCATACAGGCAAGTTCACAGTTACCAAAGAAAAGTGAAACACAGCATTGTGGGATAATGCACACAGTGAACTAGTTGCTGTTAGATATTTGAGATGCGTGCCTTTTGTGTCTTCTTGTATGGCTGCGTTCACCTGGATGGAGTTTCTGTGTTTACCTAGTATAGTGTTTCTGGTGGACAAAATTGTGCCTATGCAAATGCAAAACTTGTGTTACATGCAAATTGTTTTCTAACGTATCAATTACATTACAACACATCTGCAGAAGCAGAATAAGCATTATAGAAGAACTTACTATAATTAGAAGAGAAGAGAATATAACTGAGACCTTCAAGCTTTGCCACTTTTTGCTCTACGCAGCAGTGTTATTAGATCTAGCAGTTGTGTGAACACTCTTGAGTTTTCAAATATAATGAAGTTAACACAGAAATACCAGAGCCTAAGTGTCTAATCTTGTTACCTTAGATGTTAGGTCTTTACATTTATTTTTAGACTGTTGCAGCCATTGTTTAAAATGAATTTGGAACAATTTTGCTTTTGCCTTTGCCTGTAGAGCCATTTCATGGCATATTAAGAAATCATTTTCACTGTTTTATTACCAAGTCTCTATCAAGTATCCCTACTTGATCATTATTTTTTTTCTCTGTCTGATTGTGAAACACATTGCCAAAATAGAGTTTATGAGAATACTCTATAAAGCCTAAAGAACTGCGCTCATAGAAGTTGTTATTTTATGGCTTGGCTATACTTACCAAAACATGAACTACATCTTTCGAATATAAGCTTTGCCACCATTGAGGATTTCCAAAATAAAGTGCCAGAGACTTTGAAGGTAGTTCCAAAAGAGGAGCTCTTAAAATGAATTGAGCTGTGCTGGGAAAAGTTGTATGGCAAGCTTAGTTTGAATAAGCTTTCTTGATCTCTACTGTAATGTATGTGTCCTTTCACCATTTTATAATCTCCGCGTAGATTTCTGAAATTTTTAAAACCCAGTGAAACCAAAGTGACAGAACTTGAGGAGTGGGTTCATATTTTAATCCTTTGTCCAGTCTGGTATCTCGTACACGGTGAGTACACAACTGACGATTGCCTGTGGGCTAGTTTGTCGGTGCCTTTCTAGTAGTGTCCTATGCATAGAAGTTACTCAATGAGGATTTGATGCTCTGAATTTTTTGTTTTACTCTTATTGTTGACTACGGTATTTTTTAAGTAGGAAGGATTAATTTAAGTGAAACAATCAGCGGCATAGAAGAAACTTTTTATTATTATTATTTTTTTGTTTCCTCCTTTTGAATCTTGGTTGCAGAAATGTGAGCTTATAACACGCCTCAACACATAGTGAATTTACGTTACTGGGCCCAACAACTCCTGTCACTTGTGTTAGTATGTTATTTCCTTTCAGCTCCAAACCCCAGGCTTATTCTCTTCCTCCTGAAGATTCTATGAATCTCTACATTTACAGGTATTCTTATGAAATGCATGGTACTGCTTTGGAGGCTGTAGGCTTTTAATTTACATAAAAATCATGTGCTGTTATTTATCTTGTTTTGTGTTTCTTTTTTTCAACTCAGCAATGTTTTTGATGTCTGTCCAACTTATTGTTAGAAACCGAGTGTGTTGTTTCTGAATTATATTCTATACAAAGTTTTCCACAGCTTCAGTTATCCACTTGCTTACTGATAGACCTCTAGCTTGTCTCCAGATCACTGTTGCTACAGAAGTGCTGCCTTTGTTGAGTATCCTTGTATATGTCCCCTTATAAGCCTCTTAGGAATCAATGTGAGATATTCTATGGGCCAGATATTTAAATATGAGACTTCTGACCCATAGTGAATATTCATACTTAATTTATCTAGAAATGGCCAGATTGACTTTGGATATAGCTGTTCCAATTTACAATCTCCAAATCAGTGCTTGTCCTCTCACATCCTTGCCAATGCTTGGTATGATCTGATTTTCCATATTTGCCTCTATAGTGGGTATGAAGGGATATCATATTCATGATTTTTAAATTTTTTTA
This sequence comes from Prionailurus viverrinus, assembly GCF_022837055.1. Lineage (NCBI taxonomy): Eukaryota > Metazoa > Chordata > Mammalia > Carnivora > Felidae > Prionailurus > Prionailurus viverrinus. Next base: position 192,894,820 of record NC_062561.1, on the reverse strand, counting down.
AGTTTTGCATTTATTAGAGAGAGAGAGAGAGAGAGAGAGAGAGAGAGAGAGAGAGAGAGAGAGAGAATGAATGGGGGAGGGGCAGAGAGAGACAGGGGGACAGAAGATCCAAAGCAGGCTCCATGCTGACAGCAGAGAGCCTGTTGTAGGGCTCAAACTCATAAACCATGAAATCATGGCCGAAGCCAAATGCTAAACTGACTGAGCCACGCAGGTGTCCCTATATTAATTATTTTAGTATGCACTTTTCTGATTAAGGGTAAGCCTGAGTACTTTCTCATAGGTAGCGGGCACTCATGTTTTCCCTTTTGTGAATTTTGTATTCATGTGTTTTGGGGCAGTTTTTAAGCATTTTTAAAGGGCATACATTAATTCACTGGAAAAAGAAAATGCTACTCTTAGATTTGCAGGGACTCAGACCCTGAAATAAAATATAGATAATCTCTTAGTAGATTTGGGTCATTATATTCACTTTTTTTCTAGATGCACAGCAACAGTATAGATGAATTCTGGATTCCTGGTTTCTCTGTCTGATTATGGCATGAAGGGTTATCTGATTGTGCGACACTTAGGTCCTTCCCCGAAACAACTTGATAGTGTCACTTTCTGAAAAGACACTTGGGAAGCGTTGTGGCATTCAGAGTCATATTGTGTGGTCTACGCAACTGAGTACATTTTATGCATCCTGGCAGGATTTGATTTCAAATGGTTAGAAAATGCTCTCTTTGTGGAGCCAATTAAAATAGTGACATGGATAGTGCATTATTTTTCTTCCTCTGGAGTGGAACTTCTGTCAGAGTTCCTGTATCTTATTTGGCTCTATTTGAAAGGAAAATTTGAAATCCCCCACTGCACTATAAATGTACTTATTTTTCCCATGAATTTCCATCTGGTGCCTTTACAATGATTGTTGACAATTACTTGTCTTGCTACTCCTTTGGGGAATGAGGTGCAGCGTCATTTGAATGGAGGAGAGCACTCCCGCCTCAGACAAGGTTGCGTTCCGTAATGGTGGGAGGTGACATGTGGTTCCACTAGGTGCAAAGGTGAAAACGTGATTTCTAGAAATGCACATCTCAGTATGAATTCACAGTAAATGGTTAACATTGATGTATAGCAGTGATTCTCAAACTTGTGTTCACGAGGAATTATGAAATATTTTTTGCCCCCGCATTTGAAGAGAATAAAAGACCCCAAAGGACTTGGATCAAGATAACAGTATGTGAAATCATCAGACTTATCAAAGTGTTTCACAGACTTTCTCAGGCACCTAGAGTTAACACAGTACTGACTTGGCCATTCTTCTGACCAGCGCTATAGTTTGAATATTAAGGTTCACATACTTCTGGCTTGTCTGTCTATTTATTTACTTATTTATTTTTGAGAGAGAGAGAGAGAGAGAAGGGATGGGAGGGGCAGAGAGAGAGGAGAACAGAGGATCTGAAGTGGGCTCCATGCTGACAGCAGGGAGCCTGAGGTGGGGGTTGAGCTCACGAACTGTGAGATCATGACCTGAGCCAAAGTCCCATGCTTAACTGACGGAGCCACCCAGGCAACCCTGTCTGTATATTTAAAATAAAATCATGGAATGACTTCAGCTTTTATTGTGTATTCAGCTTCCTTGAGAGGTAAAGTCTAACTTTCAATTTGATTAAATGATGAACTGTTAGTTGTATAAATGGCCCTATTCATCATCTAGCTTGATTGTGTTAGAGATGAGGAATCTGAGACTCAGAGAAATCCTATTCTTAAGTTTTAGGAACCTCTCAAAAGAGAAATCTCTCCTCTCTCTGTTTTTTTTTTTTTTTTTTTTTTTTTGAGACCTTCCTGATAAATAGGTCATGGAGTCATACGGGTCTTTTTATCTCAGGTTCTTTGGTAATTTTCATCCATCATAGAGCCCAACAAACCCTCCAATGAAAGAACATGGCAATAAATGGCTCTTTCGAGTGTTTGTTAGTTTGTTGATGTCCAGATAGGTTATAAACTGACTGATAAACTAATAGATATTTTCGGTGAATTATCCTAAATGTTTGTATTCCTTAGATTACTTGATCATTAGACTCAGTCCAGCACATCTGCCTAGAGAAAGATGAAAAGAGTATTAGTAGTTAGTGGCTTGTACCCACATACCATGAAGCCCAGAGATTCCTTGTTGGTTACTTGAAATGGAGGTCTCACGGGAAGGAAGGGCTAAGTGGATGGAGAGGGAGGGGTCTTAGAGATGAACTCCAGATGTTTCACATTCGTTTCAGTCAGAGCCATAGCATTTTATCTTTTTTTTTTTTTCTTAATGTGCATTTGGGTTTAGTTTTGTACAAAGGGTTTTCCTGCCACAGAACGTTTGAAAAACCACTGCTAAAGCTCATTTAGGGAGACGGTAAGTTAAACAAGAAGAGACTAGTTTGTTATTAGTAGTAATTTTAGCAACTGACTGAGGTGAGTATGGATCTCTTGCATGGCAAGAGCTCTTGTGCACAAGAGGGTCTTGCTCCTGAATGTTCTAAGGGATAAAATAAAGCCTAAAGTCTCATTTTTTTTATTTTTTGGAAAAACAGTACACAGGGAAATAGATTCCAGCTCCATATAAGTAATAATTGTCTAAAATCACAGGATTGATCCCAGAGTTAGAAGGAGTAGACAGCAAAGGAGAGACGGAGGGAGGGCGGCAAGAAGGGGGTTGGAAAGGGAGAGAACTTGATGTGTCCGAGCCTCAGGTCTGTCATCTGAAAATTCAAAGATGGGCATCTGCTCTTGTGAGATGTTCTGAAGATGAAATGATACAGTGTATGTGAATCATGTCTGGAAGTGCTGGTATGAGCGGAAGGGAACTTCCATCAGTGCGAATGCTCTTGGTGGGAAATTAAAAACACCACTTCCTATCCTATGAAAGATTGAAGAGGCAGGCAAGGACAAATGAAAGAAATGTCAACATTTTAAACATTTTAAAGTGATACGGAGCTAAACTATAAAAAAAGTTGAAGGGCAGTTTATATGAATTCATAAATGAATATTGAGCTCTTAAGTGATACTACAGTCATATTCCTGATTCCAGTGACCTTTGGTGTTGCTGTTTAGGACAGGAAATCTAGCTGCTTGGTGACTGGTTTGTCCAATTACAGAATTGCTATATTTTTAAAAGTTAAGAAATGCAATCAAAGAAATGCAAATCAAAACCACAATGAGAGGGGCGCCTGGGTGCCTCAGTTGGTTAAGCATTCAACTGTTGATTTTGGCTCAGGTCATGATCTTGTGGTTCATGAGATTAAGCCCTGAGCTGACAGGGCCCTGAGGCTCTGAGCTGACAGCATGGAGCCTGCTTGGGATCCTCTCTGTCCCTTCCTCTCTGTTCCCTCCCCTGCTTTCTCTCTCTCAAAAGAAATACATAAACTTAAAAAAACCCCAACACAATGAGATGCCACCTCAAAACTATCAGAATGGCTAAAATTGATGGCTCAGGAAACAACAGATGTTGGCAAGGATGCAGAGAAAGGGGATCCCTTTTGCACCATTGGTGGGAATGCACACTCATACAGCCACTCTGGCCAACGGTATGGAGGTTCCTCAAAAAATTAAAAATAGAACTTCCCTCCAGCCCAGCATTTGTACTATTAGGTATTTATCAAAAGCATACAAAAATGAAGGGGGTGCATGCACTCTAACAATGTTTATAGCAGCACTAGCCGAAGTATGGAAGGAGCCCAAATGTCTATTGACTGACGAGTGGGTAAAGAAGATGTGATGTACATGCATGCATGCACGCACGCACTGGAATATTACTCAGCTCTAACAAGGAATGAAATCTTGCGATTTGCAACAATGCGGATGGAACTAGAGAGTATTATGCTAAGTGAAATAAGTCAGAGAATGACAAATACCATACGATTTCATTCATATGTGGAACTTAAAAAACAAAACAGATAAACATAGGGGAAAGGAAGGCAAAATAAGATGAAAACAGAGAGGGACGCAAACCCTAGGAGAGTCTTAAATACAAAGAACAAACAGGGTCGCTGCAGGGGAGGTAGGTGGGGAGATGGGCTAAATGGGTGATGGGCATTAAGGAGGGCACTTTTCAGCATGAGCATTGGGTGTTATATGTAAGTGATGAATTCTAAATTCTCCTGAAACCAATAAAAATTTAAACACTAAGTGAGAAAAAAGGATCTAGAAGGGATTTTTTTTTTCATGGAGTCTAAAAGCATAGTCCCTGAAAGCATTCTGTATTTGTCACAGTGGAAACCAGTAGCACATGATAAAACCAAGCAACCTAGAATAGGACTGATTAATTGCCCCAGATTAATAACAACACTTGTTCAGTCTAGAATTAATTCATGCTGAAAATAACATTGCAACAATATCAAGCATCTCCCTCTCCAGACCTCAAATACCAGGAAAGCTAGGCTAAAACATTCTATCCCCTGTGTGGAAATGAAGAGTGTGAATTATTTTGAATACAATGTATGATAGCAACAAAGCTACAGGAATAATCTGCAGCTATATCTATGACAAACCGAAGAAACAAGAAAAGTAGAACACAAAAGAGATAAAATCGAGTTAGCAACTTTGTTTGGTCTTGCTTTCTCCTGATGTCCCCTCTCTGGCTCAGGCTATCATGAGTATGATAGTGGTGAGTTAACCAGCCTGGGTTCCTGCTCTAGAAAGGCTCCCGATCCAGTGGGGAGAAATATACAGATGAGGCAAGTGTGCTCTTGTAAGGACTAGGTGCCAGGCTTGCTGGAGCAGAGTGCTCTGTGTGCCTTTGACACGCCCCCCCCCTTTCCAGATTTGGGGAGTTGTAGTAGGTTTTCTGGAAGGAGTCCTAGCTAAGCTGTAAACTCAAAAAGGGAATGGAAGTTAGCCTGGAGCAAGTAGATAGAAGTGGACAGGAGAGATTTCCAGGCAGGTCTGAAGACCTGTGAGGAAAAAGCAGAACTAATAGCTATTGAGTAATGTTGGAGCGAGGAGAGTTTCAGGGTCAGGGCAAGAGGTGATGCTAAGAAGGTAAATGTGGCAGGCAGACAGTATCCAGCAATGTTAAAAGGATTTGGATTGAGTGGGTAGTTAGGTGTTTGAAGCAGAGGAGAGTCATGATCCAACTGGATTAGAAGGACCACTGGCTGTAGCTGGGAGAGACCAGTTAGAAGGTGGTTGTGGTTGTGGTGCCTGGGTAGCTCCGTCGGTTCCAACTTTGGCTTAGGTCACTATCTTGCCGTTTGCGAGTTTGAGCCCCATGTTGGGCTCTGTACTGACAGCTCAGAGCCTGGAGCCTGTTTCGGATTCTGTGTCTCCCTCTCTCTCTCTGCCCCTCCCCTGCTCTCTTTGTCTAAAATAAATAAACACTAAAAAAAAAAAAGAAGAAGGAGGAGGAGGAGGAGGTGGAGGAGGTGGAGGTGGTGTGGTAATCTGGGCTAGGAACATGATGTGACGGTATATTTGTGGGGCAATGTTGATCCTGGCTATAAAATAAGATGTTAGAGCCCATTTTTTATTTATGTTTTTTTCCTTTTTCCTGATCCCTTATCTCTAGCATCTACAAAAAAGTCATATGTTAAAAGTGGTTTGAAAATTATAAAGATATACACAAATATCAGCTATTAACAAGAAAGCGGGATGAAATGGGTCAGGTTATACATAGTGCTTTTAAGTCAGGTATTCCTAATTCTTTCACTGTTGTGAGATTTTTCACATGAATTTATTTTCTTTTTATTTATTCACATAGGATTCTATTTTTCTCAATTGTCAGGATATTCAAATTGCTGGTGGGAATATAAAATGGGTCTGTCCAGTTTGTAGACCAATCTGTTATGACATAATGAATTTGAAGTTGTGTATGGCTCCTATATCCACTTCTGGCTATATGCTTCAGAGAAATTCTCACACAGTTTGCATATAAGGGATGTGTGTATTACTGGGGTATTCATCATAATACTGTTTGTTCTAATGAATGATTGATGAACGAAAACGCCTAACAGGCCATTATAGAGAAACTGATAAATTGTGATTTATTTGTATAATAAAATGCCAAAGAAATCTTGAAGTGAAATATATATTTATGTATATAAATTATATATAATTTATAAATATAAATCATATATATATATGATTTATTTGTATACAGGGACAAATTAAAAAAAATTAATTCAGGCCAACCAAGGGAAGTTATAAAAGGATATACTGTGATACCATGAATGTAGGTTTTAAAACTCATAAACCATTATACCTTATTCTGCGTGTGTACATATGTGGTAAAATGCACACAAAGGCATAAGAAAACTCAGACCGACTTCACCAGTCTCTTTAAAAACATCCTCATAGTCTTTAGTATATTTATCTATAAATAGCAAGATAAGTTCCACTGTAAGATCAATAGAGCTGTAAATTAAGCCTTTCTCAGTATAAATAACCTGAGTGTTCCAGATATTACTATGATTGCTGCTAGTTTCCATTTATTTAGTGCTTCCCATATACTTTTCCATTTATGTGCTGGACTGGCCCTTTGGGAGTTAGCTGATGTTACCTTGGGGGATGTGAAAGCAATATTTGTCATTGATGACAACATCTGTTTGGAGTATGTGATCATATTTTCTTTCTCTATACGTGTACTACTTAGGAAATGTTCAATAAAGAAAAAGGAGGACGGATAGTGCTGCTCTTCTGAAGAAAACACTTTGTTCCACTTGCAATAATGTCTCTTTTTAGTCTGGACTCATTCTGTCGCAAATGTCAGAAACTGAAGTCCCCCTAGCTTAAGGCAAAACGAGGATTATGGGCTTGACTCCCAAAAGCCTGGGTGATGTTTCGTTAGGCACGGCTAGACCTAGACCCTTTCACCTTTTTTGTGAGCTCTGTCCCTCTGTTTGGCAGTGCTCCCAGGCAGACAGCCCCAGACTCGCTCACTCCCGGCGTAGCCACCTAAGCAGCCAGAGAACATCTCTCCTGCAGGAGAGTCTTGAGGAGGTTTTGGATCAGTTTGCCTCGGCTCACAAGCCCCTTTCTGAAACAATCACTATGGCGCAGAAATTAGTTGGTGTATTTGGTTCCGGCAAAGGAAGTGTGAGACAGCAGGTAGAAGAAATAAGGAAGGAGTATTTCATTAAAGGGACTGCAGGGTGATGTTGCCAGGGGCCGGGTCCAGGGGGCATGCTAAAACTGGAGATGCCATAGAACACCTTCGATTCTCTTCTTTCATTTTTCTCCCTCACACACCTAAAAGAAAATGCATAAGAAACAGGCTATGCAGGTTTTAAGCACTCTTGAATTTTGCTGAAGCATAATTGACTCCTAAGAATGAATGGCCTTTCCTCAGGTGAAACTCTCCTTTCCCACCCTAATATTCCTCATCAGTAGCATCTGGCTGAGTGAAAATTAGGGAAGCTCCTCTAAGAGATTTACCAGAAATTGCCTTGTTCAGCGATGGGCTCGAAGATGAAACCCGTGCTTTCCCACTTTGAGAACATTAGCGATTGGAGCTAGTTCATTAGCTGCCTTAATTTATCCCGATCCTGATGGAAGACTGGAGGACCCACCTTCATCAGAATGCTGCCAGAGTGTGATCTGAGTGAGCGCGAGTGAGCTTTTGCTATTAAAGGCCCAGTAATGACTTGTGTCGGTTTATGCAGATTTGCACTGCTGGGTTACTCTGTGCCCAGCACTTGGCAATGCCCAGATAACATTTAAATCAGGCACTAAGTGTAATTAAGTACTACCCTCAGCACAGCTCTCCTTTTAAGACATTTTTATTCACCATGATTTAGAACATGACAATTGGGTGAGATTAAAGCAGCAAATTGTGCCTATAAAACAAACCCCTGAAAATAGCAAGGGACTATAAAATTTTATAAAGGGAATACTGCACATGCCTCCAATCCGATAAAACTTTTGTGAGCTGCGAGATTAACTGTGAAATAAAAGTAAGCCCATACAGTATGTGCCACATCCAGACTATAAATCGCATATTATTGTTTAGTATAACTTTTATATTCCCTCCCCAAATGACGCCTTAGCATCTCGAGAATACCCCAGACAGCAAGCAGTTAATTAACCTTCAAGGGAATCAACTCAAGAGACAGGGGGCCATTCTGTGAGTGTAAGGAATCTGGGTGACAGTGTTGTAATGCGATGGTATTTGGTCTTTGGGGGATTTCTGTGGTTCTTGCAGTTGCTACTTTGGTTTCCTTATTTACTTGGTTCATGTTTATATCCTGTCTTGTTGTAAAGGATGGAACTGATTTCCGAGGCTCTTGAAGGCTATCTGCTTTTTGCTTAGAGTTCCAGGGTTTTATGGCTTCATGGCTCGTGAGCGCTCATCTACCCAAGCACCTGTTTTTAAAAATGAAGAGGCTGAGGTTGCAAGCATCAAATGGCTTTTAGGTTCACATAGTAAGGTAGCGGGACACTGGATTCTCCTTCCGGGATAATCATGACCCGTTCTTTTTTTTTTTTTTTTTTAATTTTTTTTTTCAACGTTTATTTATTTTTGGGACAGAGAGAGACAGAGCATGAACGGGGGAGGGGCAGAGAGAGAGGGAGACACAGAATCGGAAACAGGCTCCAGGCTCTGAGCCATCAGCCCAGAGCCCGACGCGGGGCTCGAACTCCTGGACCGCGAGATCATGACCTGGCTGAAGTCGGACGCTTAACCGACTGCGCCACCCAGGCGCCCCTGCCCCGTTCTTTTTGCGTGATACTTTGAAGGTTTTCTTTCGTTAAATGGAAATAATGTATAGGCATATTTTCCTGATTGTAATAACAGAAGACTCTTTTTTTTATAACATTGAGAAAGTCCAGAAAATATTTTGAATTAAAAAAAAAAATTCACCTGTAATCTAACCAACCAAAGATAACTGCTTGTATATTGTGCATCACATTATATTGTATATTCTTCTAGCTTTTTATCTACATACATGAAGGCAGAAATATAGGTAAAACTGTTTACTCAGAAAAGTAAGGAATATTCTGTTTTATTCACTTAATACATTTCTTGGGAAGATATTTCAAAAGCATGATTTTTGGTAATTTTATGTTACCTCAAAGTTATATGGCTAAATAACACTTTGTATAGTTATGGCACTGTTGTTTTATTGCTGGTCCCTTTTTCCCCTGGGTCCAGGTACTAGAGACTTTTGAAAATAAAAAATGACTTGGAGACACATGAAAAATGACAGATTATTGATGGAACATAAATCTTTTTAATGGTTCATATCCACAGTAGTTTTATGTGAACAATTGAATCAAGTTTTATGTGATAATATCCAAGATATTCATACCAGATAAGATTGGATAATATTATTTCTATATCAGGATAGATTTATAAGTTAGGTAGATTTTTTTTTATAATTTGAATTTGCTCTCCTGCCAAGTGTATGCTAGCTTATAGGTATCAATCTGTAGAACTTTAAAATACTGTGTCTGTCACTTGGCCTTCTATAGCATCTAGCCATTCATTGATTCATTTGTCCATTTTTTGCTTTCACGTCCTTGCCTTTTAAGCATATGCCAAACTCTAGTGTGCCATGGACGATAGGAAGATGAATATGGCATTGTTTTTGTCTTTAGGGAGTTTATACTTTAGTTGAAGAGGCAGGTACATGAACAATTTACCATTACTAGGCCGAACATTCGGTGGAATAATGGCAAGGCATGGCTTCACAGCCCGAAAATGAGTGAGGATTTTGGTGGACATTGGACAGTCCAGGCCAAGAGAATAGCAAAGACACAGAAGAGGCAAGCTTCCTGGAGTGCTCAAGAAATGCTGGTGTATTTGGGGAAGGGGGAATGTGGAAGGGGAGAAACGAGGTGTCAGGCCATAAAGATATGCTTCTTTTACTTTCCGTATTTAGATACATTTAAATACAAGGAGATAAATATCTTTTTACCTGATTCTCTTCGTGTCCGTAATTCAGGTGGGCTGGGCATTGAGGGATTATCAAGACTGTGAAATGAGCTGGAGACCAGGGAGTTGTAAGTTCTAGTCTCTTCATGTTACTCGACATTATATAGTGATGTTTCTTGAACTTAACCTTCTTTTTTTTAAACATAGGCTGTTTCTCGAGTGTGAAATGGAAATCTCAGAATATAGCATAAAGCATGTCCATAATATTTAGATATTGTCACCAAAGAGAGTGTCAGTAACTGTTGGAGTTTGCACTGAACTTATGTCACAAATGTAGGCTTTCCTCTCTCACAATCAGAAAGCATACAATTTAGAGTAATACTTCAGATAGTTGGATTAATGGAGACTCTTTGAAATTATTATTGAAAGAGAAATGCAGCTTTATTACTTTCATATACATAATTTGAATTAAGCTAATAAAGAATTGCTTAATAGATGCCCTGATGAACCTGCTTTAATGAATACATGAAAATAATTTGTAATTAGAATAATAATTTTATGCAAATGAAAGCTGGCGAGGTTTTCAAGTGCCTGAAGATAGTTTGTTTTCTGAAATAGGATAAAAATACCTCTTAGAGTTACACAAATACTGATTCTTAAACATTTGCATAGTGCTTTCTCATTTTCAAATGTAATACTTTAAAAAACACCTTCTCATTTGGTCCTCACAACAATTATGATCCCCATAAAATATGTTAGGAGTTTTTAAGCCTCATTTTATAGATAAGAAGTCGTGGAGTTACAGAAGTTAAGTGATTTGCTGGAGGTAACAAAATTAGTAATTGATAGAACCAAGCCTAGAGCCTAGGGCCTTTGATAATTAGTCTATGGTTCTATATCTCAGTTTATGCTATTAATTTTCTTAGTATTTCCTCATTTTCCTGCTATAGTAGATGACCATCAGTACCATATGTTTTGGACTTTGCATAAATTCAGAAATCCATAAGCATCAAGGAACCTCGCTCATATTTCTAGAAGCAAAATGTGTGGTATGATGTTCCTTATGACTGCCTCAGTAACTTGAAACAAACCCATAAAATCCAAACTCTAGAAACAATGTTTTACTCCTATGTTTTTAAGTTGAAATTCTCCAGTTTAGAGGCTATCACCATTGATCTTCAGTTACTAGAAAGATGGGAACTCTTTAATTATATAATAAAGACTGGGTCTTTTGAAAAGTTGGAAGGTCATCCCAGATATCATGTTTGTTAAGAATATATCCCAGAAAGAAAGAGATAACTTTATATTCTTACTTTTCATTGGCTGCTTTCATGAATGAATATGGAAAAGTTAAACTTTGAAGTTGCAAACATTTCCAGGCTTTCATTTAGATACTAGTATGGGGACTGATGAGATCCATTATGGCAAGATTAAGTAATAAGATAGAAGAATAGGCACTTCAAATGGACTGGTTTTTAAAGAATTTCGTACATATAAGGACAGTTGTATCAAAGTGATTTTACATGTTTTAGGAAAAATATTGCTGTCATCTTCTAAGTATATAGATCCAAAAGAAAAAGCAAATCCATACCCCCCAAAACATGAACAACATGGAACATCACTGTGTCATTTCCTTGTTATATTATAGAATTGCTGTAAAACACCTCTTCCTTCAGGGCTATGCATCAAGATTTGCTGCTGGAAATAAGAGGTATATTGCTTGTTCTTTTTTGTCTTTTATATAAAATCTGGTGACATGCATACTCATTGCGGCGTTATGCTTAGGCTGCAATACAGTGATTTTGCAGTATTCTAAGTAGCATTTTAAATTCCTTTGCACTGTACAAAGCTCTTCTCAGCTACTTAATATAATACTTCTCCATCTGTCTGTCTTCCATGACAACTTTTGAAGGGACTGGTGGAATTTATTTTACAATGAACAAAAATATGACAGGGTTCTGGATAGGGTGGAGTGACTTGGGGGGTAGAATATTACTGTTGTTTGTAACAACTGGAAAATATGGATAACCGTGTAAAAAGTTACGCTTAAATGCATCAGGGAATTTTTGATCTAATGAGAACTAGAATGGCTAAAATTTCAGAGATAGTAACAACCATGGAAATATGAGCTGATGATTGATAGATACCTTTTCTCTGGGGAAATGCCCTACTTTTGGCCATGGGTAGGAAGTAAAGAATAAAAACTCAAAAAAAAAACACAAAAAACAAAAAACAAAACAACAACAAAACCAGACTTAAGGAAGTAGAGAATAGGGCCTCTGCCCAGGTAGAGGCTGGTGTTACTATAAAAAGAAATGTACAAAATTTTGGTCATCTCAAAGGAGTGGAGTAAAAAATTAAAAACAAAAAAGTGATTCAAAACACAGCCTACTTTTTCCTTATTCTGCTAAATTCTGAAAATGAATGAAGGGCTGGGGCGGGGGGAGGGAAACAAAACAAAAATGAAGTCAAGAGCTTCTGGGAAGCAGCATTGAAGCAACAAAGATTAGTGTTCAAGAACTATTGGGATAATGATCCTGATGATCATATTAGCTATTCAGTTGGAAGCGTACAAGACTACACCCTAGGGGGAGTAAACTTCTAGAGGTTCTTGAGCCTTAGTAAAACTACAGCCCAGCCTCCAAGCAGATTATTCCTTGGTTGGATAAGGATGATCAACTCTGACTCTATCTGCCTAGCAGAAAAAAGGGCAATTTTTCTCTGGAGGAAGATAATGTAATCTGGAACCTCTACAATTTTTAACGCAGTGCCTGACATTCATTTAACTCTAATTGGCCAAAAAATATATATCAGGACAAAAAAAAAAAGGGTCAATAGAACATATTCACAGGTGATAACAATTGATGTTATAAGACAAATATTTAAAAATGGCTATGATTAGTGTATTCAAGAAGATAGAGAAACTGAGTAGCAATGGATAAAAAACATGGATACTTTTACCACAGAAGTACCATCTATAAAAGGAATCAAATGGACATTGTAGAACGAAAAAATATGATATCTTAAGTTAATTACTTCGTAAGTGTATTTGACAGTTGAATGCAGGAACAATAATCTGGTAGACAGCTCAACAGGTTGAACCTGTCCACAACTGAAGCACAGAGAGGAAATAAAAGAATGTATAATAGGTAAAGGAAGGATAAGAATTGTAGAATATAATGTAAATGTCTAACATACAAGTAATTGGAGTATCAGAATTAAAGCAAAGAGTTCAAGATGGTGGCATAGAAGGATCCTGAACTCACCTCCTCCCATGAACACAACAAATCTACAGCTACATATGGAACGGTTCCCTCTGAAAATGACCTGAAATGTAGCTGAACAGCACCTCTACAACAAAGGACAAAAGGACCACATCAAGACAGGTAGGAGAAGCAGACACATGGTCTTGGAAGAAACCACACGAGGTGTAGTGACCCACTTTTGGGAGGGATTTCGTAATATGGAGCTTGCCCCTGAAGAATGAAGTGTTTGTGCCCCACACAGGCACCCCAGTCTTTGGGAACTGCATTGGAGAGATGAGATGGCCTTGAAAACCAGCAGGGCTTACTTTAAGAAGAACTATATGATTATAGGGAATGGAAAATCTACACTTAAAGGCATCCTGTGTAGACCCACTCACCCCATGACCTAGCCCGGAAGCAATAGTTTGAAAGGCATGTGGCCCATATGAGAAGGAGACTCATTTGTTAATCTTAAAGTGTCTGCCTGGAAGGCAGGAACCTGTTAGGAGTCTTGCCAGGGATGGAGGTGCTGGTAGGTGCCATTTTTGTATTCTTTTCTTGCCTAAAGGGGTTTTCAATCCCCTCTTTCTAGCCTGTGGCTCTGGTGGGAGCACCCCACCCTGCAATGTCTTAGCCACAGCCTTCCCCACCACAGCTGGTGGGCTTGTACAGCCTACCCCCAGGAATGCTCCTTGAGTGCCCAGCCCTGGTGGCCAGGGGAGATTGTGTTTCTGGGGACCCATGGGTTTGAAACACTTGAAGAAATAGTCCTTGGCAGGCTACCACCTCCAGGCACTGCACAAATAGCAGACTGAAACATCCCCCCATTCTTTATTTCTTCATTATTTTCTTGTCCTGGAGCTTTAGCCTGAGGGACAGGCTTCAGGTTTGCCACAAATCCCAGAGGTTACAGAGTTGCCCCCAGGGAACATGGGCAGGGAGACACCACATTAATACCCTCCCTTGGCCTTTCCATAGCTCACTGATATTTCCAAGAAAGAAGCTTATATCTAAAGCCATGATTTTTGCAACAGTTACTCAGGAGATACCTTCAGATCTCCTTGTCTGAGGCCAGCAGGGTTTATGATAGTGGACTCCTATGACTCTATATATTTACATGCCTTAAAAGCTTCTGCCTGCAGATCTGACTTACAGCTAAACTAGGCATTATCTGTTCCTTTGTGATACTTACTCATCTTGGCACACCTTCAACAACTTGGATCTATCAAGAACAAATAAGGGGGCACCTGGGTGGCTTAGTCAGTTAAATGTCTTCCTTAGACTTAGGTCATGATTTTGCGGTTTGTGAATTTGAGCTTTGCTCTGGACTCTGTTGACAGCTCAGAGCCTGGAGCCTGCTTTGGATTCTGTGTCTCCCTCTCTCTCTGCCCCTCCTCTACTCATGAGCGTGCATTCTCTCTCTCTCTGTCTCTCTCAAAAATAAATGTTAAAAATTAATTAAAAAAAAAAAGAAATCAAGCTACTTAGAAAATCACAAAGGTTTGAGAAACAACCAGAGTAGGGCAAAGTTGAATGATAAGGTCCATCTCCTACACAAGTCCACTCCTTAAAGACTGGGAGAAATAGCTGTTTTGCCTAATACATAGAAACAAACACAAAGATGTGGGTTCGGCATTCAGCTTTGTCCAGAAAAGCTGAGGAACGCAGAAAGGATTACTCAAGACTCCGCGCAAGTCAAGAGAGGTGAAAGGGAGGGAACTCTCCCCGAGCTGTTCTCAAGCTCCCATATTTATTGAGCATACATTCAGGGAAACATTGTGCAGTATATCAGTGGGCTACATGACAGTCAGAATGTATATAAAGCATGAAAAACAAGACAGGATAAAATATTCCATTCGATAACATGGTCTAAGGAATTTATGAGCATAGGCAGGACCTAACCCCTAGATACACATTAACTAAATAAGCAAAACGTGGCCTGCTGTTTTAAGCAAGACCAGAAAGCAATGTTCTGCTTTGCAGTGAGTTCCCTATAATCTCCTAACCCAGGACATAGCTCTTTGATTTCCCACACAGAGAGCCACTCAAAATGAGGACACAGTGATATGTTCCAAGTGAAAGAAAAAGACAGAAACTCAGAAAATAACCTTATGATATGGAGATAAATAATGTACCTGATAAAGAGTTCAAAGTAATGGTCATAAAGATGCTCACTGAACTTTAGTGAAGACAGGATGAACACAGTGAAAACTTCAACAGAGACAGAACATATGAGAAAGTACCAAACTGAAGTCAGAGCTGAAGAATACAGTAATTGAACTGAAAAATACGCTAGAGAGTTTCCGCAGGAGATGAGATGCAATAGAAGAATGGATTAGCAACTTGGAAGACAGGGCAGTAGAAATCACACAGAGCAGGAAAAAAAAAAAAAAAGTGAAGATAGTTTAAGGGAGTTGTAGGACATCAAGCAGAATAACATTTATATTATAGGGGTGCCAGAAAAAAAAAATAAGAGAAAGGAGTAGGAAACTTGTTTGAAGAAATAATGGCTGGAAACTTTTCTAACCCAGGTAGGAAAATAGACATCCAGATCCAGGAAGCACAGAGAATTCTAAATAACATGAACTCAAAGAGATCCACATCAAGACATATTATACTTAAATGTTAAAATTTAAACCAAGATTATTAAAAGCAGAAGGAGAGAAATAATGTGTTATGTACAAGGGAATTGCCATATGGCTATCAGTTGATTTTTCAGCAGAAATTGTGCAGGCATAAGGGAAAGGTATGATATACTGAAAGTGCTGAGAGGAAAAAGCCCAAGAATACTATACTCAGCAAGGTTATCATTCAGAATTAAAGAAGAGATAAAAAGTTTTCCAGTCAAGCAAAAGTAAAGAAGTTTATCACCACTAAACCAGCCCTCAAGAAATGTTAAAGTGACTTCATTAAGCTGAAAAGAAATGGCACTGGCTAGTAACAAGAAAATATGTACAAATAAAAATCTTACTATAAATGCAAATATGTAGTTAAGGTAGTATATTATTCACTTATAAAGCTAATATGAAGGTTAAAATAAAAGTAGTAAAGTTAGGGTGCCTGGGTGGCTCAGTTGGTTAAATGCTCGACTTCAGCTCAGGTCATGATATCATGGTTCATGAGTTCGAGCCCCACATCAGGCTCTGTGCTGACAGCTCAGAGCCTGTACCCTGCTAAGGATTCTGTGTCTCCCTCTGTCTCTGCCCCTCCCTTGCTCATGCTCTGTCTCTCTCTTAAAAATAAACATTTAAAAATTTTAAAAAAAGTAGTAAAGTTAACAATAACATAGCAATTAAAATAAACAAAACATAATTAAATAATTAAACAAAAAATAAAAAGATGTAAAATATGACATCAAAACCACAACATTTTCAGGGGGAATAAATATGTAGCGTGTTTAGAATGTGCTCAAATGTAAGTTATTATCAACTTAAAATAGACTTCTGTATATACAATATTATATATGAATCCTATGGTAACCACAAGCAAAAATCTATAGAGGAACATGAACATAACACTGAAGAAAATTACCAAACCAGAAGGGAAGTGATCAAGAGAAGAAGAAAGGAACAGAGAGGAACTATTGAAAATAAGCAGAAAACAATCAAGAAAATGGCAATGATGGCATATCTCTCGATAGTTACTTTAAATGTAAATGGACTAAGTTCTCCAAAAGACATAGAGTGGCTGAATGGATAAAAAAATGGAACTCATATGGTGTCTTGAAGAGACTCACTTCAGAACTGAGGACACACTAAGAGTGACACTAAAGGGATGGAAAAAGATACTCCATGCAAATGAGGAATCAAAAAGAAAGCTGGTGTAGTTATACTTATATCAGACAAAATAGACCTTAAAGCAGAGACTCTAATAAAAGACAACGAAGAACATTACATAATGATAAAGAGAATATAACAAAAGGATACAATAAAAGTATATAAAAAATTATGTATATTTATGCACCCAACATAAAAGCACCTAAATATATAAAGCAAATATTAACAGACCTAAAGGAAGAAATTGAGAACAATACAATAGTAGTAGGAGAACTTAATACCCCTTGTACATCAATGGATATGGATGGATCATCTAGACAGAAAATCAGTAAGGGAACATTGGGCTTAAATTGCACATTAGACCAAATGGATTTAATAGATATAGATAGAACATTCCATCCAAAAGCAGCAGAAAATACATATTCTTCTCTAGTGCACATGGAACATTCTCAAGGATAGATCACGTTAGGCCATAAAACAAGTCTCAGTAAATTTAAGAAGATTGAAATCCTATCTAGCATCTTTTCCAATCACAATTATATGAAACTAGAAATCAATTTTGGGAATAAAACTGGAAAAATAAAAAAATATGTAGAGATTAAACAACATGCTACTGAGAAACCGATGGGTCAATGAAGAAATCAAAAGATAAATCAACCCCCCCCCCGACACACAAAAAGACTTGAAAATGGAAATACAAAAGTCTAAAATCTATGGGATGAGCAAAAGCATTTTTTTTTCAGTAAAGTTGTAGGATACAAAATCAGTTTACAGAACTCTCTTGCATTTCTGTAAACTAATAATGAACTATCAGAAATTAAGAAAACAATCCAATTTACAATTGCATAATAACGAATAGAATAGCTATGAATAAATTCAATGAATGAGGTGAAATATCTTTAAATTGAAAACTACAAGACCCTGGTAAAGAAGACACAAATAAAGTGAATGATATTCCATTCTCATGTATTAGAAGAATTAACATTGTTAAAATGCTCACACTGCTCAAAGCAATCTACACATTCAATGCGGTCCCTATTAAAATCCCAAAGGCGTTTTTCGCAGAACTAGAACAGATAATTCTAGTAATTATATGGAACCACAAAAGACCCTGGATCACAAAAGTGATCTTGGGAAAGAACAAAACTAGAGGCATCACTCTTTCTGATTTCAAAGAATAGTACTAAGAGCTAGTCATCAAAAAAGTGTGGTATTGGCATAAAAACAGATCCATACATCCATGGAACAGACTGGAGAGCGCAGAAATAAACCCAGACACTTATGGTCAATTGATTTATGACAAAAGAGTCAGGAATATACATTGGGGAAAAACAGTCTTCAGTAACTCAAAATTAACTCAAAATGAATTAAAGACTGACATGTCAGACCTGAAGTCATAATACTCCTAGAAGAAAATATAGGCAGTAAGCTTCTTGACATTGGTCTTAGTGATATTTTTTTGGATCTGACTTCAAAGGCAAGAGAAACACAAATAAACAAGGGACTATGTCAAATTAAAAAGCCTCTACATAGTGAAGAAAGCATCAACCAAATAAAAGAACAATCCTGAATGGGAGATTTATGTAAATCGTGTATCTGATAAAGGGTTAATATCCAAAATATATAAAAAACTCCTGCACCTCAACAACAACAAAAAACAAACAATCAAATTAAATAGGCAGAGGACCTGAGTAAACATTTCCCCAAAGAAGGCATAGATTCAATAGGCACAAGAAAAGATGTTCAACATCACTAAATATCAGGTACATGCAAATCAAAACCACAATGAGATATCACTTCACACCTGTTAGAATGGCTATTCTCAAAAAACAAACAAACAAACAAACAAAAGACAAGTGTTGGAGAGGATGTGGAGAAAAGAAAACTCTTAGACACTTTTGGTGGGAATGTAAATTGGTGTAGCTAAAATAATTGTGGAGGGCTAAATAAATTGTGGAGGGCTAAAATAATGAAAAACATTGCTATTCCACTGCTGAGTATTTATCCAAATATATCAGCACTAATTTAAAAAGATATATGCACTCTTATGTTCATAGCAGCATTGTTTATAATAGCCAAGATATGAAGAGAATCTAAACGTTCACTGATGGATGAATGGATAAAGAAGATGTGAGATCTCTCTCTCTCTCTCTCTCTCTCTCTCTCTATATATATATATATATATATATATACACACACACATACACACACATGCATAGCATTTATATATACACATACACATGTTTATATGTATGTATTAACCATAAAAAGGAGGAAATCTTGCTATTTGCAACAACATGGATGGGCCTTGATGGTATTACGCTAAGTGAAAGAACTCAGATGGAAAAAAATGCCATGTGATTTCACTTATATGTGGAACCAAAAAACTTCCCCACAAATGAACAAATAAAACAGAACTGATGAATATTCATAATCTTTTCTAGATAAAAGGAAAAGAAGGTATATTATCTTTATTTCATGATTCTTAATTTTTTTTATGTTTATTTATCTTTGATAGAGACAGAGCACAAGTGGGGGAGGGTCAGAGAGAGAAGGAGACACAGAATCGGAAGCAGGCTCCAGGCTCCGAGCCGTCAGCACAGAGCCCGGTGCGGGGCTCGCACCCACAAACCTCAAGATCATGACCTGAGCCGAAGTCGGACACTCAACCAACTGAGCCACCCAGGCGCCCCTTATTTCATGATTCTTTAATGCGAAGATTACAAGAAGTTTAATAAAGTCAGAAACCTAGGTATTACAGTATGTTATAAAATAATTCAAGAGGCGTTTCAGTCCTTATAACAATCTTTATTAGAATAATAAAAATTATTCCATATATATGTATTAGAAATGCATAATCATACTACTCAAGACTGATTTGTAAGTGTCTATCATCTTCAAAAAGAGGCCAATATAATTGTTATTGGAAGTGGTCAGCAGTACAGAGCTGTACTTCCACTGAGTTTTATGATTTAAAGATCTTTTGATGATAAATGTCTAACAGTGCAAAGTACATTGGTTTGGGATTTAGAAGACCTAGGTAAAAATTTTGTTGCAAACTGCTTGTGACTTTAGACAAATAAGCTAATATCTCACAGCCAAATTGTTTCTTCATCTGTCCGATGAAGGCTTTGGGCTTGAAAATCTTAAAAGACTCCTGGCAAATCTGATGAAATCTGAGTTGTCTTTCCTTTCTACCCTATTGAGAAAGGCAAGTGGCAAAACGTAGAGATTTTTTAGGCATTGACTTGCCACAATTTTTAGCACCCCGTGAAAGTTATCCCAGGAGTGAGTGATACCACTGATTTCCTCTGTACAGGGATGCTGACAAGTGGGCCTTGCGTGACTGTGTGAGTTCACAAACTCTGGGTTTATTTACCCGGTTGTTACTAAGCCTTTGGGAAAACAAGCAGGCACCAGAGGTAACACATTCTCTAGGTCACAATCTCAAGGCACCTGCTCTGACTTAAACCCTTCTCTGTATGTTCTAAGACATTTTTCTCTGCCCATATACCGCCCCCCCCATACTCCCATACACAGTTCTTTTTCTTTTGTTGTCATAAGAATGTCAAAACTTTTGAGTCTCTTCATTTTTATTATGCCAGTGTTTCCAAGTAACTTGCTGTTGGCCACCTGTTATAACTGACTAATGTTCCCTGATTTCAGATATTTTATTTTGAACTAAGTGACACAAAAGATTTCCAAACATACCAGAACCACGTGGTTATGCATTCTCCTTAATGATACCTCAAACCAAAAATATTTCATAGACTATTTAACAATACTTTTTCCAACTTCAGGACAATAGATTTACATCCAACCAGTACCGTCTTTCACACTATTTCCATGGAAAAAAATTGCACGAATTTTACTATCAGTCTTTTTAAACAGTAGTAATTGTGTGTGTTTTGACTCATTTTACCAGGTCACACTAGAGTCTCTTCCATAATCGGAATGCACATTACTAACGTGCTTTCCTTAGACACATTTTCTTTTCTAATGACACATGTCACGGAGGCACTGTTTTCATGAATGATCTCAGCCTCTGTCTGTAGGAGGTGATAGACACAGAGATGCCAAAAACATCTGTGTGAGGGATGTTTTCAGAGGAGTACATTTAAAGCTAAGGAAATGAGACGATTTTGGCTCTGCCCTTTTCCTGGGGGATTTCTAGGGGAAAACAGTCGGTTTCACCATAGTTCCTAAGTCATTGCAGTGACATGCATGTGATACAGATGTTCATTCCAGATGCATATTAAATGATCTGTAGAGGAAACCTAGGGAAGAAATGCATGCATGTATGTAAACATTAGTTTGTCCTTTTCTTTGTTTTCTAGGTAATTCCTGAGTGAGTTTTAGATGTTACTTTACATGCAACAATATATTCAGGACATATTCACTGGACAATTCATCACTACAGTCTGTATCTCATCACTGTTCAAGGGACACAATCCTCTCTCTTTGGCCAAATATCTGTCCATGTACCTTTTAAAGATATATTAAAGCAGTCCATGATTCACATATCTGTTTGATATGCATTTTACACTAAAAGGATTCAAATTGAGATTTGAACAATTGTTTTATTGACATGGAAGTTCAACTGTCATCCGATAATAATTACAAGTCCCCTTTTTGCTGGTTCACACATAGATGATTGCTATTCCTTGGTAGCAAAATACAGTCCCACCCACAGTCCATTTTTTTTTCTTCATTATCATCAAAATTTTACTCGCTTTCTACTTCTCTGTTACTTCCCACAAAGGATAATAATGTTTATTTCCACATCTTCTTCCATATATGCAACATGTATGTCTTTGATGCATGCAGTATAATGCTTTCCAAATGTTTTTATCTTCTCCTTATTTCTACCTCCTGCTTCTTTTTAATTTTTTTCCGGAAGAGTTTAAGAAAATGTATCTCTAAGTGTCTGTTGTGTTTCAAATATCCCTCCCTGGTACTCATATTACACGTGCCCACCCAGTTACAATTCAGTGCCCACCCAATTACAATTCACTGGTGTATCTGCTTTAGTGTATCCTCCCTTCTATATATTTTTTTAAACTCAGCTTGGGCTCATTTGTTGTTTGTTTAGGATACTTTTTTTCAGGTGTTTCAGATTAGTCATGCATATGATATGCTTTCTCAGTTACTGCAAGCCCTAGATGTTCTTTCTTCCACTCTGATTGGTGAATTATATCTTGGTTGGCAGAAAGTTCTTGAGTTGCAGACCTTTTATGAATGTGGTCTATAGGTGCTTTAGCTTCTAATACTGCAGATGAAAAGTCTGATGCCTGTCTGTGTTTTGTTTTCTTTTTAGGTAGACTTTTTTTTTTTTTTTTGTCTGACAGTTTAACCATTTGTTTTAATCCTAAAACTTCATACATTGTATCAAAATAAGACTGGGAATTTTTTTTTTTTTTCTCCGATCAGCACAGCCTGGAACTCACAAGCCCTTTCAGTTTCAGATTCAGATCTTTGCCCAGTTCAGGGAAGTACTTTTTGTTTTTGTCTTTGTATTGTTAAAAGTTTCTTTTAATGTTTATTTATTTTTGAGAGAGAGCACGAGCAGGGGAGGGGCAGAGAGAGAGAGACAGAATCTGAAGCAGGCTTCAGGCTCTGAGCTGTCGGCACAGAGCCTGACACAGGGCTAGAACTCACAAGCCTTGATATCATTACCCTATCATGACCTGAGCGGAAGTCAGATGCCTAACTGGGCCACCCAGGCGCCCCTTTGTCTTTGTATTGTTTTTCCTAGTATTGGTTTCTAGGCATTAATCACTATTATTGCCTTTATGCCATCTGTTTCTTTTTCTCCATTTGTATTATGTTGCATCTGTCATCTTAGTTTCTTAGTCTTTTCCTTTGTGATTTCCTTGTTTTTTCTTTTTGTTTTGTGCCTTGAGAGATATTTCCTATATTCAATCTTTTGGGCCACTGATTATTATCTCAGGAGTCAACCTATTCTCATTTTTAATTCTTTTACTGAATTTTATCGTTCAAAATCATATCTTTAAGTTCCAGGAGGTCTATTAAGGTTTGCACTCGAATCTCTCTGGAACCTTTATTATTTTACATTCGGGTGCACCCCTCTCTTCCAGGAGTGCACGTTTACCTGGCCCACTTCTTTGCTTGCTTGGCCTCCCAAGAAGGTAAGGTATTTTCCTCTGTTGACTCCCTGGGACTCAAGTTTAGTTGTGAGGATATTTTTAACTGTAGATATCCTGTATTTGGTGGGGGCGGGAAAAAGAGATTTCTTGCCTTGTGGGTAAGGGGCTTA
This sequence comes from Prionailurus viverrinus, assembly GCF_022837055.1. NCBI lineage: Eukaryota > Metazoa > Chordata > Mammalia > Carnivora > Felidae > Prionailurus > Prionailurus viverrinus. Next base: position 192,871,687 of record NC_062561.1, on the reverse strand, counting down.
GGACTGTTAAATTCCTTTTACCACAGTAGTTAAGCACAGTAGAAAGTCACTTTCTGATCTGATCTCCCTCCACACTCTAAACCATGGGAGTAGGGGAGATGTATTATGTTCATTTAGTTCCCTCCTGGACATTGAAGGCTCGGGGAGACCGTATTCTCTTTTTAAATTTTTTTTTTTTTTTTTAATTTTTTTCAACGTTTATTTATCTTTGGGACAGAGAGAGACAGAGCATGAACGGGGGAGGGGCAGAGAGAGAGGGAGACACAGAATGGGAAACAGGCTCCAGGCTCTGAGCCATCAGCCCAGAGCCCGACGCGGGGCTCGAACTCACGGACCGCGAGATCGTGACCTGGCTGAAGTCGGACGCTTAACCGACTGCGCCACCCAGGCGCCCCGAGACCGTATTCTCAAAATGGATGAAGTTGAACTTCCCTTACCCTACTCTGCTGAGCTCTGTAGACGTGGCATTACCATGCTTTATTTAGGGCTCTGAGGCTCTCTGGCGCTTGCACAGAATTTGTTTCAAGTTCTTGCCACAGGTATTTCACTAGATTCTGAGTCCTACTAAACATCTCATAGCAGCTGCTGACTTTAGAGAGGCAGATGGCTGAGCTGATGGAGGTAGACAAATAGTATAGGTGATGATTTTGGAACACTCGCTTGGTTCCTTTAGAATTATGGTTATTTGTAAGTTTATGCTTTTATGCCACTTTGGTATAAAAATAATAAGTAATAGTGGTGGTAGTGGTAGCAGTAGGCTCTCACTTTCCATATTTTGCCTGCTACAGATTCTATGATATAGGTGTTAACTTAGAATTGAGGAGAAAGAATTCTGGAGTCTGGAGTGGCTCAGACATTAATCAACTGTGAGATATTGGACAAGTGATTTAACCCCTCTGTGCCTGTTTCTTTTCTGAAAAAATCACAATAATTATAATAATGCTCTTTTGTATTGTTTTTGGGGTTGATATGCTTAAGGGGTGCCTACCTATCCTATTCCTCTCTTCTTCCCCTCAACCTTATCTCTTAGAACTGCTTTGCCAACAGGGCTAGTCTAGCAGTCCTACTCATACTAAATGACCTTGTTTCCCCAGGAGTGGCTGAGGGAGTCTGCTGACCTTGGACCCACGCTGGGTCAGATGAAAGTGATTTGCCTTAAATTGGGGATTTAGAGAATCCTTAGTCCCATCAGGGCCACCTGAACCAAGGACAGGCTAACATAGATGCTGAGGATAGCATTGTGGGGTGGCCAGCCATCTCAGCCATACGTAAAGAGAAGCCAGAGAGTCCACTGGCATGCAGATGAGAACAGATAAATCGTAGATGGAGAGAGAATGACATAGGAAGAATATTTCTTTGGTTCCTGATGATTTTCTAGTTCTTGGCTTTATTCTTCCTCCATAGGCTTGCCTGAAGTTTTTCTCCTTGGAACTAGTGAGTTTGCTTCTAGATTAGTAACAAATTCTGCCCATTTTCTGTGTCATTCAGTTAGTTTGGGTGAGTATCTGTTCCTAAGAACTGGAGGATTCCTAAGGCACTTCTCATTGTAACTGACCAAGTATACATAGAAAATGATAATGGAAAGATGGGTTGGGAAATAAGCAGATTCAGAAAGACATCTTCTTGCTCTCCTGGCCAAATAAATATGTTCATGTATCAATAATTTAGATAACTTCTGGATATTTTTATTCATTTATTTTTTATTTGTGTTTTTACAGCTTCTACACTTTATTTTTATTTACTATTTATTTTATTTATTAAAAATCTTTTTTTAATGTTTATTTATTATTGAGAGAGAGAGAGCGAGAGAGAGAGAGAGAGAGAGAGAGCGAGAGAGAGAGAGAGAGAGAGAGCACAAGCAGGGGAAAAGCAGAGAGAGGGACACACAATCTGAAGCAGGCTCCAGGCTCTGAGCTATCAGCACAGAGCTGGATGCGGGGCTCGAACTCACAAACTATGAGATCATGACCTGAACGAAAGTGGGATGCTCAACCGATTGAGCCACTCAGATACCCTAGCTTCTACACTTTAAATTAGGGCCGTTAGTCTTGTATCTAAGGTATTTCAGTCAGAAGTTGGAGCATTTTTTAGCACTAATTGGGGTGGATTTTGGTCACATTTTGGAATCAGTCTCCTTTTTCTTTCTCCTGTATTTCTAGAGTTGGAGTGAAAGTGGGGGAAAGAAATAAGCCAATATGCTGTCTCTTTGAAGTCCAGCCTCCATCTACTACTCACAGAGATTTCCTGTCTGAGGAATCAGTCTCCTTTGGGGAAATGGTGAATTTTTCCACAAAGGAGAGCATGTCCATGAGGAGAAAAGTAGTTTCAGCTTTGACAGTTTCTTCTACACTTATATCCCTAGGAGATAAAACATCACAAAATTCATGTTTCCTTTAGAGTCACTACATTATGAGGCACCTGGGTGGCTTGGTTGGTTAGGCATCTGACTTCGGCTCAGGTCATGATCTCACTGTTCATGGGTTCGAGTACTGCTTTGGGCTCTGTACTGACAGCTCAGAGCCTGGAGCCTGCTTCAGATTATGTGTCTCCCTCTCTCTCTGCCCCACCCCTGCTCATACTCTGTCTCTCTTTCTCTCTCTCAAAAAACAGACATTAAAAACAAAACAAAACAAAAAACAAGAGTCACTATATTACTTCTCCACAAGCAATGAAAAAAAAAATGTCAGAAATAATCTGTTCCTCTAACTACTCTTTTCAGTCATTCATCCAAGGTAAAAATAGGAAAAAAGACATCATTCCTATCTTTGTGTCTGTCAGTGTCCAATCAGGAAAACAGAAACTCCTCAGTGTATTTCAACAGAAGGGATTTAATGGTGCAGAAAATTCATTACATAGGTGACAGAAAAGTTGAAAGAGAAACCAGGGGCATGAGGCCATGTAGAGAGTAAGAAGAGGCTTGAAGAAACCAGAGGAGGGAGTATTATCAAAGCCCCAAGGCCAGAGTTCACAGGGGCAGGAACATGGGCAGGGCTACCCTTGCAGGAATTTGGCCTATGGAGAGAAGGGCTATTGGATCCAGGAGGACTGGTGCCTTCCAGAGAAGGGACACTACACAAGGCAGAGTAAGAAAACACTCTGACTTCTCTCCTTTTCCCACATGACAGTACCTTTCATTGGATGAACCCACCTAGAAGGCAGTTGGCCAAAGAGCTCTGGGGATGTCATTCCTTGAGATGCAGAGCAGGAGAAGGAGGGGAAATGGATCTGGGAGCTAGCAGGCAAAGTCTACCATATAGCTCATGGAACTCCTGAAATACCAGTCCTCTCTGAGCATTCCTGTTTATTTTTTTCAAGCTTACATCTAGGAGGGAGATTTTAGCCATGGAAATAGTTTTTAGCGGCTGATAGTACTACTGCCTTTATAGGGAACATGGGAAACATATAAGGACATTTTGTTGTTGGGGGAGGGGAAAGTGGGTGATGGGCATTGAGGAGGGCACCTGTTGGGATGAGCACTGGGGGTTGTATGGAAACCAATTTGACAATAAATTTCATATGAAAAATAAAATAAATAAAATACCTAGATTGTACAGTAAAAAAAAAAGACATTTTGTTGTTTCTACAGTGATTTTGTGTGTGTGTGTGTGTGTGTGTGTGTGTGTGTGTGTGTGTGTACATGCATGTTCACAAGCTACTGGTATCTAGAGGGCTGGAGATGCTCCATGTCCTGTAATACATGGGACAGCACAGTATCATAAAAAAAATGCCACATCCATGTGCTAATAGTGAGTGTCTCATAGAGAAACATTGTGATTTTATGTTAGAGTCATCTGCCATGGAAAGAATTGCCTCAAGAAGCAGTAAGTTCATGGTCATTAAATGATGTCAATTAGAGACTGAGCAATCCTTGGCAAGAATATTGTAAAGAGGATAAGGAAAGGGGCGCCTCGGTGGCTCATTCGGTTAAGCGTCCGATTTCAGCTCAGGTCATGATCTCACGGTTCGTGGGTTTGAGCCCCATGTCGGGCTCTGTGCTGACAGCTCAGAGCCTGGAGCCTGCTTCGATTCTGTCTCTCTCTCCTCTCTCTCTCTGCCCCTCCCCCACTCCTGTTCTGTCTCTCGCTCTCTCAAAAATAAATAAACATTAAAAAAATAAGTCAGAGGGGCACCTGGGTGGCACAGTCAGTTAAGCGTTCGACTTCAGCTAGGTCACGATCTCGCGGTCCATGAGTTCGAGCCCCGTGTCAGGCTCTGGGCTGATGGCTCAGAGCCTGGAGCCTGTTTCCAATTCTGTGTCTCCCTCTCTCTCTGCCCCTCCCTCGTTCGTGCTCTGTCTCTCTCTGTCCCCAAAAAATAAATAAACGTTGAAAAAAAATAAGAGAGTGAAGACAGAAGATAGGGTTGGAGTTGGATTGACCTCTTGGTCTCTTCTGTCTTTAAAGATTACTTTTGATAATTATGAAAATAGCAATATTTATTCATTGCCTGTTAGGTATGTTTCTGTTGAGCACATCATACATTATCTCATAATCTCTTCAATAAAACAGTGAGGAAGGTAAATATTACCGTTACCCACATTTTATAGATAAGGAAACTAAAGTTCAAAGGAGTCGACTGACTTGCCCAAATTACCTGATTAGAAAATGACAGGAGGAACAGGAGCCCAGACTTGTCTGACTCTAAAATCTGTGTCTGTAGCCAGTCAGTATGCTCTGAGGCTTTCCTGTTCTAGTTTCTATGTCCCCGTTGTCTCTCCAGAGTTTGAATTTTCCCCTTGGGATCTGTGTGCATTATAATTGTATCATCTATATCGTTGCTGTCGCAGGATTCAGCTGTTCCAGGAAGCCAGTCAGGATAGACTCAGTCTGGGCAACTGTCACTTGGCTTCTGGAATGTTAATTTTCTGACATATGACTCTTCTGTTTGTCCTGATGCCCTGGATTTTATTCATTACTCACCCTGACCATATTTTGCCACTCTTGACTGAAAGCTCTCTGTGCTGACCAGTAGCAAACTGCAATTTTCAGAGCCTTTCAGTCTTGGCTTTGCTTTTATTTTTTCATGCAAATAGAGAAAATGGAAGTTAGCACCCCCAGGATCCCTGTACCTTAATTCATTCATGTAAATATTTATGGAATACCCACTGTGTACCAGGCATGTGTATGAATATAGATATAGCCCCTCACTCTCTTGACTTTCTAGTCTAGATGCTGTGCTGCTCAGTGGAACCGTCTACACTTTGCAGTACGGTAGCTACTAGGCACATGTGTCTATTGAGCTGTAATGTGGCTAGTGGAACTGAAGAACAGAATTTTCAATTTTGTGAAATTTAAATTTAAATACTGTATTTGGGCAGTGCAGGTCTAGAGGGAAAAGTAGAATATTATGAGAAGGGATGTACACTCATTTAACATTTATGGAGTATCTACAGCAGGCAAATCAAGGGGTAGAAAGAAGAATAAGACTTGGCGGATTGGAGTTCACAGAAGGGGAAGATACAAACACTGAAGTAGATATCTAGTATATGTGTAGGTTGAAACATAGCTTAAGCAAATTGGGTTGGGAGAAAGTGAGGGAGTTACTGGCAACCTGGAAAATCAGGGGCTGTTTCAAGGACAAGGTGAATTCTGAGTTGGACCTTGACAAATTGAGGAGTTGGCTGGCTGGAGGGAAGTCCTTTCTGGTAGGACAGAGTCCTTCAATCTATTTACTACTTTAGGCTAGGTTATATTTAGTAATAGATATTTGGGGCTGGATAGTTCTTTTCCATGGATGACTGTCCTCTGTGCATTGCAGAGTGTTTAGCAGCAGCCGTGGCCTCTACCCACTAGATGCCAATGGCACTATCACACTCCTTTGTGATACTCCAAAATGCCTCTGGTCACTGTGAAATAGTGTCTGGAGAACAGACTAACCACTGGCTGAGAACCTCTGATGGAGAGGAAACACTGTGTGAAAACCACAGGTGTTCAATACGAGGATGTGAGTCACTTAAGGGGGGAGCATGGGTAGGGAGGATGGTGCTAATGAGAAGGAGCACATTGATGGGGGTGGGGCCAAATATGAAGCGCTTCAGACAGCATCCGTGGAGCGAGAGAGATTTCGTAAGCAACAGAAAGCCAGTGGAGACTTTTATGGTAGAAGAGGGAGAGGATTGATTTCGTTATTTTGGAAGGCAAACCTGAAGTGGGGTGTTCTCCTGCACATTGTGCTGAGTGGGAAACCAGCCAGGTTGGGGAGCCATTGGAAACAGACCATATCAGGGCTGATGTCATGGCTTGTGCCAGCACATAGCAAGGGCTTGACCAAAGGCTGTGATAGTTTTCAACTATCAGCCACTCAACAACATTTAAATAAATCAAGTCTTCCACTGTGTACAAACTCACAAATACATTTTTGGAAGGACAGATTTTGAGAAAATTTATGTGATTTTTTTTTGTAATTCCATGCTTTTTGCATTTTGTATTTTCATTAGAAATGGAATTTTTTTCTTCTTAAAAAATTTATTTTTTAAAAACTTATTTCGAGAGAGAGAGTGAGCGGGGGAGGAGCAGAGAGAGAGAGAGAGAGAGAGAGAGAGAGAGAGAGAGAATCCCAAGCAGGCTCCATGATGTCAGTGCAGAGCCTGATATGGGGCTCGAACTCACCAACGATGAGATCATGACCTGAGCTGACACCAAGAGTTGGATGGGTAAGCGACTCAGCCAGCCAGGTGCCCCAGAAATGAAAGTTTTCTAGAATGATTTTACATGTAGATTTTTTGAATGAAGTGTCAGAAAATGTTATTTTCCTATTTTCATTTTTATTGTGATATTGAGATAGGGAAGGTAAGAATATGATTTTCATCTTCATTTATAATAAATTCTGAGTAATTTGAATATATTTAATATATATGTATTTATTGTGATATGTGGGTATAGTAAGATAAATGTTATCTGTTTTTATGAGCAGTTTGAGTATTAGGGATTAACGCTTATAATTACTTGATATAAATGTCTTGAATCAGAGAAGACAGCAATGAAAGAATAGAAATGTTGTGGTTTTTAGGTCACTGCTTCTTTTAGACGGCACTTTGCTATTGTATTAATTTCACTTGTAAGTCATGTGGTTAGTTCATTTAAACAATCTACTGTATTTAGAACATAGAGTAATTAGCACAAAAGGGCTTTATAAGTTGAGGTTCTGAATATGCAGGGCTAGATTGATCTCGAGGGAACATACTATGTCAGCATTGAGACTAGCAGTGAGGCAAGGGGACGGATAAGTAAAAACAATGTGCATAGTGTACAGATACATATATGACATATACAAACCAGACTGTCTGCCTGATTTTCTTAGGTTAAGTGAGGGAAAGAAATGCCCCTAGAGATGTTTCTCTTTTCCAAGACTTCATGTTTAATGGTAGATGCTTTTAAGAGCATGTTTAATGCTCTTAAGGGTTTAAGAGCAGCCCTCCCTGACTGAATTCCTATTATTTCCCCATTAGTCCAGTGGTTTAGCTCTTAATTTATTCTATCTTGTATATTTAAATCCTTGTGAGATTAAACCATGTACTGTATACATGAGCACATGAGAAGTTGTGTTTGGGACCATTATTTCCCTTATTTGGATTTTGCTTCTACACTAAGAGAGTAAGCTCCTTGAAGGCAGGGACCAGATCCAATATGTTTTTATACAAACTTTGTAGAAATAAATTGGGATTCATTTGTGTTTCAATTCCTCTAATGAGCCAGCTTGTGGTTAACATACTTCAGTGTTGGTCCAGCCAGTAGGTTCTGTGTGTAGAAGTTAAAACAAACCCAAATACCAAACCGTCATTAAATTGTGTGTGTGTGTGTGTGTGTGTGTGTGTGTGTGTGTGTGTGTGTGTTTAATGGTAGAACTACGACCTGTTGCTTGAGATAAGTCCATAAACTCCATAAAGCATTCTCTTTGAGCTTTCTTAGATTATTTTAGTGCAGCCCATAAAATATTTCTTGGTCATTTCCATTATTTCTGTTCAAAAGAAAGTTTTCCTTGTTTTATGATATAAAGCATTTGGTATATTTTTTGTGGGAAACTGGAGCTTATCTGTTTGTTTGTTTGTTTGTAGCAGAAGATGTTTCAGAACGTTTGGAATGCCAGGTGCGACTCCAAGAAGACTCCTTTTATTGAGAGAGGATAGTTGTTTGTTTGTTTATGTATGTATTTATTTATTTATTTTTGTTTTTGTTTTTTTTTTTTACCTTTGAGTCTTGGAGTTGGGTGGGTAGGGTCCCATGGGCCAAACATAGCTAGTTAGGAAAGAAAGCTGGAGGCAAAAATAGTACCTTATATTAGTAATATGTTGGCTCTTTGGATGTATTTAACTAAAATTGCTATGTCAGCCACCTGATAAAAAATGGGATGAATAAAAATTGAGATTTGGGTGAATGAACTTGCACTGGCACTTAAAGACCCCTGTAGGAGTTCTGAGGGTTCTGTCCTGCTTTTATAATTTCATTTCCCTGGCTTGTTTACAGCTAGACCACATATCCCATGGGCTTCCTTATTTCTACTCAGAACAAGAACTTAGAGTTGGTATCTTGCCACTTTGTGGTTTATTCCTCCCCCCCACCCTTGTTCTGGCATTTAACAAATTTCCATTTATTTCCAAATCTTTCTCGCCACTGAAAAGCAGCACCCACCAGAATACTGTTCTAAAAGGTGCTTGTGTAGCATAAACGGTTGATGGACAGAAAATCAACCTGGTTGCATTTTGTTTTCCTTAAACCTTTTCCCCCACCCCTGTTGGTAGGTAGAGTGGAGAAGACTCATGTGAGGCAGACAGAGGCACAGACACTGTGCTGTTGGGGAGAATCTGTTCTCTTCATGTAATAGTTACCGAGTCACTTTTCTATCCCATAAGTTCCTCCTGCTCAGGAAAATCCAGTGGAGATTAGATGATGCTGAGCAAGCTATCCCATCTGTGAGAAATAGATAAAACACAGAGTCATTTATTTGAAAATGAAAAAAGCATAGAGATTATCCAGCTCCTGGGTTATCATTTTGATTTTAGTAGAACTCTTGAGTGGGTAAAATCTTTCATAAAGTAGTGATGTTTGAGACAATAATGATAATGATAGAAAAATTTATCGAGTGCTGTCCAACACCACGGGTGTTCTCACAAGAAACTGGAGGGTATGAGAAATAACGTATATGCTAGAGTCACACAGTTACGAAGAGACAGCTCTGGGTCCTTGCTGTCCTAGAGCCACAGTCACCCACCCTGACACTCTGTACTTGTAGACTTCTTTATAAGGAGGTTGATGGCATGTTTTTATTGCATTAGCTTTTGCCACTCAGATATCTTATATGAGCTGAATACCTCTTAAGTATGTTGCAAGAGAACTCAGCTACCTAGTTGTGGACTCACAAGTCTAGAGCTGATAATTGCCTTTTACCTGCAAGTCTCTGAACTATTTCTGAGGGTCCGCCAGGCACAGTGCTAGGAGCTGAGGTACATCTCTGCCAGTCTCAGGAAATTCATAGACTGGTACCATAGACTGTATCATAGACTGATACATTTTGACTAGAGTGGTTACACTAGGAAATGAGAGACAGTATGTAGAGGAGTGTTTGTCTACATCATTGTGTTTAGTCTGTTCAGGCTTCTATAACAAAATATCACAGACTGGGTGGCTGGTAAACAAGTTTATTTCTCACAGTTCCGGAGGCTGGGAAGTTCAAGATCAAGGTGCCTGCAGAGATGGTGTCAGATGAGAGCCTGTTTTCTGGTTCATAGATGGCTGTCTTGTCTCTGTGTCTTCACATGGGGGAAGGGGCAGGGGAGCTCTCTGGGATCCCTTTTATAAGGGCACTCATTCCATTCATGAGGGCTCTACCCTCATGATCAAATTACCTCCTGAAGAACCCACCTCCTGATATCATCATGTTGGGCATTAGGTTTAAACATAGCAATTTTGGAGGGGCATGAGCATTCAGTCTGTAGCACACTGTTAACTGCAAATGAAAAGAACTTGGTTGTGTATTTAAAATTATTGAGAAGAACCAAAAGATGATGAATGTAGTGTGTTTAGTAGGAAACTAGTGTGTTCAGAGATATTCTTGCCTAAAGTTTGAGGTTAATATCTCCAGCCGTTTTCAACAAGGGTCTTCGTATTGCTTTTGCCTTCAGTAGGTGAACAATCTTGCTGACTTGCTTACCTTCCTAGTGCCTGAATGTATGATTGTAAGTTCTCGGTTGGCAGACAGAAAGAATGGGGAGTGGGAGGGAACAGAGGAATAGAGCCAGGGAAAAGAAAAGTGAAGATAGAGAGGGGAGAGGAAGGAGGAGGGTGGAAGAAAGGGCTACCATCTTTAGGAAGGATAAGCATCTTGTGGAGAATACATAAGTGGTAAAAGAAAAGAGTCAACATTTTGGGCCCTGAATGAATGTCACTTCATACGCATGGCAACAGATAGTTAGGATTACTTCATGAAAGCATTATCTTTCCTTCCTGAAGACTTTATCAATGAACATATAACTCTGTAATAGCCATATGATGGATGACTTTCTGGAATGTGTGATCCTGGCAAGTGAATAGACGTCTTTGGACCTCAGTTGTCTCTTGTGTAAAATGAAAGAGTAGAATAAAATGAACCTCCCTTTTCAGTGCAAATATTCTCTTCTGTTTCCTTCCTATTGGCTTAAAGGTTGGTCATTTATTGCTGGAACAGTTAATTTGTCCAGGATTATTACTTTCATTAGATGTAATTAACAAAGAATGCATATACTTTGATGTTTTTATTTTCACTAAAGATAATGGGGATATTAATTTAAGACTGTGCAATCTCCAATAAAATAAGCCATTATAAATTTTAATGCCGTTGCTTTAAACTAACTAAACCATGTGTTCCTGTACTTAATTTTTTTTTCTTGTCAGATGCTCTTTCCGTATGTTCCTTTATTTCTGTGCAGAAGCCAACACACCTTTTAATAATTTGAGCTTTTGTCTTGCTCTTTAAAAATAAAACTGTAGCTTTGCAAGATATTTTGCTTTTAGAAGGTTGTATTTGTTATTTCATTGTGGTTTTCCTCTTCTTCCAAACGTCAAGCCAATTTTTGAGAGCATTTTTAAGGGTTATAGATGTCTTTATCTGTCTATCCCTGTATCTACCTATCTAATAATAGCATAGGTATCTCCCTTTGATTGCATCAGTTATGTTAGTTTACGTTCATACAGTTACAGTTAACCTTCCTAACTTCAATAAAGATAAAATGAAGAACTAAATGTTGATTAAGTCCATAAAAAATGTTGGGAATGGGAAAACAATCATTCGATGAAAATTAGATCTACGAAAAGTTTTGCAGTAAAGCGTGGATAAAAAGATTTGCCTTAAAAAGATCAATCGTGACTTTGTGGACTTTGGTTTTTCTCTCAGTAATTTTCCTTTAATGTCTGCTTTTTACTGATAAATTCCATTCCATGCTAGATTCTTGGTCCCACAGAACTACCAATAAATCATTATGTTTTCCAGAAATACTCTTTTCTGTTGTCATTTAGGCTGATGCTGGATAAAATAATCATCTGTGAAAGTATGGCGTAGGATGTCTATTTCACAGAACCAGAAACAATGGCAGGATTTTAAAACTAGCCCCCAGTTCCATGGCTGGAAATTGGCAGACCCTCAAAAAGGTATTTGTGGAATAAACCTGGATTCTTATGAAGAGACATGTCCCTTAGAGAATAAATTGGGCCAAGAAGGAAGTACTAATCCATGGTCTATTGTTCAGAATGCCGCTCCAATGTCAGTCTGACCTCACCCTGATAATTTCTTATTGAAGGCATTAAGCTGGGAACGAGCATCCTCAGATCATGAAAAACCAAATAAACCACCATACATTTAATACTCTAAAGTTATTGTCAGTTCTTAATTTCCTTCAAAAATTCCTATCACCAGAAACAGGTACTCAGCTGAATTCTGCCATTAGCATGTCAATAGAGAAATATAATGAATTAGAAGAGCAGTCTGTTTGAAATGTAGGAAGTCCACCTCAACACTGCAGAAACACTGAAGTATTTATTCCTCAAAGTATTTCTCCAAGTATCACTTTAGGACCATTGAAATCAGAACCAGGTCTGGTGCTAGTTATCGGGTGGATTCCCTGGATCCACCAGACTATTTCAACGCAGTATTTTGAAGCCCGCTTAGGAATCTGCGTGTTTAAGTAGTTTTCCCAGGACGTCTTCAACTGCTTCAATTAAATCATCTTCCCCATGGAGTACCATTACTGTGGCTTTAGTTGTGCAGCCATCCTGGGAACAAACCAGGAATCATCACGATTGTACTTGGTACAAGAAAGTAATATTTTCAATGGGAGAACTTAAAAGTTTGTTTTTGTTCTAGATGCCTATGACTCCTGTGTCTTTAGGCATCTTGACTTGCGTTGCAGAGGTAACTGATGGTGGGATTAAAAGAAAATGAAAGGAAGAAACAAAGGAAGGACATCAGGATGCTTGAGACTGGTTGTCTTTGTCATTGCATCTAATAAGCAGAACAGTGGTTTGATCATGGTGAATATGTAGAGGGTAAGTGAGAAGGGGTTAGAGAAGCATGTGGGGGCATGTAGGAGGTATGGGATGTCATGTGGCAGGCTTAGAAGTTTTTATTCTATTCTTCAGGCCATGGTGAGCCACTGAAGGTGGGGCAGGGCGGAGCGGGGGGGAGGGTGAGATGATCAAAGCTTGTTTTCAAAAAGCAAAGAAAGAAAGGCAAACTATCAAGTGGACTGCAAGGGAGAGGGCAGTGCGTTTGAAACTGCAAGAGATTTTTGTTTGCATGCTTGAAAAGAAAAGACCTGTTCATGCATGAATTCAGTGGAGAGCAAAGGGCTAGCTAGAGAATAAAAACAAAGCATCCCCAGGTCAGAAGAACACCCTGTGAGCAGGTCCTAATCAAAGCCCCCAGTCTCATCACTTCACATCACCCTCCCAGGTCACTGTTGGAGGACAGTTTTCCTCTAGGTATTTTCTGTGTTGTTGAGCTGGCATCCTCTTTGGGATTCTTCTGAAGGCTTGTTGGTTGACTCTGTAACCTCAGAACATTTGCTTGTGATTTGATAGTTTTCCAGGGAGACTTTGTTGGGGTCCTGCCCTGACCAGACTTTGGCTTTGATTATGGAGCAGTTCACTTGTCTGGTAGCCTCTTATCCCATTCGTTTAGACATCAGTTGCACTGGATGTATTTTTAAATGCCACTGTGAGAGGATAGGCAGGGAAACAGTAGTGGCTGGAGTCTTCCCTCCCGCCACCCTCGTTAAATCTTCCTCAGTAACTCAGAATCTCTTAATTCTTTGAGGAGAGGCAGAAGATCATTCGTTCATTCTTCAGTCCTCCAACAGACATTGAATGCCCACTGTGTGTCAGGTGCTCCCCAAGATTCTGGGACTATGTATGGGATTATGAAACAAGAACATTCGCTGTCACATGTGGAGGGACAGGCATTTACATGCCTCAGTATTAGTTACTATTATTCTTAGGGTACGTCACACATTCTTCATCTGGCTTCTCAGGCCCTGTGCCTTCTGTCCCCTACATAGTTTCCAGGTACATCTTCCTCTACTCTTTTCATGTTAAATGTGCCAGCCAAACTTCTCTTGTTTGCACCAGCACCTCGTGCCTGCCAAGATCCTCTCCACCTCGGAGCTTTCCCGTTTGCCCGTTCTGCTTCCAGGAGTGTTCTTCTAGCTCCCATTTGTCTGGCCAGATTCCAGTCATCCTTCAGCATTTGACTGTAAACCGTTACTTTTCCCTTCTTTGTCCTTCAAGACCAGATGTTTATCTCTTGCTATATATTCTCATCACTCCCTCATCACAAATACCTTTTCTTTTTTACAGCACTTATCAGCAATATAACTGATTGTTTTCACGATGCTAGATTTCTATTTCTTATTCTAGACTCTAAGCTTCATGCGAGAAGGCATGGAGGTTAAGTCATTCATTGCGGTAACGTCCACACATTGTCCGGGCCATTAAATGGCACTCCTTGAACATTGTTTGGATAACTGAGTGAATGAATGAATGAATGAATGAATGAATGAATATAAGGTGGTAAGAGCAATCACTGCATATGCACGGAACATAGGAGGGACATACTAAACTCAGTTTTGGAAGGATCAGGGAAAACCCTGAGGCCAATACTTTAAACCTAATATATACTTACCATACAAAATAATGCCCTGTTTCTCTTTAAGATCCCAAATCATCCACCACAAACTAAACCCTATTTCTTGACTCTATTTACTAAGATGGTAAAAGCCACACTGTTTTAGAAAGAGAATCCATGACAGTTAAACCCAAATGGTTTTTCATGTAAGTCTTAATTATAAGAAAATAAAATAACGAAAAGGCTTTCAGTCAGTGGATATTTCCTAGAGAGTAAACACAATGATCAATGATTGTTTCTTGTGGCTCATCAATGTAATCCTTTCTGATATTAAGTAAACTGTCTACTACCCAGTTTAATAAGTTTAACACAATTCTTAGAGATTGGTGTTATTATTTGCTTCATTTAATCTTAATTTTATATTAGTACACCTGTACTAATTTGTATTAGTAACTTATGTATCTCACTTATTAAAATTTTTTTAATGTTTATTTATTTTTGAAACAGAAACAGAGAATGAGTGGGGAGGACAGAGAGAGAGGGAGACAGAATACGAAGCAGGCTCCAGGTGCTGAGCTGTCAGCACAGAGCCCTATGCGGGGCTTGAACCCACCAACCATGAGATATGACCTGACCCAAAGTTGGATGCTTACCCGACTGAGCCACCGAGGCGCCCCTGTATCTCATTTATTTTAAAATTTTTAAACATATCTGTGTTATTGTCCACCAGTTCAAATCATATTTTAACCAGACTCTATATTTGAAGCTCCTGTGTTCGTTCGTTCTTTCTTTTTCTTTCTTTCTTTCTTTCTTTCTTTCTTTCTTTCTTTCTTTCTTTCTTTCCTTCCTTTTCTTTCTTTCTTTCTTTCTTTCTTTCTTTCTTTCTTTCTTTCTTTCTTTCTTTCTTTCTTTCTTTCTTATTTAAATTCTAGTTAACATACAGTGCAGTATTGGTTTCAGGAGTAGAATTCAGTGATTCATCACTCACATACAACACCCAGTAGTTATCACAAGTGCCCTCCTTAATACCCATCACCCTTCCAGCCCATCTCTCATTCACCTCCCTGGATCAACTCTCGGTTCTCTATCAGTAAGAATATTTTGTGGTTTGTTTCCCTCTCTTCTCTCCCCCCCTTCCCCGCCCTTACCATATGTTCTTCTGTTTTGTTTCTTTCTCATTTTTTAATGTTTACTTATTTATTTTTGACAGAGAGAGAGAGAGAGAGAGAGAGAGAGAGACAGAACACAAACAAGGAGGGGAGGGGCAGAAAGACAGGGACACAAAGAATCTGAAGCAGGCTCCAGGCTCTGAGCTGTCAGCACAGAGCCTAACATGGGGCTTGAACCCATGAACTGTGAGATCATGACCTGAGCTGAAGTTGGATGCTTAACAGGCTGAGCCACCGAGGCGCCTCTTGTTTCTTAAATTGTTAATAGTCTTTGTCATTTTTGTTCTTTACTAATTTTTGCCTGTTTGTTATACATCCATGAAAGTAGTTCATAGAGAAAATTGTAACTCACATTCATGAAGTGGAGACATATTTGCTGCTCTCAACATAAAGTTAGAATCCATAGGATCTATCTAGAATATTAGTTGGACAAAGTATGAAGCCATATACATGATACATAATAAAAACAAATTCATTTGAACCATTATTCCGAGTTATCACAGACATGTCCATAATTAATAAAAATTGGCAATAAGTAAAGACTGAGAGGCAAAGAGAGAAGGCAAGGGTAGACAGATTTAGCACACTGGAAAACATTTACTGATGGTTGTATTTATAATACAACTGCTATAATACAATAGCTAACTGACTAGCTATTTTGAAGTTGAAAACTTAGGGTTCCGTTCATTGAGCAAATTTGCTGAGTATTCCCTTTGTAAAAACCTTTTTCCTGGGCTTAATTGGAACTAGTGAGAAAAAAATGGATGAGGACTGGTTTTTTCTTTTGAGAACCCAAAAATTGTGTAGAAAGGTAAAAACACATATCATCTAGCAATTGGTGGATGCTTAGAACATGATGTAGTAACTAATGAAAATAATTGTCACAAAGATAGTGACTCTGTGAGAAATCACTGAAGGAAAGCTTCCTAGAGATGAGTTTTGGACAAAATGTTGAAATTGTAGAGCTTATAGATTTGTAGGCACAAGGCAGGTCCATGACTTCCTTGAATGTGCCTTTCATGGAATAATTCATATACAGGTCTCAATGAACATATTAGCTTAGCTAATAAGGTCACAGTGGAAACACATTGAAAAATTATGTGGGTGGGCTGAACAAATGGTTGATGTAAAAGTAGGTTGGATAATAAAAATTACTAATTTTTAAGAAGTTCTGAGGATTTATACATTTTAAAAAAGGAAGTCCCTTATTTACTTCATGCCTGAACACAACTATTGTGGACCTGTTTCCATTTTTATATATTGCTCTCCAAATTTTCGCTGCATCTGTATATTTTACGTTGTTGCTCTCATAGTGCATACAGCATTTTGTATTTTGCATTTCTCATTTAACTGTGCATCGTAAACATTTTCTACATTTCCTTCTAGTTACAATAATTTTAACAGTATACAATTTCATCATGTTGATCTATTGCAATTTACTAAATCATTGCCTTATTGTTGCATATTTAGATTGCCTGCTGGTTTTCTTTTATTTTTAGTAATGCTGCAATAAATACTGTTGTGCATACACTATTTTTCCTTCCACTCAATTATTTTTAGAGTACATATTCACAAAAATAGATTTATTGGATCTGAAGGTTAGAACATTTTTATAGCACTTGCTTTTTACCATTCTGATTTTGGAAGGATGCTACCAATTTTACTCAGCTGCAAACAATGTATATAGGAACTGCTTGTCCTCGGGTCTGTGTCAACAATAAGTTTAATCATAAGAAATGTTTTTGTTAATTTTATAGGCTTAAAATTACACTTTAAGATTGATTTAATTATGGTTTCTTTCTTCCTTGTGAAGATGGTAATTTTCTTAATTTGTTTGCTTATTATTTGTATTTCCATTCATGTAAATTATGTATTCCTATCATTTGGCCTTTTAGCTAATGAACTCTTTTTTTCCCCCAGATATGAGAATTATTTATAGGGCATGAGATTTTATATACAGCCATTATTAGCTCAATGTCAGAACAGGAAAACTTTGTTCTTCCCATATGAAGCCTGAGCATATCTAAATAAATAAATAAATAAATAAATAAATAAATAAATAAGCAAGCTAATGCCATATCTGGTTGAAAGGCTGGTATTGGGTCCTCTTTCTTGGACTTCTCATTCTCTTGGCTACAGAAGTACCTCAGAAGATTGAGCATTAACATTATTTCAAAAAACTTTAAAATAGAACTACCCTACGGCCTAGTAGTTGCACTACTAGGAATTTATCCGAAGGATACAAAGATGCTGATTTGAAGAGGCCCATGCACCTTCGAGGCATGTGGGCATGCTATCAATGATAGCCCAAATGTCCATCAACTGATGAATGGATAAAAAAGATGTGGTCTATATATACAATGCACTACTACTCAGCAGTGAAAAAGAACAAAATCTTGTCATTTGCAATAACATGGTTGGAGCTAGAGGGTATTATGCTAAGTGAAATCAGTCAGAGAAAGATACCATATGATTTCACTCATGTGGAATTTGAGAAACTCAACAGATGAACGTAGGGGAAGGGTAGAATAAGATAAAAACGAAGAGGGAGGCAAACCATAAAAGACTCTTAAACACAAAGGACAAACTGAGGTTGTTGGAGGGGGCGTAGTAGGGGGATGGGTTAAATGGGTGATGGGCATTAAGGAGCATACTTTTCGGGATAAACCCTGAGTGTCATATGTAGGAGATGAAGCCAAGACTACCTTGTATGTTAACCAA
The DNA here is from genome assembly GCF_022837055.1 of Prionailurus viverrinus. NCBI lineage: Eukaryota > Metazoa > Chordata > Mammalia > Carnivora > Felidae > Prionailurus > Prionailurus viverrinus. The sequence continues at coordinate 192,853,709 of NC_062561.1, read as the reverse complement.
CTTGAATTTAAATTAAAAAAATACAACGTGGGCGCCTGGGTGGCGCAGTCGGTTAAGCGTCCGACTTCAGCCAGGTCACGATCTCGCGGTCCGTGAGTTCAAGCCCGCGTCAGGCTCTGGGCAGGTGGCTCGGAGCCTGGAGCCTGTTTCCGATTCTGTGTCTCCCTCTCTCTCTGCCCCTCCCCCGTTCATGCTCTGTCTCTCTCTGTCCCAAAAATAAATAAATGTTGAAAAAAAAATTAAAAAAAAAATACAACGTTAATTTATAGTAGGAAATGCACGTATTGGAAAAAACAGCCTATGACTGGCATTTAGATCACAAGTTACAGTAAAGATGTTTTAGAATTGAGAGGCTATAAAGAAAGTTTTACTGTAGACTTTCTGAAGAGTCAGACATGCAGAATATATTTTTCCTTATTCAGTTCAGTAAACACTTCATAAAGAGAACATGCTGATTGCTGGGAAGAATACAAAAATGAACCAGGTTATGACTGAACCCTGAACAAGCTTTCTATATTGTGGTGGAGATAAGATACGTATACAGCAACATACAGGATCCTGAGAAAATTCTCTAACTGGGCAACAAGTACATTTCATTTTTATGTACAAAAGCAAGATAATTTCTTTTGTGAGGTTGCGGGGGGCGTGGAGCAGAGGTTATCTCAAAGTGTTAATGAGATGTCAGTAGGGAAAATACGGAGTTGGAAGGAGGGTATTCCAAGAAGAAAGGAAGAGGCAAGAAGCAGGTTGTGGCGACAGATAGAGGAGGGGAGTTGGAAGGGATGGGCAGAGTTCAGATTAGGTTGAACATCCTCCGGGGAGAGGGACAAGGCAGGAACAGTCATAGCGAGGCAGAGGGGGGCATGCTTAGGAATTTTATACTCCTTACTTTGGGAATAAAGGTATTTAAGGAGGAGGGTACCAAGATCAGAGCTGTCTTTACACCACTTATAGCATTTTTTTTTGAGATTTTCCTTTTGCAGCTTCTGTATTTACACAGTTTCTCAAGAATGTTCTGTAAATTGTTAATAGGAGAATAACATGATGTAGTAGAAAGAGAACTAAACAGAGAGTCGTGAAGCTGGATTATAATCACAGCATACTGCAGCCTTAGGGGTAGGTAACCCCATCCCTCTGGGGTTGAGCTTTTCAACATGTATTCTACACTTCATTTATTTATTTAAAGTAGGCTCCACATCCAATGTGGGGCTTGAACACATGACCCTGAGATCAAGAGTTGCATGTTCTACTGACTGAGCCAGTCAGGCACTCCCAGCTTTTTCACATGTTCAAGGGAAGAAAGGACTGTATATTTTCAAAGTTCCTTATAACATGAATGTTCTAAAATCCCAGATATGCTTCAAGAAACCTTAAAGACCTGTTTTCTTTAAATTCCTTCCTTCTTTCCCTCCCTCCCTCCTTCCTTCCTTCATTTTCTTCCTTTTCTTCTACCCTTTCTTCTTCCCTTTCTTTTCAATCACATGTATCTTCATTTATATGTATATACACCTGAAATTTTATCTCGAGAGTTTAATTTCATTGTATTTCAGCTTCTCAGTATTCACTAGTTTTCTCCCCATGTGCAAACAACACAGGGGTAATATACCAAATCAGTTGGTTATTATGAGTTCAGAAGGATTTAATTATATCAACTATTCTCTCACTTGACAGCTGGAGGAGTAGGGATGTGTCATGTGAGAAGGGACTGCTGACTGGAGGGAATAATAAACAAAGAAACACTTACGTGGCATTACCATGTGCATTTCCATTTATTAAATTGCTTAGTCACAACAATCCTACAACATCTATACTATTAAAATCTTCATTTCAGGATGAGGATGCTAAGGCATGGAGACTTTATTATTTCCTTAAAGGCACACAGCTCATTAGTGGCCGAGCCAGGATTTGAACCCAGGAATTCTGACTGAGTCCACACTTCTAGCCACCATATGCCACTTCTTCTTGAGGGTCTGTGGAGAGAAACATATGTGGATCTGGATTCTGTCCATGGAAAGCACAAATATCTCAGTCTCCATGGGAAATGGGAAGACGAGTTTTGAAAAGGGAGATAGAAATGTGCCGGTGATACTCCTGTGACTTCAACATTTTGCTCAGGAATGTTGTGATCAGGAGTTTAAATAACTGATGAAGACAGTGTAAGCCTTTCCCTTCCCTGAATGTATTTTAAAATGTAGATTCATGATCATACAATTGTAGCCTGCATTGATTTCACTTAGATCTGTGATTGCACAGAGTTGGTTGTTTTTTTGAGCAAGGCTAGAATGTCCAAGCACCATGGTTGTGAGAATGAGCCACATCAGTTGGTTTTGAAGTTCCTGGGTCATATTCAGGGGCCAATGCTCTGTTATGTATTTCCCGGCACTGGTCTTTGAAAGGTCAAGCTGTAATCAAACCTCCTAGTCTTTTGCCAGTTCCCTCTAAGTAACAGTTTTGCCACAGACTCCCTGAGAAATACTATTTTGCTTTTGTTTTCTTTGAGTTTGGCTCTTTAGCGTATCATAGATAGGTAACAATGAAAAGAAAGGTCTAGTCTTCGATGTATAGGGGTGATTTGGTCATCAGTTAAAATAATGCATGTGGATGTGCTTTGTGTCCTATAAACTGCCATACAGATAAAAGGGTTATAGTTATAGCAGCCTTAGTATTTATATTGCAAGTGACCATTACTTGGGAGTTTCCTCTGTTAAAAGGTGCTGGTTGAGTGGTCAAGGTCACAGCTTTGACAAGGAACAGACCAAAGCTTCAGTTCCTAGCTTTATTCTTAACATTTGTGTGGTCGTCATGGACAAAATGGGATTAACGTCCACACTGGCCCCAGAGGCTTGTTGTAAAGCTTAAATGGGATACTGCATGCAAATTGCTGAGCCCAGCCCCATATGAGGACTCCATGCATCTTGGCTTTTAACGGTAGTGGTAGTGATAATAATAGAAATATTATTCCAAAGCAAAAGTCAGAAAAAAGCAGTAGAACAAATTGAATATATAACCCAGAACACACCTGAAATCTAAACCTATCACTTTTAAGCAGAAAACACATACAAGATAAATTTTCAGAAAACAGATTTGTGTCCTGAGTCTTTGGAAGCTCATTCTCTTTGACCCAGTTTTTTCCCCCCACATCTAGGACTCTGTTCTAAGTTAATAATCAGGGATTAAGGCAAAGGCTTATATACTAAAAGAGTCATTGGAAGTTATTTTTAACAGTGAAAATTATAGTCTAAATGTCCATCCATAGGAGAATGCTTTAATACTTTGATATGATAGGATATTTATTTTGTAGAATATTAAAAAAGTTATAATTCAAGAGAATATGTAATGACAAGTAACAATGTTTATTTACTATTTCAGAGAAAAGGCAAGATCATATTGTAATACTATTAAATATATTAATATCAATTAATATGCAAAATAAACATATTTAAATACATTTTTGTTCTTCAGCTGGAAATGGGGCTAAAATAGTAATGGTAATGCCTATATTTTAGGGATTTTGTAAGGACTATATGATGATTACTACATGCCTGATATATCTATCATATCATATACATATCATATACATATATCATATACATATACATACATATATATATGCATCATTAGATGTTGACTAAGTTAAATTTTCCAAATTTTACTTAAATGTCATGTGTATTAACCATCTTTTACTGAGAATCTATTATGTTCCAACCACTGAATAAGATGCTGGCAATACAGAAATGGTTAAATGAAGCTCACATTCCAGGGAGGAGGGAGAGGTATAAAAATAAAGCAACAGTGGACTTATATCTAACTATTTAAATTTATAAAGTCAGCTTCTAAAGTAGCCCCTCTCTGGACAAATGAATTGCAAAAACGTACCTTTTCATCCCAGCTGAATCAGCTAAACAGTAAGGAACAGGTGGGTTTAAGCCCCCTTGCCCTCTCAGGGTGCTGGTTTCAACCTGCTTAAGTTTACACAGAGGTCCTGAAAATAACCTTGAAATGTCCTGAAATTGACCATGAAGCACAGTAAATAAGATTTGGTGTCTATAACCCTGGACAATGATTATTTTGCACATTGAGGTTTGAGAAATCCTGAACTAGATTAAATAATGGAACAAAGAAAAAATCTATAGGCAGTTGTCTGGATAATCCCTAGCACTGAGTGAGTGATGGATGCAGAATTCTAAAATGTTTCTGCTCAACTGTAGGATTTTATCCATTATGTTTTAGTATTCAGTCTCTGTAACAATGCACACTGATATTTTTACTTGTCCTTATGAGCATTGCATAAAATAACATGTAGGAAAGCATGTAGCTCAGGGACTGGCACATAGTAGATGTTTACTAAATATTAATTGATCTATATATCAAACTTGCTTGATCACATCTGAAACACATTGTCCTTTGAAAACTTCTGGAGTGGAGATTTCCTCCTGCTTTTTGTCTTTCCTCACTGATGTCCTGCTAAATAACTCTGAGTAGCAGTCCCTCCCAAATGCGTGGTCATCTGTCTCCCCTTTTTTTCAAAGTTAGGGACTCAACCCATGAGCTAAATGGTGTGTGGAGTGGTTCCCCTGAGATACAATGGATGTTAGCACAGGGTTCCGGACAGAAGTCTAAGGTGCCCAGAAAAGAGGTAGAATCTTTCCTGATAGCTAGCTGCACATTCACTCTTTTGCTCTAAATTAAAAAATGTAAGCAGTGGCTGCAAACAATAGGCTTCAGAATGCTGAAGAAATATCACCTGGTGCTTGTTTCTTCGGGCATCATTACTACCATTTTGCCTGTATCTGACCATTTCCACCTGGGAGTTTGGAACTCTTCAGCTGCGAATTCATAGTTGATGTTTCTGTTCTAATCCCAGATTACCACACCAGGACAACTGGAACGGACTGAAATCGAGAAACTCTTAGGGGAAAGGAAATCATTAGCCTGTCGTGAGTCACCAGGACTGATGAAAAGTCAGATTAGGAAGGGTTTAAACTGCTATGGAAAGCCTACGATAGGCTGCCGGAGTATTAATCTTGAATATTTCCATTCTGCTAAACTTGCCTGGAAGTATTTTTAACATTCATCAGAGACATAGGTATCCCCTGTTCAAGAATTGATACCTTTCTGTAAACAAAAACAAAAACAAAACCTGGATTATTTGAAGACTGATTTTCAGTATGCGCTATAGGCCTGTATAGTAGTTAAATGTGGGCAGGGATCAAGGCTGTCTGGATTCACATCCTAACATTTCACCTGACAAGTTACTGTCACCTCTCTGTGCCTCTGTTTGCTTATTTGTTAACTGGAGACTATGGTAACACCTGCCTTCTAGAGATTTTGGAGAATTAATGAGTTAACACTTAAAACACAGTCTTGCAAAGGCTAAACACTTAATAACTGTGTTGTTATTATTATTGTCATTATTATCGTAGGTTGAGAGCTTTCCAATACTGGTGGGTTTAATTAGTATCAAATCTCCCATTATTAAAGCTTTTCTACTATTAAATACTTGAGAAATGTTCTTAACAGGCAAGTTACTTGTAGGGAAAATAAATCCAGTTTATTTTATATGCGTCATCATTTGCTTGTTTGAATTTTATTTTGTTTTTAAAATTTATAATGATCTGTCATAAAATTTATGGTTTATAAAACACCTTCACAGGCATTACTCTCTAAGTCCTTGTAAGGATGCTGAAGCCAAGGCCCTGGGAAATTGGGTTCTTTGATTAAATAACCTCTAAAGAGATTATTTAATCTCTGAAGATCGTGAGGGGTTAAGACTTGAATCCGTGTTTTCGGACCCCATGTTCATCTCTCTGTTATGCTGAGTGGAGGGGAGCCTGAGAGAGCAGAAGTGCACAGGCTTTGGGGCTGTTAGAATCTTGCTTTGAGTTGTAGCACGGCACTCGCTATAGGTTGTGGTCAACAAATTGCCTGGTTTCACTGAGCCTCGCTTTCCTTATCTGCAAGAGTTAGAGGACCATACCTTCTCTAAACTTGCCGTGCAGATTAAAAACCAACCAGCTCACATGTAGGAAAGGCCCAGGTCCATGGCCATGACATGGTTGAAGACAGTTTTTGAAAAAATAAATAAAGAGGAATTCTGCCTTCATTTCTTGAGCATTGATAACGTACTGGGTACAGCGCTGAACTCATTTGTTTTTGTAACCAAATATGTATTTCATCAGTGAGGGCCTGTGTCAGAGTTTGATTCTAGTTGCACCAAGACATCCTGTGATCCATATGATTCCATTTCCAGCCACTCATGATGATTAATGCACTTCTGTGAAAAAGGAGAAGGGACAGGAGGGGAATGAAGGTAAGAGGGAGCAGAGAAAGAAAAGCCGACCTCCTCTAGGCTTAGGGAACTTGTAAAATTCATTAGCAGCTAAGCAGCACGGGGAAAGGTCCCTAAACAGTGGCTTCATCTCTTTGCTCCTGTGAACTAGGTGTTCCAGACTTCCAAATAGAGGGAAGGTGAGAACCGTGTGCTCGGTGGGTAAATGGTATACTGTGTTACACCATCCGGGTCATGTTTTCTAATTATTCAGAATTAACATTTGAAGGTGAAACACCTGCTTGGTCTAAGGGGTCTTTGGATTTGATGGTGTGCTCCTGATTCTTCATTAGCGTATGGTGCTAGGATTCGAAGGTGAAATGATAGAAAAAGCAGGAGGATGTTATAGTTGCCACAAACATGTCAGACAGGTGCAAGGTATTGCCTCTTCATACAGTGGAGATGATTTTGTACATTGATTTTTTGGGAGGGCCTGTACTGGGTCAAAAAAAGCAAGTAAATTATTTCTCAGATGCTTGATTTCGAAAAATATCCCAGTGAAGTTTGAAGGAAGCTCCACTGAACAGATCCATAAATACAGAGAACAAACGGTTGCCAGAGGGGATGGGGGCAAGGGGATGGGCAGAATGGGGGAAGGGGAGTGGGAGGTACAGGCTTCCAGTGATGGAATGAGCAAATCATAGGGCTGAGAGGCACTGCGTATAGTCAGCGGTATTATAATAGTATGGTGACAATGATGGCTTGTGGTGAGCATAGCATGACATGTAGAAAGTTGAATCACTGTGTTGTACACCTGAAACTAATGTGACATATTGTGTGTCAATCATCCTCCCCCCGCCAAAAAAAAAAAAAAAAAAAAGGAAAAAGATAATGGAAGCTCCACTGAAAAGGTGAATACTGTTGCTGGTGCAAAATGCCATCCATTAGCCAGTCAAGCGATTATAGCTCTAAAATGTCCCCCAGATCTGCCTGTCCCTCTCCAAGTTGGGTGCTGCCACCCCATGGCAGCCATCTTTGTTTCTCAACCGGATTACAGCATTGGGCTCCCAATCAAACTCCTCGTGGCTGCTCTTTTAGCCTCATAATTCATTTTCTACCCAGCAATTGGAGTGATTTTTTTTTTTTAAAGCATAGACCTTATTCTCTGCTTTAGAATCTTCCATTGGCTTCCTATTTTACTTATTGCACTTACAATAAAATCTAAATCTACTGTCATGGTCTATAGGATCTGATAGAATCAGACCCTTCTATCTTTCTGACTTCTCTCTTACTATCCCCACCCTTGCTCCAGGCATTCCTCTCTCTGTTTAGTCTTCTTTCTGATCCTAGAATCAGCCAGATTTCCTTCTGGCTTGTGTCTTTACATTTGCTGTGCTCTGGATGAATCACTGGGTCTTTCTTGGCATGCAGCTCTCACTCTCTAGATAACACCTCTTCAGATAGATTTCCCTTTCTGCTGCTCAGTGTCCAGAACTTTATCTGAAGAATCCTAGGTGAATTTATGTTGTTCATTTATTCACTTTTGTATTGTCTCTCTCTTTCTCTCTCTCCCTTGACCACAATGCAAGCTCCATAGGAGTAAGAATGATGTTCATTTCTTGCTGTTGTCATACCTGGTATGTAGAAGGAACCATTAAGAATGTTTGCTGACTGGCTGATTGAATGAATGAATACAACTAGACAATGGGGATCTGTGAATGAATGAATAAATATGACTCCAGAGTACAGTATCCATGGATGAATGAGTGAATGAAACTATATTTAATGAATGAATCAGTGAATGAATAAGCCATGAATAAGTGAGTGCATGAATGAATGAATGAATGAATGAATATAATCCTCAGGATCCTCAGGGCCAGCAGTGGGCCTTGTCTTTTTTCCTCTATACTGTTTTGCATGTAGGTACTCAGTATCTGTTGAATTGGATTCAACCAAAAAATGTATCTTCCTGTTCAGTGAGAAAAAGTGTAAGATGAAATTTAAAAACATGTTTTGATAGTACTCTTCAGGGAGGAAACCTGCTTTTTGGATAACTAACCATCCCAGTTTGCCTGGAATTGATTTCCAGGATGCAGGGTTAGTGGTTACCCTATGTGCTTTCCCTGGCTTTAGAATCAGAAAGACCTAATATATCAACGAGGCATTGTACTTAGCTGCTCATAACAGAAGCCAGAAGTGACATTATTTTACACAGGAAGAGATTATTCTTTCACATAAAATGAATTCAAATGTGGGCACACCAGGGCTGTATGGCAGTGTGAAGGTCATCAGTGACCCAGGTTCCTTGCGTCTGGAGCTTCACCATCCCTAGTACATGGTGTTCATTCTCAGAGCAACCTTGCGTGCTATCACGGCAGCTTGGAGCCTTCAGCTCTCACATCTATGATCCACACAGGCACTGTGCCCACTATCTGGCCTCTTAAGGAGACTTTCTGTGTGTTCCATCTAAACTCTTGTGTTTGCATTTCACTGGCTCTCTGTAGCTAAAAGAGAGGCTAAATAATAGGAGATGATCTTTCAGCTGTGCAGATTGCCTCTCTGAATAATTTTTAGTAACATGTTACTGAGAGAGACTGGTTAATGAGTAATAGACACTTAGCACTTACCCACTCCTGCCATATCTGGATTCATCACTTTATTGATATTGTGACCTCATGAAGGCCGCTTTATTTCTCTGTGCCTGTTTCTAGGTCTACCCTATGGTCATGAAAATAATGGTAGTAATGTCTATCTACATATTGGATTCTGGTACTTGTCAGGCAACGTACATACAGAATGGTCTGTTCTGCAAGGGGTGTGTTATTCTCATTTAGATGAGAAGAGCGAGGTTAGCTGGTGGAGATAAATCTGGAATACAACCCAGAGCAGTTTGACTCAACATCCATTCTTTCTGTTATACTTCACGTTCTACCTCATTGGCTGTAGAGATTAAATGAGAAAATGAATATGAACTGAAGTGCTTGACATGTAAATTTTTGAAATAAACCAAAGCAATATCTCCGTAAAGAAGATACTTGTGAGTTTTCTACAAGAGATTGTCTATGGTAGATGCATATGGAAAACGTTTTGATGTCATCTCTAAACCAAGTGAATCTGATGAACAACCCCTCACCCTCGTCACCCACCACCCCATCCTTTCTCCACCCCAGCCTCTTCTGGTGTTAAAGAACTCTCCCTACAGGAAGTGCTTCTTGTAGTCAGTACAGATTGTTTTTTTTGGTTTTGTTTTGTTTTGTTTTTTGTTTGTTTTTTGTTTTTAATTCTGTCTCCAGTGGAAAGCTAGAAGATCTGGCCACGATTTTTGAAATGCCACTTGAGGGGAATGATCAAGTCACTTTTCACTCTCTTTCAATGTAATTTAGAGGCGAAAGAAGTATCTGAACTGGTCAAAGGAGATGATAATCCCCTGGTACTAGGGGTGGATGACCATACCCTTCCTTAGCACTGGCAGTAAACATTTAGGTAATGCAGTGTATTCCTTTGGCATTCGTGTGCCTCTGAGCCTGTAGCCTAGCAAAAGGCCCCACCCCCCACCATTGCTCTTTGTTCAAGGAGGTCAAATTTTTTGAAAATGCATGAAGTTTTAAAATAGCTTTTCTCCCCCTCTGAAACTGGCTATAGGCATTATTCTCCCTAATAATGTCTTGTCAATAGCTGATGTCTGATTTCCCTAAATTGCACTAGACTTTTCTTATCCCAAAGCCCTTACAAGGGATCTCCCCCCAGACACATTTCAGAGTGTGATGGCTGTCTGTGTTTCCAGGGAATAATAAATGAGAAGAGAGCAGGGAGACTATATACATTCTTGGGCCTCAAAGGAGGCTGCTAACAAGCAAAATAAAGACACCTGGTTTTGGAAAGCTAACTCAGCCAGTTTGGGAGGCCACTATGGAAGAAATTGAATAGGAAATTTAGAAGCCAAAGTAGCAATTTATTTACCTTGTCATTTATCATCATTCCCCCCCCCCTTTTTTTTTTAACTGTCTTGGTTTAGGTAAAAATGTGGATGGCACATAATCTTAGGGGTAAAATTTCATGCAAAAGTAGTAGATGAGTGAGTGAGAAGAGCCCTGGATCGGAAACTTAAGTTGTATTAGTGATTCTGAATCACAAGAATCATAATTCAGGTTAATACTTATCAAGGGCTTCTACATGCCTGACATTGTTGCTAAGATCTTTAAATGCGTTCTCTCACTGAATTCTCCAAGTAGCCAAAATAATGATGTATACTGGACGGTGACATCATCTCTCTTCACAGATGAGGGAATGGGAGGCCTGGAGTGGCTTCATATTTTGCCCCAAGTCACTCCATTAGCAAGTGGTTGAGACTGAATTTAGACCCACTTTTGTCAGCCAGGGATTGTAGTATATTAATCTGCCAGGACTGTCATAACACGCAATACCGGAGACTGGGTCACTGCGACAACAGAAATTTATTTTCTTACAGTTCGGGAGGAACCAGGAGCAAGGTGAAGTGGTGAGTTTCTCCCGTGGCCTCTCTCCTTGATTGCAGATGGACACCTTCTCACTCTGTCCTCACGTGGCCTTTTCTGTGCGCACGTGCGCTCTCTCTTCCTCTCATAAGGACACCAACCCTATTAGATTAGGGCGCCACTGCTATGACCCTGTTTAATCTTAATTACCTTCTTAAAGGCCCCATTTCCAAATACAGTCACATAGGGGATTAAGGCTTCGATATATGAATTTTGGTGGCAGTGGGGACCCAATTCACTCCATAACTAGAGCCCATGAACTTAACCAGTGTCCTCAGCTATTCTGGTAATAGGACTTTGCTCAAAATCATTATAACTTCTCTGGCTGCAAGTCTGTCGTAGGTTAAAAAAAAAAAAGTCCTTATTTTTTGAAAATAACTTTGTTAAGTAAGGTATTATTGATATATGATAAAAACTGCACTGATTATTCAGTTTTTAAAGACTTCTCTCACTCTAAAAAAGCTTATGATTAAGAAATAAATAGCATATAATTCATCAGCAAATCGAGGCATTATTGGCATAAAATTAAAATGGGGCCATTCTCATGGTGTAACTCTTGTGAAGGTGGGGAAGCATTGCAACTTTCTTTGGGGCCATGTCGTTACTTCAGTCTATTATTACCATCTTCCCATCGTGTTATTGGCTATCCTTTTTTTCAAACACAAAAGAATTCAGTTTCTCTTCTTGCTTCTTTATGACTTTCCCCAGCAAACAATTATTGCTAGTTTGGTGTATGCTAGGCTTTCTTTTTTCAAGCTTAAGCTCACTGAATGCTTGTTATATGTGAGACACTCTTTGAAGGCCATATGCTCCTTGTGTCTGATTTAGTCTTTGAATAAGCCTGGAGGGTGGCACAGGTGGGGAAATTGAACCTTTTGGTGCTTAAATAATTTCCCTGAGGTCAGTCAGCTAGAAATGGGAGAGCTGGTATTTGACTTCAGGTCTGATTCGCAAGCCTGGGTCTTTAGCTCTTAAGCCACTGAGATGAACAGCCTCTTGTGCTCTTGTAAGACTCTTAACGCTTTCACTGGCTCTTGTGGCTTTGATTTTTGTTCCTATTGACTGCCTCTTCTGGGTACCCCTTCTTTCCCCCTTACTTCCCCCTCCTAGTTCATTTTATCTTGGATGGTGTACACAATATGAATGAGGGAGTTCTGCCTCTGTTTCACTCCCAAGTTTAATTGCATTGTCTGCTTTAACCTCTTGCCGATTAAGTAGTGGCAAATGTAGAAACCATTGTCAGATTTATAGGAGAAAGCAGGTTGAGAAGTGCCCTTGCTTTTTGAAGGATGCTTTCTTTTTTCACTGACATTACCTGGACTTTTGTATGCAATTGTTTTGTGCCTTCCATTATTTTTAATTTCAGCTTACAATTAGAGCTTGCAAATTGAATTGCTTTCTCTGAGGAGCAACGATTTCTCTATTTGGCAAGTACCAGTGTTCCCCCCCACCCCCACTCCTCTCTTGCTCAGCTGAAATTAACATGGTTGATTTTGTTTCCTTGTACTGCAAACCCGCCTGATCAGTAGAATCATGACCGCACTTAGTAATTGCTTCCACGGAGTCTATGGGGAGATTAGATATCAGCAGTGCTCGGTCTGATGAGGAGAACGGAGGTTCTCGAGGGAAGTACACAAGGAGCTTTAGGCAATGATCTTGGGGATTAGAGAGAGCTGTTCCTTTTCAGTTGCGCTCAAAAGTCTTGTGGCGTTTACAAAAGCCATGAAGGGCCCTGCTGTTGGAGGCGTCTTCTTCAGAGTCAGAATAAATTCAGAGACTTGGTTATTTACTGTGGCTCACAGATGCTGCAAAGGGGGCCACATCAACCCTGGATATTCTAGCTCACCCTCAGCTCAGCTCTGATTATATTTACTCGTGAAAATTTAATATCTAGCCAATTCTTCAGGACTTCGTGTTTCATCTCAAAAAAGTTGAACTGATTTTCGTTCCACGAGTGAGAGGGGGATTAAGTGTATACCGAGAGACCACAGGGTGCAAAATGAGAGCCGGGATAGCTGTGTGGGTGGTCAGTGTTGGGTTCCTGAAAGTGCTCTGGAATCTAGACGCAGATGACCTGTAATATCCTTTCAGCTCCTGAGATTCGAGATCCACCCCCTACTCTGAGCCTTACCTCTCAACATGTACCATAGGGTAGCACCCCGTATCTCTGTAATAGTTATGAACCTGGTAGTCCCTTAATACCCCAGGCATTTTTATGTCTCTGTGCCTTTGTACCTCTTCTTACCTATTTCTGGGAAACTGTTTTCTCTGGTCTCCTGCATGGTTGATTCCTAGCTAGTCTTCAGAATACAATCCGAGCATTACCACCTTTCTGTATATGAACATCTATCTCGAGGATTGAGTATAGGCTCTGTTCTGCACCCCTGCATACTGCCCCTGTAGTACTGGGCACATTGTTTTGTAAGTGTTGGCTGACTTACTCTTCTCCCCTTATTGAGATCCATGACGATGCTGTATTTATTTTGTAAATCACAGGTTGAAGATGTAACAGACTTACGAAAAATGTTGTTGAATAGGTGAATGAAACACAATAGCAACGATGTTTTGGTGTATATCGAACCGTAGATTTTTATTTTTATTTTTTAAATATCTTTCTAACGTTTATTTATTTATTTTTATTTTTATTTTTAAAATTTTTTTTTTCAACGTTTATTTATTTTTGGGACAGAGAGAGACAGAGCATGAACGGGGGAGGGGCAGAGAGAGAGGGAGACACAGAATCGGAAACAGGCTCCAGGCTCTGAGCCATCAGCTCAGAGCCCGACGCGGGGCTCGAACTCACGGACTGCGAGATCGTGACCTGGCTGAAATCGGGCGCTTAACCGACTGCGCCACCCAGGCGCCCCAGTTTATTTATTTTTGAGAGAGAGAGAGAGAGAGAGAGAGAGAGAGAGAGAGAGAGAGAGAGACAAGAGTGTCAGCAGGCAGGGCAGAGAGAAAGGCAGACACAGAATCCAAAGCAGGCTCCAAGCTCTGAGCCTGATGCGGGGCTCAAACTCACGAGCTGAGAGATCATGACCTGAGCTGGCGTTGGACACCCAGCCAATGGAGCCACCCAGGTACCCCACGAACTGTAGATTTTTAAAATACATTATTTTTGTTAACATTGAAAAATATATTTTATTTCATTAGTTTTTTTAGTGAGAGAGAGCATGTGCAAGAGGGGCAGCAGGAGAAAGAGAAAGAGAGGGAGAGAGGATCTTAAACAGTCTCCACACTCAGCACGGAGCTGATGCGGGGCCCATTCCCATGACCCTGTGATCGTGACCTGAGCTGAAATCAAGGGTCAGATGCTCAACTGACTGAGCCAGTGCGGTGCCCCTGAAAATTTCAATGAGACTATTTTTTATGCTTACAGTACCTAGTTTTCTCTTTTACGTACTTTGTAGGAATTATATATACATTTTGTGGGGTGTTGTCAGTGAGCATGTATACCAGTTTTTAAGAAAGTCACAAGGCACTGAACTAAAATTTAATAGTTAATATAAAGAAATAACCATTATGTAACACTTATTTCTGTAGAAAGAAACAGATTTTGTGTTTGTAATGTCAAATACAATGGGTAAGGAAATCTCTTCACTGGTGAATGGTTTGATGAATCCAATGGAGCAACTCTCCCTTTTGATTTGCAAATTGGAGAGGTTTTTCTGGTAATCCTGGGCATTCAGGAGACCTCCTTTCCAATAGAGGGCGCTGCTACTCCACAAGCTATGAGGGACCCCAACGGATGAAGACATCAAAAGAATTGTTCTAAATGCATCACAGCTGGCTACTTGAAATTATGATTTATGTTCAGCTGGAGCCCAATTTGAAGAATTTTTAACCAAGGGGGAAAATGTCTACCTGCTCATTTTGCAAGCCCCAGTCTTGTTACACGCTATGTTTCGGCACTTTTCAGGTTCACTGGGGAAACCACAGTGAGTCTCGCAGAGCCATGTTTAAGAGCCTCCCATGTTGCCTCTGCATGATGTATGAGTACCTCTACCTTTCAAGGAACCCATGTGTGCTGAACGCATTTCTACTTTACTTTCTCTTTCTAATAAATTTAGGCTAGGTCTGCCTACTTGGCCTCTGGCTACAGGAGGAAAGTGAATATGGAATGCACATGATTAATAACCTCAATGAAGAGTGTAGAGAATGCATTTTCTTAGAGATCTGGTGCTGAGATGTGGAAGGACCTCAGCCTTTCTTTCATGCTTCCTCACTTTCGTTCACGCTGTTCTCTTAGCCTTGACTGCCCTTGCCCCTTCTCTGCCTTCTACATCCTCACCGTTCTCTGACAGCCAGCCCAAACACCCGTGTAGAATTCGATACTCATACTCATGTACCACCCACCCCAGCTACTTTCTTGTAATTATGAGTGGCACTTGCTTCATTTTGCCTTATATGATTATTAGCTGTTTATGTATTTGTCTCTCCTCTAAGACTGTAAATGCCCCATGGCCGGAGCTGGGTTGTATTCATCTCTGCACCTCGGGCACCAATAGACTGCACAGCATAGTGCCCAACAAACATTTGTTGATTTGAAATACATGTTTCTGAGGTCTGTACTACATGCAAACACTGAATTTACAGTAATGAATGGTCACAGCTTTATGGAATTTCTAGAAGTGTGGCTGTCTATATGTATTGATAAAAAATAAAAAGGGGCGCCTGGGTGGCTCAGTCACTTGAGCATCTGACTTCAGTTCAGGTCATGATTTCATGGTGTGTAAATTCAAGCCCTGCATCGGGCTCACTGCTCTCAGTGCAGAGCCGGCTTGATATCCCTCAGGGATCCTCCTCTCTCTGCCACTGTCCTGCTCTTGCTTTCTCACTCTCTCTCTCTCTCTCTCTCTCTGTCTCAAAAACGAATAAACATTTATTAAAAAAATAAATAAAAAGGATAAAAAAGCATATGATAGTTGAAATACGACGAATTGTGTGGTGTGGATACAGATGATACTGCAATTTAGGAGATGGTCTTTTGTAGACTTTGGCTACAGTGGCACTCTGGGATTTTCCTTTTTACTATATTTTCTGTTTTCATGAAAACTCCGTCTTTAGATGATTCCTAGAAAGGCAGTGCTGTGACATGTGATGCACCCCAGATAGCTCTTGCCAAGTCCTTTTGACATTTCTTTAATGTTTTTACGCAGTTACACCTTTTCTTCCTTGTGACGTGAATGGTCACCCAGGTCTCCCTTTTCCTCATGTCTGACACCATGTTTACAATGAAGCCACAGTGTCACACGGTGAACCCATGAGGGAAGATGCCCCGCCGGTTGTCCACGGAACTGTTTGTGAGAACCTTTGGCTTCCGTCATTGTTTCTGACAAACCAGAAACCTTTATCACAGGACTAACGTGCTCGATGTGAAAAACGGAAATAATTTCTACAAGTATAAATGGCATGAAAAGCGAGATTCTCTTCCTTCACGTGTTCTCCAAACTCTATTCTGACCCCCAGAGAACCACAGTTTCTAGTCACTTATATGTTTATACACACACATACACATACATACACACACACACACACACACACACACACACACACACACACAATTTTTCTTTAGAGGTACTATTTTGATTTCCCATTTTACCTAGTGACAGACAGTAGGATTATAGCCAATCCTAGCAAGACTCTTCTTGCAAGTTTAAGTCCTGATAGTTCTGTTTGCCTGTCCTTTTTTCCCCATGGCTTATCTAAATGCTGGGCACTTAAGGAGGGTCATGGCTTCTGGAGTGAAAAAATAGCTGGACTCTATGGGGTATGTTCACCTTAGAATTTTCTGCGGCATGTATTGTCCTCCCTGGTTCCTGGATCCCTGAGCACCCAGTAAGGTATTGGCATTCCTATTTGGTCCTTGGCTGCACTGTGTATGTCACTACCTTCTGGTCTGTATAAGAGCCCTTCAGGCGTATAGACTTTCTTCTGTGCTGATGAGGAACAGTTCTTCAAGATACGGGGAGCGAGGGGCACCTGGGTGGCGCAGTCGGTTAAGCGTCCGACTTCAGCCAGGTCACGATCTCGCGGTCCGTGAGTTCGAGCCCCGCGTCAGGCTCTGGGCTGATGGCTCAGAGCCTGGAGCCTGTTTCCGATTCTGTGTCTCCCTCTCTCTCTGCCCCTCCCCCGTTCATGCTCTGTCTCTCTCTGTCCCAAAAATAAATAAAAACGCTGGAAAAAAAATTAAAAAAAAAAAGATACGGGGAGCGAGGTGGGGCTTCCTTTACCTTTCACATCCCCCTTCCCCATACAAGCATCCCAGGCATCTTTCGTGAGTGAGTGAGAGCCCCCTTTGGAAGTGCTTGCCCCAGGGAAAACAGGCAGCAGGCATCTCTGCTGTCAAACCCTGTATATAGCAGAAGGTTCTGTTTCTCCCATACCCTTGAAGCTAACCTTGGGGGAGAGAGCAGAAGTATCTCTCTCTTCTTCCACTACCCATGGAGAGGTATTCCGCCCACCCACGTCTTCTAGGATAGGTAACAAACAAAAAAATGGTGTTGCAAGTGTTGTACACATGGATCTCAGCTTTTAAAAACTGAAATGTCAGGAGTTGGATGTCTTTTTCTATCTGCAGTTCTGCAGTGACATCTTTATCTTAACAAGCGACGGAGTACCTGAAGTGGGGTTACAGTGCAAAAGGAGTTTGGGGGAAAGTGTACTCATTCACTGGGCACAGAATCACCCAGACCCCCAAAAGACACATATGCACACCTGCATAGTTGTACCGTTTCCTTTCTGTTGGTCCTTTACGTAAATGGGATCATACTTCACGTATTGTCTGTGATGTGCTTTTTTTTTCCTTTAGTGATATATCCTGCACATATTTTAATTGTTGCATAGTGTCTCTTAGTGTATTAGCCTAATCTGGTGGCCATAAAAAAAATCCTGTATTTCTTGTGGTTAAAACCACAGGAGTTTATCTCTCACAGTTCTGGAGGCTGGAAGCCAGATCAAGGTGCAGCAGGGTCTGATTTCTGGTGAGATCCCTCTTGCAGACTTGCACATAGTCACTTGGCCTTTCTTGAGTGCACATGGAGGGGGAGTTCTCCGGTGTCTCTTCTTTTAAGGACACTAATCCTACTGGATCAAGACCCCACCCTTAAGACCCCATGTAACTTTTATTACCTCTTTATAGGCCCTATCTCCAAATACAGTCACATTGTGTATTAGGCCTTCAATATATGAATTTTGGGGAGACACAGTTCAGTCCATAGCACTTAATGTGATGATAAATGCATTCTATAGGATGAGTATTAACCATTGGTTACATATATTTTAGTAGTTTTCTAATCTGTCACTTGATTAAAACATTGTGGTAGTTTTCATTCTATAAACTTTTCAAATATATAATTTTTGATTTGGTAGGGGCATCATAAAATGTTCTCATAATCCAGTGCTTCCCACAATTTACACAAGGAGAGACCTAGTCATGGCATTCATAGTTCTTCTTCTCTCCGTGCACCCCCTATCCTCACAGCCCCCCCCCCCCCAGGTCACACCTCCTGGACTGTGGTACAGAGAAGAAATGCTTAGAGTGCCTGTTGTCATAAAAACCATCAGGATAGGGGCGCCTGGGTGGCGCAGTCGGTTAAGCGTCCGACTTCAGCCAGGTCACGATCTCGCGGTCCGTGAGTTCGAGCCCCGCGTCAGGCTCTGGGCTGATGGCTCAGAGCCTGGAGCCTGTTTCTGATTCTGTGTCTCCCTCTCTCTCTGCCCCTCCCCCGTTCATGCTCTGCCTCTCTCTGTCCCAAAAATAAATTAAAAATGTTGAAAAAAAAAATTAAAAAAAAAAAAAAAAAAAAAAAACCATCAGGATAAAAGCAAAGTGAATGTAATTCAGCCCGCTTTCCTTATGCAGAAATCAGCAAAAACCATCTTACGTCTCCTTGAATTGTCATTTCTGAGTTAGTGACTCTTTTGTGGGCTGTTGAACTGTCTCAGCTCTCATTTAGAATTGCATTTGGAGACTTCTAAAAGGCATTTGGCCCACTGAGCACCGAGTTCCAGTGGACATATCCGGAGAAGTCATCTTGTTTGTTTGTTTCTTTCTTTTTTTCTTATTTTTTTTATGAAAAAATAGAAACACAAAAAATTAGGAAAATAGTGTTGTGAGATTTGTGACCTCAAGGCCTAGCCTTGACTCCCCCTGACCTTCTCTCCTCCATTTCATTGGATTCTTTTGAAGCAGGTCGTGAGTGTTGCATTATTTTATCTACAACTGTTTCGTCCTGTAAGTGCCCATATTCTGTATTTTGCTGGCAATCTCCCTATGGTGTCATTTAACATGTTCCTCCGTATATCTTGTAAATGGGCTGTCAGTTCTAGAGCAGCAATTCTCAAAGGGTGGTCTGGGGTCACGTGGCAGGGGGTTTCTGAGGCACTCTCAAGGGATGTATGGGATCTAGACTGTTTTTACAATAATGCTGAGGTGCAAATTGTCTTTTTTAAAAGTTTATTTACTTATTTTGAGAGAGAGAGAGAGACAGAGCCAGTGTTGGGGTCGGGGAGAGGGAGAGAGAGAACTGACACAGAGCCTGATATGGAGCCCAAACTCATAAACTATGAGGTCATGACCTGAGCTGAAATCAAATCCAGAGTCAGACGCTTAACTGACTGAGCTGCTCAGGTGCCCGTTGCTACGTGTTTCTTTAGGCTCATGTATTTCCTGCCTCAAGTTTGCGGTCAGCCATTTCTCCTAGGAGCTCTGGTTCCTTTTATTGGAGAATAATATTAAAAACCACAATCCGGGTGCTAGGTAGGCTCATTGTTACTCAGATGCTGTTTCTTTCAGATATCAGCTAAGTGAGCATAGAAATATGTATCTAACCTGTGTATACATGTAACTCAATATTTCTTCATGTAACCATCTGCACCTATATTAATCTAAATATGAGTTTATACCCGTGTCTCCAATTCTGTTCCCACGTGGATCATTCTAGCCTCTACCCCTTGCTTATCTGTAAATTTCCACTGTTAACAGTGAGAAACGTGGCTTCTAACATCCACCATCCACTTAATTGTTCTGTTCTAGTATACATGTGTAGCTGTATCAGAATTAACCCATAGTCTCTTGGGAAACAACGTTATCAACTAGAATACAGTGTGTTACCTGCAGTTCCTTTGACCTTTAGTCAGCACTTTTCCCCTCCCCCGAAGTTCCCTTCTCCCCAGTTGTATTTGTGATACAGTTAGATTCTCCTCACAGAATACATTGTTTCCTGGGATCCCCCTAGGTCCTAAATGAGTTTTGGAAATTTATATACATTAAGGTTTTCTCTCTGTGCAGTAAAGTTTTGTGGATTTTGATAAATGTATTCACCATGGTAAAAATCCCCTATGCTTCAACTATTCAACCTTTGCCACCTTTTATTTATCACATATATAGTTTGCAAATATTTTCTCCAAGCTTTTGAACTGTTCTTTGATTTTTTTAACAATGTCTTTCACAGAGTAGAAGATTTTAACTGCTATAAAGTCTAAGTTATCAGTCTTTTCTTTCATGGATTATGCTTTGGGTGTTGTATCTAAAAACTCATTGCCAAACCCAAGATCATGTAGAGTTTCTCCTATGTTTTCTTCTAAAAATTTTAAAATATTGCATTTTATATTTGGGGATATGATCCATTTTGAGTTAACTCTTTGTGAAAGGTGGAAGGTCTGAGTGTAGGTTCAGAGTTTTGTATACTACATCCAGTTGTTTTAGCACCTTTTGTTGAAAAGACTATCTTTGTTCTTTGCTCTTCTGTCAAAGATCCGTTGGCTATATTTGTGGGTTATCTATTTCTGGGCTTTCTATTATATTCTGTTGATTTGTGCATCGATACTGTGCTGTCTTGATTATGGTAGCATTAAGTAACTCTTGAAGTTGGGTTGTGTCAGTCTTCCAATTTTGTTCTTCAGTATTGTGTTAGAACTGGATCTTTTGACTTTCCATATAAACTGTAGAATCAAAATAGCTTTCTATTTCAAGATTATGTTTTGTAATTAAAAAAAGAATTATAGAACATTCATGTGATGCAAAAGTCAAATCTACAAAACGCCCATTTTTGTCCTCTCCATTCTTTTTGCTACATGCCCTAGTAGATATATTTAAATACACACACCTGTGTATGTACATCTATTGCATATGTACGTGTGTGTGTGTGTGTGTGTGTGTGTGTGTGTGTGTATGTGTCAGTCTGTTTCCTGAATACTTTGCCAATATCCTTTCAAACTTGTGGATTTTTTCTAATTTGATAGGTGAGAAACAGCATCTCAGTGTAGTTGTAATTCACACATTTCTTATGAGCAAGGTTCAACATCTTTTCAAATGTTTAAAATCCATTTGTATTTGATTTTTTGTGAATTCTCTGCTCATGTCTCTGCTCATTTTTCTATGTTGATGGTTTCATTCTTTTTTATTTTATAAGCTCTTTTTTATTAGGGACATCAACCATTTGCCAGTCAGGTGTATTGCAAATATTTTTTCATAGTGTGTCACTTCTGAAAGTTTATCTTGAAGCTTCCAGAAAGCATGATATTTTTTTTCATTCCATAAGTCCTGTGGGAGAACTATCTCTTCGTCATTTTATAATAGTCATGTTTAGTCGATGTGGTTTGGGAGTATGTGACTACCCTTTCTTCCCCAAATGTCCAGGGGAAGAAAGAAAACCCAGAGGTGGTTGTGTGATTTCTGTCCTTCTGGGCTGTCAGGTAGCACATCCTTCTAGACACATTAGTTTTTCTGGCAATGGAGTCGGGCATGGTCCAACCAAGACCAACAGGAATGCTTTTTTGGGTTTGTGAAATGCTGTTGGAAAGGCCTCCCTGATTTTATCATCCATGAGTGTGGGCTGCTGGGAGAAAATGTCTTCTGTCTTTTTGAAAGAGTAGACTTGAAAATGACGCCAAAATAGAGAAGAGAAGAGAGACAGGTGAAGAAAGAGAGAGAGATGTCTGAAGATAATGAACCTCTGCACCTAGCTGGACCTCCATTTCGGCCACTTTATCGTATGAGCAAGAGAATTACTTATTTTTGTTTAAACTAGTTTGAGATTGTTTTTTCTTAATAACCCAACTATGACCAACTACTACAAAGTTGCTTGTTTTCAAGGGATGCTTGTTGCTATCTAGTGGTTCTAGGTAATATCAGTTCAGAGAAGCAACTGTGTAATCATGGAAACTGACACATAGAATTTTAATAAAATTAACACAGCATTACAAAAAGTCTTCCAATTAGTGGGTAGAAGTGTCTAATTATGTTTGTCATTAATTCAGCTTTCTGGGAAGTATAAAAGTAAAACAAAAACAAAATAGAAATCTCCAAACTACTTGCCTGTTCTTCTGTAAAAATGATTAATTATGGATATCAGGGCATCGTTTATCTTCTGCTAACACTTTTATTGTAATGATGTCTGATCAGTTGTTATATGAATCTTTTTACCAAACTGACTCCAAATTTGTAAACTCCCCATAAAAGCTTCCAGTTTCCCAGAGTCCATGTTCTTTGTAGTCACCTTGAAAGCTGTGTCTTTATTGCTTCCTCCCTCCAGTTTTAAAATAATCAACTTCTGTCCTCAAGAACGGGTCTGGTAGAAGAGAGATGTTTGTACAAAGATATTATGTCTTAAGTGAGGATTATGTTAGAAAGTCTACACATAAGACAAAAAACACATATGCTCATAGTTGACCTTGAAAAACAAAGAGGAAGTTTCCATTGGGAAAATAGCAAATTGCCCATCACTGTGTTGGGCATAGCCACTTTTTCCTTCGGTTTTGCATCCGGTGGCTATTTCTTCAATTAGATAATGTACTTGGCCTTGGTCTAAGGGGCATTTTTTAGGGAAAATTTGTATCTTTAAATACTAGAGTAGCACTTACACAGCAAGATACTCCACTGAGGTGACAGCAGATTTGTATTTTCCAAATCATGCACACACTAGGAATATGTTCACTGAGTCCGTCAGCAGACAGAATCCTCAGTTTCAAAATTATTTATCTTTCTCTCAAGTGTGTGCATTGAAGTCTCAGATTTATATGCACAATGGATTGAATGTTTGTGAGGTCCCCCACCCCAAATCATGTATGTTCAAGCCCTGACCGCCTCCCCCCCCCCCCCCACCATGTTCTGGCATTTGGAAATGGGACCTTTGAAGGTGATTAGGGTTAGATTACTTCTAACTTCCACCCTCATGATGGGATTAGTGGCCTTAAGGGGAAGAGAGAGAGGGAGAGCCCTATACATACACTGAGGAGAGGCCATGTGAGTACACAGAGATAAGGTGACAGTCCGCAAGGCAGGAAGGAAGCTCTCGCCAGAACACAAGCATGTTTGTACCCTCACCTCAGACTTCCAACCCCAGAATGGTGAAGCATGTTCTTTAGTCCATCTAGTCTATCGTTATTTTTTTGTGACAATCCAAGCTAAAACAAGTGATAGGAGTTAGCTGAACTATGTGACCCATTCCTTCTACCCAGGGCAAGACCAAAATAGAACAGGAGAGGTGACTTCTGACTCAAAGAAAGACAGTCTGATTCTCTTTCTTGTAAGTGTAGAACTCAGATTCAGAAGGGAGATACTTACTGGGGATGCTCCAGCTAGGACATGATGTGGCCCCAAGGTTCACCTGTAGCTTTGACTCTCAGTGGCTTCCTACTGCTCTGTCCAAGTCTCTCACAAAGCACAAAACGTTTCTTCTGACTCCATCTCAATGGACACATGTAGACCCTTCTAATAAATTCTGCACCATCATCTCTTCTCCCAAACACGTAGTTCGGCTCAATCTACCTTGAAGTGAGTTTCCGTTATGTCCCAAAGTCCTTGATTTATGGAGTGCTACACTTAGAACAAACACAACCCATTATTCTTACGGTGGTGTGAATAACTTGTAGTAGGGCTGATGCTTTGAAACTCAAAATTCATTTCCTCTGCAATTTAGAATGAATGTCAATAATATGAATTCAAAAAACACAGCTCACGAAGGCCTTGTGTATTGAGATTGAGTTTGTGTTTCCCTTGATTTTACATTCCTTCTTTGCACGTAGCCCTGCCCCTTCAACTGGCTATGGCAGCTTCCCACTTTACCGGATTTCTAAAATCTTGTATTTTTTTTAACGACAATATGTTGTCCTGTATTTCCCTTCTTCATTGTAAATTCTCCATCTTCCTTAATTAGGTTCTTCCCACACTTACTGCATAAAAACTCATCTTAAGCAAGTTTGTTAATTGCCAGAGGGTGTTGCTAAGACTTAGAATGTGGTTTTATTTTTATAAATAAGGCTGTTTATAACATATTAGAATAAAGTTGTGACTCAGGGATCCTGGAAAGAGGCATCATTCATTAATAGAAGCCTTTCTTACGATGATGGAGGGAAAGAGGAGATTCTATAGTAAATGTAAAGGAAAGAAGGCAATAACCATACAGCACTGTCATCTACTTCCTCTTAATTGTTACTTACCAAAACCTAATTGAGGAAGCTTCGTGCTGCCATCCTCGTGTTGTTAGTGCTGGCAATGGAACAGAGCCTAAAGGTAGTGACTCACCTAAGTTCACCTGCTCAGTTAAAATCAGCATCATAAGGAGCAGTTTGATGACTCTTAAGAGTATTATAGGAAAGGTTGAAGCCTTGTCCTCCAATCCATGCTACTTGATGACTAGGTGACATTGGTTATTTCACCTTTCTGTGTTTCCATCATCTTATCTTCAAAATGTACTAACTCGTCTTGGTTTCAATGAGACAATATGTAGGAAATGCTTGCTACAGTCATTTCACAGTCTTAAAACTGTTACCAAATTTCAATCAGCCAATTGCACATCCTGCTGCCTTCCACACTGTCTTTGTGGCTGAGTAATTTGATAATTATAGTAGAAAGGTGTGGGATATGTGCCTTCTTCTCGATGGAGTTTGAAGAAAAATTAAAGGGCCGAGTTGTAAGACCCATACCTGGTTTTACACATTATCTTCCCTCACATTTAATTTTGCCCAAATAAGGCCATAACAATGAACAATTTTATTACAACTCCTTTCTCCATAAATGTGTAACGTCTCCACCCTACTTAACTTCCCGCTGAAAAATAGAGCTCAGAAATATTTGATGGATGTAATCATAGTGGTGATAAGGTGGGAGACTTATAGGAAGACACCAGATAACTTTTTGTGTGTCATACAGCCTCCCAGACGTTGGAGGCTCGGAATCCCTGGCAAAGCTAATTCACGGTCTGCAAACCCATTTTTTGTGTGTGCAAGCCTAGGGTTCACAGAGGACCAGGAAAGACTCCTGTAAGAATTATGCTGACTCTTCAGAACATTGCTGCCTCTCTCTTATCTTGGATGTTCTCCTATCTGGAATCTTCACTTTCCTTTTAATTTTTTTAATACTTTTTTTATTAATTTTTTTTAATGTTTATTTTTCTGAGAGGGAGAGAGTGCAAGCAAGGGGCTATGCAGAAAGAGAGGGAGACACAATCCGAAGCAGGGTTCAGGCTCTGAGCTGTCAGCACAGAGCCCGATGTGGGGCTCAAACCCACGACCCGTGAGATCATGACCTGAACCGAAGTTGGACACCTAACCGACTGAGCCACCCAGACGCCCCTTTCTTATTTTAATTCCAGTGTAGTTAGCATACAGTATTATGTTAGTTTCAGGTATACGTATAGTGACTCAGCAATTCTATACATTATTCAGTGCTCATCATGGTAAGTGTACTCTTAATCCCCTTCAACTGTTTCAACCATCCCCTCCCCACCTTGAAACCATCAGTCTGTTCTTTATAGTTAAGTGTCTATTTCTTGGTTTGTCTCTTTTTCTCTTTGTTCATTTGTTTTGTTTCTGTAATTCCACATGAGTGAAATTATATGGTATTTGTCTTTCTCTGACTGACTTATTTTACTTAGCATTGTACTCTTTAGCTCTGTCCATGTTATTGCAAATGGCAAGATTTCATTCTTTCTTAGGGATGAGTAATATTCCATTGAATATATGTACCACTTCTTGTATATTCATTCATCTATGATGGATACTTGGGCTGCTTGCACAATTTACTATTGTGAATCACGCTGCAGTAAACACAGGGGCCCATGTATCTTTCAATTAGGAATAATTGCAGCTCGGATAAACCTCATTGGCTTCGATACTACCACTGCACAAGGCTGCATGTGTCTTTTCAAATTAGTGTTTTCCTATTCTTTGGGAAAATATCCAATACTGGATCATCTGGTAATTCTGTTTTTAATGTTTTGGACCAGTTTGCATTCCCACCAACAGTGCACACGTATTGTTTTCTGTGTTTTTTGATTTTAGTCAGTCTGACAGGTGTGAGGTGATAGCTCATTGTTGTTTTGATTTGTATTTCCCTAATGATTATTGACGTTGAGCATCTTTGCATGTGTCTGCCTGCCATCTGTATGTCTTTTTGGTGAAGTGTCTTCTGCCATTAAAATATCCATTTAATTGGATTATGTGTGTGTGTGTGTGTGTGTGTGTGTGTGTGTGTGTGTTGAGTTGTATAAGTTCTTTGTATATTTTGGATACTAAGTCTTTATCCAATTTGTCATCTGCAAATATCTTCTCCCATTCAGTAGGTTGTCTTTGAGTTTTGTTGATTTTTTTATTGTTATGCTGTGCAGAAGCTTTTTAATTTGATGTAGTCCTAATAGTTTATTTTTGCTTTTGTTTCCCTTGCCTCAGGAGACACATCCAGAAAAATGTTGGTATGACCAATGTCAGAGAAATTATTTCCCCTGCTCTCTTCTAGGATTTTTATGGTTTCGGGTCTGACATTTAGGTCCTTAATCCATCTTGAGTTTATTTTTGTGTATTGTGTAAGAGAGTGGTCCAGTTTCATTCTTTTGCATATAGCTGTCCAGTTTTCCCAAAACCCTTTGTTGAACACACTTTTTCCCATTGTATACTCTTTCCTCCTTTGTTGAAGATTAATTGTATAATCAGGGGTTTGTTTCTGGACTTTCTATTGTGTTCCATTGATCTATGTGTCTGTTTTTCTGCCACTACCAAACTGTTTTGGTTACTACAGATTTGTAGTATATCCTGAAATCTGAGATTGTGATATCCCCAGTTCAGTCCTTCCTTTTCAAGATTGCTTTGGATATTTGGGATCTTTTATGGTTGCATACAGATTTTAGGATTATTTATACTAGTTCTGTGAAAAGTGCTCTTGGTATTTTGATAGGAATTGCATTAAATATGTAGATTGCTTCGGGTAGCATAGACATTTTAACAATATTTGTTCTTCCAATTCTTGAGCATAGGATATCTTTCCATTTGTTTGAGTGGTCTTGACTTTCTTTTATCAGTGTTTTATACTTTTCAGAGTATAGGTCTTTCACTACTTTGGTTAGGTTTATTCCTTAGTATCTTATTATTTTTGGTATAGTTGTAAATGGGATTGTTTTCTTAATTTCCCTTTCTGCCACTTTGTTATTAGTGTATAGAAATGCAAGAGATTTCTGTACATCGATTTTGTATCCTATGACCTTACTGAATTCATTTATGACTTCCGGGAGTTTCTGGTGGGGTCTTTAGGACTATATATATGTACATATATATGTACATATGTCTCTATATATGTACATATATATGTGTGTGTGTATATATATATATATATATATGTATAATCACATCATTTGCAAATAGTGAATATTTTTTTCTTCTTCCTTACTAATTTGGATGTCTTTTCGTTGTTGTCTGATTGCTGTGACAAGGGCTTCTAATACTATGTTGAATAAAAGTGGTGAGAGTGGACATCTTTGTCTTATTCCCAATCTTAAGGGAAAAGCTCTCAGTTTTTCCCCATTGAGTATGATATTAGCTGTGGCTTTTTAATATATGGGCTTTATTACATTGAGGTGTGTTCCCTCTAAACCTCCTTTGCTGAGGGTTTTTATCTTGAATGGATGCTATACTTTGTTAAATGCTTTTCTGCATCTATTTAAATGACCCTATGGCTTTTAATCCTTTGTCTTGTTGGTGTGATATATCAATCACCTTGATTGATTTGCGAATATCGAACCACCCTTGCATGCTGGGAATAAATTCGGCTTGATCATGGTAAGTGATTTTTTTTAAGTTTATTTACTTATTTTGTGAGGGGCGGGGAGGGGCAGAGAGAGAGAGGGAGAGAGAGAATCCCAAGCAGGCTTCATGCTCAGCACAAGCCCAAAAAGAGGTTCAGCCTCGTGACTACAAGATCATGACCTGAGCCAAAAGCAAGAGTCAG
Organism: Prionailurus viverrinus; assembly: GCF_022837055.1. Lineage (NCBI taxonomy): Eukaryota > Metazoa > Chordata > Mammalia > Carnivora > Felidae > Prionailurus > Prionailurus viverrinus. Next base: position 192,825,706 of record NC_062561.1, on the reverse strand, counting down.
ATGCTTAACTGACTGAGCCACCCAGGTGCCCCATTGTGGGAAATGATTTTTTAAATGTACTGTTGGATTTTGTTTGCTAATATTTTGTTGATATTTGCTAATACTTGCATCTTTGTTCATCAGAGATATTGGCCTATAGTTTTCTTTTTTTGTAGTGTCTTTATCTGGTTTTGGTATCAGGATAATGCTAGCTTCAGAGAATGAATTTTGAAGCATTCCCTTTTCTTATAATTGTTGGAATAGTTTGAGAAGAATAGGTATTAGCTCTTCTTTAAATGTTTGATGGAATTCACCTGTGAAGTCATCTGGTCCTAGACTTTTGTTTATTGGGAGGTAGTTTTTTTTTTTTAATTAATTAATTAATTTCTGATTCCATTTCATTGCTGTTCAGATTTTCTATTTCTTCCTGATTCCGTTTTAGGAGGTTATGTGTTTCTAGGAATTTATCCATTTCTTTGGAATTCTCACTTTTCTTGGCCTCCTGCCCACATGCTTCGGTCTGAATAGGTTTGCTTTTTTAATTTCACATATAAACCTGAGACGAGCTGAACAAGTTTTCTTGGTTGGGAAAACAATTCTCTTTGTAGCTTCCCATGAAAGATAATGCCCATGGGCAGTATGGGAATTCTCAGTGTCATCTCCGGCAGGAAGTAATGACTGGAACTTTGTATCCTCTCTTAAGAATTTTATTCATGATAACTTTTAGTGACTTGAGGAAATCAGAGTATTTTTCATGAAGGTAAGAATTTGATGTTGTATGGAAATCAATTTGTCAATAAATTATGTTTAAAAAACAGCTTTACCCCCCCCCCAAAAAAAGGGGAAAAAAAGAATTTGGTGATGTTAATTTTATTATAATTTCACTTAGAGTACATACTAGATAATCAGTCAACCTATTTGCCCGGATACACCATTCAGCCTACGAATCGGAAATCAGCCACTTTGTAGTGGTTTCCTTTAGATTTTTGGTGATACAGATTTTTAAGTGAGTAAAATTCTAAAATGAAGGGCTTATAGTTTATTGCTCTTTGAGTGCCTTATGGGTTTGTTGTGGTAACAGATATACTTATAAATTGAGTGGAGCCTTTTCTGCTATACCTTCTCTGTGTTTCACCCATTGTCTGTCCTTGTGGTTAGTGAAGGACCTCCATCCATGTTGTTATGTTCTGATTCCCTATAAACCTTGAAGGTGATTTTTAAGAGTCATTTGTCTGATTCACCATATTTCTCTTTGGTTCTAACAGTTTATACTCTGACCACAAACCCACAACTGCCATCTAATTGTGCCAGATTTTTTTTTATCTCTTAAAGAATTGGCTCAGAATCTCTGCATAATATAAAGTGCTATGGGAAATAACATTTTGCTTTAATGTCACTGCCTTCTGAGATCTATTTTATTTCTTCTAGGACCCCGTGATTTAGACTAGTAATTATTTTCTTGCCTCTTATGTTTTTTTTTTTTTTTTTTAATTTTCTGTTTAACCTTCAACCTCTCCTTCTTGAGCTGCTGGTAACTCAGTTTAATTTTTTCTTAATTTTTTAATGTTTTATTTATTTTTTGAGAGAGAGACAGAGGGTGAGCAGGGGAGGGACAGAGAGAGAGGGAGACTCAGAATCCGAAGGAGGCTCCAGGCTCTGAGCTGTCAGCACAGAGCCCGACGCGGGGCTCAAACCCACAAACCGTCAGATCATGGCCTGAGCCAAAGTCAGACACTTAACCGACTGAGCCACCCAGGCACCCCAACTCAGTTTGATTTTTTGCTCAAAAGGAATGTCCACTGTTTTCTGTCATCTTTGTAGATGTGGTTACTTCAAAAGCACATATTTGAAAATATGAAATATAAAATTACGGAGACATGAAATGGTCATAGTTACTCAATTGTACCATTGTTAATGAGAATAGCAACTAACCTTCCCCGAGTGTCTGCCATGTCCCAATGTCTGGGCTAGGTGTCTGCTCTGTGTGCGTGCATACTCCTCTGTGGGTGTGTGTACATGTGTCTGCAAGTGCCTGTGGGTGTTTGTGTGTTGAATGAAATCTCATTTAATTATTAAAAATCAGAGGCGCCTGGGTGGCTCAGTTGGTTAAGCATGCGACTTTGGCTCAGGTCATGATCTCGCGGTCTGTGAGTTCGAGACCTGCGTCAGCTCTGGGCTGACAGCTCAGAGCCTGGAACCTGTTTCAGATTCTGTGTCTTCCTGTCTGTACTACCCACCCCCCACCCCTTGCCTGCCATCTCTCTCTCTCTCTCAAAAAATAAAATAAACATTAAAAAATTTAAAAAATTCATCCATCTGGGTAGAAGTATTAGCCTCCCTTTTCAGAGGAGAAAACAAAAATTCTGAGTGGCTAAATCGCTTACCCAGTGTCACATTCCTAGGACACAGTGGAATCAGGACTGAAAACCATGTCTGTGAGACAACCAAGTCTTGCTTTTGATGACAGCATGTTGCCGTGTTGGTGCTTTGTATTTTACCTCATGGCACAGTAATTTGGGATTCGTCTTGGCTCACTGCAAATTCTTTGACACTTTTCCCATTGAGGGATGGGTCTCTTTCCCCTTTCCTCCAGCTTGGACTGTGACTTTGTGGACAAATGGAGGGTGATGGAAATGATGCTAGGGCAGTTCTGGCCTCACCTTTAAGAGGATTGGCAGGTTCCACTTTGATCTCCAGGGACCGTGAGCCAGTGTTAGAGATACAAGTACCCTGAGGCCTCCTTGCTGTAAGGAAGCTCAAGCCACGCAAATGGAAAGGCCATATGGACAGGGAAAGCTGCCCAGTCAGCCCTCAGTTGTTCAGACCCTGACTGCATAAACCATTTTAGCTCAGATCCCAGACTTCAGTGGAGGAGAAATGAGCTTATTCCTGCTATGGTCTGTCTTAATTCTTCCTTTTTAGTTTTAAAAAAATTTTAATATTTATGTATTTTTGAGAGAGATAGAGTGCAAGCAGGGGAGGGTCAGAGAGAGAGGGAGACACAGAATCTGAAGCAGAATCTGAGCTGTCAGCACAGAGCCCAGCGCGGGACTCGAACTCACAAACTGCAGGATCGTGACTTGAGCCCAAGTCGGACGCTTAACCTACTGAGCCACCCAGGCGCCCCAGGTCTGTCCTAATTCTTGACCAGTAGAATTATGAAATCTAATCATAATAGGTTGTACCAAGCCATTATGTTTTGGAGTAGATTGTTACAGAAGAATAGATAATTGAACGCCCACCTTTGTGAATGACATACTCTTTCAAAGCAGGGATGCCGTCTCATCCATCTTTATACTTCTAATTTCTAGTACAGGTTCATTCTTAGAGTTGTGGCTCAATTCATTTTAGCTGATTAAATGAGAAAATGAATGGATGGAAGGAAGCGACAGGGAAGACAAGCACACCAGTCCCCTGGAGCTTCTGTTCCAGATAGTGTGGAGGGAGACAGACGAACAAAGAGATACTCTGAGGTGGTGGGTATGCTGTGAAGACAAATAAGGTAGAATAAGAGGACATTTCTGCAGAAATGTGCCTGCAATGAGTCAGACACTACCTGTATGCCACCGAGCCTGTGGCTCTGGGGTCAAAACATCAAGGATTTGGCATCAGCATTCTCGGTTTCCACACACACCGCCACTGTTGGCAACCTCACACCTCAGGGCGTGAAAGGCGGAAGGTGCCAGAACAAAAAGGAAGTCTGGGTGGAAAAAGCGCCGATTAGGATATCGCTCAACAAAATCGCTCCCTGAGCGTGTACAGCCTCCACTTCCAAGCCCTTGCAGATGTAGTCCTTCACACGGAATGTTCTTTGCTGTTGAAAGCCCTCTCCTTTTTTTCTGGTCAAGTTCAGTGTTCCATTCTCAGACACCGAAATCTCTTCTTCTACTGCATTGCAGATCTTTGCTTTGATAGCACCTCTCGCTAATGCTTGCTCACCCTCCCTAATGTAAAAGCTGTTTATGTAGCGTTTCCCCCAGTTGTTTGAGAAATCAGTTAGAGCAAGGAATGTGTGTCTTACCATCATATCCACCACAGTGCTTGCCCTAGTATTTTGCCATAGAAGCTGCTTAATAAAATGCTTGTTCAAAGCAAGAAAAAGAGGAGAGAAATAAGGGGAAAAAAGGCCTGCCTCCTTATTTATGTAAGGTCTGGGCATAGAATGTATTCAATAAATAATTGATGAATGAATGAATGAATGAATGAGTGAATGAGTTTGTGAATGCATTAATTAGTGCATGGCTAACATAACGCCGTTTTCAGTATTTTTAATCACGAACGAGTTCATTATTTTGTCATAAAACATCCCGTATTGAATTATTAATGGCAAACATATGTCCGTAAATGTTTTTGTAATGGATGAGAAAAACCGCAGATCATCCAGGGATGTGAAAAATGGTCACCAGACCATGTCCTCAAGTTTTGTCCATTTACTTTAATTAACGTTGTAATGGAAATCAGATTTTTCCAATGTGAAAGCTGTTCCTGGGAAGTAATAGGAATTTTGAGAAGCCTAATGCCCCCCCCACCCCCCCTTTCTCATGTCCACCATCAGGGCATAACTTACAACTATTTAAGCCCATTAACTAAAATACTACTGAGCAGAAAATGCCATTTTTAATACTAAGATGCCCAATTTATATCTAGGAAACACTTTGTGGAGTGAGATGCCTTAATGTGCGGTATCTTGTCTATCTATCCTATTTAGATATAATCCAAATAAAGGATTAAAAACTACATTTTCATCACACATGCCTGCGGTCTCTTTACAGATAACAGCTGTACTTAAAACTTTGCTATCTTACATAAGTTTTTAGAAAGTTGTTGATTAATCAGGAGAACATAACGGCATTGACTGCACAATTCTTATTTGAATAGCAATTTGGATTACATAGCATAAGGGAATATGGTAAGAGTATGGTAAAATAAGAGTATGGTAAAAAGATATTAGCTATGTTGTTTTGCATTAAAATGGAAATGGACTTTGTTTATGTCATTCCATTATGTCAGGTAGAATTGAATGGTTTAGATACATTAGCAGACACCCTAAATGCCACCTCTCCTTTTAAATATCATAACTGGCCAAAGCACACATCTTAGTGAAAGTACAAATATCTGATTCAGTGGAAGAAAATGACCTTGAATGAGTTGACAGAGTTAAAAAAAAAAATGATTCTGATTCAATACATTTGAAGAATTAAGCCAGAAACTTTAAGCTGGGACATTAGAATGAATGACCATATCATTTGCTATACAAATATCAGGAATGGAATGCTTGTTATTTGCTGTTTGCTTAATTGGTTGGTTTCTGGCTGTAAAGAGAATATTGGGCTCATCCTAATTGATTAAATACCTTGTTTCCCCATATTCTTTAATTTTGGATTCAAGGCTTGTATGTAATCCATTTGATGGTTTTATTTGCTTTTTTCTCTAGTGCAACTTTGCTGACTAGGAATTGGTTTACTCTTTCACGTCTGAAAGCTCTGATCAATTGAGGAGCTTGGGCAGACAGCTCTTTTATCCGAGAGCCCTTACTGGGCTGGTGATATTGCTGAAACCTGTCTTGACTTAAGAGCCTGCAGGGAGGAAGAAACAAGGGAAATTTTTTGCAATGACCTTAAGAAAAAAAAATACAAAACAAAACCAGAATTCACTCATGCAGCAGTCTGTGCCAAAGTAAGAGGGTGAGAGTAGGCCTCCTTTTGTTCTGCTTTGGCTGATGAAAGGATGGTGAATTGATAAAATGATCAAAAGTGACATTGCAGGCCAACTAAGAAATATCAAAGGAGACTATACGCCGACCAGTCACGGGACTCGAGTCCACCAGGGAACAGCCCCACAAACGTTTGCTGAGTGATTATGTAGAAACCATAGTAGGTGATGTGGCAGGTACAGCGATAACACTCTCTAGGTCTGTCGTCCCTTTGCTGCTCTTGCCTTTTCTGTTGACTTTGCCCCTCACCCTGCCCTTCTCTCTCCTTTTGCATGGACATCAGACCCATTCTGGGGGTTCCAGAGATGCATGTGACACAGTTCCTGCCTTCAAGGAAGTCTCAGTCTGTTGGAAGAGATGGGAAGAGAAGTCTCAGTCTGTTGGAAGAGTCTCAGTCTTTGGAAGAGAGTAGAACTAGAAATGATTATCTGAACTTTTGTTTTGCTTGAAAGCAGCTTCTGATAAAATCACAGAAAATCAATGGGGTGTGGAGGCCTTGTTACATTAATAAATGAGCTGTGATTTTTATGATTGTCAGAGGATATATATTGTATCTGATTTCTTCTATTTTTAGAGTGCCAGTTAATTAGAAGCTTTACTAATTACAGTTCCAAGCAGCTGGTATCTTTCTTTCTGAGAAATTCATTTTCCATCCCGTCTTTTGCCTGTGTTAGTCATACATATCAACTTCAGGCTATGACTTACAAATCTGACATGAATATGGCAAAACACAGTGTGTTCTTTGGGATTAATCTGTAATATTTTCAAGATCCACATCAGTTGAATGATCTGAGCTTATGAAAAGACTGTATCTTCCAGCTTTCCAGAGGAACACAAGAATACCTGGGGAGCTCATTGTGTTCTTGGATGAAAGAGAAAGGAGTTTGTTGTCAGGATCAAGCAAAAAACGCAGTTTCAATTGTGAGCTGATACTTTTTCTTTCTTTCTTTCTTTCTTTCCCCCCCGCCCCCCGGCTGCTTTGAGCAATTCATCATTAGAGGGTCCAGCAGTGCCTTTGGTCTTTCTTGTGATGGAACAGTGTACCAGTGGAGGAATACAATGTTAATGACCAATGCTAATGGTCAGTGCTGACTTCTGCTAGTTTTGACGTTCTGGTGCTGGCTGTCTACCTGCGTGTCAGTGCCAGGTGGCCCCAGTGCTACTGTTGCAGAAGCACAGTTCATTATAAAATGCTATCCCTTTGTCTATAAAGGTCTGCCCTACATATTCTACGTGAATAAATCATTCTGGCTTCCTGGACATCTGCTGATTTTGCCTGCCTAGAAGCTATCCCTTTTTCCTGTACCACCATCTTGATTTTACTTTGGAGAGCTGCTTCTTCCTTCCTTAGTGTGAATCTATGGGAAACAGCGTCACATGGTGTTGAACTGGGTGGTGTCTAGAACAGGGTTTGTATCCCACCTACGGTTTGGATCCTAGCCCCGTCCACAATACTCCCAAGGTATCCTGTTCATATGCCCATCATCCATTGTGACCACACTCATTCACTCTTATTGATCTACCTGGATCTGCTCCCAAATGACTGAGAATCTCGGGAGCTCTTTGAGTTGTCATTTTCATTTGGACAACCTCAGCTACTCGCCCAAAGCCCGGGTCAGGATAGGAGCTCAGAGGACTAAATGCAAGAGCTCCTGTCCTGGATAATGACATGACTTGTGGCAGAGCATGCGTGGCATTGTTCATGCTCCGTCTAGACTCTTTAAAGTTGAATGAAAAAAATATTTTCAGAGTTTGATGTTGAAAGAACTATGTCTTCTTCCACATAAAAATAATCCTGTTATTTCTCAAGTTGCTTTTTCCCTGTGTTATCTTTTCCCCAAATATGCTATAACTTGGCATCAGATCATTGAATGAATGGAGAGTGTTTAAGGGAGTCCACCCTTTAGAAATTGTTAATAGGCTTGACCATGTCGTGATTATTGTCTTGTTATTAATTTGATGTGTTTGTTCACTGTAGTGAAGTTCTTTTTGAAAAGCTGAAGATGTATGGATTCATATGCTTCGTGGTTTTTGGCGAATGTATTTGTGATGGGGACTTCTTGAAGGTATTAGAACTTTCATCATGACTTCTCTTATTATAATACAATTGCAGTGAGATCTTATTGTAAATAAGATTATTTTAAAGAAGCATTTTTCCCCTTCACCAATGAAGGATTAAGGTCAAAGACAAAGGAGAATGGAACAGATTTGGATGTGAATTTTTCCTGCAGGAGAAAAAGTTAACATGTAGTTCATTGAAAGCTGTTGTGGCCAAATGCATGGATGTTGTCTTTCAGGAAGAAGAAAAGTGAGGGAGAAAGAAATTTAGAAAAATGTTAATTCACCCCTTTACACTTGTAGAATAGTAAACTTTCTGCATACCTCTTTTCATTGTTGTTTATAGGCCTTGATGTGCTGATGTCTTACATCACAGATGCTAAATCACAACTTGGTGCAGTATTATGGACTCGAGTCAGAGTTGCCCAGGTAATGGGGGAAGAGTTACAGTTCATAGGTTCTGAATCTTGATTTCAGAATAACACTTTGCTTCTCACTGTTATTTACATTTTGTAGGAATTGACAGATGCTTTTAGTAATTCTTCTCTGACTTGCATCTGTTGATTTCATCTTGGGTTTTGGTATGCTAAATGTCCAAACCTTAAGATTGGAATAATTCCAGTGATAGTGTAATGAATAGAAACATCAGGGAAATGAAAACGGTTTTAGTGCTGTTATTTAAGAGTTTATTATTAGCATGCATTAACATATATTTAGTAAATTGAAAACTCAGTGTGCTTACATGCTTGGGTCTCATCTTATTTAGCTTGTTTAGGGAAGAAAATGTGTTTTCAGCTCTTTAGTTTTGCTACAACTGTGCTGTAACAAAGCAATTTTAGTAGAAAAAATGGATTTGGATCACAGTTTCTTGTGGAGTTGGGTGGAATTTGTCAGTTAGAAAAAAAATTGCCTTGCTGAAAATGCGTTTGCTTCTCTGCTTACATGTTCTAATCTTGGTTCTGATGTTATTTGAACAATTGTTGACAAGCCTCTTTACCTTCCAATAGTTGGAAGTAAAAACACTCATTCTCAATTTTTATTTTGTTCTTGTACCTTTAAAACTTGATTAAAAGTCGGCAGGTTTCTCAGAGTTCTAAGTGAATAGGCATTGTCATTAGCTCTTTGATAATGTTCTCTGTGTTCTATAAACCAAGTAATCAGGTTTAGCTTGTACTTGTTGTGTTAAAGTTCCCAGAGGGTTTGCTAATGAAAACAAAAAGGCAATGCATGTTGTTGTAATAAACCGTCATTTCGCTTAAAATAATTTGTAAAAGAAAATTTTAGCCCCATGTGCCATAGCTTTGACCTTAGAAATCCCTGCGTTCTTCTCTGTCATCATTTTAGCTATTATAAGTTGGGGTGAATTAACCAAGGTCATGTCTATACCAACATTGTAATTACCTGGCTTTGTGGATGGCTTGTTGAAATTGCTTTCATCTGGCAGGTTGAAACACAACAAATTTATGGTAGGGATTGCTGCTCAGGGTTCAAGGCTTCTTGATGTGTGCTTCTTGTCATAGGAAGCCTTTTTTTTTAACATTTAAAAAATATACAGTATTTTATGATTTAAGAAAACACTTGCGTATCAGAAGTGTTTATTGTTTAGAGACTCCAGTGATTTATGGCATTACTATGTAAACTGTAAATCAGGATTCCTCAAGGTGGGCACAGCCTTCATTGTGGGGGGCTGTTTGTATTGTGGGGTGTTTGGCGACATCTCTGGCCTTTCGTCACTAGGTGCCAGTAGCATAATACAACCCCTCCCCAATTCTGACAGTAAACTGTCACCAGACACTGCCAAATGTCCTCTGGGGAGGTGGGAACAAAAGAATCATCCTAGATTGAGAGCCACGCCTCAGAATTATCATTTTATCCAGATTTATGTTATTGTTTTACTTCATTTTTGTTACCCATTGGTGTGCTTCTCTGGCAGAGACAGTCAAGATTTACATAGTTTTCCCCTAAGAAGTGATTCTTTTCCTTGGATAAAAAAAAAAAAAAAAAAAAAAAAAAAAAAAAAAAAAAAAAAAAAAAAAAAAAGTTTTAATCTCTATAGATAGTTTGCCTTGGAGTATAGCTCCTTATATTTTATTTGAATTGATTTGATTATAGGTAGATTTTACAGATTCAAATTTTTGGAAAGCGTGTTTTCGCTATTAAGAACAAAACAATACATTATTTCTATACGGTGAAAACTTTTGTGTAGCACTTTCGGTAACATTTGAATTGAAACCCAGAATAAAGATGCTTTAGTGAGACCTTCCCATATTGATACCCCGTTACCTCCTAATGTGAATAGCATGCATCATAAAAAAATTCACAACTTGGTGGGCGCCTGGGTGGCTCAGTCAGTTGAGCATCTGACTCTTGGTTTCAGCTCACATCATGATCTCACTGTCATGAGAGTGAGATCTAGTCCCATATCAGGCTCTGCACTGACAGCATGGAGCCTGCTTGGGGTTCTCTCTCTCCGTCTCTCTGCCCCTCAACACCCACCCCCCTCAAAATAAATAAATAAACTTAAAAAATTCACATTTTAGGTATAGTATTAATAGAAATTATTATAATAGTGGCTGGCATTGATTGTGCCAGGCACTGTAATAAAGCTTTACTTACAGTGAGTCTTAAAATGCTTGTAAGTACCCTGAGGGTCAGTACTGCTGTTGTCATTATCCCTGTAGAGAGAAAAGCTTTAGAAAAGTTTAGTTACTAGACCAGTGTAAACTATTGTTCAGGGTTGGCATTAGGGCTTGAACCCTTTCTGATTCTTAAAGATCTTGCTCTCAACTTCTGTGCTGTTATGCCCACCACTTTCTTTTTTTTAAATATAATTTTTAAAATTTTTAAATATAAATTTTTTGTCAAATTTTGCTTCCATATAACATCCAGTGCTCATCCCAACAAGTGCCCTCCTCTCTCCCCATCATCCACTTTCCCCTCTCCCCCACCCCCCATCTACCCTTAGTTTGTTCTCAGTCCTTAAGAGTCTCTTATGGTTTGCCTCCCTCCCTCTCTGTAACCTTTTTTTTCCCCCTTTCCCTCCCCCATGGTCTTCTATTAAGTTTCTCAAGATCCACCACTTTCTTTTCTCTGCACCACCTCCTCGGGCTTACTGTTGTAAAACCCTCTGGACTGCTTTAACTGCTAATATCTACGTCTTGGCTTGAGGGTCTGCCTTGCTTCTTCTGAGACTATCCTATCCATACTGGAAGCAAGAAGTTTCGGTGAATTAACACCCATGCTCCTTTAGCAACTCTCAGTTAATGACTGGTGGGAGCGGTTGTATACATATACATACCCTAGGTCTCTGACCCTAAAACGATATAGCTCTGAGACTGCTACACTGGGCTCCAGAGTTTCCCAGGACCATTAAGCCCATGTTGATAGTGTATTTGCTGGCTAATATACCCGTTATTAGCTGCCTTCCCCTTCCCTATAGTGCTCCTTTCCTCCCCTACCAGTGGTTCACTTCCCAGGTAAACTACTTGCCTTTGAAATCTTGCCTCAAGGTTGATTTCTGGGGAAACCCAAGCTAAGTTGGTTATCTTTCCCAAAATTTGCTTTGATGGAGAAGATGATACATGAGTGGTGTTGAATCCACACTAGAGTTCAACATTAATGGAAGAAAAACTTGTACATTTATATAGTGGTAGAGCAGCAGTTGAGATATTTTCAGCTGATGTATCACAATGTGTTTCTTATGTTATAATATATTTATATATTACATTGAAATTTAATCTCCTGAAGTGTATAGCCATATGTTGAGCTTAAATAATGTGCCATATGGAGACTCAGTCTCATTAACAATCAGTTTCTCAACTTCCAGAAGGTCTTTGGTGACTTTGACATTTTTTATGAGCTTTATTTATATCCTATTTCAATCTATAGTATCTGAATACATAATATGTTTTCAACTAATTCATTCAAGGACTATGCTGGGTGTTGTGGGCTTCTTACCCTTAAGAAGCTTGCAACCAATTACAGGAAACAAAATTTGTACTCTTGAAGCAAATTGAAGAACAATATAAATAATAACATAAAATTTCAAAGTTTTACAATTTAAAAAGCACACAGAGTATTAGAGAAGACAACTGTATAATGGAAAGACTCTTAGACAGCAACCTGGTGTATTACTTTCTTAGGGATGCCATAACAAAATACCGCATATTTGGTGGTTTAAAGACAATAATTTCTTGCCTCACAGTTTTGGAGGCTAGAAGTCCAAAATCACAGTATTGGCAGGGCTATACTCTCTCTTAAGGCTCTAGGGGAGAATCCTTTCTTGCCTCTTCCTAGCTTCTGGTGGTTTGCCAGCGGTCTTGGCTTATAGATGTACCACTCCAATCCTTTATTGCCAAATGGCATTCTCTTTGTGTCCTTGACCTCAAACGGCCCTCTTCTTCTAAGGACACTAGCCGTATTGGGTCAAGGGCTAATTTTACTCTATAAACTTCATCTTAACTAATTGCAGCATTTTGTCCAAAGAAGGTCACATTTTCAAGTAGTGAGGGTTAGGACTTCAATACATCTTCTTTTGGGGGACATAGTTCCACCCATAGCACCTGGCTTGTGGTTTTGGTTCTGTTTTCAAACAGCCATGAATTGCCTTGGAAAAATCCATTGCCTCTCTGACCTCAGTTTCATCATCTATCAGAGAAGAGGCATAATTAGAAGTCTCTGCTCTGAGATTCTTTCTTATTTCTCCTAACCATCTTGATTTGTAAGCAGAAAAAATATTATTATTGTTTTGCTACTTTACACACTCAGACTCAAGAAAGTCAAGTGACTTGACCAATGCCATACTACTTCTTGATTGCAGATGGTGGATTAGAGCCCACCAGCACTCTTGCCCAATAACAAATAATTTCTCCATATGACAGTCTACTTTCCATGTCCATGATACAAATATTAATAACTCTCATTCACTGAGCACCTACTAAGATCTGAGTCTGTAAATCTCAACTCTGAAAGTATGTCCAAATCACCTGGGGACCTTTCTAAAAGGCCCCAATGTCAGGGCTGGTCATCAGGGACTATAATTCAAGTGGTTTGAGGTAGGGCTCAGGCACTGAAACATCTTTTTAAGGTTCTCTAGGGAATGCTAATATGCAACCACAGCTGTGAACCACTGATCTAGTCACTGTGCTAGACTTTTGTATTTGAATTAAATATAATCTTTGCAAAAAATCTTGATATATGTTAGTTTAAAATCTTTCACCTGACATAATCCACAATAGTTGATGGGATAATCAAACATGCTGTATTGATACATTAAATATTTTAATTTAATTTGACACATATATATGTACATATACTTACCATTCTTTAGATACACAGTCAAGGCCTTTTCTTTGAGGATATGTCTGTTTATCGGGCACAGGGTTTTTTTTTTCTTTTTTTTGCATATATTATATCCACAATGAATCATCTGCCATGTTCATCTTTGGTGTCTTAAAGTATAGCAAAAAATTAAGACATTTACAAAGACTTCCAATACCAGCCAAAATGGAATAACAAGAATGAGATTTACTCTCCCATTTGAAACAACTAAGGGAACATACAAAATGTATGAAACAAGGGTTTTTAAGATGTTGGACCTTGTGCTGTGAGTGATGGTTATCCCTGAGGAACAGGAAACAAGTAAGCCAGCCCCATGTGTGCCCCAGGCTACTACCTGGAGTGAATTTCCAGGCTGAAGTTCACGGAGGGAAAAACTAGGCAGAGTAAGTGTGGGGAGATAGAGCCCGGAGCCCAGTGAGGCCAAGGCAGTTCAAATTTGCAGGGTAGAGTACAGGACAGAAGAAAGCTGCACAGAGAGGGAAAATCTCCAGGGATCTTCAGTAGATTAGTACATTAAAACAATTTTAACTGTACTCCATATATTCAAGAAGCAAGAGAAAAGATTGATCATATCAAAATATGGAAAAGATTAAGAGTGCCTGTGTGGCTCAGTGGGTTGAACATCTGACTCTTGATTTCTGCTCAAGTCATGATCTCAGAGTCGTGGGATCCAGCCTTCGATCTAAACTGTCTCTGTCTCTCCTTCTGCCTCTCTCCCCCATTTGTGCTCTCTCTCTCTATCAGAATGATATGGACAAGATTTTGTAAGTCTATAATATCTATAATATATCATATATTAATATATATTGTATATTATATACATTATGTTATATATTATACAATTAATAATGTATTATAATATAATACATAATAATAACATTATATTATGTTATATATATAACATAGCCAAAACTTGGAGACAAGGAAATTAAAATGTTGGAGATGCAAAATGTAATAGATGAGATTAGCAATAGTTTAAACATGGCAGAAAAAAAATTAATGAACTTAAAAATATAGCAATAAAAATAAAAACTATCTAAAATGAAACAGAAAATAAACTAAATAAGAAATCAAAACAATACCCACAAATGTATATAGACACTATACATCTTAAAGAAACAACTAAAATATCTCAGGTTACAGTTACGAAGACAACACAAGATCATATAGAATCATCACAAACATTATCCCCCCCCCCCCACAAAAAAAAACAGAGAAAAAGGGAAAGAATAACAGAGAAAGGATGACACAAATATTAAGAAGGTATACTTAGACTCAACCATATAAATAATCATATTAAATGTAAAGTGTCTAAAAACTCCAAAGATACTGTAAGTTTCGGTTTATAAAGTAAGATCCAGGGATGCCTGGGTGGCTCAGTTGGTTGAGCTTCTGACTCTTGATTTTGGCTTAGGTCATGATCCCAGGGTCCTGGGATTGAGCTCTGCATCAGTGTGGAGCCCTCTTAAGATTCTCTGCCTCTGTCTCTGTCTCTGTCTCTCTCTCTCTCTCTGAGACCTCACTCCCCTGCTCATGCTCTCAGTCTCTCTAGGAAAAAAAAAAAAAAGACCCAATTGCATACTGCCTGCAGGAAAACCACTTTAAATATAAAGACACAAAAGGAAGAAAACCCAAAAAAGGAAGAAAGAGGTACATTAGACTTTATCGTAATTAAGAACTTCTGTTTGAAAGACACCGTTAATTAAGAAAGCATAAAGACAAGCCTTAGTGGAAGAAAACATTTGTAAATTGCATCTGTACTAAAGGACCTGTATCCAGAATATATAAAAATCTCTTAAATCTTGGTAAAACACTCAGGTAAAAAAATGGGTGCAAAATTTAAACAGACATTTCACCAAAAAAAAACCGCATAAAAGAAGCAAGAAGGATATGAAAAGATGATTAGATTGGTCCTCAGAGAAATACAAATTAAAGCCATGAGATACCTCTACACACATATTAGAGTGGCAGAAATTTTAAAAGGAATGTGCCAATGTTTGTCAAGGACATATAGCAACACAACTTTCATACACTGTCAGTAAAATATAAAATGGTGCAACCACTTGGGAAAACAGCTTGGCAGTTTTGAAAGAAGTTAAACATGTATCTACTATGTGGCTCAGTCGTTCAACTCCAGAGTGTTTAGTCAGAGGGAATCAAAATATATGTTAATGGAAATGGTTGTACAGAAACATTAATGGCAGCTTCTTTGTTATGTACAGAAATTGCAAACAAGTCAATGTCTATCAGCAGGTAAGTAGATAAAATGTGTCATATCCATGGGAATATCAATCAGTAATAGAAGGAATGAAATCTTACACAGGAAAACACAGATGAATCTCAACATAATTATGCCGAAAGAAGACAGCACCCCAAAAAGAACATATATTTATGATTACATTTAAAAAAGAAATCTAGAAAATGCAATCTATCCTAACTGAAAGCAACCCACTGGCTTTTGCTAGGGAGTAGAAGAGATGGGACCTGGGAGGTAGAGGCAGGAGGGCGAGATTACGGAGAGACACAAGGAAACACTGGCGTAGGACAGGTAGGTTCGTTATGCCTGTGATGATGGTTTCAAGCATATCTGCACTTGCAAAACTCATCTAATGGTACTATTTAAATATCTGTACTGTATTTAATGTCAGTTATACTTCTACATTTATAATCTTTTATCATTGTCCACACAACGTCGAGAGTACTGGTTTTATAAACTCACCCTTATTGAGTCTTTACAAAGCACCCAGCTTTTGGCATTTCAGCTCTTTTCACTCTCAAAATACATTGTTTTATGTAATATTTAATTGTATTACCTAATTAAGATAGCAAGCAAAATTTAAGACTTGCTAGCAAAATCAGCTTTCGCTGTGTAGGGAACAAACACGATGACTGGTAAAGCAGTCAGCGTTTCTGTTAGCAGGAGAAGCTGTGGGTCTTTTATAGCCTTGTTCAGTGTCTGCCTGTGGACCAGCAACATGAATGTCCCCTTGGAGCTTTTTAGAAATGCAGAATCTCAGGCCCCAGCCTTAATTACCTAGGTGATACCTATGCATATGAAAGGTTGACAAGTGTTCCATTTGGGAATAACCCTGTAGCTTGGAGAATTCAACATGGTCTGACTATCAGGCAATACATTTTTTCTCTTATGGAAATGGAGGGCTTTTTTTTTTTAAGGTTTATTTTATTTTGAGAGCTACAGAGCCCGAGTGGGGCAAAGGCAGAGAGAGAGGGAGACACAGAAACAGAAGCAGGCTCCAGGCTCTGAGCTGTCAGCACAGAGCCCGACGCAGGGCTCGAACTCATGAACCGCGAGATCATGACCTGGGCTGAGGTCGGACGCTTAACCGACTACTGAACCACCCAGGCGCCCCGAAATGGAGGGCTTTAATTCCAAGTATTAGTTAAATAGAGAGTGATTCCTTACTTTCTGTGGTTATAATTTTTATTATTTTCAGATCAGGCCTTAATGAGGAATAGTTTACATTCATTAATGGTCAACAACTTTATGTGTACAAGTCTGAGTTTTGAAAAGTATATATGGTCCACAATTTCCACAGTCAGGATATAAATATTTCCATTTCCTCACAAGGTCTCCTTGGACCCCTTTGAAGTCAGTCCTCTCCCCTTAATCCTTGGCCTTTGGAATCACTGATCTGCTTTTCTACTATTAGAGTTTTGCCTTTTCTAGAATTTCATGGACATGAAATGACCTAGTATTTAATGTTTTTTTTTTTTTCCCCCACTTAGCCTGTGCTTTTGAGATTCATCCCTGCTGGTGGATCAATAGTATATACCTTTTATTACTGAGTAGTATTCCATTGTGTGGGTGTATCTTAAAACTGGTGGTAGGAGGCAGGCGTGAGCCCAGTGGTTAGGGAACCCAGAGAGAGCCATGGGACCGACCCCGTGTGGCTGCTGAGGCTGTAATGGTTATGGTCTGAGAAATGAGCACGCCCCTCCCACTGAGCCCAAAAGTTGGAAACGTGGGTGTACACATTTGGCCCTCTCCGAAAAATCCAGGTGATATCCACATCTCAGATGTGGGAGCTGGTCAGGCCATCCATTCATCACAGGGCTCTGAGAATCCAGAAGTTTCTCTGAAAATTGCGAAGTCCTCTTGTCTCTGGCCATTGAGAGATTGCTCCAGGTACAGCCCTTCTCTCCATACATTTAATGCCCTTCAGAGAGGAAGATGAGGCGGGGGAGGGACAGAACTATTTCCTTGAAGTGCTGAACTTAGTGTTACGTACTGTGTAGCATTATGTGCGTAGAGGTATGTGACGGAGACTGGGCCAGTCGGTAAGGAAACTAAGATGTGTTGTTTTCTTAGGAAACTTGTCACCCAGTGTAAATTTTGGACCGATTTGCTTCTAAGTGCTTCTCATAGAAGTTATTTGAGAAGGTTAGCCTGGAGACTCAACTGGTTATTTCCTGCTTTTAACTGACAATCCTGACATGTAAAAATTTTTATAGTGTTGGTAACATTTGATCATTTTAGAAAAGTTGCATCTTGGTTTCATCATGATTTTCAGTTGAGAAACTGAGTCAAACCTCAATTCAGGTTCACTGAAGTCTTTTTTTTTTTTTAAAGAGCAGATGTTTATTTATTTTGAGTGAGAGAGAGAGAGAGAGAGAGAGAGCAGAGGGAGGGGCAGAGAGAGAGGGAGAGATAATCCCAACCAGGCTCTGTGCTGACAGCCCCCTGCCTACGCATGGGCTTGATCCCACGAACTGGGAGATTGTGACCTGAGCAGAAGTCAAGAGTTGGACACTTAACCGACTGACCACTTAACAGGCGCTCCAACTTCACTAACATAGTTACTTTCCTAAGCACCCTCTTGTAGTGATAATAATTAGCCACTAGACAACCCTAGCAGAAGTATAAGATTAGTGCTGAAACAAGAAAGGTGAAAATAATCAGAGGATTTGCAAACAACTGAGACACTGAATTTGAGGTCTGTCTTTGAAAGATTCGTTTCCTTTTGCAAGCTGTTGATATCTCACTTCCCTAGATGTCTTGCAAAGTATTCTTGATGAAATGCATGCTTCACAGGAATCATTTTCCCTGTGTTTGGGAATACCCATTTTGATATTTTGGAATGCCCTGTATTTGAGAGCCCACTTCGAGGCTCTCAAGCGATTCACTTAAGATTTTCAAGATTTCTGCTTTAGTTATTTTTAAAGAGTAAAATAAAATCCAGGGAATATAGCTTTTGATGTGGAAAGTCTGAAACAAAAACAATTTGATGACTGTCACAGACAAAGCAGCAAAACCCTAAAGTAGAATTCAAGGTTTTTATAAACTCCAAGTTATAGGTTATTCTTTGGCAAATAAAATGAGTTCTGAGTCTAGAAATGGTTTAATTTGAAAACTTAAGTTGAGGAAAAGAGCAGAGAATCTGCACATTCATATAGCTAAGATATACATACACTTTTCAGTATATGCATATACAGAATGATCATTTATCCAACAAATGTTTGTCACGCACCTCTATTTTTTTTTTATCTTATTTATTTTGAGAGAGGGAGAGAAAGAGAGAGCAAGCGAGCACAGGGAAGGGGCGGAGAGAGAGGGAGAGAGAGAATCCCAAGCAGGCTCTGCACAGTGCAGAGCCCATTGTGGGGCTTGAAACCATGAACCATGAGATCCTGACTTGAGCCAAAATCAAGAGTCAGACACTTAACTGACTGAGCCACCCAGGCGCCCTGTCATGTACCTTTAATGTGCCAAACCTAGTCCTTGCTCTTGTTGAACTTACAGTGTAGTGGGAAAGACTTACAATAAACAAGTAATCGGAACAAGTGCCTGCTGGGACAGGAACATATATCGGGAGGAAATAGCTTAGTTGAGTCAAAAAAGTCCTCCTTCAAGAAGTGATGTTTATATTTATTATTCCTTTATAACATCTTCCTCTTATTTAACTTCTGACCCCTTGGAGAGGGGGGAGGGTCATTCAGGGCTCTGTTTCCCATTCCTCTGGGACCTGTGGGCCATGGAGAACTCCTAGCCCTGCCTCTCTGTGTGTGGTCTTTCTGGCTTATTCTTCGATTCTGTGGGATCTGAGAGCTAGAGGATTTTACCAGCAGGTGGGGGTATCCTATTTAAGTTCTCTGATGGAATCCATAGTTTTGTCGTCTCTCCTGATTATTTTCCCACTAGTAGAAGACTTGCTGGTTGGCTCCCACAGACCCCATGAGTTCTTCTGTGGCAACCCCTCCCCCAGCCTTATGTTAAGTAGTTAAATAATCGGGAACAATAATTAATAACGATGGCCAGCCCGTGGAGTGTTTGCTTTGTACCAGCCACGAAAGCTGTGCATGTGACACAAGAGTCCCATGGTTATGTGCTTTTAGCTGTGTTTACTTGTTCTCCTCCCCATCTCTTCCCAGGAGAAGGAGACAGCAAGAAATAAAAACATAAGCAACTTGGGTAATGCTGCTAGTGATTCCTCTCAGTGAGCCATGGTCCAGAGAGACCTGTCTTAAGTGACTTGGCACATGTCCTGTGGCACCTGCATAGTTTGAGCATCTTGCTGAGAACTGTGCGTGACTTCTAGGGTGCAAATGGTATTTTAACCTATGCATACTTTCACCTTATTCACCCACACTGGAACACAGCCCTAGTTGTTCACGCCCCACTCCCTGCCTTATTTCAGTGAATTCTTCCAGCAATTCTGTAAGATAGAGACACATATGATCTCTCTTCTGAGGGTCGGTGGAAATACAGCAGAGAGGGAAATAACTTGTCTATAAACCTAGTAAGTGGCAGGGGCAAGATTTACGCCCCACAGATCCCCAAGGTGTGCCTCCTGTGATGCTACCTTCTTACTGTCAGCAGTTTGTTCAGAAGCCTGGAGACATTTGTTTCGGACTCTAATACTGCCTTTCACAACAGTGGAGAGAGAAGACCCAGAGGGGAGGTGTCCTTTGGTACCATTTTAGAAAATATTATCAGGGAAGCAGGGAGCTCTATCTTTGCTGAACCAGGGACATTTTGAAAGAACCGTCAAGAGGTCTGAATGCATTTTGGAATGGACAACGGGTGTCCTCTGACTTGACTCACAGAGAGGCGGGGGAGTCGCCACCTGAAGCCAGCAGCCAGAAGACTTATAACAATATTGGGCCCTAGTCATCCCCCCAGGGCATGGCGGCTCCATCCAGATGTAGAGCTGTCTTCATGGCCGCTTCCTACAGCCCGACTCCCACCTGGCTGCAGTTTGAGGCAGCAGGTTCTCATTATGCTTTAATTTTTTAAAAATGTGTTCTTGAAATTGAATTAAAGTTGCTTCCTTCATGGTGTGTGTTGATTTTGAAATGACTTCCTGGTGGGTTTTCTTCAAGATCTTCAGCCGCAATGCAAAGGTTCTCAGGGTAAAATGAGAGATCCAACCGGATGAGAAAACAATGTATGATTTTCTTACCTTTAAGTTTAACTCAAAGATGCTGCGTTTTGACCAATCACAGTCTTTATTTCCTCAAGTGTTTTTGCTTTCCCTGCTGGAATGGCCTAAGTCAATTACCCTTCTCTCCCTGAGGTGTTGTTAGACCTCATTCACAGAACAAAAAAATTCCTCCTCTCCTCCAACAAAATTGCCAATCTTCTTGAAACGATTGCATTTTCCATGGATACTGAAATGCTCTCTCCATGGGAGATTTGGAGATGAGGGTCAGGATCCCCTTTCAGTGTATCCCAGGGATCATGTTCATAAAAATGCCTCCTTCCCTTAAATTCTCGAGAAAGCCTCAGAATCAATAAGGCCTAAATAGCTGTCATTTGTTTATGCATTCATTTCTCCATTCAACAAATGCGGGATGGAGCGTATACTGTGTGTCAGGTGCATAATAGGAAAAACAGACAAAAATCCTTCCCTCAATGAAATTGTGCATCAACGGAGAGACAGTCACCAAACAGATAATCAAACAAGTAGGTTAGCCAGAGGAAATTGCCAAAGAGAATAATAATACATGCACAGAGGGAAGGGGAGTGGGGGCGGAAGGGTGGGATGTGGGTGTGTGGGAAAGGGGGCTGCTGGCTAATGGCAATTTCAGTTAGGTCTCCAGGGAGAGTTTCCCTGAAAAAAAGTGAGGGCTCCCTGGAGGAACATTTTCCGGAGGTGAAAAGAATAAGTGCATGGAGATCTGGTGTGTCAGGAGAATAGCCCGGAGACTGGGGGGCCAGAGCAGAGTGGCCTGATCAGGAGGGGGCACAGTAGGAGGTGAGCTCAGAGAGGAGGTGGGAGCAAGATGTGGGTGTCACAGCAAGGACACTGGTTGTGCTGTGAGCTGGATGGCGGTGCTACAGAGGAGGTGCTCCTAGCTAATAGCTGTACTACAAAGCTGTAGAAAAATTTTGTGCAGAGTAGAGGCATGATCTCAGTTCTGTTTTATTTTTATAAAGTTTATTTATGTCTCGGACAAACCGAGACAGTACGAGGAAGGGAAGGGCAGAGAGAGGGAGAGAGAGAATCCTAAGCAGGCTCTGTCCTGGCAGCGAGAGCCTGACGTGGGGCTTGAACCCACGAAACTTTGAGATCATGCCCTGAGCCTAAACCAAAAGTCTGATGCTTGACCGACTGAGCCACCCAGATGCCCCTCAGTTCTGTTTCAACAGGACGGCTCTGGCTGCTATGTTGCTAATTCTAAAGGGTGGCAAGGGTGAGGACAGGGAGGTCTTTCAGTAGAGGGTTGAAGTAATCCTGGCCAGAGATGGGTTTGGCTTGGATTGATAAACAGAAAAGTGGTTTCCAGGGCTGGGTTATTGGAGTGATTGGAAGTATTATCTTTAAAGGTAAATGAAAATGTTTCAAATGCAGAGGAATTTGAAATTACTATTGCAATCTTGATGAATGAGATTTTTAAAAATGGAATTTGAGGGGCACCTGAGTGGCTCAGCTGGTTAAGCGTCCGATTTCGGCTCAGGTCATGATCTCATGGTTCGTGGGTTCAAGTCCTGTGTCAGGCTCTATGCTGACAACTCAGAGCCTGGAGCCTACTTCGGATTCTGTGTCTCCCTCTCTCTCTGCTCCTCCCCTGCTCTCTCTCTCTCTCTCTCTCTCTCTCCCTCTCTCTCTCTCAAAAATAAATATTAAAAAATATTAAACAAAATAAAATTAAAAAAAAATGGAATTTGAATACAGCTTTAGCCACCGAAAGAGTTAATGAAGCACTTACTAAATAAAACCCGGCTAAATAAATGGTAGGATTCCTGATCTTCTCCCGAACAAGTTACTTTAATCTCGTTGGATAAACTACAAAAACATGTGAACATTTGTTCTGGTATAAATTATGCTTAAATGTTTGTGAGAAACCTAATGTTACTGAGTGCCCACCATCTACCAGAGTTAGTGCTGGGATTTTTCCATAAGCAAGCACATTTAAACCTTCAAAACAACCTGTGCCAGCAATTTTCAAAAATCTTGGTTCCAGGACCCCTTTAGACTTTTAAAAATCACTGTGACGCTGGGGCACCTGGGTGACTCCATCATTAAGCACCCAAATCTTGATTTCAGCTCAGGTACTCATCTCATTGTGGTGAGATCAAGCCCCACTTCAGGCTGTCAGGCTCATGCTGGGTGTTGAAACTTAAGATTCTCTCACTTGCCTTCTCTCCCTCTGCCCCTCCCCAGCCTGGGCATGCTCTCTCTCCCCCTAAGAAAAAAACGTTGAGACCCCGAAAGAGCTTTTGTTTATGTGGGTTACAGATATTGATGTTTAATTGCTATATTAAGAATTAATGAGGAGGGGCGCCTGGGTGGCTCAGTCAGTTAAGTGTCCAACTTCAGCTCAGGTCATGATCTCACAGTCCGTGAGTTCGAGCCCTGCGTTGGGCTCCGTGCTGACCGCTCAGAGCCTGGAGCCTGCTTCAGATTCTGTGTCTCCCCCTTCTCTCTGCCCCTCCCCTGCTCATGCTCTGTCTCTCTCTGTCTCAAAAATAAATAAAAACATTAAAAAAAATAAAAAAGAATTGATGAGGGGAATTAAAACTATTAAGATTTAAAACCAAAACATTTAACAATGATTGATTAATTTAAAATAATACCCTTCGTATGTTAACAAATAACATACATTTCATGAAAATACTATCATTTACAAAGTTTTAAAATGTGGAAGGAATGGCACTGATGTACTTTTTTGCATGTCGCGATGTACTTTTTTGCATGTCGCTTTCATGTCTAGCTTGATAGAAGATGTCTGAATTGTCACATTTGTCTCTTGTGATGTATGGTTGTGGTTAAAGTATATGAAGAGAATCTGATCTCACACACATATAGAGTGGAAAAGGAAGGCGTTCTTTAATATTCTTTTTAGATCATTGTGGATATTGTCCTTGGATGCTAAACTAAAACTCAACAAGTGGAGGCTTCTAGAAAGTGAGTTGTAATGGGGAATCTGAGGTAACATTAGCTGTTTTATTCTGGTAACTTAACATCCACTGATCACTTTGCATGTTACCCAGGCACAATGTTGTAACATCATACATTTGTCATTTGGAAAATACTGACTTCCTGAATGATGCAGATATCCAACTGCTGACATATTTTATTAGCTAGTTTTTAAATGTCACCTGTGTTAGTATTGCCACCCGTCTCATCAGAGAAGTCTTTCTGTTTTAGGAAGCTCTCAAGCCATTAGAGTGTCAAATGCAGGTTTTCCAAAATCGGTGATGAATGTTGTCGATTGTCTTCCTTGAAGGGACAGGCTTGCTTCTTTCATTTTTAAGAAAATGTTTACCCCGTATCCAGGTCCCGGTAACCACAGGATGCATGTCGCTACTTCAAGTGAACAGGAGGCTCTGTGGCCAAGACTGCTAGTTTCACTTCACAACTCAAACCGTTGCCCAGACGCTTTTCCTTGGGATGGTCATAGTGCTTCACTGAGCGAAGGAAGTGCCTTCTGTAACATCCATCTGGTCACAGAGCATATTAAAAGATGAGCATCCAAGGGCCCAGATTTAATATTATCAATCATATTTAATACTTCATCAAGGCAGTATGTGCAAGAAAACTTTGCTCTTCTCTCTCTCTCTTGCTCTCTCACTCTCCTGCTCTGTCTGTTGGCACTGAGTGGTGATGAGTACAATGATTGCTATGCTACTTTGGTACCGCTGCTTATGTTGCTGTGTTACTTTTGGTGTCCGGGCCGAAGTGCCAGCGGTTTTCTCTTCCGTTACTTTTGCACCATCAGGGCGAGTGTCAAAGCAGGGACAAAAGCCAACAATCTTAGTGTTATTATACAGAGGTTTTGTCACTGCAGACTCCTTGAGAGGATCTGGGGATACGGAGCCCATCTCCTACCTCAGCCTGACGGGTCTGTGGGCCACAATTTGAGAACCGCTGCTGCTTGCAACGTGTGTTTCCTGGATGAAGCAAGATGAGCCGCAGAGAAGTGAGGCAGCTTGTCTCGGATCACATGGGTTTGTTGGAAGCACAATCAGGACTCCAACGCAGGCCTGTCAGACCCAAAGTTAGTCTGGAAAGTTGGTCTCCCCTGCGCCCCGCCCTCTCCTGGCACACATGAGAGTAGAATTTGTGTAGAACTCGGAAGGGAGTATGAACTGGATTGTTCGGAAGGACACAGGGGTCTGGATGAGAAGACTAAAAAAGTGCAACAGTGAGGACTGGAATGGGCACAGTTTATGTGGTGGATAAAGGAAAGACGGAGCCTAAAGCAGAGCACCCATTGGCCATCTCTAAAGACAGTTTTGGATGGGAGGATGGGATGAATGGATTGAGGAGCTGAATGTCAGAGTGAGGAGCCTGACCTTAACTCATAAAGAAGCTTTTAAGTTCTTAAACAGCACCGGTGATGAAAGTAACATGAAACCGGCCTTGGTGGTGGATGTTTTACCAAAGAAAAGAGGACAGAGTCAGAGAAAGTCTTGAAGGTCATTGTGGTTCATCAGCACGTGGTAGTCGTTTGAACCACCGTCAAAGGGAAAGAAGAATAAAAAAAAAAAAAAATAGAGCCAAGATAAAGCATCCAGAGTGTAGTCATTGGTGATAGGGGAATGCAGAGGAAAATGATTTCCCTGGATTCCCAGCTTTCAAGTGTGAGCCTTCAAGGGAGACATGATATTTCTCAGAGATTGGTGGTGAATATGTGGACAGTTTATGGTGAGCTGGTGGCGGTGATATCAGTGTAGCAGACCGAAGACATGACGAAAATAGTTTTTTGTGCCTTATGTCGGGGTTATGGTAGACGCAAAGGTGGATTCCCTGAGAGTGGGTGGTTGAGGGCTTATAATGGAAGATGCCTTCCCTTAGGATGGAATGAAGAAGAGCCAACTTAGGAGAAGGAGCTTGTGACTTGAGAGGTGGAAGCACATCAGCGGCCACTGTAGCTGTCGCTGTCGTCATCAGCATACGTAATAATGGTAATAATGGTGGTGGCTGACACATACCGAGATCTTATCATGTGCCGGGCTTGTCATGCAGTGGGTGATTGGATTCTCAGAACAATTTAATGAATGAGAATAGGTTTTAGTCCCAGTTTGGGGGATGGAGACGATAGGGTTTAGAAACATTAAACATCTGTCCAGGGTCGCATGGTGAGGGAGCTGGTTTCAGCTGGTCTTAGACTCCCGCTCTCTCGGACTCCAGCACCCCTCGTCCACCTGAATGCAGTCTTAGGGAATTCAAGGAGCGGAATGTGCTCAAAAAGGTCTATGCAAAATTGCCAAGCGAAGTTGGAGATGATGAAAACCGAAGAAGATCGTCATCGGACTTTATGCGAGGTGTCAGTAGAGTGGTGATGTTGGAAGCAAATGACAGGACGTGGTGACAGTAACTATGGGAGTACAGAAAATGGACGGCTTGTGGGAGAGGTTTGTGCATAAAAGAAGGAAAAAAAAACCTAAAATAGCTTAACGTTGGCATGGATTTTTAACTGAGGTGACTTAAGGTGTACATGAGAGGAGGCTGAAGTTCGTGGAAGGTGCATGGGAATGATGTGTCAGATGATAAAGAGATTGTTGGTAGGAGGGGAGACAGGTTTGGGAGAAGCAGACTGGGGGGAATAGGATGCAGGGTGCAGGGAGCAACTTTGGCAGGGAGGGGGGCCCTTCTCCCGAAACAGCACAAAGAGTAATTATTATAGAAAGTAGAATTTGCTACAATGAGTAAAAGTCATCTGGTAACCCTAAACTGGTGGTCTCGGAATTAAGGAAACATAGAGGTTATCTGTTCTCTTGAGGCTTAACACGGAGCTGTAAATCTCAGGGTTGGAGGGGACTTTGGATGTTAATACTTTAGATTGTCTCTCTCTACTGTAATTAATCATTTCATCGTACACGTTTAAGGGATCTGCTAGTTAAGAAACATGACTTTCATTTCCCTTTCAGTCTTGTCTTTGTAGGCCAGAAGGAGCCCTGTGACAAGGCAGAGACCCCACTGATTGTTTCTGGGCACCGTTGAGCGCCTAGCACCCAGACTGTTGCCTGGTGCAGAGTAGGGGCTCAAAAATAGTTGTTGCACGAATGAATGGATGTGGTCTCAGTCATCTGATGCTTCCTTTACCTTTGTTACTTCATTCTTTCCTCACGTTTGGGTAAAGCTCTGCAATTTCTAAAATGAGTTTACTCTTTTCAGTCATGATAATGATACTGTGTTAGGAACACTGTTAGCATTCCTGTTTGATAGATGTGGACACTGACTGTCCTGTCTAAGGTTACAGCACATTGTAGCTGTTTGGAGCCTGGACTTTGGAGTCAGACCTGGTCTGAGAACCACCTCTGCCATTTATAAGCTATATTCCTTTGGCAATTTTCTTTACCTCTCCTAGTCTTAGTGTTCTTATCTATAAAAAGGAGGCATGCAACTATCTTGTACAGTGATTGAAAAGATTAAATAACATAGTGCCTATAAACTGAGTTATAACACAAAACTAGGTAGGTATGTGCAGTGGTTAAAAGCACAGACTGTGAAGTCAGACAGCCTGGGCTTGAACCTGAGCTCTTGAGTTTACTGCTGTGTGATCTTGGGCAAGTTATCTATCCTTTCTGTGTCTCAGTTTTCTCATCTGCAAAATGGGGATAATGAAGGGTCACAGTATCAGGGAATTGTCCCCTAATTTCTTCTGACCAATCACTGCTGAATCACAGTTAACTCTCCAAATTGTATTATCTTATTTTTTTGAATGTTTGTTTATTTTTGAGAAAGAGAGAGACAGAGCGAAAATGGGGGAGGAACAGAGAGAGAGGGAGACACAGAATCCGAAGCAGGCTCCAGGCTCCGAGCTGTCAGCACAGAGCCCATGCGGAGCTTGAACCCAAAAACTGTGAGATCATGACCGGAGCCAAAGTTGGACGCCTAACTGACTGAGCCCCAGGCACCCCATCCAAATCTTATGATCTTATTTATGTTATTTGCCTTTGCCTCATCCCTTGCCAAATACTCTAAGAGGATCTGTTATTTACTAAACATGGCTTTCATCCCCCTTTCTTCCTTCTTCCTTCCTTCGTTCCTTCGTTCCTTTCTTCCTTCCTTCCTTCCTTCCTTCCTTCCTTCCTTCCTTCCTTCCTTCCTTCCTTCCTTGTAGGCTCCATGCCCAGCATGGAGCCCAACATGGGGCTTGAACTTAACCTTGAAATCAAGAACTGAACTGAGATCAAGAGTCATACGCTTAACCAACTGAGCTACCCAGGGGCCCCTCATGTCTGTCTGTCTGTCTTTCTTTCTTTCTTTCTTTCTTTCTTTCTTTCTTTCTTTCTTTCTTTTTTTGTTTTTACTTTGTTTGCCAGAATGAGCCCCAAAATACCTAATGATGGACAGAAAAGGAATATCCAGGATTTTAATATTCTGATGATTATGTCATCTGCCCTGTCCTTGTAAAGGATACCTTAAAATGATATTTACCCCAAATCACACTTTATTAGACCCCTTCTCCACCTGCCCCGAATTCTTCCTACTGAGAAACCCACCCTGTGGGTGTCCTGCTCCCATGTCGGAAACAAAAGAAAAACCCAAAAGTGGTTTCGGAGGAGACATGTGAAAACACCCTGTTGAAATGCTCTCAAGACGATGCCTTTTTTTGTAGGTGACCCTTGTTCCATCTCTGCTGCTTCAACCAAGAGGTTGCTGTACCCGATTATTATTTTAGCTTATCACTATCAACAGAATGAATAGAGTCCATTTGCACAATTGTTGCTTTCAAAATAAATTACTCAGGATGAAAATCTTTGCAGGGTCGGAAAAATAGATAAATATTCTCAGCAGGATGTAAATAAAGGTGGGGATGGAGTATCCCAGACTGTTGATTAGCTTTGCAACTTATGCAGAGGCGCTGGGAAGCAAAAAGAGAGGGGACCCAACAGAGGCATTTGTTGGGAACTCCTACTACATCATACGAGAGCCTGTTCTTGCTAATCAAAATGACATTCCCCCATGATGTTTGGAGCCCTCGTTTACAGAATTATAGCATTTTGGTGCTAAAATCTTTTAGTGGAATAAATCTCTCCTGGACAAATGAGATGTCTATTGTCATAGACCATTGCTGAAACTGCAGGGCTCGAGCACATCCAGAATGTGGTCCGGGAAACCCAAGGCCTGTGTTTGTGCCTTTAGGGTGTGCTACCTATCTGCCAAAGTCCTTATTTCTTCAGAAAACTTTTGCTAGGGACTGTGGTATGCTGGATGTCATGCCAGGCCGTGAGATGGTAAGAAATGCCCAGGTGGGAATCTCGGTCTGCCTGGGGAGCCAGATAAATGAGCAACTGTGATTTAAAGGTGTGTTAGGTCATAAACAAAATGCTGTGGGAACACGTGCCAAAAGGTAAGAAGAAGAGAAATTGCTGTTCTGAGCATGTGCCGTGAGCCAGGCGTGGTGCCGTTCAGTGGGGGGACCAAGAGGAAGGTAGGGAACTGGGCATTTTTGGGAGGTAGGGAGGCTGTGATGGAAATTTCACCTGGAGGTGAACATGTCCAAGAATGACTGGCCAGGCCACGGGTTGTTGAGGGAGGGCTGGTAGCGAAGGGCTGGAGGTGAAGCTGAGAACATTTTGGGCATTATTCTGCCTGTAAGTGGGAACCACCCACGTCTCAAACACGGAAGAAGTACATCATTAGATTCGTGATCTTAAAGCTCTGAGGGTAGCATGTAGGATGAGGTGGAGAGCAAGCGCCCGAGTTAGAAAGTCTCGTTAGGAGAAGATGACAGTTGCCAAGGCAAGAAATAATGAGAGCTGGACAGTTGTGTTAGGGGAGAGAAAGGCAAGAGGTCCAGTGGATTGGAGCAGTGGGACCTATGACAGAATCACAACAGCTCCTGGAAAGGGGGAGGGCCATCTGCCTTTTCTAGCACCTCTTACTTCGCGTATGTTACTTAAGATGACGCTAAGGAAGGAGAAGGGGAAGTTAATAAGTTACTACATCCTGGGGGAGTGGGTGCCTGTAGTATTAACTTCCATCCCTACAAGGAGTATGAGAATGTCTATGGCCAAGATGGTAGTGAGGATTAAATGAGAAAATTTATGTGGAATCTTCAGCATAATGCCCAGGACATAACACCTCATGATAAGTATCGTCTCCTCAAATTCTCTGTCTCATGCACACACATACACACCTATACACACACAGAAAACTCCATAGCCTATTGACATCTTTAAAATCTTGCCCCATATGTAATCATATTTTTAATCCTTACAACATAATTTTTAAAGTCCAAAAGCATTGCTGTTAAAATCGAGAGGCAGCCAGCATACAAGTGACCTTGAACAGAATTCGTTCCCAGAATATTGTAAAGGTTGCTATGTGTTTGTAAGAAAAAGGTTAATGTACATCGCGTGCGTTCCTTTTGCCAACTACTGAGTAGTTTGTCCTAAGTTTTTTTTTAAGAGGCACTTCTCTGAGTGCCAAGTAATGCCAGATGCTGTCCCAAGAGAATCAACTGCTATGGCTGTGAAATTTCTTTCCTTCTCTGGTAGCGGACTGCCATTAACATGGAAAATATGGCCAGTCTGGTGTGGGCAAGATGTAGGTTGATAATGCATAATCCAGGAAAACAATGAGATCCAGCATTTGTCGTTACTTGAAGTGTTCTTATAATTAGAGCAACACACCCATATAAAAATTTTATGGGTACAAAAAAAAACCTGTTGTGAAAAAAGCCTGGGTGTCTTTTTCAAAACTAAGTAGATATCCCCTTCCTAGAAGCCAGTCTCTGGGCAGGTCTCCAAGAGGTTACAGCTTCCCAAGAGCCTGTCCTTACCCTGATCAAGGGAACGGTGCACTAAATACTCCTCTGGGTGCCTGAGCAAAGGCTACATGCCTCTAGGGAACCTTCTTTGGTTTCGCCTGTCCTACATGGGGCCCTCCCTCCCCAAGAGAATGCTAAGCTTCACTTGGTGGATGTCCAAGCCAGTTACCATCATTTCAACGTGCTTCACTTTAGCCAAGGTTTCCATTAGCAGTCTTGCTTCTCCACTCAGGAATGTTAGTGCCTCTCTCTTCCCCCTGGGACTTCTCTCTTAGCACCTGATATTGCCTGTGTAATCAGGATCTCATGGAAATGAAAATTGGAGTGCCATGATGATAAATTCTTTAGGAGTCATAAAAGCTGAATTATAATGAGACTTATTAGCTGTGTGACCTTGGGCAAGGCAAACCCCTCTGAGTCCTCATTTGATTACCTCTAAAATGTGGATAATGATGCCTAATACTCAAGATTGTTGGGAAATTTAAATGAGATACTGTATATATGAGCTCCTAGGACAATGCCTGGCACATGTAATTGCTCAACAAATGTTGATTCACAAAGAGTTAAAAAAAAATCCCTATTTAAGGATTTGCATGTTAGAGAATCAAGGTGAAAATTCTTTGTGGGCTTCCTACGTTATGAATGTCAGACTTCTTTGGAAAGAAGCCTGAATTCTGAGTTAACAGATCGTTTGGAATGGAGACTTCTAAATATTCATTCACAGTTGTCCTTTGGGCTTCAAGAATTTTAACTTGCAAAATACCATGCTAGTGAGGCAAAATGCCTTATTATGGCAACAAATTCAGTAGTGCAAATACTTGGCAGTTTATCCATCAATAAATGTTCTTAAAAGTAGCATGCATGAGAGTTATAGCAACTGCCAGTTTTGAGAGCTTTTTCTGCTTTAGGGACGGTGCTAAACTCTTTGCGTACAACTTCCTACTTAATCTTCGCAACACGCTGAGAAGGACGTTCCTCTCCCAGTTTTACAGCTCAGAGAGGCTGATTAAATTACTCAAAGTCATATAGATAACACAAGTAAGATTTGAACATCAAGATGTGTGATCCTTTCTGACCTATTGAGCCTCTGCCTTGTACCCAGAACTGCAGAGAGAGGTACCCACAGGGCAGGGGACGCTCTGTATAGAAATTCAGCCTGTGTTAGACTGTAGTTGGGGCCTGGGGCCTGGGTAGTGGTTGAATGAGGCCAGATGCTGTATCAGACTTGGGAAGGATGGCTGAATGGAAGACAGATGTGGGTAGTATTGCTCTCAAGACCTTTGTGAAGACTGTGCGTATGTTCTGCCCAGGGATATTGTATGAAGGGGTGAGCGGTGTTGAGTCCTATTTGCACTCTGCCTACTAGGTTGGGCACCTGCAGGGCTGTGGCTGCCATGGCGATGGGAACCATTTCTTCACTGACACAGAGGCACCAAATGGGCTGACAGCAACCCGGCATCAGCTCATTTCCCATCCACGCCAGCCAGTGCTCCATCAGCGCAAAGGGCCTGCAGTCCCAAGAGGCGGGAAGGAAGAAGGCTGGAGAGGGAACATAGACCCATTCCTTAGCAAGTGGAGTTCAAAGGAAGGTCACGATAAAACAAAACATTTTGGAAAGAAGAATCAAAGGCAATTAGATGTCTGCAAGGACTATAAACCCACTGAGTAGAATATTGATCTATTATTTGAAAGGTCCATGACAAAGCTGGGGGGAAAATTGCCCCTGACAGTAGAAACGTGCTCAGATACCCAGTAAGTAACCACCAGCATATGAGAAACTGTAAATATTAATGAAGTGACAGGGCCAGCATTTTAAAAGGAGCTTTTTGCTCTAAGTATCTTTTGTACAGGGGGAAACAGATCTTTAAACTTTAAAGGGATGAATTTTCTCTACTGTATACTGGAGTTTTATAAAGCACTGCCTCTTGCCAGACTCTCTACAGTGGACTTTATATTCTTTTGGAGAGAGGCATTTGAGAACCTATAAAGGCAGGTCAGGCCTACAGTATTAGGAATTTATAGTAACAAAGGAAAGAAAAAAGAGACCAAGTGAGACAATAGAAGAAGATGAGTTAAGACTACCTTATTTTGTGGCATGATGGGATTATCAGGAAAAAATGAAAGAGCAGTGGGCTGATGTTCAGGGACACTAAGCGTAAGGCAGGGTTTTGTGAATGAAGACCTGATCACAAGGGGAAGATCGAATTCATGTTTTGACTTCTCCTGCTTGTGAAAAATAATCTGCACACAGGAGTGGTTCTTAAGAAAACATTCTAGGTAATTAGCTAAGTAAATCTTTGTTTAAATCTTTATTTCTATATATTTAAAAAAATATTTATATGCCTTGACTTTTATTCTAGCATTGAAAATAATTAACTTTAACTGTACGATTGCCTACAAATCAACTTGCAGTACCAATGATTTCCTTATATTTATTGAATAAATAGGCATCCAAGTGTTTGAGCTTCAGGTTTATTACCTGTTAAATGGCAACAATCGTATAATAATATAAGTCTGCTTTCTCTTTGGGGTTGTTGTGCGATTAAATGGCACCGTGAGCTCGTGAAATGTTAAAGCTAGGAGAGACCTTTTGGACTATTACATCCATGTTCTATGTTGAAGCATGATCCGAGGGTGAGGCACTTTTGTTTATCCTCATCTCGTGGCACGGCCATGCTCATACACGTTGGCAAATCAGAGTAGTAAGTGGTATGTGGTTTCAAGGTAGGGCTCACTAGTTTCTGAGCCGCGTTTGGGCATTTCGTGGTAGTGGTTCTTTTGCAAAACGTGTCACTGGGAGATGATTGGAAACAGGCAATTTCCTGGAAACAGGCATTAGGTAGGCAAACCTACCTAATGATACAGGTCCCGATGGGACAGGGGGAATAAAAAACCAAACACCTGCTGCTAAGCATGTTAACTTATCTTTTAATATAGCAAATTAAGATTAATTCACATACCATGTACAGTTCACTTACTTAAATAGTGTGGAGTTCAGTGGTGTATAGTATATTTATAGCTGCACAGTTTTAGAACATTTTCATTGCTCAAAAAAGAAACCCTGTACCCATTAGCCATCAGTCCCCATTTCCTCCCCCGCTCCAAGCCCATGGCAACCACTCATCTCCTTTATGTCTCTACGGATTTGCCTGTTCTGGATATTCTGTATACATGGAATCATATAATATATGATCTTTTACAAAAAGCTTCTTTTACTTAGCATGATGTTTTCGAGGTTCATATATGTTTTAACAGGTATTAGTACATTGTTCTTTGTCATGGCTGAACAATGTTCTATCATATAGATCTACCGTATTTCATTTAGCCACTTATGAGTTGATCGACATTAGTTTGTTTCCACTTTTGCCTGTTATGAATAATGCTGTTATGAACATTTGTATACAGGTTTTTGTGTGGGCATGTTTTCATTTCTCTTGGGTGTATACCTAGGGTTACAGTCGCAGGGTCATATGATAACTCTGCTTTCAACTTTTTAAGAAACTGATTGACTTCTTTTTCAAGCGGTAGCACCGTTTTGTGTTCACACTAATGTCATCTGCTTTCTGCTTTA